>NC_086318.1:304893544-305501877 GCF_036172605.1 Pelobates fuscus | reverse complement strand
GGACAGTGGGTCCCCCCTTATTGTTTTATTAGGGCCCCCACCCACCGCGCAGGGGTGGGGGCCAGGGGGGAGGACAGTAGGTCCCCCCCATCTTTAACCCCCGTGCGGGGGGGGGGGTGTTTATTAGTTTTGTTTTTTTTTTACAGTGAGCAGCCACAGGCTGCTCACTGCTTACTAGACATGCCCCTACTTGCGGTATAGCGAGCAGGGGCATATTATTTACTAATACTAAGTAATCTTTACTTAGTATTAGTAAAGTTGGCTGAAAGACCAATTTAGGTCTTTCAGCCTTTTAGTAGATAGCTCCCTGATACCGTGGGAATTAGGGAGTAATCTACTAAGCGGCTGCAAGATGCAGCCGCGGCAATGAATAGGATCGGAGTTTCATTCATTAGAATGAAATTCCGATAAGATCAAAGTACCGAATTGCATCCTAACACCAATGGAGAAACAGTGCTCATTCTGTTTGGATGCAATTCGGCAGTTTTGCCGGCGTTCTGTCTAAGTGACAGGACGTTCGGCAATACTGACAGGAAGCATTGTGGGAACAGGGAGGAAAGCTAGGGATCATGGGAAAATTGCTCTGACCAGCGGAAATGAAGCACACTTTGCTCCTCCGCTGGTCTGAGCTGGTCAAGCGGAGAAATCCTCCATAAGACAAAGAGTCCCTACTTTGTCTTATGATTTTAAAGAAAACTAAAGAAGACAAGAAGAAAAGAAGAACAGATCCTGAGAGAGGGGGAGAAGAGGAAGAGATTGAGGAAAGGTAAGTTCGGCATGACAGTGCCGCTTTAAGTGTGCAGGTTGTGTAACCTGTAGTCATATGCTTTCTAGCACAACCTTTGCCCACCCACATACAGGCAAGCATATACATATCAATTATTATATTACCTGTACCACAGACCACGTAATTTATATGATCACATGCCCATGTAGTTTTGCATAGGTGGGTAAGACTGATGTAACGGAGCTCCAGTACTCCGACCAAGTACCTCTGCCAAGTCTGCTTCCTTGTAGCTTTCAGGGACCCTGAAACACTTCAGACCCAGACGCCGAGGCTTGACTGGGATCACTTAGGGCCTTTTCCACCCTGGACCAAACACCAGACGACACATGGTGAAGGTTAAACAGCAACTCTTTAATGAATACATCACACATAGTTTTAAGCCCCCAACAGCCTAATTTACATACAATTGGTTACATAGATTACTATTAGTGATGTACCGAACTGTTCGCTGGCGAATAGTTCCTGGCGAACATAGCGTGTTCGCGTTCGCCGCCGCGAACACATGCGCGGTTCGATCCGCCCCCTATTCATCATCATTGAGCAAACTTTGACCCTGTGCCTCACGGTCAGCAGACACATTCCAGCAAATTAGCAGCAGACCCTCCCTTCCAGACCCTCCCACCTCCCTCCCAGCATCCATTTTAGATTAATTCTGAAGCTGCATTCTTAGTGAGAGGAGGGAAAGTGTAGCTGCTGCTCATTAGATAGGGAAATTGATAGCTAGGCTAGGGTATTCAGTGTCCACTACAGTCCTGAAGGACTCATCTGATCTCTGCTGTAAGAACAGCACCCCAAAAAGCCCTTTTTAGGGCTAGAACATCAGTTTGCTTTTTTTTTTCTGTGTAATGTAATTGCAGTTGCCTGCCTGCCAGCTTCTGTGTCAGGCTCACAGTGGATACTGTGCCCACTTGCCCAGTGCCACCACTCATATCTGGTGTCACAATAGCTTAAGCTTGCATTTAAAAAAAAAAAATGTTTTCACTGTAATAGATTGCAGAGCAGTTAGTTGTCTGCCAGCTTCTGTGTCAGGCTCACAGTGGATACTGTGCCCACTTGCCCAGTGCCACCACTCATATCTGGTGTCACAATAGCTTAAGCTTGCATTTAAAAAAAAACATTTTTCACTGTAATAGATTGCAGAGCAGTTAGTTGTCTGCCAGCTTCCGTGTCAGGCTCACAGTGGATACTGTGCCCACTTGCCCAGTGCCACCACCAGGGCCGGACTGGCCCACCGGGATACCGGGAAATCTCCTGGTGGGCCGCACAGTGCTGCCCCCAGTAGACACACTCATGTCAGGGCTGCATGAGCGATGAAGGTCCTCTCTCACCTCTAAAAGGTACTTTATCCACTCTGTCTGTCTCGAGCTAGACATAAGGAGCAGGAAACCAGCAGCCGGCAGGAGCCTGGGGTAAGTGCAGGAAGGATGGCAGTCCCGGTCCCTGCCTGACAGCCTGCACACACAGGAATCATGTGACCTGGTAATCAGGCACAGTAGGGCAGCCCACGCGGGTCTACTTAAAGTTTTGCTTCCTGTGTGTAAACTGCGGGAGGAGAGGAGTCATCAGGGAGTTATGGCAGAGCTGCTGGCTTGGAGTGAGCAAGAAGGTATGTCAGAGCTGCTGGCTGGGAGTGAAAGGGGTGAGCATGGAGGCCTGTCAGAGTTGCTGGCTGTGAGTGAAAGGGGTGAGCATGGAGGCCTGTCAGCTGCTGGCTGGAAGTGAAAGAGGTGAGCATGGAGGCCTGTCAGCTGCTGGCTGGGAATGAAAGGGGTGAGCAGGGAGGCCTGTCAGAGCTGCTTGCTGGGAGTGAGCAAGGAAGTATGTCAGAGCTGCTGGCTGGGAGTGAGAAGGGTGAGCAAGGGGCCTGTCAGCTGCTGGCTGGGAGTGAGAGGGGTGAGCAGGGAGGCCTGTCCAAGAGCTGCTGGGATTAAGCCTCCCTGTCTTATTTGTCATCAGCATGCTTTCAGAGGATTTTAGCAGTACCCTTAACCCCCCATGTACAAATTATCACTGTGCTTTGGATTCCCCCTTCTGCTGGATTAAAGCTTTCAGCCAGGAGCTGAGTACAGACCATCTGAAAGAGCAAAGTCATTTTACTGATTCTTAGGGTAAATATTCTGTGTATATTGGAGAGTGTAATTGTATGCTTACTGGTGTTTTGGTCAGTGAACCTGTGAGGGAGTAACTATGAGTGTTCGTTTTCTGTATTTGTGAAGGTATAACGCGTTTCAGTATGGATCCAGTGTGTGCGTGTACGTTATATAGTTTTGCTTTATCTGAGAGTTGTTGGAGTATTATGCATCTATACATATGCACAAATGTATATATATTTTTAAATTAGAAGTGAAATTCTAAATACCGGTACCTGTATATTTGTCCCCGCTGGCACAATTATTGATAGGGCTGGTATAAAAATTTTCCAGGGCTGATTTTTACTCCCAGTCCAGCCCTGGCCACCACTCATATCTAGTGTCACAATAGCTTAAGCTTGCATTTAAAAACAAAAAATGTTTTTTCACTGTAATAGATTGAAGAGCAGTTAGTTGTCTGCCAGCTTCTGTGTCAGGCTCACAGTGGATACTGTGCCCACTTGCCCAGTGCCACCACTCATATCTGGTGTGACTATAGCGTGCCTTTAAAAACAAAAAAAGTGTTTCACTGTAAGCGAATAGCAGTTAGTTGTCTGCAAGCATCTGGGTGTCAGGCCTTTAGCATGTGCTCTGCCTGTCAGGGTACCTGTAGTCTCTACCTCTGATAAGAGGAGAGACTTAGACGTTTTCCCGTTCAGAAGGGCTGTTTCCTCCGTTCCTCGCGGTTCCTCCGGTCGGTTACACGCCGGCCGCGAGGGATCCACGCCCTTTTATGACGTGACGCTCAGTAGCCGACGTCATGACGCCAAGCCTGCTCGACCTGTCACTCAAACCCTGAACACGAACCAGGACTCGTCGGGGGTGTGATTACCTCCTAGAACCGGGGTATTTAATAGAGCTTCCCGCATTTGCTCATTGCCCTGTCGTGGTTCTAGCCAGTCTAGTCACTCAGTGCTCTTGTATGTATATTGTCTCTTTGGTTCTGACCCGGCTTGTTTGTATTACTCTGCTTATCTCTGTTATCCTTTGACCCGGCTTGTCTCTCGCTTACCTGTCTTCTCATTCCCTCGACCTCGGCTTGTCTCTGACCATTCTCTACTTACTCCTTACGTTAAGTCCGGCCATTCTAAGGTCCGGTATACGTACCTACTACACTTTGTACTCTGCGTGTTGGATCCCTGTCCCGATCCTGACATTACGACAGGGCCAATGGATCCTGCAGGTACAAGTAGTCAGCTTGGTCCTTCCGATCCTAGGTTTGACGCCATGGAACATAGAATGGATCAGATGGTCTTAGCGCTACAGGCGTTATTATCTCGTCCTAATAATCGACCAGAAGAGATGCGTAATAATTCTATCTCTCCTGTAAGTTCAGGTTTAGAGGTAGCCACTGTAGGTGCCTCCTCCTGTATTACCCCACCTGTACGTTATGGTGGTTCTCCTGAGAAGTGTCGAGGTTTTTTAAACCAAATCAGTATCCACTTCGAATTACAACCCCGTTCCTATCCTACAGATAGGGCGAAGGTCGGATTTATTATCACCTTACTCGTTGAGAGAGCTCTGAGATGGGCCAATCCGTTGTGGGAAAACGATAACCCGTTAGTATATAATTATAATGCCTTTGTAGCTGCTTTTAGAAGAACTTTTGACCCTCCTGGTAGAAAGGTCAATGCAGCCAGATTACTGTTGCGCCTTAGACAAGATAACCGAACACTTGTGGATTATGCACTAGAGTTCAGGTCCTTGGCGGCAGAAGTTAAGTGGAATGAACAGGCTTATATAGACGTATTTTTAAACGGATTATCAGATGTAATACTTGATGAGGTTGCTACTAGAGAGCTTCCTGAGAATTTGGAGGATTTAATTTCTTTTATCTCTCGCATTGATGAACGCTTAAGAGAGAGGCAGAACACTCGAGATAGAACCTGTAGACCTCCCTTCAAACTAGCTCCCTCATTTCTAAGTCCTGAGACCAAAACCTTACCTTTTCCAGAACCTATGCAGATAAGCAATACTCATCTCTCAGAAGAGGAGAGACAGTACAGGAGAAGGGAGGGGCTGTGTATGTACTGTGGAGTCAGAGGTCACTTACGCCTAAATTGTCCTAATCGATCGGGAAACGCTCGCACCTAAGTTTCTCTAGAGGACAGGCCTTGGGTGTTTCTATTTTGTCCTCTACTCATAATTATAAAGATCATAGGCTTCTGCTACCCGTTTCCTTAACTTGGGAGAGGGGAGTAGTAGAGACTGTGGCATTGATAGATTCCGGAGCTGCTGAGAGCTTTATCGACCAAGTTTTTGTCACTAAACACACTATTCCATCTCAGTTAAGGGAGACGCCCTTGGCCGTTGAGGCCATAGATGGTAGACCTTTAGTTGAGCCTGTGATTTTTCGTGAAACCATACCCGTTAACTTAACTGTTGGTATTTTACACGTGGAAGACATATCTCTGTTACTCATTTCATCTCCTTCTGTTCCCATAGTCCTGGGGTATTCTTGGTTAAAGAGACATAACCCTATTATTGATTGGGAATTAGGGGAGATAATCTCATGGGGTCAGAATTGTCAGGAGAAGTGTTTACAGAGAGTCTCACCGCTTTGCATAGTTAATACACCCACTCAGTCTACCGACTCTACAGAAGTACAAATACCGCCACTGTACCTGGACTTAAAGGCGGTATTTGACAAAAAGAAGGCCGATACTTTACCTCCACACAGGACCTTTGATTGTAAGATTAATCTACTCCCTGGTACTATGCCTCCCAGGGGCAATGTATACCCTTTGTCTACTAAAGAGAACTTAGTCCTAGAGGAGTATATTCGTGAAAATCTAGACAAATGATTCATTAGGAGATCTTCCTCCCCTGCCGGGGCTGGGTTTTTTTTTGTTAAAAAGAAGGATGGTACGCTGAGACCTTGCATAGACTACCGAGGTTTGAACAAAATAACCGTTAGAAATGCCTACCCGATTCCTTTGATTACCGAGCTCTTTGATCGTTTGAAGGGTTCCAAGATTTTCACCAAGTTAGATCTCAGAGGGGCATATAACTTGGTGAGGATTCAGCAGGGTCACGAGTGGATGACGGCGTTCAACACTCGATATGGGCACTACGAGTATACCGTAATGCCTTTTGGTCTCTGCAATGCGCCGGCAGTATTTCAGGACTTGATCAATGAAGTTCTTAGGGAATTTCAACATGACTGTGTTATTGTATACCTGGATGATATACTTATACATTCTAGGGACATTGAGACTCACAACAGACAAGTCAGAAGGGTTTTGCGCAAACTTCTTCAACATGGCTTGTACTGCAAACTGGAGAAATGTAGTTTTGATCAGTCTCAGACAAACTTTCTTGGTTATGTGATTTCTGGGGAAGGGTTTAAGATGGATCCGGATAAACTCCAGTCCATTTTAGACTGGCCCTTACCTAAGGGTCTCAAGGCCATTCAGAGGTTTATTGGATTCTCCAATTATTATAGGCGCTTCATTAAGGGTTACTCGTCAATTATTGCTCCTATCACCAATATGACCAGACAGGGGGCTGACACTAAGAATTGGTCTACTGAAGCACTTCTTGCTTTCAAAACTCTGAAAGAACTTTTTGCTTCCGCACCAATTTTAGTTCACCCTGATACTACTCTGCCTTTCCTACTCGAAGTAGACGCCTCAGAGACGGGTGTAGGCGCTATCCTGTCCCAAAGGTTAGGTGTGGATAAACCATTACATCCATGTGGTTTTTTTTCTAAAAAGCTATCTGGCCCGGAGAGCAGATATGACATTGGCGACAGGGAACTACTAGCAGTTATCATGGCTTTAAAGGAGTGGAGACATTTATTGGAAGGGACCTTACATCCTGTTACTATTTTGACGGACCACAAGAACTTGTCCTATATTGGGGAGGCCAAGCGATTGCCCTCCAGGCAAGCTCGTTGGTCTTTATTTCTCACCCATTTCAATTACGTACTCACTTATAGACCTGGTTCTAAGAATTCTAAAGCCGATGCTTTGTCTCGCCAATATGAACCTTCTACTGTATCTGAGCCAGTGTTATCCTCTATAGTTCCCAAGTGCAATATTATCGCCAACACAAGTCTTAAAATTCATTCTCCACTGCTTGACCAAATCATGAAGTTGCAACATCTGGCACCTGGGCAGACTCCAGTGGCAAGACACTTCGTTCCTCCTGAACTCCAACGGGAGCTCTTACAGTGTTTTCACGAGAGTAAGGTGGCGGGGCATCCTGGCATTCGCAAGACATATTCCTTAATCTCTAAAGATTTCTGGTGGCCTTCTTTACGAAAGGATATTAAGGATTTCATTGCAGTGTGTGAGATCTGTACTAAGACTAAGCAACCTCATACTCTTCCATGTGGTCTATTACAGCCCTTGGGCATTCCAGAGAGACCATGGTCCTGTTTGGCCATGGACTTTATTGTTGATTTGCCTAGTTCTAAAAGACAGACTGTTATTCTCACTGTAGTCGATAGGTTTACTAAGATGGCTCATTTTGTGCCTTTACCTAAACTTCCGACTTCTCCTGAATTGGTGGAAATATTCGCTAAAGAAATTTTTCGTTTACATGGGATACCTTCCGAAATTATTTCCGATAGAGGTTCCCAATTTGTTTCACGTTTCTGGAGATCCTTCTGTTCTCAATTAGGCATCAAATTGAATTTTTCTTCTGCTTATCACCCTCAGTCTAACGGAGCTGCTGAACGTACCAATCAAAAAAATTGAACAATATTTGCGTTGTTTTGTTTCCGAACATCAGGACGATTGGGTCAGTTTGATTCCTTGGGCAGAGTTCGCACACAATAATCTTGTTTGTGATTCCACTCGCTCTAGCCCCTTTTTCATGAATTATGGCTTTCATCCTTCCATTCTTCCCTCGGTCTCTCCTTCCCAAGGGGTACCGTCGGTTGATGTTCATGTTGCCAATCTGAGGAAGTTGTGGGATCAGACTCGACAAATTCTCCTACATAATTCCATGTTGTTCAAGAAACACGCTGATAAACGCAGAAGGGCGGCTCCTGTTTTTGTTCCTGGTGATAGGGTATGGTTGAGTACAAAAAACATTCGTTTAAAGGTTCCTTCTATGAAATTCGCTCCTCTTTACATTGGTCCTTACAGGGTCCTGACTCGTATTAACCCGGTTGCGTATCGCCTAGTACTTCCATCTGCCTTACGCATCCCTAATTCTTTTCATGTTTCCTTGCTGAAACCGTTCATTTGCAACAGATTTTCCTCCACTGTTTCCTCCCCTCGCTCTGTTCAGGTTGAGGGTCAGGAGGAATACGAGATCAACTCCATCATCGATTCTCGAATTTCTCGAGGGAGGTTACAGTATCTTGTCGACTGGAAGGGATATGGTCCTGAGGAGAGGACTTGGGTACCTCAGGAGGATGTACATGCTCCTCGCCTCCGCAGGGCTTTTCACTCCCGCTTTCCATCTCGTCCCGGTTGCTTCCGCCCGGTGGGCGTTTCTGAGAGGGGGGGTACTGTCAGGGTACCTGTAGTCTCTACCTCTGATAAGAGGAGAGACTTAGATGTTTTCCCGTTCAGAAGGGCTGTTTCCTCCGTTCCTCGCGGTTCCTCCGGTCGGTTACACGCCGGCCGCGAGGGATCCACGCCCTTTTATGACGTGACGCTCAGTAGCCGACGTCATGACGCCAAGCCTGCTCGACCTGTCACTCAAACCCTGAACACGAACCAGGACTCGTCGGGGGTGTGATTACCTCCTAGAACCGGGGTATTTAATAGAGCTTCCCGCATTTGCTCATTGCCCTGTCGTGGTTCTAGCCAGTCTAGTCACTCAGTGCTCTTGTATGTCTATTTTCTCTTTGGTTCTGACCCGGCTTGTTTGTATTACTCTGCTTATCTCTGTTATCCTTTGACCCGGCTTGTCTCTCGCTTACCTGTCTTCTCATTCCCTCGACCTCGGCTTGTCTCTGACCATTCTCTACTTACTCCTTACGTTAAGTCCGGCCATTCTAAGGTCCGGTATACGTACCTACTACACTTTGTACTCTGCGTGTTGGATCCCTGTCCCGATCCTGACACTGCCAACCTCAGCAAGTGTACCTTGCCACTCATATCTGGTGTCTCTATAGCGTGCTTTTACAAAGAAAAAAAGTTTTTCAGTGTAAGCTAATAGCAGTCAGTGTCCTTCAAGCGGGTGTCAGGCCTTCAGCGTGTGCTCTGCCAACCTCAGCAATTGTACTTTGCCACTCATATCTGGTGTCTGTATAGCGTGCTTTTACAAAGAAAAAAATAGTTTTTCAGTGTAAGCTAATAGCAGTCAGTGTACTTAAAGCGGGTGTCAGGCCTTCAGCGTGTGCTCTGCCAACCTCAGCAAGTGTACTTTGCCACTCATATCTGGTGTCTCCATATCGTGCCTTTACAAAGAAAAAACTTTTTTCACTGTTATAGATTGAATAGCAGTTAGTTGTCTTCAAGCTGGTGTGTCAGGCCTACAGCGTGTACTCTGACAACCTCTGCCACTGCACAGTGCCACTCATATCTGGTCTCACAGTAGCTTGCATGCATAGTACCACTAATCCCCCAAAAAATGACAGGCAGAGGCAGGCCACCCAGCAGGGGCCATCGTGGTCGTGGTGCTGTGATTCCCTTTGGCCCTAGAATAATGTCCAGTTTTCAGAGGCCACGTACCCTGAACTTGAAAAGTTCTGAGGACATAGTTGACTGGCTAACACAGGACACCCAATCTTCCACAGCTTCCGCTCGGAACCTTGACGCACCATCCTCATCCAGCTTAGCTTCAGGCACCTCTCAGATACCACTCACCCGCCTGCCACCACCACCAAAACTAGCACCACAGCCGCTTTACTTGGTATGTCAGAGGAGTTATTCACACATCCGTTTGAAGAAATGAGTGATGCGCAACCATTATTGCCAGAGGATGTAGATAACAGGGATATGTCTCAGGCAGGCAGCATTACACACATGGACGTACGGTGTGATGATGATGATGTTGTACCCGCTGCTGCTTCCTTTGCTGAGTTGTCAGATACAAGTGAAGCGGTTGATGATGACGATGCGTCCATGGATGTCACGTGGGTGCCCGCTCGGCAAGAAGAAGAACAGGACGAAAGTTCAGATGGGGAGACAGAGAGGAGGAGGAGACGAGTTGGAAGCAGGGGGAGGTCATCGCAAGGAGCTAGTGGCACAGTCAGACAGCATGCATCAGCACCCGGGGTCAGCCCGACAGCATGCCATTCAACGCATGCTGTGTCCACCACCAGAATGCCGTCATTGCAGAGCTAAGCAGTGTGGAATTTTTTTGTGTGTCTGCCTCTGACAACAGTGATGCCATTTGCAACCTGTGCCAAAAGAAACTGAGTCGTGGGAGGTCCAACACCCACCTAGGTACAACTGCTTTGCGTAGGCACATGATCGCACAACACAAACGCCTATGGGATCAACACATGAGTACAAGCAGCACGCAAACTCTAAGCCGCCATCCTCCTCCTGGTCCAGCATCTTCAGCCTTGTCAACCACTGCTGTCCTCCTTGCCCCCTCTCAACCATCCACCACTCCGTCTCCCGCCTTGAGCAGTTCCCGCTCATCTGCCCACAGTCAAGGTGTCTGTCAAGGACATGTTTGAGCGTAAGAAGCCAATGTCAGAAAGTCACCCCCTTACCCAGCGTCTGACAGCTGGCTTGTCCGAACTATTAGTCCGCCAGCTTTTACCATACAAGCTGGTGGAGTCTGAGGCGTTCAAAAAATTTGTAGCTATTGGGACACCGCAGTGGAAGGTACCCGGCCAAAATTTATTTTCACAAAAGGCAATCCCCAAACTGTACTCAATTGTGCAAAAGGAAGTAATGGCATGTCTGACACACAGTGCAGGGGCAAGGGTCCATCTGACCACTGATACTTGGTCTGCAACACATGGTCAGGGCAGGTATATCTGCGCATTGGGTAAACCTGCTGACGGCTGCCAAGCATGGAATGCATGGCTCTGCAGAGGAGTTGGTGACATCGCCACGACTTGCAGGCAGGCCTGCTGCCACCTCCTCTACTCCTCCTACTCCATCCTCTTCCATAACCTCCTCGGCTGAGTCCTCTTCTGCTGCTGCGTCTTGCTCCACATCAACGGCACCCCTCCAGCTCCCCAGGTACTATTCCACATCCCGGATACGGCAGTGTCACGCCGTCTTGGGTTTGACTTGCTTGAAAGCAGAGAGTCACACCGGACAAGCACTCCTGTCCGCTTGGAACGCACAGGTGGAAAAGTGGCTGACTCCGCAGCAACTGGATATCGGCAAAGTGGTTTGTGACAACGGAAAAAATTTGTTGGCGGCATTGAAGTTGGGCAAGTTGACACATGTGCCGTGCATGGCACATGTGTGTAATCTGATCGTACAACGCTTTGTGCATAAGTACACAGGCTTACAGGACGTCCTGAAGCAGGCCAGGAAGGTGTGTGGCCATTTCAGGCGTTCCTACACGGCCATGGCGCACTTTGCCGATATCCAGCGGCGAAACAACATGCCAGTGAGGCGCTTGATTTGCGACAGCCCGACACGTTGGAATTCAACACTCCTAATGTTCGACCGCCTGCTCCAACAAGAAAAAGCCGTTAATGAATATTTGTATGACCGGGGTGCTAGGACAGCCTCTGGGGAGCTGGGAATTTTTTTGCCACGTTACTGGACGCTCATGCGCAATGCCTGTAGGCTCATGCGTCCTTTTGAGGAGGTGACAAACCTAGTCAGTCGCACCGAAGGCACCATCAGCTACATCATACCATTTGTTTTCTTCCTGGAGCGTGCCCTGCGAAGAGTGCTGGATCAGGCCGTAGATGAGCGTGAAGAGGAAGAGTTGTGGTCACCATCACCACCAGAAACAGCCTTATCAGCATCGCTTGCTGGACCTGCGGCAATGCTGGAAGAGGATTGTGAGGAAGAGGAGTCAGAGGAGGAATGTGGCTTTGAGGAGGAGGAGGAAGACCAACCACAACAGGCATCCCACGGTGCTTGTTTTCACCTATATGGTACCCGTGGTGTTGTACGTGGCTGGGGGGAAGAACATACCTTCATTGACATCACTGAGGAGGAGGAACGGGAAATGAGTAGCTCGGCATCCAACCTTGTGCAAATGGGGTCTTTCATGCTGTCGTGCCTGTTGAGGGACCCTCGTATAAAAAGGCTGAAAGAGAACGACCTGTACTGGGTGTCCACGCTACTAGACCCCCGGTATAAGCAGAAAGTGGCGGAAATGTTACCGAATTACACAAGTCAGAAAGGATGCAGCATTTGCTAAATAAATTAAAAAGTATGCTTTACACAGCGTATAAGGGTGATGTCACAGCACAACGGGAATCTAACAAGGGAAGAGGTGGAAGTCATCCTCCTTCTCCCACGACCACGCCGGCAAGGACAGGACGCTTTAAAGACTTGTTGTTGATGGAGGACATGCAGAGCTTTTTAAGTCCTACGCATCGCCACAGCCCTTCGGGATCCACCCTCAGAGAACGACTCGACCGACAGGTAGCAGACTACCTCGCCTTAACTGCAGATATCGACACTCTGAGGAGCGATGAACCCCTTGACTACTGGGTGTGCAGGCTTGACCTGTGGCCTGAGCTCTCCCAATTTGCGATAGAACTTCTGGCCTGCCCCGCTTCAAGTGTCCTGTCAGAAAGGACCTTCAGTGAAGCAGGAGGTATTGTCACTAAGAAGAGAAGTCGCCTAGGTCAAAAACGTCTAGATTACCTCACCTTTATTAAGATGAATGAGGGATGGATCCCGAAGGGACTGACAGTGGGCGATACATTCAACTAAAAAAGGCCTGATGAGATGAGCTGCCTTGGGCTAAAAATGGTCTGCTGTATTTTAGCTCTGAATGCCGGTTGACTTGTGTGACTTATCCGCCACCAACTAGGGTTCAAGCCGCAATGTTTTAGGGCACTTTCTGCCTTTGAAACAAACATCAATTTTTATGGCCGCTGCTACAGCAGCGGCTGCAACAATACCTAATTTTTCAGGCATGTGTACATGCCTAATTTTACGGCCCTCTGGTGCTGCACTGTGGCTTCAAAAACCAAACCAAAAAAAAAAGGCACATAGTGACCCTATGTAGGGGGAACAGTCCCTATTCTGCTCTGTGTCAGTGTGTATCAGGGATTTGACTAACCTTATTCATTTTCAAAAATTACAATTCCAGGAAAAAATTTAACAAACATTTACAAGAACATGTTATTTGGTATCGGACAAAAATTATTTCCTTCAGAAACAGCTTTCTCATGATAGGATACACCGATATTGCCTTATGCTGACTTTCTTTGATATATAATCTATACAATACACATACAGATGCATGTGTACAGAACTGTAAGTCATTGATATATCCAAAAAGGACATTTGGAACAAAACTAAGTAAAATATGACAGATGTATTCAAATTTAGTCAATTGAAAGAATGACAAATATTGATATGTTAAAAGCAGTTTTAGTTCTAAATTTATACCTCCACTCCAAACACTAAGCCAATTAAGATATAAATGTTCAAATTGTACATAAAGTTGTTAGTTGTTTTACAACTAAAGGCAGTATTTAAATTTACCAGTTTAGTCAACATAAGTTGTGAGCAGTCCTTGTATCATGAGCAACATTTTCCTAGCATGGTAGACAGAGTGGATGGACTGAGCAAAAAAAATCTTATTAAACGATACAAAACCTGTACCAGCATGGAGTACTGATATAGGCTGAACATGGATAAAACAAACAAAAAAAATTAAAAGGTTACTTACATAAGTCTTCACAGAAAGATCATATCCCAATAAAAATGGGAAATGTTTGAAGTTAATTTGAAAACACACTAATAATCAGCCCATTATCAAACTAGTTTCATACATTTTAACATAAGTGAATGTTTATGTACAGCTGTATCTGAATTTATACTGAGCCAATTTACAATAGAAACATATTTACAGCTACCAGAAACTGCCATAGGTGGAAGGCACGCAAGTCTCTCTGGCAGTGGAGGGATTATGCAGACATTTTTGTAGGGGGAACAGTCTCTATTCTGCTCTGTGTCAGTGTGTATCAGGGATCCTTAGGACAGGTGTCAATCCATATCTGCCAAGTGACCCTATGTAGGGGGAACAGTCTCTATTCTGCTCTGTGTCAGTGTGTATCAGGGATCCTTAGGATAGGTGTCAATCCATATCTGCCAAGTGACCCTATGTATGGGGGAACAGTCTCTATTCTGCTCAGTGTCACTGTGTATCAGGGATCCTTAGGATATGTGTCAATCCATATCTGCCAAGTGACCCTATGTAGGGGGAACAGTCTCTATTCTGCTCTGTGTCAGTGTGTATCATGGTCTCTGAGGACAGGTGTCAATCCATATCTGCCAAGTGACCCTATGTAGGGGGAACAGTCCCTATTCTGCTCTGTGTGAGGAGGAGGAACGGGAAATGAGTAGCTCGGCATCCAACCTTGTGCAAATGGGGTCTTTCATGCTGTCGTGCCTGTTGAGGGACCCTCGTATAAAAAGGCTGAAGGAGAACGACCTGTACTGGGTGTCCACGCTTCTAGACCGCCGGTATAAGCAGACAGTGGCGGAAATGTTACCGAATTACAAGTCGGAAAGGATGCAGCATTTGCAAAATAAATTAAAAAGTATGCTTTACACAGCGTATAAGGGTGATGTCACAGCACAATGGGAATCTAACAGGCGAAGAGGTGAAAGTCATCCTCCTCCTCCCACGACCACGCCATAACTGCCAAGTGACCCTATGTAGGGGGAACAGTCTCTCTTCTGCTCTGTGTCAGTGTGTTTCAGGGATCCTTAGGATAGGTGTCAATCCATATCTGCCAAGTGACCCTATGTAGGGGGAACAGTCCCTATTCTGCTCTGTGTCAGTGTGTATCAGGGTCTCTGAGGACAGGTGTCAATCCATATGTCAAGGTGTCAATATGTCATATGTCAGGTGTCAATCCATATCCATTGTGATTTAGGAATGTTAGGTGATTTCTGCCTTTTATGGATTAAAACCAGACCCTGCATAAACTGTGTACTTTTCCATGGGAGTTTTGCCATGGATCCCCCTCCGGCATGCCACAGTCCAGGTGTTAGTCCCCTTTAAACAACTTTTCCATCACTTTTGTGGCCAGAAAGAGTCCCTGTGGGTTTTGAAATTCGCCTGCCCATTGAAGTCAATGGCGGTTCGCCCGGTTCACCGGTTCACGAACGTTTGCGGAAGTTCCCTTTCGCCATTCGCGAACCGAAAATTTTGTGTTCGCGACATCACTAATTACTATAGTACAAGGAAGGGTGGGGTCAGACAATAGCAAAGGCTGATGGGAGATTGAGGAGGGCAAGAGCAGCTAGTTTAAACTGGTCTGGCAGTGTCCCTGGGACAACGCCCTGCTGGGGAAACAATAGGACAGGAAAAAGGGGGGAGGGGGAGATGCACAGACCAGCAATACATTCAACATACCCTGCACAAATAATAGGCACAATGTGACAAAACACAAAAGGAATTTTGGAGCCCACCCATAGTGTCTGTCTTCCATCCCCAGTGATGGTGACTACCGTCACAACTGATCTTACACTTCGTGATAGGATCAGAGGCCATCGATCAGGAATTACGACGGCATTTCGAGATCAACATACAGATAAACCTGTAGCCAAACACTTTTTGGCAGTACAGCATCGATTACCTATGCTGAGGTTCGTCGCCATAGCTCATGTCCCACCTTTACCCCGTGGCGGTGACAGATCAAAGACTCTTTTACAAAGAGAAGCATATTGGATCCATCATTCGGACACAGTGGCACCTAAAGGCTTAAATGAAAGTGTAATATATTCTATGTTTTTGTAACTTAACATTATCGGTGACACCATTATTTGAAAATATTTTCTTTATAGATTTTGTATGGTGGATCGTTTTATGTTGATTTTTTTCTGCTGATCTTTTTGACATTGATTTTTTTATGTTGTTTTTTACGCTGAATTTTGAGTTGGTATGTGAAAGGTCCTTTGTTGTGCGAGGCCAAAGGACTGCTGTAGCTTGTTCCTCAGTTATTTTCTCCGTTTGCAGTGTAGTAAGCACTTATATGCTTGTTTTGTATTTATGCAATATTATAGTTCCGTTCAGACAAATGGATGTCTTATGTTTCCCTAAGTTTTCTTAAGCAAGTTTTGTTTGACTAATTATTAATTTAAGCACATGACTACTATAGAGGGCATTTGTAAGTTTGGTACTATGGTATGATAAATATAGGTACCTGATTTGTTTGTATTTGTACAAATAATAATATATATTATAATACTTAGTTCTATGTATGATTGTATATACTTGGTGTGTATACTTTGTATATATACATGCCACATTATGAATCATCACTTGTTTTCTTAGCACTGCATTGTGTATATGGAATCTTTTTGGTCATGCATGCTCACTTGATACCACATTTTTTTGCACCTTCCTCACTTTCCCCAGATGTGGCACTTTATTATACTATAATCATTAAATATATACAAATTATGGAGATGTTCCAGACTTTTATCTGGTTGTTATGCATCTGATCCTCCGTCAGTATAGTTGCACTTCATACCGCACGGTTTTCTTTTTTACTCAACACAGGAGTCCCTTCCTGTTTTTTTGTATCCTGGTAACTATGGGAACCACAAACCTATCCGCGGTACGTCAACACGTGATGGTACTTCCAGGTGGTAACAGAGAGAGGGATTACACTTCAAGGATTGGTAAGCTTATTCAATATTTTGTTATATATACACAGTTTGTATGTATATGCAGTAATCTTGAAAAAGACCCGACAGGGTTGAAACTTAGATTTTTTTGCTGTATGTTCACTTAATCTTAAATAAATCACATTATACTATTTTGAAAGCCCTGAGTGTGCATCCTGGATTTCGGATATATATAATTTTAGATGCAAGTGGATTGCACCTAGGCAGTTGGATACCAAGTCCTGGTAAGGAGAGTGCCAAGCTATCGCTTTATTTTATATATATATATATATATATATATATATATATATATATATATATATAATTTTATATTAATATCAGAATACACATAGAATGATATTAAATATATATATATATATATATAATTTTATATTAATATTAGAATACACATAGAATGATATTAAATATATATATATATATATATATATATATATATATAATTTTATATTAATATCAGCATACACATAGAATGATATTAAATATATATATATATATATATATATACACATACATACTGGAAATGACGCACTCTAAGGACTTTGTAAAGGTTATTATAAAAAATAACTTTTCATTTATATCATTAAAAAATCATCGACGTTTCAGCCCCAGTACATGGGCTATCTTCAGGATGGCGCAGGGCCCTCTGATGCGGCTGAGGGAGAGGGACACTTCACCTAGGTGAGGAATGGAAGTCCGCCTTTAGACTCCACACTGGACTCCTCAACAGGGGACATTCCCCTCCTAACCTCCAGGACGCTCTGCCTCCATGACTTCACAGCGGCCTTGGTGGGCTGTTGCAGAATGGACTGGATGTCTGCCATCTTAGATTCGACCTGGAGCAGGTTGCATGCAATATGTTGCTCCTTCTTCTTCTTCTGGGTGATGATGACCCTCATAGGGCCTCTCTTGTGGCTAGAGGCCCTGTTTGATTGATCCCTCTGCTCCTGGGGTTCTGCCTGGATCCCAGCCAGGCTGGAGTCTGCCTCAAGGTGCTTGGCCTTCAGGGACTTTAGCATTCCCTGGAGCCTGTCAGAATACTCTAGCCTCTACACCCCACCCTTCGCCACCTGAGCATAGGTGAGGGAGGCCTGAGGGGCATCGGTGGTACTTACCTCCTCATGGGGGGGTTGGGAATCACCTCCATAGGACGCTCTCTGACTTCCAGCGGCAGGGGGGGGGAGGGTGCTCCAGGAAGTGGAGGCCAGATTGGATAAGCTGGACTGGATGTCCACCATCTTAGATTCGACCTGGAGCAGGTTGCATGCAATATGTTGCTCCTCCAACTTCTTCTGGGCGATGATGACCCTCATAGGGCCTCTCTTGTTGCTAGAGGCCCTGTTTAATGTATCCCTCTGCTCCTGGAGTTCTTCCTGGACCCCAGCCAGGCTGGAGTCTTCCTCGAGGTGCTTGGCCTTCAGGGACTTTAGCATTCTCTGGAGCCTAAACAAACAAAATAAGTGCGCTAAAATTTAAAGTGCAAATTTTCCTTACTGCATTAATTTTTTGAGAGAAAGTGCAGAATGTGATATACCTTTAAGAAAGTGCAATGTGCATCTACATACCTTTTAAAAAGTGCAAATTGCAAAACAAGCCATTTACAAAGTGATCATGTGCATTGGTATATAAAATAAACTTACTATACTATTTCATCTGAAGTACCCTCAAATTCAGACAATAATACATAGAAAAGAAAAATACAAAAACCATATATAGTGAAGTATTGTTAAATAAAATCAATAGAAAAAATATTTAAATGGAGTTTTCACTCACAAACAGAGAGCAGATGAGCCGGCTCTACTTCGAATAGCCCCATTATGCAGAGATGTCCACTGCAGCCAGTAGGATAAAAAACAATTTATTTTGGTACATAAAACTTCAAACTTGAAAGAATCACCGGATCCTGAATGGAACTTATGCTTGTGGAGTCCGTACAGCTGCCGGCAAATGCAGAGTCTTTATGCACGCTCAGTTTTTCGTAAAGTCCACAGGATGCTTCCGGGAGGCGGGACGTGCATGATGACGCTACTTGAAGAGTCAGATGACGCGTTTCGTCGAAAGATCGGCTTCTTCAGATCTGACTCATAACCGGCACAATAGTCTTTTTATACCACCCACAGGGGTGTGACATAATATATAAATGTTTGCTAATTGGCTGCATTCGAAAATTAAATTGATGAAAAAACGAAGGATTTAAAACATAATGATAATACATTCATTAACCCCTTAACACCGCAGCCAAATGTACAAGTTGTGAACGAAACAAAATGTAAACAAAACCTGGCATTTGCGCTATATGTCTGTCCAACCGTAATTCACCTCTTTTATATTAAATGCACCCCCCCTTATTATATATCATTTTATTCAGGGGAAACAGGGCTTTCATTTAATATCAAATATTTAGCTATGAAACATAATTTAATATGAAAAAAATGGGAAAAAATAAGAAATGTTGCTATTTTTTTAGTTCTACATGACATTTTAACTGTCAATGTCATAATACTGTTTGCTTTAACTGCAATACACCTATTTGTATTCAGCAAAGTCTCACGTGTAAAACAGTACCCCCTATGTACAGGTTTTATGGTGTTTTGGGAAGTTACAGGGTCAAATATAGCGTGTTACATTTAAAATTGAAATTCGCCAGATTGGTTACGTTGCCTTTGAGACTGTATAGCAGCCCAGGAAATAAATTTACACCCATAATGGCATACCATTTGCAATAGAAGACGACCCAAGGTATTGCAAATAAGCAATGTCCAGTCTTTTTTAGTAGCCATTTGGTCACAAACACTTGCCAAAGTTAGCGTTAGTATTTGTTTGTGTGTGAAAAATGCAAAAAACGCCAATTTTGGTCAGTGTTTGTGACTAAGTGGCTACTAAAAAAGACTGGACATACCCCATTTGCAATTCCTTGGGTTGTCTACTATTGCAAATGGTGTGCCATCATAGGGGTAATTTTCATTCTTGGGCTACCATAGGGTCTCAAAGGCAACAAAACCAATCTGGCGAATTTAAATGTGAAAAAAATGAAACACAAGCCGCAGCAATAATATCGTCCGTGCAAGTGCTGTTTGTGCGTGAAAAATGCAAAAAACTTCACTTTTACTGGCGATATCATCGTTTTAATACATTTTACTGTTTTGAAACACTAATATTTGTGTTCAGCGAAGTCTCCCGAGTAGAACAGTACCCCCCATGTACAGGTTTTATGGTGTCTTGGAAAGTTAAAGGGTTAAATATAGTCCTAGTAAATTAAATTCCCTATACTTTCGGCATGGGTTGTCAGGCAGGTCCCGCTAATTGTAATTAATTAAGATACCTAATTATGTAAACATATTACATACATATGTGTAGAATTAATATATGTTTATATATACGTATGTGTATATATATGTATATATATATATAATATTTTTAAACTATTTTTATTTATATATAGGTATATATATAGTGATATTTATGTTTATAGATATATATATATATTATTTCGTTCCACGTGTATTTTGATATAAATATATATACCGTATTTATCGGCGTATAACACGCACCGGCGTATAACACGCACTTCATTTTTAGAAAGAAATTCCAGGAAATTCCCCCCCCCTCCCATAGTATTCCCCCCTCATCCCATAGTATTCCGCCCTCATCCCATAGTGTTCCCCCTCATCCCATAGTGTCCCCCCTTTCCATAGTATTCTCCCCCCATTTCCATAGTATTCCCCCCCTCCCATAGTATTCTCCCCCCCTCCCCTCCCATAGTATTCTCCCCCCTCCCCTCCCATAGTATTCTCCCCCCCTCCCCTCCCATAGTATTCTCCCCCCTCCCCTCCCATGGTATTCTCCCCCTCCCCTCCCATGGTATTCTCCCCCCTCCCCTCCCATGGTATTCTCCCCCCTCCCCTCCCATGGTATTCTCCCCCTTCCCCTCCCATGGTATTCTCCCCCCTCCCCTCCCATGGTATTCTCCCCCCCTCCCCTCCCATGGTATTCTCCCCCCTCCCCTCCCATGGTATTCTCCCTCCCCTCCCCTCCCATGGTATTCTCCCCCCTCCCCTCCCATGGTATTCTCCCCCCCTCCCATGGTATTCTCCCCCCTCCCCTCCCATGGTATTCTCCCCCCTCCCCTCCCATGGTATTCTCCCCCCCTCCCATGGTATTCTCCCCCCCTCCCCTCCCATGGTATTCTCCCCCCCTCCCCTCCCATGGTATTCTCCCCCCCTCCCATGGTATTCTCCCCCCTCCCCTCCCATGGTATTCTCCCCCCTCCCCTCCCATGGTATTCTCCCCCCCTCCCCTCCCATGGTATTCTCCCCCCCTCCCATGGTATTCTCCCCCCTTCCCTCCCATGGTATTCTCCCCCCCTCCCCTCCCCTCCCATGGTATTCTCCCCCCCTCCCCTCCCCTCCCATGGTATTCTCCCCCCCCTCCCCTCCCATGGTATTCTCCCCCCCTCCCATGGTATTCTCCCCCCCTCCCCTCCCATGGTATTCTCCCCCCTCCCCTCCCATGGTATTCTCCCCCCTCCCCTCCCATGGTATTCTCCCCCCCTCCCCTCCCATGGTATTCTCCCCCCTCCCCTCCCATGGTATTCTCCTCCCCTCCCCTCCCATGGTATTCTCCCCCCCTCCCCTCCCATGGTATTCTCCCCCCTCCCCTCCCATGGTATTTCCCCCCCTCCCCTCCCCTCCCATAGTATTTCCCCCCCTCCCCCCCCCTCCCCTCCCCTCCCCTCCCATAGTGTACTTTCCCCCCCCTCCCCTCCCATAGTGTACTTTCCCTTGTCCCATAATTACTTACCTGTCCTGAAGCGTGGGCCGGCTTCTCAGCGCGCGCCGCGGTACAGGAACTTTAATTTCAGGTTCCGGTTTCCGGCGGGACTGAAAGGAAGTGTGCACACTATTGTGCACACTTCCTTTCAGTCCCGCCGGAAACCGGAACCTGAAATTAAAGTTCCTGTACCGCGGTGCGCGCTGTGAAGCCGGCCCACGCTTCAGGACAGGTAAGTAATTATGGGATATCGGCGTATAACACGCACCCACGATTTTCCCCCTATTTTCAGGGGGAAAAAGTGCGTGTTATACGCCGATAAATACGGTATATTAATATTACAATACAGTTAGAACGAAATAACACACATCTATAGATTTTTTAATTACCGTATATACTCGAGTATAAGCCGAGTTTTTTAGCACATTTTTTGTGCTAAAAAACCCCAACTCGGCTTATACTCGAGTCAAATAATACAGACTGGGGGAGAGGGGGGCTGGCAGAGCTGTAACTTACCTTTCCTGCGGCTCCTGTCAGCTCTCTCCTCCTCCGCGCCGTCCGTTCAGCACCTCGGTCAGCTCCCAGTGTAAGTCTCGCGAGAGCCGCGGCTCTCGCGAGACTTACACTGGGAGCTGACAGAGGGAGCTGCACGGACGGCGCGGAGGAGGAGAGAGCTGACAGGAGCTGCAGGAAAGGTAAGTTACAGCTCTGCCAGCCCCCCTCTCCCTCCACTGAACTGCCAATGCTGGACCACCAGGGAAGGAGCCCCCCTCCCTGCTATGTATCAAGCAGGGAGGGGGGGACGAAAAAAAAATAATTAATAATAATAATTAAATAATAAATAATAATACTAAAATAATAATAATTAAATTAAATAAAAAATAATAAATAATAATACTAAAATAATAATAATAAAATTAAATAAAAAAATAATAAATAATAATAAAAAAAAATTAAAATAATAAAAAAAATTAAAAAAACATTGCCCACCCACCACCAAGGCTCTGCAACACACACACACACACACACACACACACACACACTGCATTCATACACACACACTGTATTCATACACACACACTGCACTCAGAAGCACACTGCACTCATACACACACTGCACTCATACACACACTGCACTCATACACACACACTGCACTCATACACACACTGCACTCATACACACACTGCATTCATACACACACACTGCACTCATAAGCACACTGCACTCATACACACACTGCACTCATACACACACACTGCGCTCATACACACACTGCACTCATACACACACACTGCACTCATACACACACTGCACTCATACACACACACTGCACTCATACACACACACACACTGCACTCATACACACACACACTGCACTCATACACACACACACTGCACTCATACACACACACTGCACTCATACACACACACTGCATTCATTATACACACACTGTAAATAAATATTCAATTAATATATTTTTTTTAGGATCTAATTTTATTTAGAAATTTACCAGTAGCTGCTGCATTTCTCACCCTAGTCTTATACTCGAGTCAATAAGTTTTCCCAGTTTTTGGGGGTAAAATTAGGGGCCTCGGCTTATATTCGGGTCGGCTTATACTCGAGTATATACGGTATTTATTTTTAATTATTTATTTAATTTTATTTTTTTACGTATTTACATATATTTTTTTATATTATATAAAAATATATATATAACAATAATTATATATATATTTAACCAGTATTTAATCAGTATCAGTCTACGTGTAATTTGATATTAATATATATATATATATATAATTATATATATTAATAGTAAAATACACCTAGACGGTGTATGTGTGTGTGTATATATGTGTATATATATACTTAGATCATATATATATATATATAATATATATACATGATCTAAGTATATATATATATATATATATATATATATATTTTTTTTTTTTACACTGATTAACTTTTAATTTAATGTATTTCCAGCCAGCAGGGGGACTACCTGTAATTACAGGCAGTGCAGCAGGCAGCTAACCCAGCCATGTGATTGTGAGGTCCTCGCAAGGACCTCACTCTCACATGGCTGGGGGGCTGCTGGAGGACGGACGTGCCGCAGGGGGCTCCCAGGGAGTCCCCCCAACCGCGATCGTGGGATCGCCGGCGACCGGGTAAGTAAAAAAAAAAACGGAGGGCGTACTATTACGCCCGGCGGCGTTTGGAGCCGCTTAAAATAGGGTGTAATAGTACACCCTCCTGCTTAAGGGGTTAATGAGCTGCATTAGAAGTATGTGATTGAACAGTATGAGCAGGGTAAGAAAGGGAGGGCTTGCATAGGCAGCAGACAAGAGAACTACAGCTTGTGTGAGCTGTTTTCAGATATACCCCCAATGAAAAAAATGCACAATTAAATGCATGCTGTCATTTATGGTATATCTACTAAACAGCCATTTTTATTTATTTTCTATTTAGGCACTGGATTGTCCTTTTAACTTAAAGCTTGTTTGGTCTGGCTCTAAATAAGATGAACAGTATAATATTGTCATTATTGATCAAGTTGATTTGTAATTACTGCACCATATGTGATTTGTTTGACCTGTTGGGCGCATACTTTACAAGCAACAAAAAAAAGGCGTTGCACAGCCTTCAGGTTGCATTAGCTATTAAGAATTGAACTGGTCATTATAGGTTCTGCCCAATGTGATTGAGCAGTGTGCTTTTTCAGTTTTGTTGTTCAGTCATGAATGTATGTCTTGAGGGAACATATTCACTCTTATGTTCTAGTCTATCTAGACAACATCTTCGTTTATTACCCAGACAATACAACCCACTATGTTCATGTATCTCAAGTACTCACAACACTGTTGTGCAATGGTTTATATTGTAAATTAGAGAAATGTTTATTTCATAAAACAGAGGTACAATTCTTGGGCTACATTAAATCAGCCAAGAGTTTTGAAATGGATCCCAAAAAACTTGAGGCAGTCTTGCAATGGCCCAGACCTAAAGGTCTTAAAGCCATTCAAAGATTCATCGGTTTCGCCAACTATTACTGCAGGTTTATAAAGGGATTCTCCTCAGCCATATATTCCATTACTAGTCTCACACGTAAAGGTGCTGAAACCCATATCTGGCCTCCTGCAGCCCTGTCTGCCTTTGAGAAACTGAAGTCTCTCTTTTCTACTGCCCTGGTTCTCATACATCCTAATACTTCCAAGCCTTTTATACTAGAGGTTGATGCTTCAGAGACAGGAGTTGGAGATGTCCTCTCTTTATGGAGTGGAGTTCCAAGACACTCCACTCCATCCTTGTGGCTTCTTCTCCAAAAAGTTATCCCCGGCAGAGGTTAATTATGATACAGGGAATAGGGAATCATTAGCTATAATCCTGGCTTTGAAAGAGTGGAGACATAGTAGAGGGAGCTAAAGTTCCCGTAATGATTATAACAGACCATAAGAATTTGGCCTACCGTATTTATTCGAGTATAACGCGCACACGTGTAAAACGTGCACCCCTAATTTTCGATTAAAAATCGGTATAAAATGTTATACCGATTTTTAATCTAAAATTAGGGTGCTTGTTATACTCGAATAAATATTCGAGTGGGTGCTCGATAATACCGACCGCCGGGCTTGTGCAGCTCCTCCAGCTTCCCAGTGTAAATCTCGCGAGACCCGCGGCCAGCTCTGACGACGTCAGAGCGTCAGAGCTGGCCGCGGGTCTCGCGAGATTTACACTGGGAAGCTGGAGGAGCTGCACGGAGGTGAGTAAACGCTTGCTGCCCGCCCCCCCAGGACCGCCGGGCTTGTAATGAGCCCGGCGGTCCTGGGAGGTATATTTATTCGAGTATAACGCGCACCCCTAATTTTAAATTAAAAATCGGTAAAAAAAATTGCGCGTTATACTCGAATAAATACGGTATATAAGTGAGGCTAAACGTCTCTCATCTAGACACGCTAGATGGTCCTTGTTTCTTTCTTGTTTAACTGTCATTTTATTATCACATTTAGGCCTGGTTCTCGTAATACTAAGGCTGATGCCTTATCGAAACAGTTTGAAACCGACTCTGATCAGGATCTAGAAGTTGTTCCTATCATACCACTAAAACGTATAGTGTCTACCACTATATTAACCATGTCCTCCTCATTGATGGAGAGGGTACATAATGCTCAAGGCTCCTGACCATAAACCCAAAGATAAATTGTTTGTGACACCCACAGAGAGAACAGAAATACTCTCCTTGTAACATGAAACCAAGTCAGCTGGCCATCCATGAATTCAAAAAACCTTGTCCTCCATATCTAGACAGTTCTGGTGGCCTTCTATACATACGGATGCTACTGATTATGTCCAAGCATGTACTGTTTGCGCTATGACCAAAACCCAAATAAACTGTAATAAAAGTGCAATGAAAGTGACAGTTATATAATTGCTACAAAAGAGCACATAACAATACACCAGAGAAATATAAGAAGGCACAAAAAACAGCAGCATTGGGGAAACATTAGAACATGGGGAGAGAAAATGAAACCCCAAGATGATAGTAATAGTTAGAATAATTCTGAACCCATAGAATAAACATATAAAATAGATGAATAGAATAGATGAAAGATGCGTTACTGTGTTTAATAATGGAAATTTTATAAGAAGGCATTCAACTCAAAATCTACATTAAGACCCTTTGGTACTAAGGTGTTGAGGGTAAAAATCAATTTTGCTTCTTTTTGATCTAGATTCTTCTCTAAATCTCCCCCTCTCCAATTAACCTCTACCTTTTCTATTGCCATAAACCCTAAACCTCCTGGATCTCCACCATGAACTTCTTTAAAATGCCTAGATAAATTATGTGTAAGTAGACCCTTTCTCACATTACGTATATGTTCAGAGATTCTCGTCTTGAGTTGTCTTTTAGTCCTCCCCACATATTGTTTAAGACAAGGGCACGTCACTAGATATATTACCCCAAAGGTATTACAGTTCATGTTCGATGTGATCTTGTATTCTTTCCCATCATCCGCAGACGTAAATGTCATTCTCCTTTTTTCCTGGTGAGGGTTATTCTTACATCCTTGACATTTGTTACACGTTGAGAAACCTTTATCAGAGGCTTCCCTTTGGTTTTGATGGATGGACTTTAGGGTTGTGGCCAGCATCAATTTCAAATTTGGTTCCTTAGTGAAGATAATCTGGGGTTTCTCTGATATAATTTCAGACAGACTAGGGTCGCTTTTAAGAATTCCCCAATGTTTTTAAAGTATATCCTGTACAATTGAAGCTTAATTATTAAATTGCGTGATGAATCTGCACCAAATTATCAAACTAGAGCCCGTGTATGAAATCCTTTTCATGACCCTAGAAGGATTTCCCAAACCCCAAGCATTCACAATGTTCCACATACTAATAGCCGCGAACTTACACATTGCAAAGGCGTGGAAACAAATGGACGCCCCAGACATAAACACAGTGATAAAGCAAATCACAACGAACATAGACTACGAGACAAGGATACATACAGGGCACAACATGCAAGAGTATAGAATAAGAGCCAAATGCGAATGGGATAAGTTCCTGGAGGTATACAATAAAGGACGAAGAGAAAGGGACACGCCATAAGTCGCTTCAGTAGGCAGAGAGACAGAAAAATGCGGAGAAGGTGGGAAGGAAAATAGAGGTACTCGAGAGCATCTAAGACAGCCCACAAACTAACCCTGAGGGAAGGGCCAGAGGAATGGACACCCATAATGTATATAGTTGTGTCGAAAGACACCCACAATGTATATAGTTGTGCCGGAGGACACCCAACACTTTCAAGGGGAGACAGTAAAACTACCCACTAGCCACCAAGATAGAGAGACAAACACCAACAACACAATTGAGCAACATAATGAAGCTGAGCGAGCCCATAAGCTCCAGGGACATGCCAGGAATACTCTCTAAGGTGGGAAGAGGAATGTGGCTCGATCCCCCCCCTCTCTCCCTCCTCCCCCTGCCTACCCACCCCCCCACATAGGGCACTTACGCCAAACACAACAACTGAGGCCCTATTAGCACATCCTCAAACCAAGAGACTCCACTACGGGAGCCAATACAGTCAACAGGCGTGGCATGGCCGGCCGAGCCGCATCAGCGTCACTTAATCGAAAGAGTCACAAAGGTAATACCGAACTTGGCTTTGATATGTACTGTTGAAAGAGCTGGTATGACTATGCACTGTATTGATGTAAAATTGATGTAAAACTGATAAGTTGTTAAAGTTACCTATATCCCAATCCCGCTTTCCTTCTGTATCCCTTGATTATTTAAAAAAAAAAAAAAATGTCAAATTGAAAAAAAAAAAAATTGCGTGATGAATGCTGGTGTCTGGTCCTGTCTTGTCTGAGTTCTCACCTTTTTCTGTAGGGTCTCCTCCCTTGGAATGCTTATGGCTTTTGTTAAGGCTTTGTCTAGAAGCGAAGTCGGATAGCCTTTTGTTAAGAATCTCTGTTTCATCTCATCCATTTGTTGATTGCACACTTCTGGCTGTGAGCAGTTCCTTTTTATCCTTCTAAATTGACTTTGGGGAATATTCTTAAGCCATGTGGGTTTACGATGGCTATGAAACGGTATGAAACTGTTACAGTCTACATTCTTTTTATATGTTTTAGTGTGTAATTTGCCTTGTTCAATATAAATACTTAAATCAAGAAATTCAACTTGTTCCCTTGAGTATGAAAAGGTGAATCTGAGATTATACGGATTATGGTTCAAATAGGTCATAAAACTTTCCAATGATTGTAGATCTCCCTTCCAGATAAAAAAAGCAGTCATCAATGTACCTACGCCATAGAGACAGTTTTGCGCCGAATGAGCAGTGGTCCCAAATGTATTCGTCTTTCCACTTACGCATAAATAGATTGGCGTAGCTCGGCGCAAAACGTGTCCCCATGGCGGTTCCCTCCAGCTGAAGATAAAATTGTCCGTCTGACCAGAAATAGTTATGGCTCAAAATAAAAACAACACATTGTATTAAAAAGTCTATCTGGTCATTTTTTAATTCTGAGTAGACCGCCAGAGAGTACTGTGCTGCCTCGCAACCCTGAAGGTGCTCTATGACAGTGTATAATGAGGTGACATCTGCGGTCACTAAAAACATGTCTTCTTCCCAAATAAAATCAGATAAAATATTAAGAATTTGGGTCAAGTCTTTCAAGTAAGATTTCATTTTCATTTTCTCTCCCCATGTTCTAATGTTTCCCCAATGCTGCTGTTTTTTGTGCCTTCTTATATTTCTCTGGTGTATTGTTATGTGCTCTTTTGTAGCAATTATATAACTGTCACTTTAATTGCACTTTTATTACAGTTTATCGTGTTTCTCTCATTGTTAGAATTCTGTCTATTATTGATGGTTAGATTATGTATAACTTTCATTTATAGCAAGATACATTTACAAAGCATTTTCTCTCACCAAATTATTTATATACATATACATAAGCGTGCTTAAGTGCTGTAGCCCATTCTCTGTCTCCTAGAAGGGTCTATCCAAGATATAATACATAACGTTTTTAATTTCTCTCCCAATCTATTTGTCTAAAATCAGACCAATACTTTTACTATAACTATTAATATCAAGATCTGCAAAATAGAAATCTTGAGTGGACGATAAAATTTCCATGAATTTTCTAATTAATTATTATGGAGTTCTGGAAAGTTACATTATATCCATTTGAATATATTAAGGATATAGTTGTTATTACTGCCTCTTTTTTGCATTAATATATCTGTTTGTATATTTATGTTTTATCTATTCTATTCTATGTACCATCCATCATTATTCTTTTATCCTTTTTCGAACGTGGACTTGAATTTTAATTTTAAGTTTACTTTCCTGCTGGTATATTGCAGTGTCTGCCTACCTTTAAAGGGAAACCATAGTGCCAGGAAAACAAAGTTGCTTTCCTGGCGCTTTAGCTCCCTATGGTGCCCCTCCTCCACCCCCAACAGTGCAGAAGGGGCTTCTCCTGTATCACCAGATGTCAGCCGGCGGGAGAGGCCTAATGGCCGCACTCACATTAGGATTTCCGTATTTTATACTATGCTTTCTTATGGGGATTCCGGTGACGCTGGATGTCCTCATGCATAGCCTCAGGATGTCTGGCGCCAGTTAGGCGACTAAAACTAGCCTTACAAACCGGAAGTCCCTCTAGTGGCTGTCTGGTAGAGGTACAACCACTATAGGTGGAGTTACCCCACAAAGCTAACTATTGCAGTTTATAAAAATCTGCAATAATTAGCTTTGCATGGTTACGTGACCTGGGACACTGCACGCAGACCATTTCAATGAGCTGAAATGAGAGACCGCGGTAGTGCCTTGAAGGGGTCCATCGGTGGCCATGCTGTTAGAGCCACCTGATGGCAATCAGGGGGCCCAGTCAGCGCTGCCCAAAAGGGCTTAGCAAATGGACATTGAGGTTTGGCACTCGGGTAACCGTGAGTACAAATCTGAAAGGTGCTTTCCGAGCAGAGGCTGCTGTGATTTAAAGGGGGAAAAAAAGCAGGTGAAGAAAGCAGGAAAAGCATAAGGAAAAAGAAAACATACAAGAAAAAGAGTAGAAACAAAGATTTAAAAGGAGTGAAAATGGAAGAAAAGGGGAAAGAAAAGGAAAGTAAAAGGGAAAAAGGGGGGAGAAAGGGGGAGAAGGGGGAAAAGAGAAAGGAAAAAGAGAACCCCTTAAAAAGATATTAAACAGAAAGAAGTAGTCTCAGAACTCAGACAATCCCTCTACCTGCTTTTCTTCCCTTTATATATCTATATTCTGCTATAAATACATACATAGCACTGTGTTTCCACTATAAAGGGTGTTTAAATAGGCTGCAAAAGTAAAAATAAAAAAGCAAGTACTAACAGCTTATTAGCAAAGACTACATACAGAGAAAATATGACTACAAAAAAGGAAACAAGAGAGTTGAAATTAAGTACAAAAAAAGAGAAAAAGCAGAACTAGAACAAAAGCAAAAATTAACCTCTTTGTTCTCCCCACAAAACTCCAAAAAGATAAATAATGATGAAGAGTTCCAGGATGACTTAGTAATTTCAGTAGGAGGAAAGGCAGAAATATTGAGAAGAACCTCCTTAAGTACCTCAATATTGGAGTCCCAATATATTTCTCAGGCTCAGTTACAAATCTGTCTAGATAATCATATTGAGCAAATAAAAAAAATTGATTTTAAGGAAGAACTAATAAAAATGGGCTCAAAGATTCATAGTCAGGGGGAAAAAATTGAAGGGTTACATGTTGATCTTCAACAAGCTAACGCACAAATTGCAGGGCTACAGAAGAAGATAAGTGAAATAGAGGACAAAATTACTGATAATGAAGACCATAGCACCAGAAAGAATTTAAGGATAAGAGGGGTTACAGAGAAAATTGAAAATCAGCAGCTTAATAAATTCCTCCTGGAGCTATTTAAAGATTGAGGAAGCAAATGATAACTCATAGAGAGAGCACATAGAGTTTCCAAACCAAGAGGTATTCCTGAGGAGCTACCTAGAGATATAATCGTATGCTTTTCCTCTTTTTATATAAACCAAAAAAAGTTCCCTGGTGGGCCTCTCTGAATCCTTTGCGTCCTCATCCAGCGTTGGTGCAAGCCTGCGTTAAGCAGGGATACCTCAGGAGGAGGTTGGGTAAGCATTTTTGATAAGGCCTTTTCCACCGAATTGGGAGTGCTGAAAGCCTCACATAATGCAGGGTATACCCTGTGTGATGCCAGTGGGGTGGTACAAGCGGGCGGTATAGATCCGCCTGTGTGACTATGGAACTGGCAGTGTTTTAGCCACCTTCACTAAAGCTCACCCGGATAGTGCTACAGGGTCCGCCCCTGGACATGTATTGCAGGCATAAAAGGGTTAGGCACACAATTATCAGAATATCTGTTTAGATGTTGATAATAGATAGCACAACAGTGAAAATATAAAGTCCTTACTTGTTGTGAGGGTACACAGTGGGGCAGTACAATGTCTGTGAATCCGGCAGTTTGACAGAGTTAGCCAACCGTCTGAAATTGAAACAAAGATGGCCGTCGTGAGTATTGCGGCCCACGAAAAAAAAATGGCCACCGCGCACGGGGACCCGGCGGGAACAACTCCCGCAGTCCGTGTGAGCAGCAGGTGTAATACCTGTACCGAACCGCAGGAGGAGCGAAACCAGCGCCCTACTCTCCCGCAGGAAAGTTTTTTCCAGAGGCCAGGCTGCCCGCCTGGACAGACAGGGATAGTGAGAGCCAGAAGGGGAATGTTACCGGACAGGGGATAAACGGGCAAACCAGTTTATACAATAGTGAAAAGATAATGGTAGTAATAGCAAAACAAATTCAAATCACAAGGCAGAATGTGAGAGAATCAATTCTCTGACCTGTACTCTAGCTGGAGCAGCAAATAAAAAGGAAGAGGCAGGCACCACAGAGACATATGTAGAAATGTTTCTTGATTCTAATTGGTTAAAACTTTTGATTGATCTGTGCTACTGGAGTTGTTAAGTAAAGAAAGATTATGCAAATAAGAAGCCTCCTGTCATGTGGTAAAATATGTAATTAGAGGACAAATAATTAAACTAGATGCATATCAGAGAAAAAAGAATTATAAATCGTTACCGAACTTGTATATCCAATTGGAAAAATTGAAAAGGGAATTCAATACAAACGTATCTGATTTGGTTATAATCAAAATAGATCAGTTTAAAGAGGAGATTAGAAAACAGCTATTAGAGAAAGCAAATAAAACATTATTACGAATGAAACAAAAATGGTACTATATGGGTAATAGACCTAATAGATTGCTGACTAATAAAGTTAAGAAACAGAATTTAAATCTAGAATTTTTTAAATAGTAGATAATAATGAAGTCCATAACTCCCCAGAGAAAATTGGAGCTGCATTTTAGAATTATTACAACAGTTTATATAATATTCCCCAGCAAGAACAAAATAGACAGAGAATTAAAGAGTATTTAACTACAACTAAGTTACCGACAATAACACAGGAGCAAAGAGAAATCTTAGATGCTTCCTTTCAAATAATAGACGTCAAAAAGGCTATAAAGAAATTACAAATAAATAAAGCCACAGGACTGAAAGGAATGTCTAATATATTATATAAGAAACTATCTGAAATATTGTCCCCTCATATGACAAACCTTTTTAATGAAATAAAACAAATTAAAAGATTTCCAGAAGATATGCTTCAAGCATCCATCCTGCCTATTCCGAAGCAAGATAAGGATCCCACAGGGGTAGCAAGCTACAGACCAATATCATTAATACATTCAGACACCAAGATATACTCAGCTATATAGGCTGAGATAATTAACACAACTCTGCCCTTGATAATTGGAACGGATCAAACAGGATTTGTACGATCCCATCATGCAAACAGTAATATAATGAAGATACTTCATCGAATTGATTTTACAAAACAAAAACAACAACCGATGTTAATGTTGTCTATTGATGCAGAAAAGGCTTTTGACTGGGTCAATTGGCTGTTTCTCGAAGAAACCATGAGAGCATTTAATCTGGGGGATGGCTTAATTGACTCTGTCATGGCCTAGTATGCATCTCCATCTGCTAGAGTAATAGGTCAAGGCTTCTGCTCGAATTGGCTGAATATTAAGAACGGCACAAGACAAGGATGTCCGTTAGCTCCAATACTTTATATTATGCCTCTGGAACTACTTGCTAATATTATACGTAACAATAAAAACATTAAGGGTATAAAAATAGGCACAACAGAGTGCAAACTAATCATGTATGCAGACGATGTGTTGGTGACTCTTAGTTCCCCAGAAATATAATTATCTTATTTGTTTGAAGAGATAGATATATATAGTTCTCTGTCTAATTATAAAGTAAATAAAAACAAATCTGAAATTATGTAAATAGCAATAGAAGAAGAAACTATACATAAAATCCAAAGACAATATGGGCTTTTGGTGAATAAAACAGGGATTACTTACTTGGGGATCATCTTAACAGACAATGTTGAAAACATTTGGGAAAACTAATTATCTGGCTTTAATTAAGGAATATGAAAAGAATTTGGCAGATTGGAAACATCTTTTTGTTTCATGGATGGGCAGGATGGATATAATAAAAGCTTACGCATTCCCCAAGTGGTTATATCGCTTACGTATGATTCTCCTTAAAATCCCCATAAAATATTGCGATTATTTTCAAAAAATTACAGAAAAGTTTATATGGCAGGGGAAAAAAACCTAGGATCTGTAGACACATATTATATACTGTGATAGAATTTTTCTTGATTCCAAGTCTCAAGCTTATAGGTGTCATATAATGATATCCTATATTAAAACTGGCTAACTTGGACTCTGGAAATGCTTGATGCTTAAAATGACACTTAAGACCATATATGTCTAGTTCCGGGCGCAGATAGCCCCTACCAGAGATGTATCTTCTCTAATCATTCTGTTCTTTCTCTTTCTCTGAACTTATTTGTTATATGTACATGACATTCATCCCTATGTCTTATCTGTACTCCTTGTACCCTTTGACTCCCTTCCTACTACTGTCCTATGAGTATTTGCACGTAAGCACTTTTTAATGTATAAAAACCCAGCTGCCGAATAAACGACAGAGGCTTATTTTGAATACCAACAGGTGTCTGGTGTCTAATTCGCGCTCCTGCAAGTGCGCTTGTAACAATAATTAGAATCTGAGTTACTAAAAAATCAAGAATTTAGAAATTATTCTATGGGCTCATCATAATGAGATTAAAAAAATATCTAGATACAATACTTCAAGTATTCTTGATAGTATTATTAATGGGTGCATGTTGTTTAAGAAAAAAACTTATAATAAAAGATAAAGTTATTAAAAATACCTATCTTGTAAGTCTAGAAAATAATATTCAAAATATAGCGGTAAAAACTCCACATGATAAATATAAAATCAAAATCAGAGATTTATTAATAGGGGACAAACTCAAGACTATTAACACATTATGTCAAGAATTGGATCTTTCGAATCCTCAGTACTTTTCTTGGATAAGAATTAATAACTATATTAGAGTGCACTTATATAGAGTGGATGAAAATGGAGTACATGATCAAAATGTTTTATAATAAACCTCAACCAGGTATAATTAAGATGATTCATAGATTAATGCTTACCCTAGAACAAGGGGCTATATCAAGGGCATTATTAGCATGGCAAAGTGAACTGCAAGCAACCTTCGATAGTAAAGAATGGGTAAACGGTCTTATGTCTATTTGGAAAGTCACACATTGTTTAACATTACAAGAAACACATTTAAAACTGAATTATAGATGGTATTTAGTACCTACCATATTAGCAAAATTTAAGAGCACAGAGAATATATTATGCTGGAGTTGTGGGGATCAAAATGGTAGCTATTTGCATATTTGGTGGGATTGTAGTCAGATCATTGATGTCTGGAAAACTATTTTTGTTGTTATTTCTGAGATATTAAAAATAAAGATAGCTCCAACTACAAAGAGGGCATTGCTACATATGGATTTGGAAGAACTTGAATTTAAGGATATTTATATGATTATACAAATCTTTTTAGCTATGAAAATTTCTATTGCCCGAAATTGGAAATCAAAAGACAAAATGTGCTGGAATATGGTTAGAAATCAGGTAAAGTCTCAAGGAGATTTGGAAAGGGGATTTTATCTGAATTATCAAACATTAGATAAATATAAGACCCTATGGAGTCCTTGGCTAAATAAGTATCAACACACTTAAGAGGGTAATGAAGAGCAAGAGAAAAAATAAGAAAGGAAAGAGAAAGGGGGATAAAGGGATAGAGAAAGGAGAAAGGAAGAAGGCAGAGAAAATGGAATTGACAAAAAGAAAAAAAGAGTAATGGTAGCTCTTATTCATCACCGTATGGAGCAAGACATAGGTAATAGAACAAGCAATAAAATGTAGTTAGGGATCAAAATTTGTTCTTTTTTATTTATTTTTTTTGTGTCTGGTGTGTATGAGTGAGTGAGTGATAATTTTTTGTTTGAGGTAGAAATAGAACACTGAAATAATGAAGTGAAGTAAAGGTAGAATAGATTAAAATATGGATATTAACAAATGATGAACATGGTTTGAAATTACAATCTAATATCGAATAGTGATATTCATACCTAGCTCTGATGTTTTAAAAAAAGGGGAAAAAAAGACTATTCAGCAAAAATAGACCCTTTAATATCCTAATTAACATATACTTACTGTCCTGCCAACTAAAAAGATCAAATTTGTTGCTGCTTAAAGCAATCTTTTAAACTCAATCTACTATCCCTTAGAATTTATAAGAGGATTGCAATTTAATTGATTTACTGACACTGGAGGAGTTAATATTTAAGCATCCTCCTCCGTGCTCTATTACATACACGCCACTCATAGAAAGCCGTCTGCCCCCTGTGGTTGCTATTTGCGGATGTCGTTGATGTCTCGGAAAGGGGCATGCCTTGGCAGCTACAAAAGGCAGCACGATCAGTTTTAATCCAACTCTTGAAAAAGGCACATGTCAGTGCCGAAACGCGCGTTGGGTTAGACTCCACACTTGTGGGTTTCTGTTCTTAGTCTAGGGCCACTTCTGGATGCCTCCTTAGCTTTGACTTAATTTCGTAGGACTGTGGGAGTATCTTTACTACTGGGTAGCTGTTTTTGTTGTAGCCAGACCAAGAGTTAGCTATCATATGTATACCCAGACAGCTGACTTGAAGCAAATATTAGGTAGCTAAACAAGAGTTAACCCTTTGTAATAGTCTCGACTAGACTAGCAATGGCTACTAGCAGCAACTAACAGACTATCAGGCTGTATGGTAATTTCATTTCTCCACAGAATTAACAGACCCCTAGTGGTTCTGCCCCTTGATTAGGCAGTACATCTGTGGGTTATTTCTAGCCAGTCTAGCAAACTTTTTTGCAGTATCAATGCATCAGTTGAACTAAATTTTACTCTCATCTGTTTACCATTGCTCTTGTCAAACTACTAACTATATTAATTATAGCAGGATATACTTCTTAGAGCACTCTAAACAGACACAAATGTTGGCATCTCACCTTAACTGTTCAAAATTGTGGCTTCCATATCAAAGTGCCATGTTTCACACAGCACTTTGCCTTTTTCTAATGCCACTGAGCGGACTACACTGAGGTTCTGCAAATAAATATATAATACTACATAATCGTACTTTGACTAACTGGGATATATTAATGTTTTTTTTCCCTGCTTTATCTCTCCATCGTTAGCTTCCCGATCAGAATTATCAGTATGGGTTTTGCTGCTTTGGGTTCCCCCAGATATCTCCTATACCTCACTATAAGAGACTGTACCTACCCTCCTAATTTCAAGGGATTTTTTTTTAGCCTTACTATTAATCCAGAAATATACATATATTATCTTATTTGAAATTTACCTGCTGACCACTTATCATAACATATATTCATTCTCTTTATACTTTACCCTTTGATAGTATCCTATTATTCCAAACTGTAGACCTATTTGGAGACCCCTGCATTGCAACTTTTTGCAGCATTGTATTTGGTGAACCAATATTTATGTCTACATCCTAAGTGAGGATTAATTTTGGATACTAAAACAAGGCTCCAATAGTTGGTCCTATTTTAAACACTTGTTAGCACTTTTTGTTTAAACTGTTACTTTTGTATTTTTGTCTCTTATCTATCCAGTTATGGATCTAATAAAATCCATAGTTTTTTGTTTTTATACTTTAAGGCACTAAGCCTAGTATTGGATTAGTAGCTTCCATCAGGGTGATAAGATTAGTACTGGTCTTGTTCTTTGTAAAGTCCGCTCTAATCTTCCATATTATTCCTGTCTTGGGTTATGCCCTAATTACCCTACAACCATTAAAGATTTACTCTCGCTGTATTTGTATTCTCTCTATCATTTAACGTGATTTCTATTATTTTCCCCACTACTGAAGTAAGGCTTACTGGCCTATAGTTGCCCAAACTCCTCCCTACTACCTATGGGATAATGCTTGCAGTGCAAAAATATGTGCTTGACAACCTTTCTAAAAACCTTTAAAGTTTTAATTTAATTAAGACTAGGAATTCAACATTAAAAATAAGAGTAGCAATCTCAATGCAAACTGTGGAACATAACACGTGTTAGAGAAAAAAGCGAAAACAAAGAAAATTCTTTGCAACTATTTTTTTTTTCCAATCATGTATTTAATATTAAGCAAAAATGTAAAATGCACTCTTGCAGGGTTAGTGCTTGAAAAATTTCAACATATTCTTCCTAATAAAATTAATTTAAAAAAAAATAGAAATTACTGTGATATTCTATACCAGTGTTTCCCAACCCAGTCCTCAAGGCACACCTACCAGTCCAGGATTTAAGGATTACCCAGTTTTGTCTAAGGTGTTTTTAGAAAAAAAAGAAAAAACACCTTAGACAAAACTGGGTAATCCTTAAATCCTGGACTGGTAGGTGTGCCTTGAGGACTGGGTTGGGAAACACTGTTCTATACAATAAAGTGATAAGCAGCATTTATTATTCTCTTTTAAACATACTGATCGGAGAATATCTTCATGTTTTAACCTGACATTCGTAGGAATATGTAAATATGTAAAAAAAAAAACATAGATCTTGTTCTACAGGAAGTATGCATAATGATAAATATACACAATACATAATACAGTTCATTGCCTTCTTTTGGATCAACAGCAACAACATATGTGAGGAAGGCTGAACTTGATGGACGCAAGTCTCTTTTCAGCTATGTAACTATGCAATTGTTATGATAATAATTAGATTACTTCACTATATCTAAGAGGTCTTTCTTCATAGTAGTGCACAGAAAAGGCTGTGCCCTGCATATCTAAAATAGACATGCTTCACAATGTCTTATTTTATGCTCTTTGTGCATATATTAATTTGACATGCATTCAGTCATATGTCATTGAAGAAGATGCTGTAGCTTATATGGATGGAGATGTCATGATAGGAGGCATCTTTCCAATTCACAATGAGGTTTCCAATTTATTAAACCGCACTAATGCTGATGACTATATTTGTACTGGGTAAGTACTTTTACATCTTTAATAACCATATTGTTCCATTTTATAGTTGCATTGATACAAGTAATAATGAATATATATAAAGAAAAATGTTTTAATCATTATATAAAAGGTGACCTTTCTAGGTAAATTAATACTAACTGTTAATTAATGTAAACACATAGCTATGCTCTCTGTGATATTTGTCTTATTAATTGGTAAGTACCAATGTAGTAACTTAATAATTAACGATATTAAATTATCCTCATATCTTACACCACACTAATGCTGATATATTTGTACTGGGTAAGTACTTTTACATCCTTTAAAACTGTATTTTTCAATTTTATAGTTGTAATTATACAAGTAATAATGAATACAAGAAAAGATAAATAATTTCCTGCACTCACGTTTAATATCCCTTAATATCCCTTAAAAGCCGGGTGCTAGCAAGCCATGGCTAGTGTTATCCATATATCCAAAGATAGGCTGTAGCACTCACAGATAAAAGTCCAAAATTTAATAATACATGGTTAAAAGACGATCAGCGTTTCAGTCCTACTTGGAGGACTTTCATCAGGATCAAAGTCTTTTACTGTTTTAATAATTATTTGAAAGGTGGCCTTATGTAAGTAAATTAATATTAACTGTTAATTATTGTAAACGCATAGCTATGCTTTCTGTGATATTTGTTTTATTAATTGGCAAGTACCAATTGGTTAAATTAAAATGTAATTATATTAAATTATAGTATTAAACTATAAAATTAACCGAAAAAATAACTATAGTAAACAAAGGGCTGAAAACATAGACTAAGTAAAAATACAAACTGACATCTACCTACATCTTCACTAAACAGAGACATGAACTAGAGATTGAACTGCAAAATTCACGTTATAGCCAATATAGTAGCAAATATGACTATACTGTAGTTAAAGGATCACTATAGTGTCAGGAAAACAAAGTGGTTTTCCTGACACTATAGTGCCCTGAGGGTGCCCCCACCCTCAGGGTCCCCCTCCCGTTAAAACCCCTTCAGTTGCTTACCTTATTCAAGCGCCGGGCTACCTTGGCGCTGGTGACCTCTCCTCCCCCGCCAATGTCAGCTCCCTCTGCCGACGTCAGCAGATCCGAACACCCATGTGCGGCAAGTGCCGCGCACGCATTCAAGCTGTCAATAGGAAAGCATATTTCAATGCTTTCCTATGGATGCTCTGCGTTATGGAGGCATAATATGCCTCCAGCGTTGCAGATGCGCCTCTAGTGGCTGTTCAGGGGACAGCCACTAGAGGCTGGCTTAACCCTGCAGTGTAAACATAGCAGTTTCTCTGAAACTGCTATGTTTGCATCTGCAGGATTAAAACCCGAGGGACCTGGCACCCAGACCAGTTCATTGAGCTGAAGTGGTCTGGGTGACTATAGTGTCCCTTTAAGTAAAAAAAAAAAAAAAATCTTTCTAGATCAGCTATTATTGTCTTTGATCCCATATACTAGCTGGTGTTACTCATGTATAACATAATGGTTATGTGATGATTGATGATTCTGGGTAGAGAAAACAGCACCCTACTTTGCTTTAAACAGGCAATTCCACATAAGGGTACTAAATTAGGTAGCTATCCATTAAACAGCTGAAAGTGCAAAAAAACAGCTCCTTGACTTGGTATCCTTAAATAGGGCAATCCCACATAAGGGTACCAAATTAAGGAGCCATCTACTAAACAGCTGACAGTGCAAAAATAGAAAAGACCATTTTTAAAAAAAAAATTTGCTCTTCTAGTTGCATAGTGGATACATCCCTAATTTGGTACCATTAATAATGGCAAATCCATGTAAGGATACCAAATTAAGGGGGCTATCTACTAAAAACAGCAAAAAAATTGAGAAAACAAAACAAAACTACTTTTCTTAATTTTGCTGTTTGCTGTTAAACTGCAGTTAATTTGCTTTCCTTATGGAAAAAATGGACTATAAAACATTCTTTTAACTCATTCTAAATTAATTTGTTTTCAATTTGTTTCGGATTCTGCCACTTTGGAATTTGGAAGCTTCTAAATTGCAAAATTTCAGGAAGATTAAAGAAATTTGATTCTGAACTAAACAAATGTGCATGTTTAACTAGGAGTAAAGTCCCACTAAATAAGCAGAACTAATATAATGAATCCTTTCAGTGCAACTTTAAAAAGTGCCACCAAGCCCACTGGGCTCCCACAACGCCCACTGGACAAACAAGCTGTGAAAAACATACACACTGACAAACAAATATGAAACAAATAAAGGGAGGGGGGGGGGGGAAGCTGTTCACAACTGATAATTAAGATGGCTGCTGTACTGTAAAATGGCAACCTGTTTATACTAGCCCACCCATCTACCCAAACTACTCCACCCACCCTAAACCACTTTACCCATTCCTCCCTCACACTCACATGTCCCTGTTCCTGCTTAAGCCCTGCCTGGCCCCTCAGGGTCTTGTGCGTTAGTAGAGGGTAACTGTGTATGGGCATAAACCTGACCCTTGTTAAACCCCAACCTTTGCTTCCAATGAAAACACACCAGACTTGCTTTGGATTAAAATAGGCCACAGCTTTATTAAAATATAAATATATAAATATTTAAACTTCAACTTTATAACATAAAACACTATATACATAATTACTCAGTAAATAGATACGTCACTGAATACCACCTTGCCAACCAACCATAACTTAAGGGGAGCTGCCCCCTCCCCCTTGTTCCAAACAGCACAAAGCCTTTTCTGGGGCCTACCATTGCATAATGCTAACCACTAGCCTGTTAGTTGGCTCAATGGGCATGTCCGTTATCCATCACTTAGCCTGAGGTTAGGGGAGGGACAGCCCTACCCATTCAATTTCCATGGACCCCTGGTCCAACCTCCAGTTGACAAGGGCTATATACCGCCACATGCCCGCTTGGCATCCACACGCCCACAGGGCGTCCACAAGCCCGATGGGCTCCCACATGCCCGCTGGGCTCTCACAATGCCCACTGGGCACCCACCAAGCCCGCTGGGCTCCCACCACGCCTACTTGGCATACACATGCCCGCTGGGCAAACAAGCTGTGACAAACAGACACACTTACAAACAAACATGAAACAAATAAAGGGAGGGAGGGCGGGCGGGTGGGTGGGAAGCTGTTCCCAATTGATAATTAAGATGGCTGCTGTACTGTAAGATGGCACCCTATTTATACTAGCCCACCCATCGACCCATCCTAAACCACATTCCTCTGTATACACTCCCCTCACAACTCACATGTCCCTGTTCCTGCCTAGGCCCTGCATGGCTCCTCAGGGTCTGTCAAGCTGATAGGGTCTGTCACAAAAATATATATACCAAATGTATGCCTGCATGCAGACGATTGTGGGGAGACATACCAGGTAGGAGCCCAACATATGGTCTTTACCTCTTCCTCTTTCATATATGGTAAGATGGAGTGTAACAGTGCCCACACTAGGGTTCAGGGAATTCTTCTACCTATACCTTTACCATAAGGTAACAGTGTTCCAGTTCTCTAATACTTCAAATTCTAGGCAAAAGATGCCCAATCCCTCTGACTCTATTAATAATGCTATCGGAAATCCAGCTGGTTCCTAGTCCCCTCATCCTAATGCATAAATGTCACGACTAGTAATGTGGTCCAGCACGCAGAGACTATGTAAACATATACATAGGTAAGAAAAGGAAAATAACAGGATAGAGCGTAAACCGGACCTTAGAATGGCCGGACTAATACGCTAGAGACAGAGAATGGTCAAAGGGAAAGCCGAGGTCAAGGAAGCCAGAAAATACTCAATACCAATAAAACAAGCCAAGTCAGGGAAACCAGAGATCAGAATAACCAGGGAAACGCCAATGATCAGGATACCAGGAAATCAGAATCACGGAAATAGCACTCTCAGGAAATCAGGAAACTGAAACCACGACATGGCAAAGTAATGGGAAAAGCTAGGGGTTTAAATACCCCTCTCTAGGCTATGATTGGTCAGAGGGCGACCTCTGACCCCAAAACGTGCGTGTGCGTTGACGTCGTGACGTCACGCACACGTTGGTATAATTTTCGGGGGCGGAGCTACTCTTAGGCGCGACCACGTGGTCGGCGCCATGTTTGATTCGGGCGTGATGCCCGGAAGAACGGAAGGAGCGGTTCCCGGCTCGCCGACGAGCAGGTAAGCTTGTGTTGTCGGCGTGGCCGTGCCGGTCGGGCACGGCCGTGAGGCTCGGCGGGCCGGTGACCGCAACAATAAAGATGACCTTTCACCTCTAAATTAAAATAGTCTGTAGATAGGAGTTGTGGCGAAACCAACCTCGCCACGAAGCACTGGAGAAGCCTGGTTGCTCGCCTGTTGCCTCTGGACTATGGCCCCATGTTAAACAGCCTTTTTTTCCCCTGCAGAAAAGGCTTGTTCATGCCTTTCTGCCTGGCATTCGGTAGATTCAATCTACTGAACAAACAACCGAATGCCTGGAACACCTGTATTGGGAGTGTGTCGGCAATTTACCTCCCAGAAGCTGCGGTTAACCGCAGCCTATTTGACGAATGCTGGGTGGCCTTTGTTCGTTTGCCAAACACGTGGCGGTGGCCATTTTAAAGTCCCGAACGGCCAGCGGTGTTTGATGAAAAACCCATGGAACTAGAAACGGACACTACTTGGCACGAACACCGCTGAAGCCGCCAACCTCCCTTCTCGTTCGGTAGAAAGCTCACGAACGTCCTTGTATTCAGGACTTTTGTCACGAAAAGCCATACCCCAGATAGCCATCCTGTGGAGTCTATTCGTATGGAGAACAGACTATGTGAACACTTTGACTCCACGGCGATTGGACTGTGTGCATAGGATCTGAGCGCTATTCAGTACTTTTGTGCCCTCAGATCTCAGCTATCTGGGGACACATTGAATGCCTGTATTATATCATAGTATTGCAAAGTTATATGTTTTTATGCATTTTTCCAATTGTCACCTAAGAGGGCGTTTAGGCTCTGTCCAGGGAGATAATTGAATTACTTCCCAATTATCTCCCGGGCAGAGCAAAGGGTCCTGGGTAATTAAAGGGGAATGGCTATGTGTGTAACTCTGTGATTGGCTATTGTATTGTCTTTGTCACAGTCTCCCATTTGGTCCCCTAGGGGAGTGTCCACCAGATGGGAGACCTGCATAAATACTGGGCAGGTAGACCCCATTAAAACAGATCACCTACTGACCTTCAACATGGAGCATTGTCTCGTCTTTGGGGGAATTAATTTGTATGGTTTGACTATTTGCTGGTTCAGGAGTGTAAACCTATTCGTATAGTTTTTCCCGTTCGTGTGTATGGAGTATTCGTATGTTTGAGAGGCTTCATATGTTTCCGATTCGGGAGTTTGGAGAATTCGTGTGTTTCTCAATTCGGGAGATTGGTGTTCTACAGTAGCTGCCTGTGTCTCTGGAAGGGAAGATCTCCTAAACGGTGGTTTAACCCCTTTTATGCCTGGGGTGCCGTTACAGGAGTCAACAAGTCCCTAACCAATCATATAATAATCTCTACATACCACTCTCTATTCACTGTTAGGGATGAGGATGGTGGCTCATAAGTAAAGTCAGAACACTGAACAGCTGACTTGCTTAATTACACTTTTTTACTGTCTTCAGAGCTTAAGTCATAAATATGTAAACCAAACTAGAGCAATACAAACTGTGAAAAGTATGTAATAAATGATTATAAACTTGGTCAGGTTGCATTGTTGCATACATCTCTCAGCTATGGAAGTTTTTAAGCCCCTCCCCCATTTTCTTTTACCCACCCATCTCATTGTACAGCAGCAGGAGAGAGAATCCTAATCACACCAATCAGACTCCCTGCCTTCTCCCAATGTCACAATGTTGCAAGCTGAAGAGATTTTCTTACCGCATATGTGTAAATCCGCCAGGCAAGGCCAATAAACTTTTCCAGCATTTCTAGGGATAGGACCCACCTGGAGTGGCCGTGAAAAGCATAGGAAATTAGAAGCAGGTACATATGAAAAAAATAAAGCCAGACTTACCTACTTTTTTGGCTTTTCAGGGAGCTCTAGTGGTTATAGTGCTTGGAGTGTTCCTTTACAGGTGGCCTACTGTTAATAATTCTTTATTTTGTACATTTTGTAATTTGAACAAGCACATTGCACATATTGGAAACATTTCAAATAAGAGGTTCAATAGGGTACAGAATAAAAAAAGGGTTAGCATGTGTTGTGTCTTCATACAGGCATATAATAAATCTTGAATTTTCATGAAGGTATTAAAGTATATAGTTATATATTTAGCTTAGTCATCCTTTACTTTGTTGACACAGGCCATTAAACAAGTTACAAAACAGGAGGAAACATACAGGAAAATAGAGGAATTAGTGGGTACTTTATATAATATGGGCAGACGTACAGTAAGGTGAGGCATTCATAGAGGGGACTCAGTAGTGAAGTCCCGGGGCATGCAATATGCCATGCATTTCCGTAGTGATCAGGAGAATGCTATTTTGTTTGGTTAATTGTAATTAATTATTACACTCTTTGGGGTGCAACCAGGGTCAGCTGATGTGCTAATATCATGGATTGCCTTGATGATTAAACACATTGTGGTCTTGTCTCCCAAGGGGTTAAAGAGGGGGGGGGAAGAGGGGAGAGAAGAGAAAATATATGGGAAGAAACAAAAAGAGTAAAAAAAAAACAAGGATGTATGATCGAAGGAGAAAGATTGGGAAGTAAAAATAGAAGGAGTGTCCGTGAAGAGTAGAAGAGTGCAATCAGAATTGTTGGTAGGGAGACGTTGTTGAAGGGGCAATGGGTGTCCCCATGAGTCACAGAGGTCAAGTCCCCTTAGGAGGATAGTGGAAATACAAAGATCCAAGGATCTCAGATTTTGTTAAAGTGATTTGTGGTGTTGTGGATTAGAGCAGAGACTTTGTCCATTTTCATGGCGTCTTCCACTTTTCTCTTGATTATATATTTGGAAGGGATGCCAGGGCTTCCCCACTTCTCCATCACCGCACGCCTGGCAGCTAGTGTGATCTTACAATATATAAGTTTGATTTCTGCTCTGGGGGTTTCTTTGTGTGGTTTGGAATGAAGACATATCCATGGGTCCATAGTTATGGTTGTGTATAGTACTTTAGACACTAAGTGAGAAACCTGGAGCCATAATTGATTTATATGTGTGCCTTTCCACCACAGATGGACATAGGTGCTTTTCCCAACAGCCTTTCCAACTCAAATCCGTATCCAATCTGCCAATTTGTTTCAACCTGAGAGGAGGGAAGTACCATCTCAGTAGGGCTTTATAAGCTTGCTCCTTATAGTCGAAACAAATGGGGACCATGGCCATAGTTTCCCAGATGTCTCCCAAGTCCAACGTTTTTTCTGGGGGTTTAGACCCTCTCCCATGCCATTTGATAGGATAGAGAGCACTATGTGAAGGTTTGGGTGATGTGGGAGTATACTATATAGATTTGCCCTTTTTGTACAGGGTGTATCATTCTTGTTTTTCTTCAAAAGAGGTGGAACCTGCCTTTTTGTTGTCTGGGATATTTAAAAAGATTTTTAATTGAAAATATCTGAAATGGTCAAAAGTGGTGAGAAGTGGTCTTCCTTAGTAAATTATCAAATTGTATGAGCTGTTGGTCATGGTAAAAGTGATGGAGTCTGACCAGGTCATTGTTTTCAAATAGGACAAAGTCAGCGGTTGTCATGCCCAGGGTGAATAGGGTGTTGCATAATATTGGCATTAGTGGAAAGGGTCAGATGTGAGGGAACACTTGTGGGCCATCTTGTCCCAAGTTCAGAAAGATAGAAGTAAAGTTGGTGAGGTAGTGGGAAGGGGTGACAGAGTCAGTTTCGGTAACCACAAGCACAGTGAGAGTAGGTCTCTGATTAGGGTATTATGTTATACATAACAAATTAGGACAAAAAGCACGGGAGAGAGGGGACATACCTGTCATGTGCCGTTCCGGATATTAAATGACGGTGGATTGGTGAGAGGAAGGAGTAGATTTGCCATAGGCTTGGAGTACAAAATGGTCAGTGCGTCCATAAAGGTCTGTGGGAAGCCAAATTTGCAGAGGATAGCGAATAATAAAGGCCAGAGTAGTCTCTCAAATGCTTTTTCGGCGTAAAGGGATAAGAATAGCATTGAGATGCATCTGTGGGTAACGGCCCAAGTAAGGTCAAAAGTGCGTTTGGTGTTGTCACTGGCTTGTCTGGAGGGGATGAATCTGACTTGGTCCAGGTATCTTTAGGAGGAATGGGTTCAGTCTGTCAGCTAGGAGTTTTTAAAATAGTTTCATGTTCACGTTTAAAAGTGATATAGTGCCAAAGTGTCCGGGTTCTGAGTCAGTATTGGTGGATTAGGGCAGTAGGCATATGTTTGCTTGGAACATATCGTGTGGTATCGGTTCTCCCTGCAATATGGAATTGAAGAGAGTGCATAAGTGTGGAAGTAGGGTCACAGCATCAGGCATTTATTAGGTTTAAGCAATTTGAAGACTTTTGCAATTTCCTCTTCAGTGACCGGTGTGGCCAGTATTTTTGCCGCATCGGAAGTGAGTGAGGGTTAAGCTATCGATTTGAGGTACCAGTCTGTAAGGTCTGTGATCGAGGTAAGGTTTTGGCGAGCATTCGGGTTGTGATCATACAGCGAGGAGAAATATTCCAGGAAAACTTTAGCTACTTGGTCTGGGTTGTCTCGAGTGTGTCCGCCAGGGGCCGTAATTTTAGAAAATTACTTTTAAACCTCTCCCTCCCTGGAAACTTTTAAATTATGTACTAATGAATTTAGATGTTTTGCCTTATATCTTTTCTCATGCAAGTTCACCTATCGGTTGAATTAGGGTGATTAAATGAATGTTTATCTACTAATGATGTTATCATTGATTAGTTTTGTACAATTGTGTTACAATTTATAACTTAATTGTATGCCTTATATGATTTGTCATGTGGCAGTTTGGTGTTAGCTTGAAAAAGATCTCAGTGGAGATCGAAACGTTGCACTTTGATTCTGTTTTCCAATAAAACTGCAGCACTAGACCCTGAGTGCCTGGACCATACTTTTGTTTTATCATTGGAATCAGGGGAAGCAACAGGACTATTACATGAGTGCGGATTCCTCTTTTTGTTAATTTGTTGCATATAATTTCCAGGAAGAGATTTTGAACACTTTTTAAATACATCACCCACACCCACTTTTCTCTAAGCCTCCAGAATGAATCCTGAAAGAAAAAGGACTCCTGCAGATTAAAAACAGAGGTTTGTTTATTTCCACACTCACCTTCCTTGATGTATACGGAAGAAAAATTATTATTTAAAATATCTGCCTTTTCTTGATCTTTATTTACTACACCCATCTCTGATTTCAGTGAACCTACACTTTAATTTTTTCAAATATAAGTACTTAAAAAACATTTTGGGGGACTGGTATTTGGCTATCACTTTTTCATTTTCTAGTTTAATCCACCAAATCATATTTTTATAGGCTGCACTGGCTTCCTTATATTTTATGATTTATCTGATTTAAGTGCTTTAAATACCATTATCTTTTTTTTAGAGCTTGAATTTTCATATTCATCCCAGCAGTAACAGCTTTAAAACCATCTCATGCAGTTATTTTGTAAAAGCCACTTGAACATCTGATAGCCCTTGAGACAACTCGTACTAGGATAGCGTGTCAGAAGCAAGTGAGTTAGAATATGTGTAGACATCATTTTGAGAGCTTTTAGCCTGGTCATACTTTGAATGAGCTGGTGTTCTAGCTCCATTGTGAGATTTATGTTTGTTAGGTGTCATTAGGTGGCATTGTATCAGAGTGTTATCAGCATTACTTTTTTTTAGTTGCTGTGGCCTGTAGTGGTGTGAAAAGGTGCTTCATGTCCAAGAAACCCCTGTTTTGCTTTCTTTAGACCTTTTTGTATTTTTTCTCTTTTTTTATTTGCTGTTATAGTTTTTTCATTATATCTTTTTTTGTGAATACTTTTTAATAATTACATTTAAGTGAATGACATCAAGAAAGACAGCTATATTATTTCCATTTTTCTATCGCTTAATGTCAATCATATTTACATTTCTCGTATACTGTTTCTTTAAACATATTTTTCTATTTTTTTCCTTTGGATCCTTTTAATTAATGGGCAGATTAATGTTTATTCAAGCCAATCCTCTGCTTGCTATTTGTTTTTTAAACAGTTGCATCTTTGATTAGGATCTATGACTAAACCGTGGGGATAATATGCGTTGCTGTGCTCTTCAGTGTGGTAATTATGCATTATTGTTAATTTATATTTAAGCCTACCAGTAAGTTAATTTATGGTTTGTAGTGCTAAAAAAACTTTTATTTATTTAGCAATTAGGTTAAAATTGAAATCTGGGCATATGGGTGGAATAAAAGTCTCTTCATTAACTCATCACAAGCTTTCTTGTGTGCTCTCATTAATAAGTTTCTTTCTAGGTAATTAGGTAAAAAGTTATTATTTACCTTATTTATGAATGTAGTGTTGGGTATATTCAGACAATATAAAGTTGGTCATAAATGTTGTCATATATTCTGTTAGCTGATGAATACGCACCATATACTTCAAGGACATTCTCTGTAACTCAAGCTTTTTTATTTTTTATTTTTTTTATTTCTATATATCTTTTCCAGCTTAAACGAAGACATGGTTGTTAATGCCTTTGCTATGATGTATTCTATTGAAGAGATTAATAATTCCACTCTCTTGCCTGGGATTAAATTGGGTTATGCAATCTATGACTCGTGCTCTGATGTCTCCAAAGCCATTCAGTCAACAATAAAACTATTTCCAGAATTGAACTCACTGTACAACTCTCCAAAATGCAGCTCCGAAATAATGCCTACTGTGAAAGCAGTCGTAGGAGAAATTCATTCAGAAATTTCTATTGCAATTTCTCGCATTCTCAGTCTTCACTCTATACCTCAGGTAAAAATCACAAAAAGGGACATTTATGAAATGTTTTTTCTATATACAGATGTATGCATACAGCCTTTCCAATTTCAGTGATACCATCCTGGTTTTGGGATCCAGTCCTACCATCCCCATTTTATTCCTTGGTATCCACATCTAATTGTCCCAGTCAGCCAGCTGTGCAGATATGCCAGTTTGGTATGCCCTTTCTAAGTGACATTACTTATTTTTGGAGTCGCCACTAATACAAGTGGAGTCACTAGCATGAAAAAGTTTAATAGATTGACCCTTGCACAGAAAGTATTCCAAACAAGGGTTGGTCAGTGTGGCGGGTACCCAGTGGCAGAACTACCATGGTCGCAGGGGTCGCAGCTGTGACCTGGCCCATCACTCCAGGGGTCCCGGCCGCCCCACGGACCAATGCGACCGGGTGCCCGCCGCCATGTGTTGCAACCCTGACCCTCACAGTATAAAGGCGGTGGCTGTGGATTTTCAGGGGGCCCAGTCAGCGCTGCAGTGCTTTAGCAGCGTGACCACGCCCCCTGATATGACATCACAGCTGAGAGGAAGTGACTGCCCCATCACTCCTCCCGGCTTACAATGGGAGCCCCGCGGGAGGAGGAGAGGAGGGAGTCAGAGTGGGAACTCCCATCAGGCTGAGCTACCACTGGACTCCAGGGCAATCACTCTCCTGTATCTAAAATGTAGGAAACAGGAGGGTGACTAAAATATTTTGTATATGTGTGTGTTTGTTTGCATGTATGTATGTGTGTCTGTATGTGTCTGTGTGTGTATCTCTGTATATGTGTGTGTGTGTCTATGTGTGTATCTCTGTATATGTGTGTGTGGACAACGTATAGGAGGGGGAGGGTAGACATATGGTGGGGTGGCGGGGGGTAGACGTATGGTGTGGGGGCCCCATGCAATATTTGCACCGGTGCTCCATGGTTTCTAGTTATGCCTCTGGTGGTACCAATTCCACCCAGGGTATAACCCTTACAATTATGTATGACATTATCTTAGTCCCCCAATGTAATGATTGTACTCAGTTAGCAAACATATAAAACTACTGTTCAAGTGTTCAATTTTGGCAAGGAGAAATAAAGCCTTACAAGTCACTGACTAGACATCCAAATGGATAATCTGTTGCTAAATTGTATCTATTTCTTCACAGACTATTTACTGTTTAGTATATTCTAAACAATTGAAGATTATGCTAGCTTTAGTGTACTTATAATCTTAATTTTAGTAATGACAGGAGGCGAGTATTTTGCATTAAACTCTCTTTACTAACTCACACAGCAGTAAAGAAAAGTGAAACATTAACCAATCAAAATGCAATAGGAAGCATAGTATTCACAGTGATAAGGCTCCTCCCCCTCTTTCGAAAGCGACATCATGAATAAAGTTCCACAGAGTCCAAAGTCCAGTAACATGCACCAACGGGCGACTATCCAATAACGAAATTTGAACAGGTGAAGTTGCAACGGTGTCCGTCCTGAGAATGAGCTGTAAAGCCACGGAATTACACTGAAAGAGAATGTGAAATAGGTTAGGTACCGGTCTGGAAACTGGTTAAATTAATGGTAACAGCCCACGATTAGCTACAGGAATATCATATTACCGACTATAACGATTGAATAGAACACTAAACACAAGAAAACAACCAAGTCTACTGACTATAAAAGCCCAGAATGAGCATACACAAACAGAGACTGAAGCAATATAGAGGCAGAGGTGACATAGGAGGTATATATACTTACTTGAGTCTTATCACCAAAGGGAGGGATGGGCGGGGAAATACTTGCCTCCTGTCATTACTAAAATTAAGATTATAAGTACACTAAAGCTAGCATAATCTTCAATTTTACCACATGACAGGAGGCTTCCTATTTTGCATTTTTAACGCTGATGCAGGAGAGATGAGGCTGCTCCCGAGCTTGGGCGGTGGTAAAACGTCCGGAAGGTAGATTCTCGCGACCAGTCCGCGGAATGTAGGATATCTGCCAGAGAAGCACTCGCCGAGAAAGCCGAAGAAGCCGCCGCCCCGTGAACGGAGTGGGCTCCGAAGAACTCTTCCACCCCCGCCAGTAATAGAATCCACCTTATCCACCTGGCGAGGGTAGTAACCGAGACTGGCACGTGTGGTCTAACGTAAGATACCAAAAGTTGTCCTGAAGAGGAGACCCTGAGTGGAGATGTGACCTCCACATACCGACGTAGGGCAGCAACCACGCAGAGCTGTGGATCAGAAGGGAAAAACGAATAAAAGACCGACGTAGAGTCTGATTCCGTCCGACGTGAGACTCGAAAGTTAACTCCCTCTGGGGAGACCGAAAAGGCGTCGACGTCGAATGCACAGACGTCCGATACCCGGCGGAACGATACTAGGCAGAGCAGGAGCGTCAGTTTGGCTGAGAGCTGTCGGAGGGATAGTCTGCCATTTTCCAGCCAGTCCCTCAGGAATCGTACGACCACCTCGACGTCCCATAAGCGGGAGTATTTGGGTTTTGGGGGCCTCTGTAACCGAATGCCCCTCAGAAGTCTGCAGACCAGGGGGTCTTTCCCTACGGGGATCCCCATGACCGGGACACGGGCCACCGAAATCGCGGAGCGTACAACATTTAGAGAGCGGTAAGAACGACTCGCGGAAAAAAGAAAGGAAAGAAAATTCAAAATGGCCGTTACAGGGGCAGTAAAGGGATCGATGTTCAGTTCACTGCACCAAGAGGACTAGGAATTCCAAGCTGATAGGTAACATCACCTGGTACCTGGAGCCCATGAATCCCATATGAGATCTCTAGCTGCCTGCGATAGCTCGCTGGTTTGCCAGGCACCCCTGAAAGAGTCCAAGCCACCAAGGTGAGATGGTCTTCCAGGATGAGGGTTGCCTTTTGGGTCCGTGAGGAGCGTTGAATAGGATGGTATGAGAAGCGGATCCATGAAGGACGATGCTAGGAGGTCCGGGAACCAGGGTTGGCCCCGCCATAGGGGAGCGATGAGGAGCAGAGACCCTCGTGGGTCTTTAGGTACTGAATCGTCCTCACTATCATGGCGAACGGGGGAAAAGCATATGCTCCCCTGGTTGGCCATGGTTGGAGGAATGCGTCCACTGCCCTGCTCTCTGGGTCCAGGAGCCAGCTGAAGTAGTTGGTTGTCTGTTTGTTGTTGCGTGACGCAAACAGATCCAGGTGAAAGGGACCCCTCCTGTACAAGAGGCGCTGGAAGATCTGTGGGTCCAGTCTCCAGTCACTGCTGTCTCGCCAGTGGCGCGAGATCCAGTCCGCAGTCAGGTTTGTTTCTCCCGGGAGATATTATGCTATGAGGGAGATTTTGCGTGGCAGGCAGAAGTCGAAGATCCGATTTGTTATCTCCAAGAGGAGTTGGGATCATTCACCTCCCAAGCGGTTGATGTAGCGGACCAGAGAGACGTTGTCCATCCGGAGGAGGATGCAACAGTTCGACCTGTCTCTTGCCAGGCTGTGGATCGCGAATGACCCTGCCAGGAGTTCCAGACAATTTATGTGAAGGTTGAGGTCTTGGGAACTCCAGGCGCCGCCTGTCGACCTGCCTTCGCAAGTGGCGCCCCAGAGGCTGGCGTCCGATTTCAGGACTGTGTCGGGAGTGCTCCCGAAGATGGCCCGGCCGTTCCATGCCTCCATGCTGTCCAACCACCCACATCTGAGTTCCTGTTTGACCTCCTCCATTACCGGGATGGTTTGATCGTAGGAAGGGTTCTGGCGAAGGAAGGACGTCTTCAGGCATTGCATCTCTCTGTAGTGGAGCGGCCCAAGGAAGATTGCCTGGATGGAAGCGGATAATAGGCCTACTATTCGTGCCAAGCTGTGGAGTGGAATGGAGTGGCAGCGGATGACCCGGCGTAGTTATTTTCTGATGGCCGTGATCTTTGAGGCTGGCAGTCGCAGAGTGCTGGACGTGGAGTCTATCTTGAAGCCCAAGAATTGTATGGTCTGGGCTGGAGATATCGCTGACTTCTGGTAGTTCACCACAAATCCTAGGGACGTCAGGAATCGGATGGTATATCGCATGTGTTGAGTCAGTCTGGACTTGTCTGAGCAAAACAGAAGCAGGTCGTCCAGGTAGATAATGCAACGAATGCCTTGTGTTCGTAGATGTGCAACTACTGGCTTCAGCAGCTTGGTGAAGCACCATGGGGCTGAGCTGAGGCCGAATGGAAGGCATGTGAACTGCCATGGTAGGCCGTGCCACTGAAACCTGAGGAATTGTCGGCATGAGTTGTGGACGGGTACTGACAAGTATGCGTCCTTGAGGTCCAATCTTGTGAACCAGTCCCCGTCTTGAAGGAGGTCTCTTAAAAGGTGGATGCCTTCAATTTTGAAATGCCTGTACATTACGTACGCGTTGAGCCTCCTCAGATTTATGACTGGTCTGAAATCTCCCGTTTTCTTTTTCACCAGAAAAATATTGCTGAAGAAACCCCCTTCGTTTGGAGCGGATTCGATCGCCCCTTTCGTCAGGAGTTCTTGCAGTTTGCCGTCGATGAGTTGGCGATCCTCTGCGGAGCACTGTATAGGGTGTGGAGGGGTAGTCTGGTGTGGGATGTCCACAAAATCGATGATGTAGCCTTGCACTGTCTGGCAGATCCATGCGTCCACGGAGATGGTGGTCCAGTTCTGAAAATATAGAGCGATACGACCTGCAGTACGTGGGGAAAAAGGTACAGGAGTCACCTGTGGGGAAGCGTGCTCTGCCACGACCACGTGGTCCTTTGCCTCGGTCGGCTCCTCTGGTATAAGAGAAGGGTTGTCTGATGCCCACTTCCAGGTAGAAGGGCTGAGGTCTGTGGGAATGGGGGCCTGATGGCCAGAAGTGTCTGGCTGCACGGTCCCTATGGCGGCCAGCCCGTCCAAAAACACCCCGACTGGGGTAGCCCCTGAAGACCCGTTTCATCGAAGACTGAGCTTTATTAAGGGATGTGAATATATTAACATGTTTGTTCAGTTCTTTCAAGAAAGCTTCTCCAAACAACTTGCCCTGTGCCAGCGGTCCTAACTCCTTGGTGCCTAATTCCACCAGCTTACCGTCAATGCGGAGCAATGCTGCTTTACGCCTCTCAGAGGAGAGGGCTACGTTGGTGTTACCAACAAAACAGAAGCACCTTTGTGGCCATTCCCTAATATCATGAGCCCATTCTTTTACCATGCCGGTATCAAACTGGTCAGCCCGTGTAAAAGCGTCATCCGCCAAATACATGATGCGGGCAAGTGGGCCAATGGAGTCCAGCAATTTGTCCTGGACTCTGTGGAATCCTTTTTCCACGCCTCTTCGGGGGTCACGGCCACCCCGAGACATGAAGGTGGTCATGACCTGGTCAAATTCGGGGGTCTGAGCTACATGGTCAGGGAGCGAAGGGCGAGGGCATTCGGAGCATAGGCGGTTATGCACCGTTTTGTCCAGCGGTTTGCGGAGCCACAGGTGCATAAATTTGGAGAGGTGTTCAGGGGGGGGTCAGTCTGCCGAGTGTGGATGTCTGATATTACGAGGGTCGAAGAGGCGTTGCCCAGTGGGGTCCAGGATGGCTTCCCCCTCTTCCTGGGCAGACGCGAGCTCATCTGGTAGTTGGATGTCATCCAGGAATGTGCCTCGTAAGAAACTGGTTTGGAATCCGGCGTCCGAGCCCCACTCATCGTCATGTGAGTCGGAATCCGCAGCCCTCCACTTGTCTAGTACAGCCACGGAGTGCGAGTGATCTTCCCCCTCATCTGAGGAGTAGCCGTGTTGTGGGGCGGGGGTAGGTCGGGTTGGCTTATGGCGTTTGGTTGGAGCCTTGCCTTTGCCCGGGACAACGTTCCCCTTTTCGCCCTTCCAGTGGCGTTTGATAGGTCGTGGGTCAGCTTGTGTGTGCGATTCTGAAGCCTCAGAATCATAGTCATGGTGTGGGGCTTTAGTGGAAGACATGGTTAGATCGGCTGATGCCGTCATGACCCTGGAAAGCGCTTTCTCCATAGATGCGGAGATGGCTTCAGTAACCATAGCCTGAAAATCTGCAGGGTTTTGGGAAGTTTCCATAGTGTTTTAGGAGCAGGACCGGTATAGATTAGAATCTTGTTTGGCACAAGGTATACGTTGGACTAGGGGTCAGTATGTGGTGTGGATCACAGTAGGTGAAGGCACCAGTGGTACCTGTAGAACCCCAGCAGGGTATAAGTATATATAAAATAAAATAAGATAAGACTGTTAGCACCCCATCAGGGTGGGTATGTAAAATCCAAGTGTGTGGTATAAGAATACCAGCTTCCCCAGCAGGGTAGATTGGGTTTTTGCACTGGGCTTCACCCAGGTATGTATATGTATATGAGGATGGCACAAAATCTACCTGCATAGAAGATTACAGGGCTTCACCTGATTATATACATATATAGGTGGCACAAAATCCACCTGAAAGCAGCAATAACGAAAGGGCCTCACCCAATTATATATATAGGAAGGTGGCACAACATCCACCCAATATCAGTAAGGGTATAGTGGTCCACCACTGTATGGGACTAACAGCCATTATAGTAGGTTAGATATGCAAAAAAACTAACCTGCTGACCCCTGCCTGGATGGTGTGCTATGTATTTGCGGTCGGGAGCTGAAATGACGGAGATCACGGGTCTCCTAAGATGGCGGCCGTAAATCTTGCGAGACGCGAGATCCAATATGGCCGCCGGAGAGACGGGAAAGGGGTTTCCCGCCATGCCGGCTAGTGATTGCAGCTGAGAGGCCGCGAGGAAAACAGTTAGGGTGGAGGGTGAGCGTTACCCTCATGGACTAAACCAACGATCCGATCTCGGGGAAAGTGAGATCGGAAAGTGCCGTGGGACCAGTAAAAACTGAAAATAATGTAACCAAAGATAAAATAAAGTCAAGATAAATATAAATAAATATAAATAAATAAATAGAAATAAATAGAAATAAAATATAGATTGAGGGAAAGATACCAATATACAAATACAAGTCCCTGAGGGTAGGGAAGGAAAAAACAGCAGGGAAGAATTCCTGAGAGGAGACAGTACAATGTAAAAGGGGGGGAACAGAAAGTCCTAAGAGACAGATTGGGAAAAAAAAACCCTATTAGAGAAACATCCAAAGATAAGGAGAAATCACAAAAGGTAACACAATTCAATACAATTAAGGGAAGAGCCAAAAACTCTGACCTGTCTGCTGATGGAGCAGTAAAGAAAGAGGGGGAGGAGCCTTATCACTGTGAATACTATGCTTCCTATTGCATTTTGATTGGTTAATGTTTCACTTTTCTTTACTGCTGTGTGAGTTAGTAAAGAGAGTTTGATGCAAAATAGGAAGCCTCCTGTCATGTGGTAAAATTACCTTATTTTTGTTCAAATACCATATTACCATATATACCATATTTTGAGTCACTAGAATGATCCTTTGACCTATTCACCACTGTCCAAATTTCACAACTCCCAATGTTGATTAAAGATAGATAGATAGATAGATAGATAGATAGATAGGTGGAACTTTCCCTTACTCTTCTTCTGCAAACACTACACAGACCAATAAATGGCACAGATAACAGTAGTGCTACTTAACTTTCTGTAACTTTCATATATCCCTGTACAGCATAGATTTCTGGGTGTTATACTTCAATTATCAGCTTTCCAGTATGGAAAGAACTAACTACTGTACAATACATATAGCTGCATTATTAAATTATAAATGGGGAAAATGAGAGGGACAGGAAGGCAGAGAGGCCTTACGGAAGGAAACTTCAATATGTTTTTAAAATCAGAACCCAACCTGCATGATTCATTATAAACTAACCTGCAGAGTGCATCTACTATGTGGGTGTTTGGAATAATTATTATTTTTACAATGATGAGTCAATGTGTTTTTTTAACAACATTAACATCACCATTAAGATCTGATGTCATGAAAAACATACACTGATTAGCCACAAAATTAAAAACACCTAATTAATATCATGTAGGTCCACCACGTGCTGCCAATACAGCTGTGAAGTGATGAGCCATGGACCCCACAATATCTTTAAATGTGTCCTGTGGTATCTAGCACCAGGACATTAGCAGCACATCATTTAAGTCCTGCAAGCGAGGTGGGCCCTCGTTAGATTGGATTTGTTGTTCTAGCACATCCGTCAGATGTTGAATCTGGAGACCAAGGCAACACCATGAACTCTTGTTATGTTCTTCAAACCATTCCTGAACAATTTTGTGCAGTGTGGCAATGTGCATTTTTTTGCTGAAAGAAGCGACTTTTATCAGTGAATACCATCACCATGAAGAGGTGTACATGGTCTGCAACTATCTCTAGGTATGTGGTACATGTCAAAGAAACACCCGCATGAATGCTAGAATCCAAGATTACCAAGCAGAATATTGCCCATTACATAATATTGCCGCCGCCAGCCTGCCTTCTTCCCATAGTGCATCCTGCTGCTTTCTCTTAACCAAATGGTGCAACTGATCTAAAATGTGATTCATGTTCTGATGTTCACTTCCCGATTGAAGATGCTTTTGTCATCATGGGTTCTGTGACCGATTCTGCGGCTATGAAGCCCCATACATAGCAAACTGGAATGCACAATGTATTCTGACACCTTTCTAACATGGCCAGAAAGACTTGGTCATCTATGACCCTGATGCTGGTTTCCTTCATTGCACCACTTTTGGTAGGTACTAACCACTGCATATTGGCAACACCCCTCAAGACTTTCTGTTTTGGAGATGCTCTGACCCGGTCATCTAATCATCACTATTTGGCCCTTGTCAAAGTCACTCAGACTTTCCCCCTTGTCCATTTGTCCTGCTTCCAGCACATGAAATTCAAAAACTAACTGTTTACTTGCTGCCTAATATATCCTACCATTTGACAGGTATCATTGTAATAATATAATCAATGTTTTTCACTTCACCGGTCAGTGATTTTAATGTTGTTGCTGATCAGTGTCTTTACAGGGACGCTCCGGGCACAAATACCAATAACATTTGATAGCTTTTTGCATCATTAATATTCTGTATTTTTGTATTCTCAAATCTTGAATCTTTCCTGTTATCTGCCCTCAACTCCTGTTAATTATCATTGAAACTCCTTCTCCCTCAGGATCAATGTGTCTGAAAAGACTGCTCGGAAGTAAAGTTATTGCCACACTCCACTTATAGTTAGGGGCTTCACTGCAGCACTGGGACATGGGTTAAGGTGAGGGTTAAAATGTTGTTTAGGAACTAATTGTGTTCTCCTGAAGAGCCGCCTGACTGGCAAAACATACGTCAGGGCTCTATCTTACACCCAGCTTAGACTGCAGATCACTTTTTAATGCACTTTAGATGATTAGCGTGCTATATACTAACTGATGCTCACAGACCTCCATGAGCGATATTCATCAGCAGCAGTCATACCTGGGTGTTCAAGACCTTAAACCTGTTTTGGAATTCTGCTACATATGGATAGACAGTGACAGTTAGATTCTTTCCTTGACAGGTGCCTTCGAAGGCACAGAATAGCATATTACCACAGTTACTATTTATATTTCTTCAGCTAAGGATAAAGTTAGCTGAATTTATTTCTTTATAGGTGCCCTTGAAGGCACATATTAGCGAACCCTTGCCTTACACTATCTATTCATCCTTGTGTAGTGCACTACTACCTTTAGTCACTTTTCTGTATATTTTGTATATGTGTAGCAGCATTATTTTCCTGCCATTTTTTTGACGGTATTTAATATTTAAAAATGGTGATTCCTAACAGCAGTGCCATAGGGTGATCCTCTACATTCACCAGGTTTTAAACCACTCTGATTATTTAATTTACTTACTCTGTCCCAACAGTCCTTATCACCTTTCACTCTACCTAGCAGCCGCTGCACTCTGTCTGTATTTCTGTATTAGTAAGGACCACCTTACACAATACATTGCATACTTTTGGTTATTGTATCAGGCTGCATTTTCAAGATTAACTGCAACAAAGTATGTACTTTACATATAACATTACAGCAGACACAGCGGTCTGTCACTGATTTATTCATTCCTTTACTCACAGGGAGATTACTAGGTGGAGATTACTCCACCTAGTGGCAATATTTGAGATTGTCTTTACTTGTATTTTTCCTTTTTTCTCCTTTGTGCAAATATTAAACATTAAGTTTTAGTTATTTATCCTTTATACCCTAGGGCTAAGAGCTAATTCCTCTCGTCTCTCATTAGGAACTAATTTAGCCCCTCTCAATTCTTATTCAAATCCTAACTCTAGAAGTTAACCCTGGACATAATTGTAAATATTTTTTTCCCCTAGGTGTCAGTAAATGTAGCCCTAATTGTAACCCTTACCTTTAACCCTAATTGTCCCATGTCCCAGAGCTGCAATAATGCCCTGTGACAATCTACCAGATGGTTTGCTTGGAGAGAAACTCAGTTACAGTGGAACGGCAACCCCTTGAAAACCCTAGCTTATCAGGTGCCTGAGAGTGACACGAAAACCTGGAAGATCTATTAGGGCATGAGTGCATTTAATTACAAAATACGTGATAAAACCAGAAAGAAACAGTCAGGAGGTCCAATGGTCAGGGCTGGCAGCTAGGGAGTGTAGTCCAAACTCAAACAGAAGGTAATAAGCTGGAAAATCCATGCAGGAGACAAGTAAATTAGGTCAGCGTTGAAACCAAAGGTCAGAAGCCAAGAACTCTATCAGAAAAGTAACCAGGAACCTGGCATCAGGAACCTGGATGTTAGTAGACTCTAGCAAGCACCAGATCAACCAAGCACTGACCAAGTGCAGTGGTTGGGTATTTTTAGGGAGTCTTAGTTATGTGTCTGGCCCCCACCCCCTGCAGGTGGAGCCCCCAGTGACTTTAAAGGACCTTCACCATCTTGGCCATGTCACAGCTCCACCCTCTGCTCCACGTCCAGCTCTCCTTCAAGGCACATGGATGTCCACATGGCAGCCAACATCTTGCCAAAGCAATGCCATCGCGGAGCCAGATTAAGACAGCAGGGCGCACCATAAGAGCAGCAGAAGCAACAAGATGAAGAGGGCACACTGGTGTAGGTAAGTGCTGGCATGCAACATTACAAGCTCCTAACTAGAAGCTGAGTGTGACGGTTACTTTACTCACCTCACAGGACCTGGCCATGCTGCCTTTTCAGACATGGGGATCCCTAGGGAGGAGGAGATCCGATGATGGATAACAGGTGTTATAGTTTTTGCATAAAATAAATAAATGTTTTGCACAATGCTGTACCATAAGCCGACTTCTTTAGCTACATTCCCTCACTCCAGGAAAACAACCAGGTTTAGAGGGAGAGGACAAGGTGGCCTATAATAAGGATAACACTACCTGGTTATAGTTTCTCTGACTGTCTGCAGTTAGTTTGTGAATTAAAAGCCTCTCACTCAGTTCTGTTGGGACTGAGAATGTGTACACAATTTTGATAAGGATGTATTTCAGGCCATTGTGAGGGGCCATTTTGAAGGAGACAGGGTTATGGAGGAGAATTCTGCAAACACTACAGAGATATGAGTATACAAAAAAAAAAAAAAATACAGCATATTAATGAAGCCAAAATCTATCAAATACCTTAAAGCTGTATTTGTGTCCAGAGTGTCCCATTAAATACACATTGTGTTAACATATATTTAAATAGATTAACTGATCTTTTAGTATTTTATTATAGGTAAGTCCTGCATCATCTGCTCCAGATCTTAGTGATACCGTGCAATTCACTTCATTTCTGCGCACTGTTCCAAGCGACGTGCACCAAACACAAGGAATTGTCAAAATGATAAAAGAATTTCAGTGGAATTGGGTTGCAATAATTGCAAGTAATGACGATTATGGACAATCTTCAGTTAAATATTTAAATGAATATTTTGGAGACAATGGAATATGCATTGCATTCATAAAAATTATTCCTTCAAATATTAGAGATCCTAAAATGCAGGAAGCGATAAGCAGCGTAATGGATAATCTTCAGAAGTACACTGCAAATGTCATTATCATTTTTGCTCAAGCTTCTTGTGTCATTAAAATTTTGAATGAATCTATTACTTATAACATAACCAGAACCTGGATTGCTAGTAATACCTGGTCTTACTCAAGAGACGTAGCAAACATTCCAAATTTTAAAAATGTTGGAACTATACTTGGAATAAACTTTCACGGAGAAGTTCTTCCATATTTTAAATCTTATCTACGAAGTCTCCAGCCTCACAGAAATCGTAAGAAAAATCTAATTCTTAAAGCATACATCAAGGAACATGCTGAATGCACCAAGGATTCCAGAGAATATCAGAAATGCAATGATTTGTTGTCTAACTGTTCTACTACTGAAGATTCTATGAAACAAAACTTTTCTCAGAGATGCAGGATAAACAATTCAGCAATAGATGAATATATTGAATGGAGCGTGGTATTCAGCACAAATTTGGCTGTAAAATCAATAGCTTATGCTTTGAAAAACATTTTGTGCAAAGATGAAAAATGCACAAAAGACACAATGTTTGCACCACAAGAGGTAAGATAACCAATCAAAATAACTCACACATTGGGCCTCTGAAACTCCCATAACACCAAGTTCTATCTTTGTATTTTTCTGTTTTGTAATGTTTGTTTTTGTGGTCATTGCTTGTTTTCATATATCCGAATAAAATGCAAAATTGGAATAAAGAGAAGGGGTAATGGATGGAGGGCAGGAGAAATGAGAAGAAAGAGAAAGGGCTTGAAAAGGGAAAGGAAGGAAAGTGAGAGAAAAAGAGGGAAAGGGAAACTTGAAAATGTCTTGGTATAACAATTATACATTCATAAAATGTAAGAGATACTTTGCCTAATGTATTAGAATACCAATATTACCCTCAACATGTACACTTTTTAGGAATATAAATTCTGATAGGTTCTAAAAATATATATTTTTTCAATTAATCACAAATTGTATATTCAGAAAGACGCACTAGGTTTTAACATTCAATAGATTTATATTTAATCCCTTAGTGACTGAGATTTTCCAGAATTCCATGTATTTGTAACTGATGGTTTGTTGTTTCATGCTTTACCATCACATTTATTTGTTAGCAATTTGGACTCAGAAGTCAATAGGTTAAAAAAGAAATCATGTTCACTAAAGCACTGAGACCCCCTGTAAAAGATACAGAATCATAAAACTAGACGATAAAGGTAATGAATTTGCAATTTTTCTAAAAAGGTCTATTCTGCTTTGTGATTGTGCTTTTACATGTCTAATGTATAATCACATCTTTTTTGTATTTGCTTTCTTCATATACAGCTGGTCCATGAAATTAAAAACGTTAAGTTCCCCTTCTTTGGAGAGATATTTAAGTTTGATAAAAATGGTGACTTTGTGAATGGCTATGAAATTATAAATTGGTATTTCGATGTCAATGGTACATCGTTCAAAAAAATTGGATATTATGATTTTATCAACAATAATCTTACACTAAATCATAGTCTTATCAAGTGGAACACATTAAACAAAACGGTATGTAATGGTATGTGAGGTAATTAATAGATATGTATGCATGATTAAGCATTATGTTTATTTATTCAAAACAAATCCAAATTCTTCAACAGAACTTTTTATTCTCTGAGCAGGGACTTATAGTGTCCCTTTAAGAATTTTTGATTATTGATTGGTGCAGCTAAAATAGAGCATGTAAGAAAAACGAAGTTGAGCTAATTAAAGTAATTCTAGGGAATTACTAAAGATAAGTCAGTGTTTACATTACTGCCTAGTAACACCTCTAATGGCAGTCACTCAGTTGGCCATTAGAGGAGCTTTCTGAGTCAGAGATGCACAATGTGCAACACTGACATTCAGCATCTCCACACACTGCATGGAAACGCTAAATGTTCCTCATAGAGATGCATTGACTCAGTTAATCTCTATGAGCAGATGCTGACTTGCGCAGCATGACGTTTTGCTGAGCATGTGCGATAGCCTCCCAATGCTTTCCTTGGGCACCAATACAGCTTTCATGCAAGAAAAACTTTGTTGTTAAATGTATGCACACAAAGTGTCAGTCCCAGTAGCACTGAGAGAGTTTTTAATTCACAACCTGGCTGCAGACAGTCAGAGAAACTGCAAACGGGTAGTGAAATCCTTACTATATGCCTCCCTGGGTGTTCTGTCCTTCAAATGTAGATTGTTTTGTTGTTTAGATCGTTCAGTACTGTCACTGGCTGGAGTTGTGTGCATGCCTTGATTCAGTTCATCTCTATGAGCAGATGCTGACTTGCGCAGCATGACGTTTTGCTGAGCATGTGCAATAGCCTCCCAATGCTTTCCTTGGGCACCAATACAATTTTCATGCAAGAAAAACTTGGTTGTCAAATGTATGCACACAACGTTTCAGCCCCAGTAGCACTGAGAGAGTTTTTAATTCACAACCTGGCTGCAGACAGTCAGAGAAACTGCAAACGGGTAGTGAAATCCTTACTATATGCCTCCCTGGGTGTTCTGTCCTTCGAATGTAGATTGTTTTGTTGTTTATATCATTAAGTACTGTCACTGGCTGGAGTTGTGTGCATGCCTGTTTGGAAGTCTTTTTTTGGAGGTAGGGTGTGTGGCTAAACAAACTGGCTTATAGTGCAGCATTCTGCAAAACATTTATTTATTTTGTGTAATAACTGTAGATTTGAGCATGCAAACAAATTCAGCATATTAATGAGGCCAAAACCTCTCAAATTGGTGCCTGGAGTGTCCCAGTTCTGGACACACACTTTAGATTATCCTGTAGATAAGAGGACCCTCAGAGGCAATGCGATTTTAGCACAATGTATTTTGTGCAATTCACTTGTGAGTGCCTGTCTTACTGTTTGATTTTATTTATATTTTGTTATATTAACCCCTTAAGGACACATGACGTGTGTGACATGTCATGATTCCCTTTTATTCCAGAAGTTTGGTCCTTAAGGGGTTAAATACTACACTAAGTATTTTTGTACTTGCTTTTTTCTCTCCATTTCCCTGTATATGCAATTTTTGAGTGGTTTTATCCTAAAGTGATTTTATCTTAAAGGTAATCACATTGTTTGTTTGCATACTTAAGCAAGAGCTTGTGAAGAGTAGTAAAAAAAATAATATTTTTATTTGATTTATTTTTTTTAACAATGTGCCTGTGGCAAAACCGACCTCGCCACTGGGCATTGGAGAAGACTGATGGTCCCTGGGATGTATTGCTCTGTAAAGACATTATTTGGGCATATTGTATTTTATTGTGCTGTTTGGGAAAGAACCTGCAGTTTTGGCATGGCACTTCAGATGCAGCCGAAGTGCCAAAGTAGTCGAAGTGGCCGCAATTAGAAAACCGAACACGTGGGGCGGCAATTTTGATTCATTCGCATGCAGTCAGCGGTGTGTGATGTCAAACTCATGGAACTAAAATCGGCTACAGAACGGCACGAACACCGCTGAAGTTTTACCTTCCCTGGAACTAATGCATTCGACAGTTCATTCGACAATTCGAATGGTTGTCGTTCGTCTGTTTGAACTGACTTTAACATGGGAAATAGACCAACCGTACAGCCCAAATCTATGGAACTGTTTTGGGCATGAAAATGTGCTTGTGGTCGGTCATAAAAGGACTTCCAGCTAACTTTTTAACCCCTGGATGGAATTGGCTGAATTTTGACTATGTTTATAACTAAAGTGTGCTGAGTAATAATATGTAATTTTACATGTGTAAAAACTGTATTTCTCTGCCTGTGATAATTACATTAACCCATTGTGTAAGGTAATTGTATCACAGGCAGAGTCACAGGATTTTGTGTGGGAGTGTCTGAGTGTATTGAACATATTGATTGGTTGTACTTCAAAACCCTGTGGGCAGTACTATGTGTGCAAAATGGGCATAAAAGCAGAGTGTTTGATTAAAAGCTTCAGTTCTTCTTCACCCTCAATCTAGAGTCCTGTCTCTTATTGGGGGAATTGCTATATCACTACAAGGGATTGCTATGCTCTGCATACACCCTTAACTAATCACTACTAAGCGCTTGTTCCTGTTTTGCCCTTGGAAGGAGTCTGTAACGGACCATTTCAGCAGACAAGGGGTTAAAATCCATTTAGGCGATAATCCCCTTTTCACAGACAGGCACAGCTACTGTAGAATCACCAAAACTCACGAATTGGATATAAGTGAATGCACCAAACTCCCGAACTGCATACAAGGGAATAAGGTAGCACTCCAAACTCCCGAACTGGAACCTCACGAATAGCTGCTAGCAGACGAACAGGAAAAGCTCCCAAGTGGCTTACACTCCTGGCAGTCAGTCCCTATCAGCATACAGTGAATCCCCCCAAGAACGAGACAAGGCTGAGGGCTACCTGCCCAGTATTTATGCAGGTCTCCCACCTGGTGGACACTCCCCTAAGGGACCAAATGGGAGACTGAAACAACAGACAGACATGTATCACTTTAGTACATACAGCCACAATACTTTCCACACAATGCATCCTGGCTTCCTCCCCTCTGCCCTGGAGAAGTAATTCAATTATCTCCCAGGACAAAGGCAAAACTCCATTACACATGTGGGGACACAAAGACAGACTATCACTTTAAAATACAAGACACATTTTATACATAAAACACAGACATGTAACATATCCCCAGATAGCTCAGGTCTGAGTGCACATTATAAGGTGAATGGCACTCAGACCACACGAATACAGTTTAATTGCCATGGGGCTTAAGTCTTTAATTTTACGAACAGGCTCCATGGCATAGCTATCTGGGTTAAAACATTCACATAAAACAAACTACCGAATTTACATGCATTCGCCCAATCCATATGAATTAGAACCAGGGCCTGGAGCTGCAGCTCTATCAGCCTCTATGTTAAACTGGCCGTGATTTGCACATTTACTTGACTTTGCGCCAGATACACGTTTTTTATATATGTATATATTTGGCACTGGGAAATGAAAGAAACAATTCCATCTTTTCACAGCAACTTTTTTTTTCCACGATATATGCTATTGCACATTATCAAGTTTGTATTTTGCAGCACCAATGAGACACCAAAATTGTAAAGTAAAAAGGTTTTGCCATGCCTCCAGTCAAAACAGACAAACATGAGCAATAAACAGTGATACAAAAAAACAACCAAAAACTGTTTTCATCTATCAGATGCTATTCATTTTTTCACACTTTGTGCAATTCACTGATAATGGAGAGCAGTCCGAATACTTGTAACCAGAGGCGGCTCTCTAATTAGGCGGTTTAGGCGGCCGCCTAAGGCCTCGCGCTGGCTGGGGCCTCGCGGCCGCCTAAACCGCCTGTGGGCAGACTGTGTCAGGTCCTCGGTCACTGACCGAGGACCTGACACCAGGAGGGGGCCCGGCGGCTTGCCCAGTATGCCGCCGGGTGCGAGGCCCCGCAGACACCGGTCTGCAGCTCCGCAGTGATCAGAGCTGCAGACCATGTGTCTCGCGATAACCGGCCAATCAGAGCGTTGCCGCAGGTTACCACGGCAACGCTCTGACATCTCACGAGATTACATGGTTTGCAGCTCTGCGGAGCTGCAGACTGGAAGCAATGGCCACCGGACCACCAGGGAGCCCACTGGACCACCAGGGAGTACAGGTAGGCTTTCTCTCCCTCCTCTCAGCCTCACTACCCCCCACAACACCCTCAGCCTCACCACCCCCAACCACCCTGAGCCTCACCACTCCCACCACCCTCAGCCTCACCACCACCCTCAGCCTCACCACTCCCCACCACCCTCAGCCTCACTACCCCCACACCACCCATCCAGTATAGGTGTGCACACCCAGGTGCTACCACAATTTATTTGAGGACAAAGTTAAAACAGCAAACGTTTCAAGCAGCAGCAATGCTGCAATGCATTCATCCCAGCATTCCAATGCCAACACTACACACACATACGCTAACACTGCACATCAATACACCCCTGCATTCCAACACTAACACTGCACACAAATACACTCCTGTGTTCCAACAACATTGCACACAAATACACCACTGCATGTCTGTCTGTGTTCCTGTGTGTATCTCAGTGTTTGTGTAAGTGTGCATATGTGTGTGTGGCAATGCCTATATCCTAGCATTCCAACACCAACACCGCACACAAATACACCCCTGCATATGTACCTGTGTGTCTGTGTGTGTACACATTTGTGTCAGTGTGTATCTCTGTATGTGCCATTGTGTGTATCTGTGTGTCAAAGTGTGTATCTGAGTGTGTGTGTATGTGCTAGTGTGTGTGTGTGTGTATGGCATTGTGTTTGTGTTAGTCTGTGTTTCTGTGTGTCAAGGTGTGTGCATGTGTCCAGGTGTGTGCATGAATCTGTGTGTTTGTGTGTTTTTTGTGTTTATCTGCGTGTCAATGTGTATGCATATCTGTGTTAGTATGTATGTTGCTGCAAACACAATCATTATATACAAACACACCCCTAAATTCAAACTCCAAAATTATATACAAATACGCCCTTCACTCACACCAATACTACACACAAATGAACATCTGCATTTAAAAGACAACATCCAAACACACCCCTGCATGCAATTACAAACATTACATACAAACACACCCCTTTATTGAAAGACTAACATTACATACAAGCACCAACCTTACACACAAAAGCACACCTACATTTAAAAGTCAACACTATATACAAACACACACCCCTGCATTAAAATGCAAACACTACACACAAGTACACCACTGCATTCCAATGGTAACAGTGCATACAAATACACCCCTACATGCACACACATACTCTATACAAAAACATGCTTACATTCAAATTTACAAAAACTACTCACAAATACAACCCTACAAGAATGGCAGAATGGTAGATCTGGCATATCATTGTGGGAGTTGTACGACTGATGGGTATCTATCTTTTCCCACTCTAGAGGGGAGACCCAAAAGAAATTCTTGCACGAGGCCCTCTCTATATTAGTTCCATTACTAGGTTGGGGTGGAGGCCGTGATTGCACGCCAGAGAGCTGGGGGTTGGGGGAGGTGGGGTGAGGGCAGGGTCCAGGGGCCCAAGCAAATGCCCAGGGTCAAATTGATATTAAAGACGGCCCTGCAAATACCTATGGAGTTTGTTTGGTAAAATAATAATCCAAAAGTGTTGTCCTCCTTGGTCATTGGGCCTAGATGGAAAGCTATTTGGGTTGTTGCCATTCTCAGTGTTCCTTTGCATCCAGTGTTAGTTTAGTTATCCTTTAATATTCTTACAGATTCCTGATTCCAATTGCTCAAAACCCTGCCCTCCAGGATATGAGAAAAAATACACGTTTTTATGCTGTTGCTATAATTGCACTCCTTGCGCAGAAGGTTACTTTTCACCAGATCCTGGTAAGTACCACTATAACACGAGTCACTGAATGACTCAATAAAGGTTCTTATGGAGAAATTATAAACATTATTTATATTAACATTATTAATATGGTTATTCACAGCAGTGTGAATTAAAAGCAAATTTTGAATATAAGGTATAAATAACTCAATCAGAAAAATTATCTAATTCAGCTACGCTCCCAGTTCTGAATTTTCCCTTTGTTGAATAACCCTGTTAATATTTCAGTAACCGTGCAGTGCAACTTTATGTGCCTTACTACAATGGCTTTGACTTTGATTTGGTATTAACATTTAGCTCTTGATTTGTAATAGCAACACTGATATGCTGCCAAGGAGCTTGTTCATGCTCTGATAATCTCTTGCATGGATTACTGTAATTCTCTCCTAGTTTGGTCTCCCCAAAAGCTTAACTGCGCCGCTGCAATTGGTAATAAATGCTGCCACCAGGCTGATCTTTCTCACCCGTTGCTCCTCCCATATCTCGCCCCTTTGTCAATCCTTACACTGGCTTCCTGTATCCTAGAGGTGTTGATTCAAAATACTAACCCTTACCTATAAAGCTGTAACCAACTCTAGCCCCTCTTGCATTTCTTCCCTGATTCATAGATATGCCCCTTCTCGGTCTCTCCGCTCTGCTGGTGACCTTTTCCTGTCCACTGCCCACACCATTACTGTTAACACGCACTTGCAGGACTTCTCCTGGGTGGCTCCCTTCCTCTGGAACAGCCTGCCCACCCCCATCAGACTCTTCCCTATTCTTCAATTGTTTAAAGGACCACTCTAGGCACCCAGACGACTTCAGCTTAATGAAGTGGTCTGGGTGCCAGGTACCTCTAGGATTAACCCTTTTTTTTATAAACATAGCAGTTTCAGAGAAACTGCTATGTTTATAATGAGGGTTAATCCAGCCTCTAAATCCTCTAGTGGCTGTCTCATTGACAGCCGCTAGAGGCGCTTGCGTGCTTCTCACTGTGAAAATCACAGTGAGAGCACGCAAGCGTCCATAGGAAAGCATTGTAAATGCTTTCCTATGCGACCGGCTGAATGCGAGCGCGGCTCCTGCCGCGCATGCGCATTCAGCCGATGACGTCGCGATCAAGATGGAGAGGAGGAGGAAAGCTCCCCGCCCGGCGCTGGAAAAAGAGGTAAGTTTAACCCCTTCCTCTCTCCAGAGCCCGGCGGGAGGGGGTCCCTGAGGGTGGGGGCACCCTCAGGGTACTCTAGTGCCAGGAAAACGAGTATGTTTTCCTGGCACTAGAGTGGTCCTTTAAGAAGTCCCTCAAAACACATCTGTTTAGAAATGCTTATGGACTCCCAGAGTAACTTAGCTTTACTTATCCAAATCTGTCTCTTGTCATACTCCACTCTTACCTCCAGCGCTGCTACTTTTCCACCTGTCACCCTTGCTGCCCTGTTGTGTATTTGTACCCCACCTCCTCTAGACTGTAAGCTCATTTGAGCAGGGTCCTCATCTACCTATTGTTCCTGTTTCACTGTGTAATTGTCTCATTTATTGTAAATTCACCCTCCTTTCATAATATTGTAAAGCACTGCGGAATTAGTTGGCGCTATATAAAAACCAATAATAATAATAATATCATTTTGTGAGATTTATTTTTTCTAACATCAAAATGCTGGAATTTTTTATTTGGCATTTGTTGAATTTCCAAAGTAACAAAGTTACAATTATTTTTGGCAAGGACATGAATTCTATATTTCCTAATTCTACATATACTTACAGGAATGCACAGTTGTTGTTTTTGTTTTAGTTTTTTCATTTTCTGAGTGCTTCAAGGAAGCATCGGTCAAAATTGCATTGTACCAAACTGTTTGAATTATGTTTTGCTGTTAATGTTGCCAAAGTTAGAAAACCTTATTGATTACAAAACTGAACTTTAGTCAAAATGTTGTGTGTATTTCCTCGTGTGTCCATGTGGTCTCCAGTATGTAGGTAAGACATCCAGATGTCTGGGGACCAGAATACGCAAGCGCAAATACAAGATTAAAAGAGGATTTAAATATCACAATGTTTTTTTTGCACTTTCTGGATCACCGTAATAGAGACCCTACAGGAATGACATGTTATGGGATACAGATGATTAGTAAACACAGTGGAGGGGAGGAATTTTGAATCTACTCTTAGTAAATGTGAAATGGAGTGGATTTTCAATGTAGATACTTTGTCCCCAAATGAAATTAATATGGACTTTGAAAGGAGTGTTCTTTTATAGTCTATTATTTGTTTATATTTGAGATGTTTAATTACTTAATTGAATTTTAAGTGTACATATATTTTCTCCACTTTTCCAAACCTGGTCTTTTAACCCCTCAAGGACCGGACTGTTTTTGCGATGTTGTACATTTGCGACCAGGCATCTTTTTACACTTTTGTGGTGTTTGTGTTTAGCTGTAATTTTCTGCTCTCTCATTTACTGTTCCCATACAAATTATATATTGTTCTTTTCAGGACAAAATAGGATTTCTCTACGTACCATTATTTATATAATCTCATGTAATTTAATTTTAAAAAAAAATGAAAAAATATGATGAAAAAGTGAAAAAAAATACATGTTTTTTTACTTTTATGTGAAAAATCTTTTACTCATCTACAAAAGCGAATGAAAAAAACTGCTAAATAGATTCAAAATTTTGTCCTGAGTTTAAAAATACCCAGTGTTTACATGTTTTTTTGCTATTTTTTTTGCATGTTATAGGGCTATAAGTACAAGTAGGATATTGCGGTTTCAAAACATACATTTTTAAAATTTATCAATAGTGACATTGTAACACTATTATCTGTCATAAATCTCTAAATAACACCCCACATGTACATATTTTTTTTAAAGTAGACAACCCAGGTTATTCAATATGGGGTATGTCCAGACTTTTTTAGTAGCCACTTAGTCGCAAACACTGGCCAAAGTTAGCATTCATATTTGTTTGTGTGTGAAAAAAGTAATAAACTAAATTGAACGCTAATTTTGTCCAGTACTAAAAAAGACTGGACATACCCCATTTGCAATACCTTTGGTTGTCTTCTTTTGCAAATGGTATGCCATCAATGGGGTAATTCTCATTCCTGGGCTACCATACGCTCTCAAAGGCAACGTAACCAACCTGGCCATTTTCAATGTAAAAATATTTGACCCATATATTTGACCCCGTAACTTTCAAAAACGCTATAAAACCTGTCCATGGGGGGTACTGTTATACTCAGGAGACTTTGCCTCACACAAATATTAGTGTTTCAAAACTGGAAAATGTATCACAACAATTATATCATCAGTAAAATTCCTGTTTGTGTGTGAAAAATGCAAAAAAAGTCACTTTCACTGACAATATCATCGCTGTGATATGTTTTACTGTTTTGAATCACTAATATTTGTGTTCAGCGAAGTCTCCCGAGTAACACAGTACCCCCCATGTACAGGTTTTATGGTGTCGTAGAACGTTACAGGGTAAAATACAGTGCTAGCAAATTAAATTCTCTGGACTTTCAACCTGGGTTGGCAGGCAGGTCCCTCAAATTGCAATCAATAAAATTACTTAATTATGTAAAAATATTACATAAATACGCACGTAGAATTTAAATATATATGCATATTTATATATTTGAAGTCTACGTGTATATTTATATAATTATTTATGTAATTTTGTATATGGACATATGTATAGTTCGTATTCTTTTTATTTATTTATATACACATAGATATATATATATATATATATATATATATATATATATATACAATTTCATTCTAAGTGTATTTTGATATAAATATATATATATATATATATATATATATATATATATTAATATCAAAATACAGTTAGAATAACATTTCATATAGATATATAATTATTTTTTAATTTTTATTATTATTTTTACATTTTTTAATTTAATTTAAATTACTTATTATTTGTATTTTATAATAATATATATATATATATATATATATATATATACAATATATATAGTTATTATATATTATATATATATAAAGGGGTGTAATTTAATTATACGTGTATTTTTATATTAATATATGTACATATTAATTTAAAAATACACTTAGTATGACATTATATATATGATATATAGACAATTATTATTTTTTTATTAACATTAACTTTAATTTTTATTTCTGATTTTACACTAGCAGGGAGACTGCCTGTCAGCACAGACAGCCCCCCTGCAGGTGGACACATGGACACCTATTGTGACCATGTGATCGCTCTGTTGAGCGATCACATGGCCACAGGGGTCCTAATCCGCCATGGGGAGACTGTCTGGGCTGCAGGCAGTCTCCCCACACCGGGACCAACGCCGATCGCCGCCGGGGGAACGACGGCGATCGGGTAAGTAACTAAGACCGTTTGGACGGTTCAGGACCATCAGCGGTCGGCAATGCAAAAATGCCGATGACGGTCCTGAACCGTCCTCGGTCCTTAAGGGGTTAAACATGGCTATTACCTTGTGTTACATAAACATTTTTATATAGTTAAAGCTTTTCAAATATAGATTCATTTACTTATATTAGTTGGAACAGTATGCTATCCTACCCACTTATAGTTTTTTTTTTTTTTTAATGTATGAGATATTTTAATGTATGCAATGTTTATATATATTTTATTTTTGTGTAGTATATTTGACTATATGACTCCCATGTATATTTATAATTCCATATTGCAAAACAAACTCTTGCAAGTTTGCCAGTAATGGCACCTAGTAGTACTGTCTAATTTGGACATTTAAAGATGGCAAACTAATCCTCAAGGACTTGAAATGCTGATATCCGGATTTACTGATGTGGGCGAAGAAGCCACAAGGATGCTTTTCAGGCGACTCTCTTTGGGATAAGACAGCACCTACCCCGATATCGGAAGCATCCAGCTCAAGAATATAGGGCAGTGAAGGGACAGGATGCTGTAAAATAGGTGCAGAGGCAAACTTAGTTTTCAGAAATTCAAAAGCCTGAAGTGCCTCGGAAGACCAGACACGAGTATTGCCTTCCTTTTTTGTCATACGGGTAATAGGTGCTACAATAGACGAAAAACCTTTGATAAAACGTCTATAATAATTAGAGAAACCAAGAAAACGCTGAATGGCTTTCAGACCTTGTGGTAGTGGCCATTCTATGACAGCAGCAAGCTTCTGGGGATCCATACGAAAACCTTTAGCAGAAATCAAATACCCCAAAAACTGGACTTCGGATTGGTCAAATAGACATTTTTCCAGTTTACAATAAAGACCATTAGCAAGAAGGGTCTTCAGAACTGTCGTAACATGTCTGTGATGAGTGTGTAAGTCTGTAGAATATATTAATATGTCATCCAAGTACACAATTACAAATGTGTGAATAAAGTCTCTTAAGACGTCATTAATAAATTCTTGAAATACTGCTGGGGCATTGCAAAGCCCAAATGGCATAACAGTATACTCATAATGGCCTGATCTAGTGTTGAATGCTGTCTTCCATTTGTGGTCTTTCTTGATACGTATTAAATTGTATGCACCTCTAAGATCCAGTTTGGTGAATACCGTAGCATGTTTGAGCCTGTCAAACTATTCCGTGATTAATGGTATAGGGTATGCATTTTTGATGGTGATTTTATTTAGACCTCTATAATCGATACACGGTCTTAAATCAACTTCTTTCTTCGATACAAAGAAGAACCCCGCTCCAGCCGGAGAAAAGGATCTCCTAATAAATCCCTTGTCTAATGATTCCTTAATATATTCCTCCATGACACGGTTTTCCTTAATATATTCCTCCATGACACCGATAAAGGGTACACCCTGCCCTTTGGAGGTATAGTGCCAGGCAATAAGTCAATAGCACAATCGAGAGGGTATAGCCGTAGACAAAGGAGGAGTGGTAGGAACATTAATGGAATTCAAAGGTGTAACTTCAATAGTACAAGACTCGTAGCAGGCTTCACTCCATGATTTTATTTGCCCTGTTTCCCAGTCAAAAATGGGATTGTGAGCACGTAACCATGGGTACCCTAACACTAAGTGTGAAGAGGGAGAGGTGATGACCTGGAACCGAATGGTTTCATAGTGTAAAACCCCTGTGTACATGTGTAACGGTACAGTCTCATGAGTAACAACTGGAGAACTTAATGGTCTACCATCTGTGGTCTCAACGGCCAAGGGTATTTCCTTCTCTCTGATGGGAATGTTGTTTTTCTTCACAAAACCAGAGTCTATAAAATTTTCAGCTGCCCCGGAGTCAACCAGAGCGTATATGTGTTCAGCTATACAACTCTCTCCCATATGTAAAGAAACAGGGAGAAGCAAGTGTTTAGGAGGCAATTTAGGAGACTTAGATATCACACCCAAGGCCAGTCCCCTATAATGTCTTAGGTGCGAGAGTTTTCCAGAAGCAAAGGACATTCCTTTACCATATGGTCTCTCCTACCACAGTATAGGCAGAGTCCGTCCCTTCTCCTATGTAATTTCTCAGTATCAGAGAGTTTGGCAACCCCAAATTGCATAGGTTCCTCATCAGATACTTTAACACTCTCTGGTATATTAACTCTGGGGTTAATAGGTGTAACATAATGTTCTTCTCAGTATAGAGCCTGTCAAGAATCCTATTATCTATATCAATGAGGTAGTCAATAGGTCCTCTAATGCAATAGGAAGCTCCTTAGCTGCTACCTCATCCAATATAGTGTCTGATAAACCTTCCATGAAGGCAGTAGTTAACCCATTGTTGGTCCAATCTACCTGTGAAGCAAGGGTACGAAACTGAATAGCATAGTCAGCCACAGACCTAGAACCCTGTTTAATTCTCATTAATGCTCTTGCGGCATTCTTTGACCTTTTCGTTGTGTCAAAAGTTCTATGAAAACTGTTGAAATCATGCACCATAGGTCCATTAGCTTCCCAAATAGGATTTGCCCACTCAAGTGCTTTATCGGTAAGTTGGTGCATAAGGAACCCAACCTTAGACCTCTCTGTGGGAAATGAACGTGGATACATCTCAAAGTGGAATTCAATTTGATTAATGAACCCTCTGTCTTAGAGTCCCCTCCATACCTAGGAGGAGGTGTTAAATGGGCCGAAGTATTAGGCAAAGTAGATACTTCAGGAAGAATGGGTGTAGGAGGGTTAGGAGTGGTTGCTGGAATGGTTCTAGATAAGAGCGTCTGGAGAGCCTGGGCTATCTGATCCATACGGTGATCCTGCTCTACAAATATAGCCTCTTGGGACGCCATCTGTTGAGCTAAATCTGCGGGGTCCATGGCCCTATCGTAATGTAACGAGATTATACCCCAACACGCAGGATCCATCTAAACAGAAGACAACACAGAGGGAAGATACGTCTACCGGTCCTTAGAGTGGCCGGACTCGACGTATGTAGGAGAAGTACAGAGTCAGGAACGATCCGAGGTCAAGGGCACTAAGAGACAGCGTAAACTAGGACTAGCCGGGGTCTGGTACACAGTAAACAGCAAGCCGGCAAACAGAACAGATAAGGATAAAGAGTAAAACGAAGTCAGAATACAAAGCCAAGGTCAAAACGAAGAAACACAACTGAACACAACAAGCGCTAAAGGGAACTGTAGCAGAAACCACGATAGGGCAAGGAACAAAGGGAAAGAGGTAAGTATAAATAGCCAAACATCTATTATGATTGGTCCCTGTTATATCCACACCCCCAAAAGGTAATTGTATGGGGAGTGTGGCATGACAGGGACCAATGGGAGACCTTTTCTAATTAGGCTCCCACTGTCCCTTTAAGAGCGCGCCCGAGACTCGTGGCGCGCTCTTAGTGTCAGGCGGGACACGTGACCGCTTCTCGTGGTAACTGCCCGCCCTCCATTTCCAGCCGTCGGATGAGCCGCGCGCGGCTCGTGCAGCAGCTGAGCCGTGCGCAGCTTGAATAGAGGACCCCGGCCGGCACCCGGAAGGGTAAGTCCCGCTACAGTTATCAATTAAAAGTTTTTATACTACCTCCAACTGAATCCCTGCTACAGTTTGCTGCATGAAAGGTGGATAACAGAAGGCAACCAGATGAAGTAATTCAGAGCCCGCTATATGTGGCTCTGCATACTGTGAGTTGACAATTGTCACCTATGGTTTTATGAAAAGTTGTGTACACAGAATTATGCTATGGACTGTTCTATACTTTTAGGTTGACCTAACACTCACTAAGGATCAATAGTGAATATGTATTATCTGTTTTTTTTTTTACACTCATTTGTTTTTTAACAATCTAACTTATTTAACAATCCATATTTTTTTCTGTTTGATTATTTGTATTTTGTATCTTGTGAGTGGTTATTGACACTGGGGAAGCCACACTTATTTATTGCACTAGCCCCACTTTTTCCCCTTGTTTTGCACTTTTTGGGAATTATTTGCAACACTCATATTTGTGTTCCTTAAAGTTTGATGAATAAAACAGTACCCCTATTTACAACATTTATGGTGTTTTGGCAAGTAGCAGATTAAATTCTCTGAACGTTCTACCTGGGTTGTCAGGCAGGTCCCTCAAATTGTAATTTGTAACATCGCATAATTGTGTAAAAAGATTACATTAATATTGAATTTTAATATATATACACATATATTTATGAAATTATTTATGTAATTATATATACATTGGGACCTCGGTTTACGAATTTAATGCGTTCTCCGGGACGTTTCTTATTGCACAAAATGTGTAAACCGAAACGCGGTGTCCCATAGGAATGCATTGAAAACCAATTAATCCGTTCTGGAGGTCAGAAAAAAGTCAAAATGAGCTGCAATGGAAACCAACCCACAATGCAGAACATACAATAAAACAAACGACAAAGCTCAGCTCCCTACCTTTCCACAGCTTGAGAAATGCACCAAAAAAATCCAAAAACAACTGCAAACAATTTCCAGAATGGCTCCAAAACTCGATGCAAAGCCTGCTCCAACATCTCCACACTCGGCGCCACGTGCAACCCACAGGCTCCAGCATGCAGGGGGCGGTGCTATAAACCTCCCAGGTGCAATGCATCCTGGGGAAATTTGCTTTGTATTGCGAAAAAATTTTTGTAAACCAAGGCATTATTTTCAATGGATTTTCATTTGTAAATCGAAAATTATGTTAACTGAGGCGTTTGTAAACCGAGGTCCCACTGTATATATATATATGCAAATATGAAGTGGGTGCACTCGAGGGATTTTCGTGAATAAACTAGTATTTTTTATTGCACATTAGCAAAAAATTAACACACTGTCCCGATCGACGTTTCGACCCCAATACGGGTCTTTCTCAAGATCCACTTCATTTTTGCATATCTTCTCAACGCGGTTAGCACCAGGGTACAGAATTTATAAATAAATCTTGAAGTTTTATTGTGCAATTATGCACCAGAAAATGTGTCGACGTTTTAGTCCTCTATGGGACTTTTCTCAAGACCAAGGTTTCCCAGAAGCTCCAGGACTCAAAGCCATTACAGACTTCTATGCCCCTGTGAAGCCCATTATAATGTGACTGGTATAAAATACCATAACTGCGTTATGGGGTTAAAGCAAAACTTCAGAGTAAATAATAATAAGTAATATGCTGTTCCTTTTAAGTTAATGCTCTTTTTATTTTTATTAATTTTCATTATTTCTTTTAAATTATTATTAAATACATGAGAAAAATTGAAGAATTGATCAAGTGTATGCATAATAATTAATTTTATTATGCTTTATTCTTTGCTTAAATTGTGAAATATTGAGATTCCATTAGTGCAATTGTAATCTTAGATATTTAGTAATTATAAATACAGATAGCTTTAATAGTGCAATGCACATATTAAAATATTAGCCTTTAATACAGTTAGCATAATGTTATGTTTCTTTCTTTTAGATATGGAACAATGTTTTCCATGTGGTGACAACCAATGGTCATCTAATGGGAGTTCTCGATGTGAAGACCGGAAAATAGAGTTTTTTAATCGGAAAGACTCGCTTGCTATTACACTGATGGCTTTTGCTACATTTGGTTGTATTCTAATTTTAACAACTGTCTACTTTTATATAAAAAATACTAATACTCCAGCAGTCAAGGCAACAGGAGGAAAATATAACTATCTAATAATAATATCTTTATTATGCAGTCTTTCAAGCATATATTTATTCATTGGTCATCCAAGCGATGTTGTTTGTCAGATTAGACAACCACTTTATGGTATTAGCTTCACCATCTGTGTTTCATGCTTATTGACCAAGTCTTTAAAGTACAATTTACCGTACAAATCAAGTGAAAAAGTTAAATATATATTAAGAAACAACCCACCAATTATTATTGGTGCACTGACTATCTTCCAGATTTTAATCTGCATATTATGGCTTACAACAAAAAGTCCATTTCAGACAACTATCTACTCTATGCCTAAAATCCTAGTTCTTCAGTGTGACGAGGGGTCCTATATTTTCTTTAGTATCATGCTGGCATATATTGGACTTATATCATTTGTTTGTTTCATTTTAGCTTACAAAAGCAAGAAATTACCAGACCAGTACAATGCCAGAAGCATCTCATTCACTATGCTTATCTACATGTTTGTATGGATTATTTTCATTCCAATCTATATGCACACCAGTGGCGTGTATCTTCCATCTGTGCAAATTTTAGCCATCTTAGCTTCAGTGTATGGAGTGATATTCTGTTGCCTATTACCAGAATGTCACAGTATATTGATCAGAAACAACCAAAGAAAAAACACCCCAGAGCCAAGGCTCTCTATTTTACAAACAAACCTGGACGTAATTGCTCCAAATGCTAATGTCATGATGTGCGACGCTAACCATTGCATAGAGGAGAGAAGAGATACTACAAATGGCATTATTTTATTGAGACGGCGGAGAAGAAGCATTTAGTAAATGAAAATTTACATACTGTATATGGTTTGTAATGGCAAACTGAAATATGAATTTATATTTTTTGGAGCAATAAAAGTAATATTTAAATCTTATACAAGTCCTGGAAGTGCTATATGGATAGTGACATATATATGAGGTCTGTCCAGAAAAAAAACAGCCATTGTTAATATAACAAGACAGTTTGTGTGACATTAATGTAACCTGGCAGCCAAAGAGAGTGGACTGGAATGTGCATGGGTGAACAATGACAACTTCACTCTTCTAGTCAGTGGGGGGCGCTAGACACTGTTGAGTGAGCTTGTGTACAGTGTGGCCATCCCATTCAAAATGACCGAGCGAGTAGAGCAAAGAATCTGCATCAAATTTTGCGTTAAGCTTGAACATTCCTCCACAGAAACTATTCAAATGATTCAGAAGGCTTTCAAGAATGGGTGCAGTACAAATAAAGGTGTGGAACAAACGCTTCAAAAATGCTCAAAGATTTGGCACCCTGAGACTTCTGGCTTTTTCCAAAACTAAAATCATCTTCGTAAAGGAAAATATTTCAGACCGTCAATGACGCGACAGTAAATATGACGCGACAGCTGATTCTAACAGGATTTTGCAGTGTTTTGAATAGTGGAAGAGATGCTGAGAGAACTATGTGAGATACCAAGGTGCCTACTTTGAACGGGATGGAGGCAATCTATCTATCTTCTTCTCTATTTTTCATTATACATGACTGGATACTCTCTGGACAGACCTTCTGCGTGTGTTTATATATATGTGTGTAGTTTCATCATTCCAGGGTCATTAAGGTGGTATTAATAACATCTAGACCCAGAAAGTATTATTGGTAACATGGGCCAAAAAGAGGTCACTTTAACACTAGCAATTAGGACATTGGAGGTTGTCAACTTCTATTTAATTAACCACTAATTAAGTCCCAATGTCAGTCTTCACCAGATCCAGAAATGCATTACTGGGACTCCATTTTATTCCACACACACACCTTCTCATCATTCCCAAAAGAAACCTTTAATTATATATTTCATGACTTCATTCAAGCAGACCAGAGATAGAGGGAGGGGTCTGAGTATACAGACTGCAAAAACAACTTGAAAATGCATGTTATCTTTAGATTTGTTTAGCATATGTATGCATTAACCACATATACTGACACTATTTTTAAATTGGACATTGTTAAGAAGCTTATTCTACTTTATCCAATTATTGTCAAACTGATTGTATGATTCAAAATGTTTATTTATTCTTCTATACATAATGTCAGCCCTATTGCAAGGGATACCCATATCATATAATTTTTAAAATGAATGCATAAAAATACAGCTGTGTAAATTTCTACTGTTTAGTTTATTTTAGAGGTTATCAATGAGCAGCAATTTATATACAAAGGTCGTATTTAATTTACATTTATGTGCTATATATGTTTTCCTAATATATATATATATATATATATATTATTTTAAATGTTTTAATATTTTTTTACTGAAAAGAGTAAAATACCTTGTTATTGATGAACAGCAATATGATCAGAAAATGCTCAAATGTAATAAGGTGGCCAACTGCCAACACAGCTATTGCTGATTGACTGCACTTTTTTTTATAAAGCTTTGACAGGCTGCAAGTTGATCCCTGTATTATCTTTGAACATACACAACTTTTTGTGTTTATAGGTGGTAAGCTCTTTGGAGCAAGGCCTTCTTCATTTACTGTTCCCATATGTCACCTGCTTTTATTAGAATTATTTAAACAATAACACCATGAATATAGGCACTTATTACAAGTAAACAATGATGTCAAAAGCAGCTGATTTGGAGTGTGGTATGTGAAATAAACCACTACAAAGAACAGTGGAGCACTCACTAGTTGTAAATAAAACTCTCAAACTTAAATAAATATCAAAAAACAATCACCGAGTGAAGAGTGGAAAAAAAAGTTGTGGACCACCAGATACAGTGGTCAGGGGAATGTTGAAAGTCCAATTTTGGCCGTATTTGCATGCCATATGTGTAGTGTTGCTTTCATTAGAGGATGTGGGCGCCCCAAGTCGAGCACTCTGCTGTGGGTCTAGCCACGGAAGGATACTTGTCGGTCTGCCTATCATCGTCATGTCTATAGATTTCCACAGTTTAGTCACTCCATCTTTCGACCACTCTGTGATCCTGAGCATATGCGTAGCCTTGGGGTAAAGCTTGAAATCTGGTAAAGTTAGTCCTCCATCATTTTTTGGCAGGGTGAGGGTCGTCTTCTATGCGTGCCTTGAGCTTGTGCCACACAAATCAGAGGATCAGGGAGCGGAGAGAAGTGAAAAATGCCTCCGGTAGGATGGGCAAAGTTTGGAAGAAGTAGAGGATAAGTGGAAGGATGTTCATTTTTACGACCCCAACTCTGCCGAGTCAGGAAAGCTGTGGTGCCATCCACTCTATATACAGAGTAACATGGCTCCCTCTATATACAGTGTAACATGGCTCCCCTCTATATACAGAGTAACATGGATCCCCTCTATATACAGTGTAAACATGGCTCCTATCTATATACAGAGTAACATGGCTCCCTCTATATACAGTGTAAACATGGCTCCTCTCTATATACAGAGTAACATGGCTTCCCTCTATATACCGTGTAAACATGGCTCCCTCTAAATACAGAATAACATGGCTCCCTCTATATACAGAGTAACATGGCTTCCCTCTATACACCGTGTAAACATGGCTCCCTCTATATACAGAATAACATGGCTCCCTCTATATACAGAGTAACATGGCTTCCCTCTATACACCGTGTAAACATGGCTCCCTCTATATACAGAATAACATGGCTCCCTCTATATACAGAGTAACATGGCTCCCCTCTATATACAGTGTAAACATGGCTCCTCTCTATATACAGAGTAACATGACTCCCCTCTATATACAGAGTAACATGACTCCCGTCTATATACATAGTAACATGGCTCCCTCTATATACAGAGTAACATGGCTTCCCTCTATATCCCGTTTAAACATGGCTCCCTCTATATACAGAATAACATGGCTCCTTCTATATATAGATTAACATTTCTCCCCTCTATATACAGTGTAACATGGCTCCCTCTATATACGGAGTAACATGGCTCCCTCTAAATGCAGTGTAAACATGGCTCCTTTTTATATACAGAGTAACATGGCTTCCCTCTATATACCGTGTAAACATGGCTCCCTCTATATACAGAATAACATGGCTCCCTCTATATACAGAGTAACATGGCTCCCCTCTATATACAGTGTAAACATGGCTCCTCTCTATATACGGAGTAACATGGCTCCCTCTATATACTGTGTAAACATGGCTCCTCTCTATATACAGAGTAACATGGCTCCCCTCTATATACAGAGTAACATGGCTCCCTCTATATACAGTGTAAGCATGGCTCCCTCTATATACAGAATAACATGGCTCCCTCTATAAACAGAGTAACATGGCTCCTCTCTATATACAGAGTAACATGGCTCCCTCTATATACAGTGTAAACATGGCTCCTCTCTATATACAGAGTAACATGGCTCCCCTCTATATACAGAGTAACATGGCTCCCTCTATATACAGTGCAAACATGGCTCCCTCTATATACAGAGTAACATGGCTCCTGAGCTGCGGGTGGAGGCCCTATAAAAGAATACTGTCCTCCTCCCGCCCCCACCCCTGAGCGGCGGGTGGGGGTCCCAAGTTACAATAAGAGGGGGGACCTACTGTCCTCCCCCCGGCCCCCACCCCTGAGCGGCGGGTGGGGGCCCTAAATGAAAATCCCCCCCTCCCCCATCAAAGGTGACTAGGGGTCCCCAAGCCACTAGTCACACACCCAAATAAAAAATAGTGAGGGGTGAATAAAATTACTACCCTGTAAAGTAAAATTCAACTTACTATTCAACGTCTTCTTTTTTCTAAAATCTTCATTTTTCAGCCCCAAAAAAGGCCAAATAAAAAGCCATCATACCCGTCGAAAATAAAAAAACGAGCGCAAAAAAATAAATTAATCCATCTTCACCCATGGAGGGCTCCGCGCAGACTAGGTTATTAACATAAACCCTATTGTTACAATTGTTACTTGAAAAGCATGATGAATGCCGTTGGGGTACCACATGCTCATTTGTTATACCTCCATGCACTACAAAAATAAAGAATAAAAAAAATAAAAATTAATAATAATAATTAAAAAAAAATGTATGCAGCTCCCAAATTATTCTAAAATGGATGCTGTCCAGGAGGCGGGAGGGTCTGCTAGGGAGGGTGTGCTGCTGATTGGCTGGAATGTGTCTGCTGACTGTGAGGTACAGGGTCACCGCCGTGGCGAACGCGAACACGCTATGTTCGCCAGGAACTATTCGCCAGCGAACCGTTTGGTACATCACTAATTATGACACAGACACTTGGGGACACAGAGACACCACAGTGCCCCCATGTCTCCCAGTGTCCCCATGTCTCCCAGCCAATGTCCCTGGTGTCTCAGTGTCCCCTTGTCTCCCAGTGCCCCCTAGTCTCCCAGTGTCTCACTGTCCCCTTGTCTCCTAGTGCCTCCATGTCTCCCAGTGCCCCAAGTGTCTCAATGTCCCCATTTCTCCAAGCCAGTGTCCCAAGTGTCTCTGGCCCTGTTGTCTCAGTGTCCCCATGTCTCCCAGTGCCCCCATGTCTCAATGTCCCCATGTCCCCCAGCCATTGTCTCTAGTGTCTGTGTCCCTGATGTCTGTGTCTCCATGTCTTTAAGTGTCCCCTATTTTCCCAGTGTCCCCATGTGTTCCAGCCAGTGTCCCCTAGTCTCCCAGTGTCCCTGGTGTTTCCGTGTCCCCAGGTCTCCCCGTATCCCCAGGTCTCCCCATGGTCCTAGTGTCCTAGTGACATCGGGACTGTGGGAGACATGGGGACATAGACACATGGGAATACTGGAGGACACTGTGATACATAGGGACACTGTGATACATAGGGTCCCTGGGAGACCTGGGGACACGACACTAGGGGACACTGGGAGACTAGGGGATACTGGGAGACATGGGGCACTGAGACACTGATACATAGGAACACTGAGCCCTGGAGTAATCGACACATGGGGGCACTGAGTCATGAGGGCACTTGTAGACATGGGGGCACTGGGAGACATTGGGACACTGGGGGCAATCCATCTAGACAGCAGAATCAAACTGTAAGTAGTTTTTTGGTGATTTTACAGCATTTTCCCCTATGTCACTCCTTGTGATTTACATCATGTGATGTGACCCATACATAATTAATTATGCAAATTAGTAAGCCCGGTATGTTTTTCCAAGAAAGGTGGCAACCCTAACTACTTTTCACATACTCTTGCTTAAGTATGGAAACTTAAGAGGGATGTATGGGAACAAAACGTGTGTGGACTGGCTGACAATGAATATAGTTAAGGTAATGCTGACTTTGGTCTCTCTAACACTGTGGCATGTTCCCTTTCTTCTACACTCACTACATACAGCTTTTCTCTGTCCCAGACTATATACCAGGAGCAATAAAGTGGAAACCACCTTCACAAAAAATAATAAGATACAACCTGAGGAATATATCCAAAATTGGAATATTCTATATAAGAATGCAATAAAATCTGGAATGATAAAAAGTGTATATCATAGCGTAACACAGTAAAAATATAATAATACATTTTGGAGTAAGTAATGCACTCACAAACAAAAGTGTAAATCAGGCCTCTCACCCCCCTGGGGTATATGTAGTATGGGACTTGATAGTAGATCCAGATATCAGAATGTCTTCAGAGAAATGGGAAAAAAAGGACCATGCATAGTGAAGTATGTATAAAAATATCAAAAGAGAATTTATTGGTTACACTTACAGACATAAAGTAGTGGTAAGCATGTCTCCACTCTCAGTGGAACTGGAAGGCAGAGTAGAAAATACCAGGCACAGATCCAATCGGAGTAGCAGAGTACAGGAACAATAAATGGACTTAAAACAAATAAAAGCAAGAAACAGTCCGAAAAAGTTCAATATCCAACGCGTTTCGTCCGTGGTAAATGGAGGACTTCTTCAGGGATATGAGTAGATTTGAATGTGTAAGAACTTTTATATCCAATTCCATCTTCCTTAATGCCGTTCACCGGCAGCGTGTGTTCCACACTGGAACGCAAAATTGTACTTCCTATGACGTCCATCCGTCTGAATTGCGCATGCGTGATCGAGGAAAGAGTTCTAAACGTGTGTAAAGAACCGGCACCTAAATGCGCATGCGTGGAAATCTAAATGGTAGAGAAAAGTGCATATACAACAGGCGAAATGTCGCCACAGAGATTAATGAAGAATAAAAACAAACGGAAAACGGCAAATTATCGCCACGAAATCCAATTTATAAAATAAAACTATATAATAATGGCAGAATAGAATACATAAATTTAGATAAGCAAATGGACAACCACATAGGGTATAGAAATTCCACTACCCAAAATGAATGTCACAATGCCAATCGCTATATGGTGTATATATCAGATGAAATACTCCTAAAATAACATAGTTCAAAATACAGAATGACTCAGTGACTAAGATAAATAACCATACAAATGACAATGACATTTCTTGAAATCATTATATGGATATATTGTAGTATAAAACAGGGTTGACCATATATATTAACAATAATAATATTAACAATAACCACAATCCCAGGGTACATTAATAATGACCCAAAAAGGCCATGGATACAAATTAAAAATAAATAATAATAATACTAAGGAAACAATACATAAAAAGTAAAAAACATAAGATGAGAGAAAAAAAGGAATACCTTAAATAATAAATCGATAATAACTGTATCTAATTAAATCAAACCTGACAAGTCTATTTCGGCGTTGAGACCATAATGTAATGTTTTAAGGGTGTAAATCCAGAACGCTTCCTGGCGTATTAATTCTTGGAGTTTGTCTCCTCCTCTACATCCTAATGTAATGTGTTCTATACCAAACACTTGTAATTGTTCCCACTGAAAAAGGGGACAGGAGCTGCAATGTTTTGACACGCTATGATCCAATTTACTTTTTTTGATATTGTTAAAGTGCTCCAAAAGTCTAATATGGAGTTTTCTAGTGGTGCGGCCTACATATTGGGCTCCACACCCACATTGAAGTAAATAAATGACAAAAGTGGTGGAACATTGAATATGTTTCTTAATTACATAAGTTTTCTTAGTTTGAGTACTCATAAAGCTGGTTATTTTCCTTTTTTGGTATTTACATGTGGAACAGTGGTCACAACAGTAAAAGCCCTTTAGAGGTTGAAAAAAAGAGCTACTGGGGGTGGGTACAGAATGTATAGGAAGAAGACTGGGGGCCAGTTTATTTTTAAGATTAGATGCTCGTTTGTAGATAATCTTGGGTCTATTTGGAATGATCTCCTTAAGTACACTGTCTCTCTGCAAGATATACCAATACTTGTTTTAAATCTTTTGAATCTTTTTGGCATGAGGATTATACTGGGTTATAAAAGCGAATTGAAAACCGCTCTTCTGAGATCCTGAACCATTGTCAAATCGCTTTTTGTTTTTATTTTTATTTATCAAAAATTGTGTTCTATCAGTGTCCAATATATTTTGTATATCCGAATCAATTTGAACTTGATTATAACCTTTCTCCAAATATCGTACCTTAATTAGCTGAGCTTGTTGTAAAAAAGTTATATCGTCTGAACAATTTCGTCTAAGACGAATTAATTGGCTTCTTGGTATATTTGAAAGCCAAGGAAGGTGATGAGCACTAGACAGATCTATAGCAGTATTACAATCTGTTGGTTTAAAGAATGTTTTCGTTTTAAGTTGATTGTTTTCTATATAAATGGAAAGATCCAAGAAATCTAGTGAGGTTGGACTGGTATTGTGGGTAAATTTGAGATTATAATTATTAGAATTGACAAATTCAAAAAATATTTCCAGACTTGCAGCAGAACCCTCCCATACCAACAACACATCATCTATGTAGCATCGCCATAGGACCAAACTGCCCCCATATATACCAGGAGCTCCTGCCTGCTAGTAAGAAGGTAAGGAGACAAGTGGACCAGCGAGTGCTAGGGGACAGTCCTTAGAAAGCGTTGAGCGAGCGCATCGTTAGACACATTTATGCCAAGCTCAGGATGCTGTCTGCATAGTATGCCCTTAGTTGGCCAGCTGCATGATTGGCAGGCAGCCTGACATGCATTAATGCCAGGCTGGCCTTCCAATTCTTTGGGCAGACATGTCCTCTTTTTGGGCATGTTCACCCCTTTTGGCAGGTTACATGATTTGTGTCAGTGGCACAACCTTTTACCATGCCCATTGACTTCCTGCTTGACTGGACACTTCTGTTAGGGAGTATTGATTTACTTGACAGATGAAAACATAAATTAGAGAGATATTAGCATAGGGTATGTGTTTTCTTATAGCTGCTGTTTTCTTTCTCTCCAGCACTATCTCCATCAGATACATGATGCTTGGGAGTATTTTAGTGTTCTTGTTAAGATTCTGTAATTAGGCCCATCATAATTGTCAGCACCAGGCCCACTGGGTTGTTAATCTGTCCCTGGCAGGGGGAACATGTTAATGAGAAAATGTTAAGTTTGTAGTGGTATAGGGAACTTAGTGGTGTTGTAAATGACAGATTATATGGCTATTAAGTATGACTTATTAAGATGGAAGTCTCAGATATGTGAAGGAGAGTGGAGTTGAGGTCAGAACTTGTAGGGTAAATATGTGAGTCTCTTTGGTTGAATTCCCAATGTGATATGTATTTTTAGGTGCCGTGCATGTTCGATGTTGCTTTTATCCACACAGGTGGCGCAAACGTTTTCCCCATCTCTTTTTTTCGTTGATGAATGACTTGATATCTAATTGAGGTTTATGAAGAGTTTTTTTGTTTCCTCGTTCTCATTTGAGACAGGCTGTTTACACATTTCTGCAGCATTCCTCTATTGTGCTCTGATGGCAAGGAGGAGTGGGTGGAAACTGCGGCTTCACTCTCTGTGCTGCTTTCACTGCTGGAATTATGAAGTCCATGGACCTGATATATGATTACTTCTGAGGTCTCAGATATGTTAACCTTCACTTTCTTTGTTTTTTTAGGGATGCAACAACACAGAGCTTGTAACACTCATCTCAGGCAGGATCCCCTCTTTCTCTTCTTTTCTCCCCTCTCTTCTTGTTCGCCTTCATCTGACTCACTCAGGATTTCTATTTTGTTCTCATCAGATGTTTCCTTTTCACTCTGAGCTGGTGTTTGCTGGGTTTCAGGTACCACATCCTCCAGAGCAATCTCACAGTTCTAATCAACTTGCAACCCATAAAAAGAAAACAAAACAAAACATCAGAATGTATTACATAGTTACATAGTTACATAGCTGAAAAGAGACTTGCGTCCATCAAGTTCAGCCTTCCTCACATATGTTTTTGCTGTTGATCCAAAAGAAGGCAAAAAACCTAGTCTGAAGCGCTTCTAATTTTGCAACAAACTAGGAAAAAATTTCTTCTTGACCCCAAAATAACAGTGAGATGTCTCCTTGGATCAAGCAGCTATTACCTCACTAATTAGAAATTATATCCCTGTATGTTATGTTTTTGCAAGTATTTATCCAATTGCAGTTTAAACATCTGTATAGACTCTGACAAAACCACCTCTTCAGGCATAGAATTCCATATCCTCATTTCTCTTATTGTAAAAAAACATTTTCTTTGCCTTAGATGAAATCTCCTTTCTTCCAGCCTAAATGTGTGACCTCATGTCCTATGTATAGCCCTGTTTATGAATAGATTTCCAGATAAAGGTTTGTACTGACCCCGAATATATTTGTATAATGTTATCATATCCCCTCTCAGGTGCCGTTTTTCCAAACTAAACAGATTTACATTTTTTAACCTTTCTTCGGAACTAAAATGCTCCATTCCTTTTATCAATTTTGTAGCTCGCCTCTGCACTTTTTCTAGTGCCATAATATCTTTCTTTTGATCATGTGCCCAAAATTGCACAGCATATTCAAGGTGTGGTCTTACTAGCGATTTATAAAGAGGCAAAATTATATTTTCATCCCGAGAATTTATGCCCCTATTTATACATGACAAAACCTTACTGGCCTTTGCAACTGCTGCCTAATTTGTTGTCTATAACAATTCCCAAATCCTTCTCGTGTGTGGTTATCCCTAATTCACTACCATTTAGGGTGTAAATTGCTTCTGCATTCTTAACCCCGAAGTGCATAACTTTGCATTTCTCTATGTTAAATTTAATCTGCCATTTTAGTGCCCAGTCCCCCAATCTTTCCAAATCCCTCTGCAGTAGGGCAATATCCTGCTCACATTTTATTACTTTACAAAGTTTTGTGTCATCTGCAAACACTGATACATGGCTTTCAATGCCCATTTCAAGATCATTTATAAATATGTTAAATAGAAGTTGTCCCAAAACAGAATCCTGAGGGACACCACTTACCACTTTTGTCCAGCTTGAAAATGTACCATTAATGACAACTCATTGTAGTCTATCCTTAAGCCAATGTTCTACCCAAGAACAAGAATATTCATCTAGAATAATTTCTTTTAGTTTGAAGACTAACCTATTGTGAGGAAACGTATCAAATGCTTTGGCAAAATCCAAGTAGATCACATCCACTGCAACACCCTGATCTATACTTCTACTTCCTTCTTCGTAGAATGCAATTGTAGCAGTACTTACCCTCTCCAGGGGCCGGCCGGGGTCCTCTCTCCTCGCCGCGCGCGGTCCTGCTCCTGCACGAGCCGCGCGCGGCTCATCCAACGACGAGATCAGTCGGGCGGGCAGTGACCGCGAGAAGCGGTCACGTGTCCCGCCTGACACTAAGAGCGCGCCGCGCATCTCGGGCGCGCTCTTAAAGGGACAGTGGGAGACAAAATTAGAATCAGTCTCCCATTGGCCCCTGTCATGCCACGTTCCCCATACACTCACGTTTTGGGGGCGTGGATATGACAGGGGCCAATCAAAGTGAACTTTAGGGTATTTATACTCACCTGTTTCCTTTGCACCTTGCCCTATCGTGGTTTCTGTCCAGTTCCCTTTAGTGCGTGTATCGTTCAGTTGGTTTTTTGGTGCTTGACCTTGGCTTTGTTCCTGACTCCGCTCTCTCTTTATCCTTGCTTGTTTATCCGCTGGTTTGTCTTCTGTGTACCAGTCCTCGGCTTGTTCTACTTTACGCTGTCTCTCCGTTCCCTTGACCTCGGCTTGTTCTGGACTCTGTCTTTTCTTGTACTCGTCTAGTCCGGCCATTCTAAGGTCCGGTAAGACGAATCCTGGTTTCTTGTCTCTTGATTGTCTGGACTATTCCTGCGTGTTGGGGTATATTACCGTGACATTACGATAGGGCCATGGACCCCGCAGGTTTAGGACAACAGATGGCCACTCATGAGGCTAGATTCGCAGAACAGGATCACCGTATGGATCAAATGGCTCAAGCCATCCAGACACTGTTATCCAGATCAGCTCCGGTACCTGTACCTGCGCCTCCTGTAACCCCTATACCAGACACAGCTAATATGCCTAATGCTTCAGCACATCTAACCCCGCCACCTAGGTATGGAGGGGACGCTAAGACATGTAGGGGATTCCTTAATCAAGTGGAATTCCACTTTGAAATGTACCCACGTTCATTTCCCACTGATAGATCTAAGGTGGGTTTTCTTATGCACCAGCTTACGGATAAGGCACTTGAATGGGCAAATCCTATTTGGGAGGCTAATGGACCTATGGTACACGATTTCAATAGCTTCCTCACAGCGTTTCGTAGAACATTTGACACGACTAAAAGGTCAAAAAATGCCGCCAGGGCGTTAATGAGAATTAAGCAAGGATCTAAATCTGTAGCCGATTATGCTATTCAGTTCCGTACCCTTGCCTCACAGGTAGATTGGACTAACAATGGGCTTACTACTGCGTTTATGGAAGGTCTGTCTGAAACTATGTTGGATGAGGTAGCAGCTAAGGACCTCCCTGTACCCCTAGAGGTACAGGGAGGTCCTTATTGACTATCTCATCGATATAGATAACAGGATCCGTGACAGGTTATATACCAGGTCCAGAAATAGACGCTTTGTCCCCGTTAACCCACCTAGAGCTGAGACTCCCGAGGGATCTAAAGGGTCAGAGGAGGAACCTATGCAGTTAGGGGTTGCCAAACTTACTGACGCTGAAAAACTTTATAGGAGAAAGGAGGGACTTTGTCTTTATTGTGGTAGGAGGGGCCATATGAGACAAGAATGTCCCGTGCGTCCGGGAAACTATCGCACCTAAGACCGTATAGAGGACTGGCCTTGGGTGTGACATCAGAGTCCTCACATTTGCCTCTTAATAAATTGCTTCTCCCTGTTTCCCTGCACCTTGGTAGTAACTGCATAGCAGGGAATATACTAGCCCTGGTTGATTCCGGAGCAGCCGAAAACTTTATAAATTCCAGTTTTGTTAAGGAGAATAACATACCCACTAGAGAGAAGGAGACACCCTTGGCCGCTGAGGCCATAGATGGTAGACCATTATGCTCTCCAGTTATCACACATGAAACTGTACCACTACATATGTCTACAGGGGTGTTACACTCTGAAACCATTCGGTTTCAGATCATTACTTCTCGTTCCTCTCACCTCGTGTTAGGGTATCCTTGGTTGCGTACTCATAATCCCACTATTGATTGGGAGTCAGGACAAATAGTTTCTTGGAGTGATGCTTGCCAAGAGTCTTGTATTGTTAAAATCACCCCTTTGAATTCTACTAATATTCCTCCCGTGCCTACGGTCATACCCCCTCAGTACTTGTCTCTTAAATCTGTTTTTGATAAAAGGGAGGCCGAAAAGTTTCCACCTCACAGGCCTTACGACTGTGCTATTAATTTACTACCTGGTACTATGCCTCCCAAAGGGAGAATATATCCTTTATCTCCTCAGGAGAATCTGGTTATGGAGGAATATATTAAGGAATCTTTAGAAAAGGGATTTATAAGAAGATCCTCTTCCCCGGCAGGGGCTGGTTTCTTCTTTGTATCTAAGAAAGATGGCGAATTAAGGCTTTGTATTGACTATAGGGGCCTAAATAAAATCACCGTCAAAAATGCGTACCCCATACCTTTGATCACGGAACTATTTGATAGGCTTAAACATGCCACGGTTTTTACTAAATTGGACCTTAGGGGTGCTTACAATCTCATACGTATCAAAAAGGATCACGAATGGAAGACCGCATTCAATACCAGGAGTGGTCACTACGAATATACTGTGATGCCCTTTGGCCTTTGTAACGCCCCAGCAGTTTTTCAAGAATTTATTAATGGTGTCCTACGTCAATATATACATACATTCGTAATAGTATACTTGGACGACATATTAATTTATTCTACTGATTTACAGACTCATCACATGCATGTTAAATTAGTGTTGAGAACTCTTCTTGTTAACGGTCTCTATTGCAAACTCGAAAAATGTTCATTTGATCAATCAGAAGTCCAATTCTTGGGTTATATAATCTCTGCCAAGGGGTTTCGTATGGATCTCAAGAAACTTTCTGCCATTATGGAATGGCCTCTACCTCAGGGTTTGAAAGCCATTCAGCGTTTTCTGGGGTTTTCAAATTATTATAGGCGTTTTATTAAAGGGTTTTCTGCCATTGTAGCACCTATAACCAGAATGACCAAGAAGGATGGTAATACTCATGTCTGGAAACCAGAAGCACTTGAGGCCTTTGAATTCCTGAAGGCTTCATTTGCCTCTGCCCCTATTTTACAGCATCCTGTCCCTTCACTACCCTTTATTCTTGAAGTTGATGCTTCTGAGATTGGGGTAGGTGATATCTTGTCTCAAAGAGATTCACCTGAAAAGCCGTTACACCCTTGTGGCTTCTTTTCCAGACAGATGTCCAAAGCAGAGAAGAATTATGATGTAGGCAATCGTGAACTCCTTGCTATCATTTTGGCGCTCAAGGAATGGAGACATCTACTAGAAGGTACTAGGGATCCCATCCTCATTTTAACGGATCACAAAAACCTCTCCTACCTTAGTGAAGCAAAAAGATTGTCTTCTAGGCAGGCCAGGTGGTCTCTGTTTTTGTCTCGTTTTAATTACATAATCACATACAGACCAGGTGATCGTAATACTAAAGCTGACGCTCTGTCCAGACAATTCGAGACTACTGACAAACTAGAAATTGATGTTACCCCTGTCATTCCTCCCGACAGAATAATAGCTACTACTGTTCTTTCTATTTCTTCTTCCCTCTTACAAGCTATACAGGCTAAACAAAACATGGCTCCTGGGGAGAGGCCTGCTGATAAACTGTTTGTTGATATACCCGAGAGACGAGACATTATGTCATTATATCATGACACTAGAACTGCTGGACACCCTGGTATTTCTAAAACGTTCTCAGCAGTTTCTAGATATTTCTGGTGGGCTTCCTTACGCAAGGACGTCACCGATTACGTTAATGCCTGTACTACTTGTGCTAGTATGAAGTCCTCCCACAGAGTTCCTTGTGGGTTGTTGCATCCGTTGCCCATACCCGAGAGGCCGTGGTCCAATCTATCCATGGATTTTATTGTTGAATTACCTCCTTCGAATGGTAAAACTGTCATCCTGACGATTGTTGATCGTTTGTCTAAGATGCCTCATTTTGTGTCTCTTGTCAAATTGCCATCATCCAAGGAACTTGCCTCTATCTTTGCCAGGGAGGTGTTTCGGTTGCATGGTATTCCCACTTCGATCGTGTCCGATAGGGGTAGCCAGTTTATCTCCAGATTCTGGAAAACGTTTTGTTCAGAGATGGGTATCTCCCTCTCGTTTTCTTCCGCTTACCACCCCAGTCTAATGGAGCTGCTGAACGTGCCAACCAATCTCTAGAGCAGTATCTTCGTTGTTTCGTGTCCCACCATCAGAACAATTGGGCTGACCTTCTTCCTTGGGCTGAGTTTGCTCGTAATAATGCTGCTCATGAATCCTCCGGTAACAGCCCTTTTTACGTTGTTTATGGCCGGCATCCCGTGGTTCTTCCAGCTGCATTCTCCTTACAGGGCATGCCAGCTCTGGATGAACATTTGGCTGGTTTACGTAATACTTGGGAGCAGGTTCAGTGTTCTTTGGTGGCTTCCGCTGCTCGCCAGAAGGTTCAGGCAGACAAGCATCGCAGGGCGGCTCCATCCTATGCTGTGGGGGACCGGGTTTGGCTTTCTACTCGCAATATTCGTCTTCGTGTGCCTTCTATGAAGTTGGCTCCTCGTTTTATTGGTCCTTTTCGTATCTTGCATGTGGTTAATCCTGTCTCGTATGCCTTGGATCTTCCTAGGAATCTACGCATTCCTAACGTGTTTCATACCTCCTTGTTAAAACCCCTCCTGTGCAACCGTTATACTCGGCATGTCCCTCCTCCCCCTCCGCTTTCTGTGGAGGGCCATGAGGAATTTGAAGTGGCTGCTATACTTGACTCTCGTTTTCTTCGGGGTCGCCTCCAATATCTGGTACATTGGAAGGGCTATGGGTCTGAGGAACGCAGTTGGATTTCCGCTGGCGCTGTTCACGCTCCTCGCCTTGTGCGTTCTTTCCACGCTCGCTTTCCTGCCAGGCCTGCTCCTCCCCGCCCGGTGGGCGTGTCTTCAGGGGGGGGTACTGTAGCAGTACTTACCCTCTCCAGGGGCCGGCCGGGGTCCTCTCTCCTCGCCGCGCGCGGTCCTGCTCCTGCACGAGCCGCGCGCGGCTCATCCAACGACGAGATCAGTCGGGCGGGCAGTGACCGCGAGAAGCGGTCACGTGTCCCGCCTGACACTAAGAGCGCGCCGCGCATCTCGGGCGCGCTCTTAAAGGGACAGTGGGAGACAAAATTAGAATCAGTCTCCCATTGGCCCCTGTCATGCCACGTTCCCCATACACTCACGTTTTGGGGGTGTGGATATGACAGGGGCCAATCAAAGTGAACTTTAGGGTATTTATACTCACCTGTTTCCTTTGCACCTTGCCCTATCGTGGTTTCTGTCCAGTTCCCTTTAGTGCTTGTATCGTTCAGTTGGTTTTTTGGTGCTTGACCTTGGCTTTGTTCCTGACTCCGCTCTCTCTTTATCCTTGCTTGTTTATCCGCTGGTTTGTCTTCTGTGTACCAGTCCTCGGCTTGTTCTACTTTACGCTGTCTCTCCGTTCCCTTGACCTCGGCTTGTTCTGAACTCTGTCTTTTCTTGTATTCGTCTAGTCCGGCCATTCTAAGGTCCGGTAAGACGAATCCTGGTTTCTTGTCTCTTGATTGTCTGGACTATTCCTGCGTGTTGGGGTATATTACCGTGACAGCAATAAGGTTAGTTTGACATGACCTATGTTTCATAAAACCATGCTGATTATTGCTAATAACACAGTTCTTCCCAATGAATTCCTGAATATTATCCCTTAATAGCCGTTCAAATAATTTCCCAGTCACAGAAGTTAAGCTCACAGGTCTATAATTTCCAGGCAAGGATTTTTAACCCTTTTTAAATATAGGAACAACATCTGCCTTCCTCCAATCCTCCGGTAAGATACCTGAAACAAAATAAAAGCTGGTTTGAGTATGCCAACATGGATGCTTTAAAAATGTTCTTACCGTATTTTTCGCTCCATAAGACGCACCACACCATAAGCATAAGACGCACCTAGTTTTTAGAGAAGAAACCCAGAAAAAAAATATTCTGAACAAACTGTCCCATAGTGTTTCTTACTATGGGACAGTTTGTTCAGAATATTTTTTTTTCTCCCCTGTCCCATAGTGTTCCTTACCACCCACTCCCCTCTCCTGTCCCATAATGATCTTTAACCCCCCTCCCCTGTCCCATAGTGTTCTTTAACCCCTCCTCCCCTGTCCCATAGTGTTCTTTAACCCCCATCCCCTTGTCCAATAGTGTTTTCCCCTCCTCCAATAGTGTTCTCACCCCATAGTGTTCCCCCATCCCCTCATCCCATAGTGTTTCCCCCTTCCCCTCATCCCATAGTGTTCTCCCCCCTCCCCTTGTCCCATAGTGCACTTTCCCTCACATAGTGTCCCCCTCCCCTTGTCCCATAGTGTTCCCCCCTCCCCTCATCCCATAGTGTTTCCCCCTTCCCCTCATCCCATAGTGTTCTCCTCCGCCTCCCCTTGTCCCATAGTGCACTTTCCCTTCCATAGTGTCCCCCCTCCCCTTGTCCCATAGTGTTCCCCCCTCCCCTCATCCCATAGTGTTCCCCCCTCCCCTCATCCCATAGTGTTCCCCCCTCCCCTCATCCCATAGTGTTTCCCCCTCCCCTCATCCCATAGTGTTCCCCCCACCCCTTGTCCCATAGTGCACTTTCCCTCCCATAGTGTCCCCCCATCCCCTTGTCCCATAGTGTTCCCCCTCCCCTCATCCCATAGTGTTTCACCCCTCCCCATAGTGTCCCCCCTCCCCTCATCCCATAGTGTTCCCCCCTCCCCTCATCCCATAGTGTTCTCCCCCCTCCCCTTGTCCCATAGTGCACTTCCCCTCCCATAGTGTCCCCCCTCCCCTTGTCCCATAGTGTTCTCCCCTCCCCTTATCCCATAGTGTCCCCCCCTCCCCTCATCCCATAGTGTTTCCCCCCTCCCCTCATCCCATAGTGTTCTCCCCCCTCCCCTTGTCCCATAGTGCACTTTCCCTCCCATAGTGCCCACCCTCCCCTTGTCCCATAGTGTTCCCCCCTCCCATCATCCCATAGTGTTTCCCCCCTCCCCATAGTGTCCCCCCCTCCCCTCATCCCTTAGTGTTCCCCCCCTCATCCCATGGTGTTCTCCCCCCTCCCCTTGTCCCATAGTGCACTTTCCCTCCCATAGTGTCCCCCCTCCCCTTGTCCCATAGTGACCCCCTCCCCTCATCCCATAGTGTTTCCCCCCTCCCCATAGTGATCCCCCCCTCCCCTCATCCCAAAGTGTTCCCCCCTCCCCTCACCCCATAGTGTTCTACCCCCCCTCCCCTTGTCCCATAGTGCACTTTCCCTCCCATAATGCCCCCCCTCCCCTTGTCCCATAGTGTGTCCCCCCTCCCCTTGTCCCATAGTGTCCCATAATTACTTACCTGTCTTGTAGCGTGGGCCGGCTTAACAGCGCGCACCGCGGTACTGGAACTTCAAATTCAGGTTCCGGTTTCCGGCGGGACTGAAAGGAAGTGCGCACACTGAGTGCGCACTTCCTTTCAGTCCCGCCGGAAACCGGAACCTGAAATTGAAGTTCCAGTACCGCGGTGCGCGCTGAACACTGGCCCATGCTACAAGACAGGTAAGTAAAGCTTCACATTCGCTCCATAAGATGCACAGACATTTCCCCTCACTTTTGAGGGGAAAAAAAGTGCGTCTTATGGAGCGAAAAATATATGGGTGGGTTCTGACCAGCATGGCAGCCAGATGTGCAAAGCGTGTACTCTGCACAAAACTCTTGTGAAACATGTTCTTGCAGGGGGATTATACTCTCAGGAGATACCCAAGCGACTAAATAACTGTTACTGTATATGGTGGAGCTTTTGGACCCATTTGGAGTCTCATTCTACAACCTGCGGCTCGAAATTATATCGAGTCCTACAGGCCTGCTGTGGTCCTTGGAAGGGAGAAATGGCCAATCTCCCGGCCTGGATCTGCTGGCGTCTGCGACACCTGTAGCGGTTGCCCCATTACCTCACCCCTCTGGACCGGTGGGGGTTATCCCAGCCGCATAAGAATGCAGCTTCGATCTCTGCTAAGAGATCCTGACAAGCCATGGGGCCAATGAAGCCTACAGCTACATGTGTCCCCGCAATCCTCGCTTATCAAGAGGAGTGGATAAATTAGGCCTTCAAACAATTCTGGACTCAGATCTGGACCAACCTATGCCAACGAGTGGGGCGATCAAGCCGACGGGGGAGCCAAGCTCGTGACTCTAGGATGCAGCTACATGCCACAGCCTGTTTTGGGTGGCCTTACCACACCAACACCGGTACTGTAGCTGAGACAGAAGCTGGGGCAGACACTCCAGTCCCAAGGGCCCGGCTCCAGCCTTTGTGGCCCAATGTCTACAACCATTGGCAATGGCTAGACACACCACAGCCTGTTCTAGCTTGCCTAGCCTTGACATCACCAGATAATAAATGGAGGAAGAGGACTACTCCCCAGACACAGCTTACGTCCACCAGGAGAGCTATTCTCTAAACAGCAAGAAGCATCCTAGCAGCAGACCCCAATCCATGTTCTGGTCATTGACTGTGATCAAACCCGTGAGAAATGTGTGATGGATTGTATGAAAATTTTGTAAGGGACTTGTGCAGGAAATTTTACTTGGTGGGCATTGGATGAGCTTTTACTAAGTGTCAATAGCCAATTTATTAGATGTGTTAGCCTCTCAGCTATTTTAATGTGTAACCATCATGCTCTTATTTCGCTGTTTCTACCCAGTGGCATTACTATTTTTTATCATCCTGATCACACGTTACCACTTTTTAAATAAGTGCAATGTTTTTTGACATGTTCCATTCACCCTCTTTATCTAATTCTCTTAATGTCTCTGACATGCCTTAACCAATATGTATTGTCACTCATGCACGTCAAAAATAAAAAAATAAAGAATGTAAAAAAAAAAAATTCTTATTTATACTAGCACTCAGTATAGTTTACTTCATTTACTACAGGGCTTGACAAATTTGTTTGGAATCTAGGAGCTAAATAATGTAGGAGCCAGTCATGTTCAACAAGAAAAATGCAGTTCTTAAGGGGACACTATAGTCGCCAGCATGATGTAGTTGTTCTGGTGTCTATAGCCTGTCCTTGCAGGCTTTTCTGTGTAAACATTACCTGTGCAGCAAAAAGGCAGTGTTTACATAGCTGCTTAGTAACAGCTCTAGTGACAGTCACTTAGACAGCCACTAGAGAGTCCTGGGTCACTGCTGTACAATGCACAGCACCCACGCCCTGTCCCCTTCCTCAGCCCCTATCCCCTTCCTTAAGCCCCTACCCCCTTCCTCAGCCCCTGTCCCTTTCCTCAGCCCTGTCCCTTTCTTCAGCCCGGCCCCCTTACTCAGCTCCTGTCCCCCTACTCAGCCCCTGTCCCCTTTTCTCAGACCCTGTCCCCTTGCTCAGCCATTGTGCCCTTGCTCAGCCCCTGTCCCTTTGCTCAGCCACTGTCCCTATGCTCAGTCCCTGTCCCTTTGCTAAGCCCCTGTCCCCCTTCCTCAGCCCCTGTCCCCTTGCTCAGCCATTGTGCCCTTGCTCAGTCCCTGTCCCTTTGCTCAGCCCCTGTCCCTATGCTCAGCCCCTGTCCCATTTTCTCAGACCCTGTCCCCCTTCCTCAGCCCCTGTCCCCTTGCTCTGCCACTGTCCCATTGCTCAGCCCCTGCCCCTTTGCTCAGCCCCTGTCCCCTTCCTCAGCACCTGTCCTTTCGCTCATCCCCTGTCCCTTTGCTCAGCCCTGTCCCCCTTTCCCTATCCCCTTCCTCCGCCACTTTCCCCCCAATCTCAGCTCCTGTCCCCCTTCCTCAGCCTCATGCTCCCCACCACAGCCCCAGGGCCGGGGCTACCTGTTAGGCGGACTAGGCAGCCGCCTAGGGTGCCCCTTGGGAAGGGGCGCTGCCAGGAGTGCCGGCCCCCCTGATGCTGCAGCCGCCCGAGCGCTCTGCAGAGAGCCTCAGGTGGCTGCAGCTTTGCCCGGGCTGGTGCGTCCATGAGGGCGCACCGCCCGGGCGCAGCATGAGGAGAGGGGCTGACAGGGGGGAAGCGCTCAGCGCTCCCTCCTGTCACTCCCTCACTGTAGCGTGGCCAAGCTCTGTATGGTCCGCCGGTACAGGGAGCATCTGCTCCTTGTACCCGCGGACCATACAGGGCTCGGCCACACTACAATAGAGGTGGGGGGGGGAATGCACAGTGAGGGGGGAGGGGTGAGGAATGGACAGTGAGGGGGGGTGAGAGTGACAAGGGAGGGGGGGGGACAGTGAGGGGGGTGAGGAATGGACAGTGAGGAGGGGTGAGGAATGGACAGTGAGGGGGGGATGAGGAATGGACAGTGAGGGGGTGATGAATGGACAGTGAGGGGGTGATGAATGGACAGTGAGGGGGGGAGGAATTGACAGTGAGGGGGAGAGGAATGGACAGTGAGGGGGGGAGGAATGGACAGTGAGGGGGAGGGAGGAATTGACAGTGAGGGGAGGAGAGAGAGAAATTAAAAGGGGGGAGAGAAAGAAATTGACAGGGAGAGGGGGGAGAGAAAGAAATTGAGAGGGGGAATTGACGGGGAGAGAAAGAAATTGACAGGGGGTGAGAGTGACAGGGTAGGGAGGGTGAATGAGAGTGGGGAGGTGGAGGGGAGAAGAGAGTGACAAGAGAGGGGGGAGAAGAGAGTGACAAGGGAGGGGGGAGAGAGAAATTGACAGGGAGGGGAATTGACGGGGGAGAGAAAGAAATTGACAGGGGGTGAGAGTGACAGGGTAGGGAGGGGGAATTACAGTGGGGAGGTGGAGGGGAGTAGAGAGTGACAAGGGAGGGGGGAGAAGAGAGGGACAAGGGGGGAAGATGGGGGAGAAGAGGGGGGGAGAGATTGACATCCATCCATCACACACACACACACACACACACAATCACACACAATGCACCCCTTACACACAAAGACAATGCACCCCTTGCACACAGAAAAATACACAGTGCATTACACACACAATGCATTACACACACAGACACACTCACACAAGCATTGCATCTCTTACACACACAGAAACACAATGCATTCCTTACACACACTCAATGCACCCCTTAAACACACTCAATGCACCCCTTACAGACGCACACACTGCATCCCGTACATACACAGAAACACACCTTGCAGCCCTTACACATACAAACACAGATTCACACAATGTATTTCCTTACACACATATCAGGACATCCCCTACACACTCCAACCCCTGTGAACAAACTCATTGGTGGAACATGAAGGTGGACCCTGGGACCCAGACCTTGAGCTGTGTAAAGGGCCCCCAAAAATGGAGCTGCTTCCCATTCTCCCAGATCATTTTTGTGACCACAGTTACAAACAGCCTCCAGTGAGCCTGTTCTACACCAGACCAGTGGAGCCAGACTGCAGCTAGAGCCCATCATCATCCTCATCTGGTTGTAAGTAGGCAATCTAGTATATTATTCGTGGCACTAATCTCTAATTTACCTCACATTAAAAAAAACACTATAGTCCCTAGAACCACTGCAGCTTAATGTAGTGGTTCTGGTGTCTATAGCCTGTCTCTGCAGGCCTTTTAATGTAAACACGGCGGCACTGCAGCACTGGCGTTAGTTAACATGGCAGATCATATGGGTGGGGCATTGTGATGTCATTACTTTTGCCTAGGGCGGCAAAAATCCTTGCACCGGCCCTGCACAGCCCCCATAACATCCCCACTAGAGCCCCTCTCCCCCAATAGCAACCCTTATCACCCACATCAAATTAGCCATCAACGTCTGCCCCTATCCCCCCACTACATTTCCTAATCTCCCAATTACAGCTCATACCATCCACTACATCCCCTGTCCCTTTAGTCAGCCCCTGTCCCTTTGCTCAGCCCCTGTCCCTTTCCTCAGCAACTGTCCTTTTGCTCAGCCCCTGTCCCTTTGCTCAGCCCTGTCCCCTTCCTCAGCAACTGTCCTTTTGCTCAGCCCCTGTCCCTTTGCTCAGCCCTGTCCCCCTTTACCTATCCCCTGCCTCAGCCCCTATCCCATTCCTGAGCCCCTGCCCCCCTTCATCAGCCCCTGTTCCCCTTCATCAGCCCCTGTCCCCCCTCCTCAGCTCCTGTCCCCACCCTTTCACTCCTGTCCCCCCTGTTTTCAGCTCCTGTCCCCCTCTCTTAGCTCCTGTTCCCCCGATTCTCAGCTCATGTCCCCCTTCTTCAGCCCCATGCCGCCCCACCACAGCCCCCATAACATCCCCACTACAGTTCCTCTCCCCCAATTGCAACCCATATCACCCACACCACAGACCCTTTCCCAAATCGTAGCCATCAACCTACTTCAGCCCCTATCCCCCCACTACATTTCCTAACCCCCCAATTACAGCTCATAGCCTCCATTACAGCCCCTAGCCCCCTACTACAGCCCTGTCCCCTTTTTAATCCCCTGTCTAGTGGCTTTAAAAGTGTAAAGTTTGTGTGTGTGTGTATGAGTATGTCTGTGGGTGTCAGTATGTCTCTGTGTGTCAGTATGTCTGTGTGTGTCAGTGTGACTTTGTGTGTCAGTATGTCTGTATGTGTGTCAGTATGTCTGTGTGTGTGCAAGCATGTCTGTGTGTGTGTGCCAGTTTGTGTGTGTGTCAGCCAGTATGCCTGTGTGTTCATCAGTATGCCTGCCTGTGTGAGTCAGAATGCCTGTAACAGTGTGTCTGTCTATCAGTGAGTGTGTGCATGTGCCTGTCAGTGAGTGTGTGTTTGTTAGTGTGTCAAATCAGCAAGTGTGTGTGTGCATGTCACTGAGTGTGTCTGTTTAGGTGAATGCCCCTGTGACGGACACCACGAGTATAAAGGGGTCCCTCTCTTCGGGGTTTAGCCGTTCTCCTAATTTTGCCAGACTAAGAAGGTCAACTTGCAAATTATTTTCTAGTAAATCGGGTATAGGGAGGCTGTCTGGGTCTTCTGCAGCGGGGATACATATAGCAGGTATGTCCTCCTGTCTTTCCTGATACTCCTTCAACAGGTTTACATGAAAGGTCTTCCGTACCCTTTCATCGACACTACTGGCAATTACATAGGTGGTGTCGCAAATTTTTGCTATCACCCTGTAAGGGCCTTGCCATGATGCCTGAAGCTTGTTCTCTTTGATGGGTTTTAGTACCATTACTTTTTGCCCCACCTGGTACGACCGCTGCCAGGTGCCCCAATCGTTACATACCTTCTGTCGCCCATGGGCCGCCTGGAGGTTACCCCTTACCATCCAGATTAACTGTTTCATGCGGTCCCGAAGTTCCAGCACAAATGACACGATGGGGAACCCATCGTGTTCCGTATCCCCTTCCCAGTGCTCTCGAATGAGATAAATGGGTCCTCATACCCTCCTCCCATAAAGCAGTTCGAAGGGGGAAAACCCAGTTGATTCCTGGGGTACCTCTCGATAAGCAAACAACAGGTGCGTCAGGAATCGCTCCCAGTCTCTGTGCTCGTCTGTGAAGGTCTTTAGCAATTGCTTTAAAGTACTGTTGAAACATTCACAGAGACCTTTAGTCTGGGGTTGGTACGGTGAGCTGAGCAGGGGTCTGATACCGCAGACCTCCCATAATCTGTGGGTAAGGTCTGCTGTAAACTGTGTTCCCCGGTGAGACAGAATTTCTTTCTGGAACCCTACTCTGGCGAAGATCCTGACTAAGGCACTGGCAACAGTGTCTGCCTGGATGTTCGACAGAGCAACGGCTTTAGTGTAGCGGTTAGCGTAGTCCACCATGGTGAGAATATATCTCTTACCGGATGGTTTTGGGAGGGGTCTGACCAAGTCGACGGCTATCCGGCTGAAAGGTTCATCAATAATAGACATGGATAGCAGTCGGGCCTTGGGATGATCCCCCCTTTTCCATACCCTCTGACAGACATCGCAGGTCCTGCAGTATTGTCGCACATCCGTGGAGACCCCCGGCCAAAAAAAGGCCTGGGTGACTCGGTAGGCTGTGCGATTACCTCCCAGGTGCCCTGCCAAAGAGATATCGTGCCCAATCCAGAGAAGCTCCAACCGGTATTTCTTATGAACCACCAGTTGTCGCTTCTGGGATGGGGTTCCCCCTGTCTTATTGCTTTCTGTCAACCTGTATAATCGATCTTGTTCCCAGACAAACTTTTCGTTCTCATCCCCCCTTTCTCTACCTTCTCCATATATTTCTGAAGGGACGGGTCCTCTCTGGTCTCCCTCCCAAACTCTTCGGGGGTGTGCCAAGCTAACTGTCTGACTTGGTCCCTCTCTTCGGGGGTTTAGCCGTTCTCCTAATTTTACCAGACTAAGAAGGTCAACTTTGGAATTATTTTCCAGTAAATCCGGTTTAGGGAGGCTGTCCGGGTCTTCTGCAGCAGGGATACATATAGCAGCTACGTCCTCCTGTCTTTCCTGATCACTGTCGGGGTAGGGGTCAGTTTAGCGCTTACCTGGGTCTCCCAGCCTGGTGAACAGGTTCCTGCTATTCGAGCCTGGGAATGGGTTGTCACGGGATATGCTGTATCGGGCGTAGCTCTTACCTGGGTCTCCCGGCCTGGTGAACAGGTTCCTGCTGTTCTAGCCTGGGAATGGGTTGTCATGGGATATGCTGTAGCGGGCATAGTGGGTAGATATGCAGAAGTTAAGGGTCCAAGGTCATTTCCCAATAACACCTCAGCGGCAATTTGTCCATAGTCCCTACGCTTGCCATACCGGATTCCAATCTATCCCCAAACACAGCTCCCTCAGCCACCCGTACAGCGACTGTGTGCTAAGGGCACTCTTCTGGTTTGACTAAGTGTCACTGAACCAGGGTTATGGTAGTGCCAGTGTCTCGTAATCCTTGGGTTACTTGTCCGTTTACTTGTACCTCCTGTCGATACTGCTGTCGGTTGTCAGAGGACAGAGCTTGAATGGGGTCCGCCTCGTACAAAACTCCCAGATATTCCTCGGCACTGATTTCTGCTTTAACACGATGAGCAGCCAGGGTACGGGGTGGTGTAGGGTTATCTACTGGTGAGGGGCGTCACCATGTTTGGGCGGTGGGCCCCAATGGACAGTTAGAACTCATATGGACCCATCCGTGGCACAGATGACACTGAGTTTTGATAGGTCTCTTGTGTATTTAGGTGGCCCTTAGTATTGAGAGGGGCCAGGTGGAACAGGAGCACAGAGTTCGGCCATTTTGTTTTGTCGAACGCGGCCAGCGGTGTTTGGTCGTCGAGTGTATGGAATTATTTTTGGACACTCAATGGCCCGAACACTGCTAAGACTTCCAAAGACTTCCAAAGAGGCGGCATTCGGTGCCTGAATAAGGAGGCACACGACTTACACATGAACAGTTATTCGAGACATTGTTCAACGCTTTGAAGTGCATGAAAGAGCCAGGCTGCATAAGCTGATTTTATGGAACTTTTCTGGGCAGGAGCTTTGTGTGCGGTCGGTCAGAAATGGGACTTACATCCAACTCACGAACCCCAGAATTGATCTGGGTGATTTTTGAATATGTTGCTCACCCAGATTGGGGCTATCAGGGGATATAATTTCTATGGGGTTCTTATGTTCTTTTGGGGTGTTTCCAGAAAGTGTATAAAATGTGTTTTTTGTAGGTTTGGAGATAATTGAGTTGATACAGTAAGGGGAGGGATTGTATGCCATGTGTGTGAGTGCCTCAAACTGTAATTCTATTGTGATTGGTGTATACATTTGTGTCAATGTCCCCAACAAGGTCCATGTGGGTGTCACCCTTGCTTGGGGACTTGCATAAAAGCCCAGTGTGGCTACCATTAAACCATTCCTGCTTAAACCTCAACACGTAGCCCAGTCTCGTGATTGTAGGGAACCTGCTTCACAGCTATATCCCTAGCTCTTGTAAGAGCTTCACAACGTTATTGGATCCTTGGTCAGCTGAAATATCTACTGTAGAATCCTGCAGCCCTGCATCCTACTAAGGGAAGAGGACACCCCTTTATACTCGGGGTATCCGTCACAGCCCCCCCTTTCAATCGCATGGGAAAGGTGTTTTTACTCTCCTCTTGGTGCAATGGGCCACTTGAGTGGATTTGCCTCCAGGCCTAAGGCTGCCAGCCCTCCCCTGCCGTCCCTCATCCCATGTCGCTGAAGGGGTTAAACGGGGTTGAATCCAGCACCGATGTCCCTCGGCACTGGGTCAGGCTTTAGGACAAAAGGAAGAGATAAAATGCGATGTAAGTAAATATGGAAGTAAGTTAGAAAAGGACGACTATTTGGAGGAATCCCTTAGACTACTAGGTGATGGTCAGACCTAACCTATAAAATACTACCGAAAGATCCAACAAATGATATTAAAATAAGTTATAATCAGTTAATCGATAAAGGTAAGATGGAGGGTATACTAAATAAAAAAGAATCTGAGTTCCTTAATATGCAACATCTAAAATTTCCTATATTCTACTATCTCCCCAAGATTCACAAAAAGTTAGATAAACCACCAAGGTGCCCTATAATTTCGGGTATAGGATCTTTATCCAGTAAGCTGTCTCAGTATATTGACAATTGTCTAGCCATCCAGTGGTACAGATTTGTCCGAGTTAACTTAAAGACACCCTAAATATATTACAGGTTTTAAATGGCATCAAATGGGAGGAAAATTATATTTTGGTCACAGCTGACGTTAGCTCTTGTATACAATAATCGCACATGACAGAGGCTGTGAAGCAACTAAGGGACTTTTTTAGAAACTTCAGATAAATGCCCATCAGCTCAAATAGACTTTATACTAGAAGAAATCCAATGGATATTAACCAATAATTACTTTTGGTACAACGATAATTTTTATCTTTAATTGTGTGGTACGGCGATGGGCACCAAATTCGCACCAAGTTATGCCAACTTGTTTATGTCTCTGTGGGAACAGAGACATATCTTTGAACAACGTGAATGGGGTGCGAATCTGGTGACCTATCGCCGATACATAGACAATATTTTCTTTATCTGGATTGGTGATGAATCATCTTTAACTACCTTCCCATCTTGAGAACAACAGGGCATTAAATTAAAAAGACTTCAATATTTATATAGAGGAGAACAAAATCAAAACAAGTAGCTTTTTTAAAAAGGTCGATGTAAATAGTTATTATTCAAGGTAACAGCTGCCATTACTCCCCATGGCTTTTAAATGCCCCCAAATCACAGTTAATGAGAATCAAAAGAAATTGCACAGGTAATGATACATTTCGTAAAAATTCACGAAAAATAAAATAAACATGCACAAAAAATAATGTATGATTTCAGCGACAAAGACTATGAAAATAAGTTGCTAGAGTAGATAGAGATTCACTAATAAAATATAAGGAAAAACAACAAAATACAAATGATAATAATATATATTTTATTTGTGATTTTAATTGTCAGAGAAAACAATTGACTAAACACTGGCCGATTTTAAAATGCAACGAGACACTTAACTTAATTCTCCCGGAAAGGCCAAAAATTATATATAGGGGTGTTCCAAATTTGAAATGTAACCTCACTCAGAATCACTCTTCTTTAAATAAGACCATAAAAAATCAGTTTAATGAATCGGGGGGTTCTATGGATGTGGGATGTGTGGAGCCTGTAAGAACAAAACAAGCTCCAAACAGTGATCCAAGTAAAATGAGTTTCATGGGTATCCAGAAAGTTAATTTTAATTGGAGGGGAGATAATGTTATTAAAAAATGGGACAAATGGAAACTAAGTGGATCTTCAACTTAAATATGCTGCAACCCAACGGCTTAAATAATAATTTTGAGCTTTGCCACTTTCTACAATAAAAAACTTCTTCTTAAATATCCTCATCGTCTCAAACTATTTTACATTTTCATATATATTTGTTATATATTTCTTAAATTTTTCTAATTTTAGAAATTATTTTGGTTTGGATTCTTTTAAATTTTTTACCACAATTAGAGACCAATTTTAGGTATCAATATATGTGTCAATCTAAAATACTGATTCATTAAATGGGTGTTTGCTGTGATCTATATGCTAAGTGTGATGAAAGCAACTTCACCACTGGTTTTAGGAGGCGCCTGTTTGCCAGCCTACTACCCTGGGACTATGGGCCCTGTGATAACCCATGTTCAAAAGTACTGTTTCTGTCCCTTGGACTTTTAACTGGAACAGATTCAAACATGTGGCGGCAGCCATCTTAAATTGTCCAGCAGTGTTTTGTCGTCGAGTGTATGGAACTGTTTTGGGCATGGGACCATGTGCACGGTGGGGCAAAAATAAGACTTCAATTTGTGGGGATATGTTATAGTTTTAGGGTACATTTTGGGGTTTGTAAAAATTCATGTTTTTTCTGCTTAGAGTTAATTGAGTTAGTCTTTGTTAATTATATCACAGGCAGAGGGGAGGAATTGTGTACACTGTAGGGGAGTGTCTGCATGTAAGACTCTGTTATTATTGGTTTGTTAATTCTGTGTCCTGTGTGCCACAAGGTTCACCTGGGCATCAACCTTGTGGGGGAACACTGTATAAAAAGCTGTTCAATAAACCTTCAGACCTTCTTACACTCAACTCGCATCCTCGTCTCGTGTTGTAGGGTACTGCTATATCACACTGGGGATTGCTATACTGTGTATACTCCCCTGGATGCTAATCACTAGCTTTTCTAAGAGCTGTTCTTGCTTCACTCTCTGAAGGAAGAGAGGGTAACCCACTGGAGCCTGGAGCCTTGTCGTAGGTCCAGGGTGGGTAGGAGACAGCGAGACCCCAACCAAGCTGCGGCGGTTCATGGGGTCTGCAATGCTTATGGTGTATGGCACGGTGCTGATGGTCCTTTGTAAGCACTAGGAGCATCAATTGACAGAGGGTCCGTTACACTAAGGTATATCTATACACAGCTATTCCACATACACGGCATTTGAGTTTACTCAGATACTGGTTATGTCTAGAATGTATTATCCCTAATGCATGTTGATAAGAATCTGTTGTTAGCGAGAATCCAATAGGGTATTTCGCTTTTGATCTTTTTCTTCCATTTTTACTTACTTTGTCTTTTATCTCTTTTTTGTCCTATGTTTTGTCCTTTGTACTGTGATGTATTCCATTTACACGAGACATTGATGAACTATATGTACTGTGGAATACATTGCTATTACTTTGGACGAATAGATATGTACATTTAAGAATGAATTGCCCATATACACGATGGTTCCCTGGACTTCAATGAGGTAAGCGCAGACTTAGTGCCATGCCACTAAGGCGGGCGGATCTTCGAGGGCAGTGCATCTGGCCAGCGACGTCACTTAGGGTTTCGGATTAAGGAGTTACGAGCAACAGGTGAAACCACACACGCCCCCGACCATCCGCACTGTGATTGGCAGCCGAAGGAGCCTGGCGACCAATCAGATAAAGAACACTGGTATATGAATACAGACTTTTCAGGAAACAGATATTCCTATTGAGAAAGCCGACCGGCGAAACGAGTCTCAGAGTGTTGCTGAGCTCACCGGTGCGTTCTTTCTTTTTAAGGATATTTTGGCCACACCTAATGTTTTTGCTATCTCTCTGATGGGTTTGTTTTGTTTTTTCAGCCTAATGATGGCTTTTGGATCTCATATTGAGAGTTGACAGCAACAGATTCCAAATGCAAATAGCACACTTGAAAGGAACTCTGAACCTTTTATCTGCTCCTTGTAAATGGGATAATTAGGGAATAACACACACCTGACCATGGAACAGCTGAGCAGCCAACTGTCCCATTACTTTTGGTCCCTTGAAAAGTGGGAGGCACATATACAAACTGTTGTAATTACTACACCGTTCACCTGATTTGGATGTAAATACCCTCAAATTAAAGCTGAAAGTCTGCAGTTAAAGCACATCTTGTTCATTTCATTTCAAATCCATTGTGGTGGTGTATAGAGTCAAAAAGATTACAATTGTGTTGATGTCCCAATATTTATGGACCTGACTGTATCTATCTATTTCTCTTTCTTTCTTTCTTTCTTTCTATATCTATATCTATCTTATTCTTTCTATCAATATATTTATTTCTATGGAGTTCTGCGCATCAAGTACGTTTGTGCAAACCCAGGTGCTACTGCAGTTTATTTGAGAATACAATACAGATGTTTCAGGCACAAGCCCTTTTCCAATGCTAATGTCCTAAAGTGTACAAGCAGCATGAACAGTATATATACAAGTGAAAATAGTGCTTACATCACCAAGAATACCACCCCCCAGCAATCATACAGAATACCAGCAGCTGTGAAGACAAATCTCTGTGTTACCGGCATTTCCAGCACCTCCATTGACTTCCGGGTTCGGCCGGGATGTGCATGATGACGTCAGACCTCACGCATGACGTCATCATTGCTAGGAAATGGAACAACAAACAGGTATATATCGGTTTAACATTACAGAAAATAGTCTAGGACATTTAAAATGTCTCAAAAGAATATCAACAATGATACCGTATACCACAATCAATAAACAGGATGTTTATATATGAATATGATGCTCAAAATAAGGATTAAAGAACACCATAGACATAGTAATAAAATAGATAAGGGAACATAGAGTATGCAAGACAGTCACACATTTGAATGAGAGAAAAGGTAAGGTGGAGAAGAAACCCTAAATCCCAAATGAAAAGTGAGCACACAAATGAAATCAATAAGGTAAATAATAAGTCAAACACCCTCTCAGGCAAGATGGTAGGTGGTACGTGTCAAAGTAATATCCACATGGATTCCAGGACCTAAGGTTGCCCAGCAGAACATTTCTCAGAGCAAAGCACTGCCTCTGCTGTCCTGCCTTCTTCCCATAGTGCACCCTGCTGCCATCTCTTGCTAGGTAAACAACACACACCCTGCAATTCACATGACCTATAATAAAATGTGATTCATCAGATCAGGCAAACTTCTTGCCTAATTCATGGTCCAGCTCTGCAGTTCACGTCTCCATTAAAAGTGCTTTAGGTGGTGGACAGGGGTCATCAATCATGGGCACTCTGGCTGGTCTGCAGCTATGCAGCCACATAAGCAGCAAACTGCGATGCACCATGTGTTCTGACAATTTTCTATCATGGCTAGCATTACGTTTTTCAACAATTCGAGCTACAGTAGCTTTGTGTAATCAGTTAGATAAGCTAGCCTTCACTCTCCCCATGCATTAATGAGCTTTGCTTACTCATCACCCTGGTGCTGGTTCAAGGTTGTCCTCTCTTCACCATTTTTGGTAAGTAATAACCATTGCATACCAGGAACATCCCACAAGACTTGCCATTTTGGAGGTGCTCTGACCCAGTCTTCTAGCCATCAAAGTCACTCAGATATTTTCACTTGCCCATTTTTCCGGCTTCCAACAATTCAAGATCTGACTGTTCACTTGTTGCCTAATATATATCACCTCTTCACTGGTGCCATTGTAACAATACAATCAATGTTATTCACTTTACCTGTCAGTAATTTTTTTTTTTTTTTTTTTTAATTTGTACTTTATTAGTTTTTTTTTTTTTCATGTCATAAACATAAGGGGAAGGGGGGGAGGGGGTACAGAAAGAAGACAGGTGATGGGGGGAGTAAGGGGGGGAACATAGTCACGATACAATGATGTACATGTTTTCCAATGAAGTAGATTTAACAAGCGATTACATCTAGGTACATTAATTCAGTGTTTCACCGCAGTTAGATTAATTACATTTCCAAACAACCTTTTACTAAACCTGCGTGCTAGGCCTGGTTCCTGATTCTAGCCTGGTTCCTCACTTCTTGCTACCTGCTGCCTACCTTATCAGCCCACTAGACCAAATCTGCCCTTGTGATCTGCATGGGGTTTTATGGGTTGGTCGTTCTCCAAGCACGCCACTGGTCCCACGCACCGCTCAGGCGGTCTGCTCCAGAGCGCGCCCTAGAGAAATTCGTCTCATAGACCGCTTGGTTATCTATTTCTTGGAGAAGGTGTGGTATGCTTGGGGCTCCCGTGGTCTTCCATGATCTTGCTATCTGTTTTTGTGCTGTTAATAGTACATGATATATCAGTTTCCTCGATTGTGTAGGTATATCTTTGGGGACCCCCAGCAGCAAAAAGGTCATGGGATCAAGGGGTAAGTTAATGTTTGTAACTGCAGTAATGATCTTTTGGATATCTATCCAATATCTAATTAAGCGTGGGCATCTCCACCAAATGTGGAGGACTGAGCCAATGTCTTGTTTGCATCTCCAACACGTCGGGGATGTGTGAGGATATAATTTGTGTAAGCGTGTTGGCACCATATACCACCTATATATCATTTTTTGATGCTGCTCCGTAAGAGGGGCAGACTTGATCAGTTTCCTGGGGGAGTATGCGATTTCCTTCCATTGGTGTGCAGTAATAGGGGTCAGGAGGTCCAGCTCCCATTGATTTGCCTGTGCTGAGCCAGCAAAAGGCTGGTATAGAAGTATGAGCTTATAGCTCTCAGAGAGTGGTTTGAACCTTGGGGGGAATTGACCTGCGACTCCTATTTGTTCCCATACTGATAGTATCCTGTGTCTAGCGGGAGTTACTCCACTAGACTTGTTACGTTTGTGCAAGAAGGACTTAAGTTGTATGTAGGAGTATTGTGACGTGCGTGGGATGTCATACTCTTTGCTAAGATACTCAAAACGTATTAGTTCACCTGAATCAAATACTTGATCTAAGCAATAGACACCTTTCTCAATCCATGGTTTAGCATGAAACGTTGGGATGCAGTATGTTATGGCTTCAATAGGAGTTGCCATAGAAAGGGGGTCAGCAGTCTCAAATTTTACACGTTGCGCATCCCAGATTTGTAGCGCTAATCGTAATTGCAGAGGCATTAACTGGGTATTGGGTCTGTTATTTTTATGTAACCATATCAGGTTAGTGGCCAGGAAAGGCTTAATAGCCAAGTTTTCCAGAGTCACCCATTGTGGCCGGGTTCCCTTCACCATATGTGTCAATAGCGGCGTCAGAGTCGCGGCTTGGTAGTAGGACTTTACGTTTGGAAATGCCATGCCACCTTGGCTCACTGGAGCCATCAGCAGTTTGCTAGAAATCCTTGCCCGACCCGTCCCCCAGACAAACTGAAGTAGTTTAGACTGTATGAGTTTAAAGTAGGATTGTGGGGCCCTCAGGGGGAGGTTCCTGAACACGTATTGTAGCTTCGGTAATACAGACATCTTAATAGCAACAATGAGTTCTGTCCAAGTAAGGAACAGCTTCCCCCAACCCCGCATCATAGACACGCATTCATTCCACACTCTAGTGTAGTTCATAGGGAACATTTCAGAGGTTTTCTTAGTGAATGTCAGACCTAAGTATTTAATATCGTTTTTCCTCCATTCGAATTGGTAGGTTTTATGCAATTGTGCCAGTATCTGCGGATCTAAGCGTAGCCCTAGTGCTTGTGTTTTGGAGGTGTTCAAAGAGTAATATGAGAGGTCCCCATAGTCTTTGATGAGTTGCATTATGTGTGGTAGAGATTTATCGGGTTGGCAGACATACAATAGGATATCGTCTGCAAACGCACCGACTTTAACTTGATGTCCGTGCCAGTCCATACCCATTATATGCGGATGTGTTCTAATCGCTACAAGTAGTGGCTCTAGTGCCAGTACATACAGCAGGGGTGACAGGGGGCATCCCTGTCTGGTGCCATTTGTAATTGTAAATGTGTCAGATTTAAATCCCGCCTGCATGACCTGGGCCCTAGGATGGGAGTACAAAGCAAATATCTGTTGGACGAATTGTTGTGGGAATCCGAATGTCAATAGGACCTGCTGCAGGAAGGACCAGCTCAGGCGGTCAAACGCTTTTTCAGCGTCTAGAGCCAGTAGCAACCCACCTGGGCCGGTCCCCCTCAGTTTCTCCAATAGTAGGGATAGTTTTCGGGTGTTGTCAAGTCCCTGTCTCCCCAGTACAAACCCGGTCTGGTCGTCACCAATGAGTGAGGGTAGTATCGTGCTCAGCCTAGTGGCCAAGATTTTTGCGTATAATTTAGCATCTGTGTTCAACAGGGAAATAGGCCGGAAGTTCTTACATTGGTCTGGGGGTTTCCCTGGTTTTGGCAGAGTAACAATCGTCGCCAGTAACATCTCCGGTGGAAGTTCCCCTTTGGCTGTGGCTGCTTGGAACACTCGGACAAGTCTAGGACCCAAGACTTCAGCAAACGTTTTATAATACGAGTTGGGTAGACCGTCTGCCCCTGGTGACTTCCCTGAAGGAAGGAGTTTTATTGTGCGTAATACTTCTGGTAGGGTGATGGGTTGAAGTAATGAGTCTAAGTGGGACTGATGTAGTCTAGGGAGGGGGAGTCGGGCCAGGAATCTCTTGATATTTCCCTCTTGTATGGGAGGGGTGTCAGGTTTGTCTCCCAGGTTATACAACCCCGAATAATATTTTGCAAATTCCTGGGTAATGTCCTCTGGGTTTTGTATTTTGTGGCCGTCTGGGCCTTGTAAGTATGCTACTTTAGCTGCGGCCAGTTTCTCTCTGAGCCTAGCAGCTAGTTGTTTTGTGGCTTTCCCACTATGGTGATATTGGGTCGCTTTTAGCTTCTGTAGGAAGTAGGAGGTTTTGGCCGCCTGCAGTTCTGCGAGTTTGTCTGTTGTAGTTTGGATTTGTCTTGCTAAGCTTTGTGAGGGGGCTTGTTTATTTTGGGCGGTTAAGGTCGCCAGTTGTTTTTGGCAGTCTAATGTAGTCATTTGCCTGTTTTTTTTAAGGTATGAGGAGCGTCTAATAAACAGTCCTCTTACTACAGCTTTGTGGGCCGACCATACTATATCGTCCGGAGTCCCTCCCTCAGAGTTTGTCTGGAAGTAATATGAAAGTTCAGCTGTTATTTGGTCCACAAATGTCTTATCTTGTAATAAGGATTCATTTAGTCTCCAGTTCCCTCTCCCCTTGAACTGGAACCTATCATATAGTTCAAGGAATACCGGGCTATGGTCCGACCAGGTGATGTTGCCCATGACACACCCTGATACCTGTGCCAGTGTGGATTGGTCCACATAAAAGGTGTCTATGCGGGTGTAGGTGTTATGCACCTTGGAGTGGAAGGAATAATCTCGTTCTTTTGGGTGGAGTACTCTCCAACTATCATATAGGTTATGGAGCATGAGTAGTCTAGATAGTTTTTTACTCATGGATATTGTACTTGTTCGTCTGGTCCCTGTGGGGGTTGCAGTCGTATCTATGTCTGGTGAGGTTATAAAGTTAAAGTCCCCGCATAATGTCAATCCTCCCTGCTTCAGTTTGTCTATCTCATGGAGTATGTGTCGCAGGAATTTTTCCTGTCCTGTGTTGGGGAAGTACACCGAGGCTAACGTGTATTGAACATTATTGAAAAGACCCACTAAAATAATGTACCTCCCCTGGGTGTCCACAGAGAGGGCTTGTTCTTGAAATGCTATGTCTTTATGTATCAGGATAGAGACCCCTTTCGTCTTGTTGTCAGAGAGGGCATGGTATTGTGCAGGGTATAGTTTAGTGAACACAGCAGGAGTTCGGGCTTTCGTGAAATGTGTTTCCTGTATACACGCTATGTCTATCCCGTCTTTCTTAAGGTCTTGTAGTAACAGCCTGCGTTTGCCGGGGGAATTTAGGCCTTTTACATTATACGTTATTATCTTAACCATTAGAACCCAGGGGGGTGAGGGATGCTATCAGTTTGGACAGTATTCCAGCAGGAACTATCGGTCTGTTACCAGATTGCGGCATCCAACTTTTAGGGTTGTACTGCCGTTTCAGAGTTTTAGGTTCGTGACTAAAAAGAAGAAGGGTAGGGCTGTGAGTAGGGTGGGACGGGGTCGTAGGGACAGGTGGGTGACACACCCAAGTCGGCTCCACCAAATAGAGCCTTGAGACTCTGCCTAGCAGGTAGGCACGTCTAACGGGGGTAGTGGTGGTGAAGTCTGTATTCATGTTGGACTTCCACCGTGAAACCTTAGGAGCATTTGTAACATAAATATTAACTATACCAATAGAGTACTAAATTAGAAGAAAAAACAACGTTAACATATTTCAACAATTGAGTAAGCGTATCCTCACTGTCTAACATTATCCTATGGAGCAAAGCTTACATAATGGTGCATGGCCCCATGAGTATGGGGATTGGATTATTCATTGGGCAGTGGCATAGTCTAGCCAGCATTTGCTGCCGCTTATAATGAGGCCTAGTCTGCAACATAAGACAATTACATTCTAAGTGCACCTGTAATTATTCTGAGGTAAAGTCCTAGTAACTAGTATTGCACCATAGTGTTAGAATAGTTACGCATTCTCCAGGAGGATAATAGTCCTTCATTTGGCGGTCCATTCAGGCGACAACCTGGGCACTCCCGTCTGCTTGGTCGGTTCTGGTAGTCCCCAGTCTTTCAGTTTCTGGGTGCCCTGAGTCAGAGTCGTGATGGAGTGTATCGCATCTTGATGGGAGATCAGAAGCTTAGCCAGGAATCCCCAACGGTAATTTAGGCCGTGCTCGCGTAGGGTAGAAGTAATTGGCGCCATCATTTTCCTGAACTGCAGCGTGTCGGCGGATAGGTCCGCAAATATTTTGATGGAGCTATATTCTTTTGGCATGTTAGAGTTTCTGCTGACTCTCATGATCTTATCTTTCGCGTGGAAAAAATGTATTCTGGCGCTTACATCTCTGACCGCGGATTGCGGCAGATGTTTCGGCCTGCGCAGCCTATGAGCTCTATCAATTAACAGCTTGTCTGGATGTATTTCTGGTACCAGGCTCTGGAACATAGTTGAGAGATAGTTATGCAATTCAGCATTTGTGATGGTCTCTGGTATTCCCCTGAACCGGAGATTGTTCCTCCTCGCTCTGTCCTCCATGTCAGCTTACTTTAACCTGTGTGCTTCCAGTGTGGCTTCAAATTCTTGGAATTTATCAGCTAAACTGTTGTGTGCTTCAGCATACTCGTCCATCTTGGACTCCATTTGGGCTGTACGGTTCCCAATGTCCTGTATGTCTTTCTGCAGGTCTGCTGTCATGGTCTTTATTTGCAGCTGCAGATTTCTCTGTATGGTGTTAGAGAACTCCGCCATCAGTTCTCTTATGCCTCTCATCGTTGGAGGTTGATCGTCTGTGCTGTTTGTGGGAGATGAAGGGGGTGAGAGGGAGTTTTCCCGCGGTTTCGGGACGCCGCCATCTTGCGCAGGCTCAGCATCCTCGTGATGTTTAGAGGCCGCGGTTTTTGCCCCGAAAAATGAGGCTTTATCCGCTTTCCCGGATTTGGTTTTGGGGCGCTGGGACATAATGCTTGTTTCCGCTTTGTATACTTGCTGTTTTGCTCGTTATACCGATTATTGTGGCTCCGTTTCAGTTTCGGTGCTGGGAGCTGCTCCTACATGCGACCGTTCAGCTCCAGCGTTAGGCCACGCCCCCTACCTGTCAGTAATTTTAATGTAATGGCTGATTAGTATATTGACTATATAAGGTAAATGTTCAATACTCCTGTTAAACGGAAAGAAAAATCCAATCTATATACAGAGCATATATGTTCCATACATGCAAATTCATACAAACCTATGTTTGAAAATTAAAGTAAGAAAAATCCATACAATATAATTTTTTTTAATAAACATTCTACATATGCTGACAATTATGAAAGTGTGTGATTGTGCAAATTGTTTCTATTTCTATTGCACAATAGAAATTGTGCAATTTTGAAAGCTAGTGAAATAAAGTTATACACCCTATGAATAATTAATTTAAAGAATCAAGGGGAACATAATTAGCCTCTTAGATTACTACTCGTTCAATCATTGCCGTCTCCTCTCTTCTCTCTATTCCTTACCTGTCTTCACAGGGTTCTCCGTCAACGTCTTACTCCTCTTCCGTGTTTACTATTCCAAATGTTTTACGCAGAAGAAAAATGTATTCCATATATGTTTTGTAAGCTTACTTGCAATATGCTTTATTGCAAGTAATTATTCATGGTTGTGTCTTATATCTGATTTGTGCTATCCATTTCAAGGTTTCAAGGATGTGTGTTGTGTCTGTATCTTTCACAGTTGATATTGTGTTTGTTCTGTCATTAAAATATTCCAATAAATAATGATTTACAAAAACATTCTTTAATAAGTAATGTTTATTGACAATCTGTCTCAATAATTAATATTTTCTGACCCACACATTTCTCAACATAGTACTGAAATTTTTATTGTGTAAAAACATCTTGTGATTTTAAATTAGTATACAGAACACCAAACTAACTCATCAGTTATGGGAAGTATATTCTGAATTTTATAATGAATTGAATGATTGAACAAGTGAAATTTGTGATATACATACGAATTTTTAAACTAGCTTGTGTTTAGTATATTATAAAATAAAAGTGATAATACTGTAAGTTTTAGATTTAATTCTCTTTATCAGTACTCAAAGGGAAATAGACATGTATGTATAAAGTTGCAGCAAATATAATTGTTAGGGAATCTTGCAGAAAGCACAAGAAATGTTTTATCCAGGTTACAGGCCAAGCCTTTTGAAATGGACAAGTAGGGCGATGAAAGAGTAATACATATTCGAAGATGCTTCCTGATCGCCCACACTGTTTACAGTATTGTGCCAGGCTGATAAAATGACCAGCAGGATAGTTTTTGCTCTATACATACTTTCTCTTTAAGGTATGGATTTATGGGAATGTGGCTGCCCTGTGCTCTGTAGAATAGGTATGGCTTTTACCCCTTCTTTCACCCAATGCACAGTGAAGTGGAGGAAACAATTAAACATTTAGCAGCCACCTAGTGTCCCCTAACATTTACTTACTACTGGGACTGTTAACGGAAAGGTAATGTAATAAATTGGTAAGAGTCCTCAAGTATTGAGGCCCAAGACTTGAGAACCAGAGAATTCCCTGTCCCTTTGTTTATATGCCCATAGTACATGAACTAGTAAAATTTTTACTAAATACTTTTTCGCCTGTTTCGGAGTGAGCAACATATACTATATTTATTCTGCTCTGTACAATATTTTGCCCTGTAAATAATAGCATCAGCCTTAGGGGATGTTTGGTCCAAGTTATTTGTCAAATTAGAAACCTGTGGCTCCTGTGACTTGAAGAAGGGATAGAAACGTTTCAAATAATGTTCTTTCTTGTTGTTTTTGAACAATATAAGGTAACATATTGGCAAAATTTGACAGATTATCACTCCATACACTGAAGCTAATATGGCTACGATTTGCACTGCTGGGAGGTACATGCCACTGGTGTTCAGATAGATTGGGATGAAGATAATCCACACAAACATATAGATAAGCATGCTGAATGTGATACCTTTGGCCTCTTTATGTCTTACAGGTACTTTCTTCCTTTTGTAAGCTAAAATAAAACATGCCAATGCGAGAAATCCAATATAACCCAACATTATGCCAAAGAAAACATAGGATCCTACATTACACTGCTGGGCTATGAGTTGAGGTATAGTGTAGATCTGTGTATAGAAAGGTTTTCCAAGTATCATCCACAAAATGCAAATTGAAATTTGAATGCTAACTAAAGCACCAATGATTAGCACTGATTGGTAGGCTACTATAGAATTTTTTTTCCAGCTTTGAACTGATTCACATGCCAGAAATATCTGTAAAGATTTGTTCAGTATGCAAGAAACACAGAGTGAAAAACCGATACCAAAAAGAGGTTGTCTGATCTGACAGATGATATCACTTGGCTGACCAATAAAAAAAAAAATACTTCCCAGGCTGAATAATAAGGCCATACTTATCAGGTGGGTGTAGCTTCTTCCTGCAGCTTTTACTGCTGGATTATCACTATGAATAATAAACAAGCAGCCAGATGCAAAAATGAACAGAACACCCACGATAGCAAACACCATCAGCACAATTGCAAATGGATTTTCCCACTGAAAATATTCAATTTTCTTATCTTTACATTCAGAGCTTCCATTATATGACCATTGAGAAAGACCACACGGTTGACAGTGATCCATATCTAAAACAAATAAAAACAAATAAATAAAAGTAAAAAAACAATATTGGCAATGCTATTATAAAAAAGGTTAATATTGATATTAATTAATATAGTCTGCATTTTCAAGCTTAAAGGGAATCTCCAGTGCCAGGAAAACAATCCGTTTTCCTGGCACTGGAGGTTCCCCCTCCCTCCCACCCACCAAGCCCCGGTTACTGAAGGGGTGAAAAGAACAGGTAAATTCATAACGCTCCCCCTGACCCAGAATGGGAGGTCCACCCCAGGGGGACGGGGAAGGCAAGGGGTGCTCGGTAGGGCCAAGCGAAACACCAGGGAAAGAAGAGGGCAAGCACAGTCACTACGGGAAGGGAGAGTTTGTGGAGATCTTTTCCCTGCTCCCTTATAAATACCATTCCTCCTGATAAGGGTAGTTAGAACAAACAAGAGGCTGCGCAAAAAGTTGCTGTGTGCACACCAAGGTGCTACTGCTATTTTCGGGTATTCCCTTTCTCAGTGCAACAGGGACATGGTAGCAGTGTGAGTACAATATTTTTTTTACGTTTTTTTATATTCCTTCTGGAACCTCTTTCCACATCCTCATATATTTTTCTTTTTGTCCTCCTAATAAGGTGTCTAAGGACTCTGACAAGGATAAGGACAAGGTTACACTCGGGAAACACCCTGCAACTTACTCACCCGCCTGGAGGCCCGTCCACCACTCTCCCTGTCTGGGCTGTGGGTCCACATGAGATGATTGGGCCACTGGTGACCCCAGATCCAGCCTGCAGAGAAGTGGCATCATCCAGCTTAGCCACGGACCAGCCGGCCTGGGAGGTGAGACTGCTGCTCCTGCTGTGAGGGGCTGGAGAGGGAGAGTGGAATCGGGCGCAGGCAGCAGCGGGCCGCCCCACCACCAAGATAGTAAAAGGAGCCTGTGGGGAGGTGAAACAAGCCTCGGGGCCGCAGAACGATGGATGCACGAAGCCGGGTCTGCGCTCGTGTGCCTAGGAGAGCCCGTAGCCTCCCCAGGGGGGTGAAGCATTCTGATGGCCAGCTCACCTCTGGTACAGCAGGGCGGGAAGCTGCAATCAGGCCTGCAGACGAGCCAGATGGACTTGCAGGTGCAGACCCCCATCTTGTAAGGTCTCAGCTCAGAGGGCAGAAAGGACAGCCTCAACGTCCATACTTGGACCCTGGCCGAAAACAGCACTTGGCAAGCAAGTACACTAGTAAGCAACTACCACACAATAACTAAGCTGTTACCAACTGATAATTAAGATAGCTGCCATCTTGTAAGCTGCCCACCTTATTTATACTAACTCACCCCCTTTGTTCCTTAATACTCCTCCCACCATTCAAATACCTCCTTACCACTCTATCTATACACTCCCCCTCACACTCACATGTCCCTGTTCTGTCTAGGCCTGGCTTGTGTCACCCTCCTCCACAGGGAAGGTAGAGAAGGCAGGGGGAGCAGACTGATGGGAGAACAGGGGCGGTGCAGGGTGAGGCAAGTTGCCATTTCTTGTCCTGAGCCAGCATGCCGGCACATGACAGATGACAATTTTTCAATGCAATGTTTCTATTAATGACACTGAAAACCAAAAAGTGTAACTCTAGGAATTATCTAAAATTACAAGGGTGCAATTACAATTAAAGGATCACTAAAGTGTCAGGAAACCAAAGCGTTTTTTCTGACACTATAGTGCCCTGAGTGTGCCCCCATCCTCAGGGTCCCCTTCCCGTGGTGCTGAAACCCCTTCAGCAGCTTACCTTATTCCAGCGGTGGGCTCCCTCGGTGCTGGTGACCTCTCCTCACCGTCCGATGTCAGCTCCCTAGTGGAGCGGAATGTGCATGCCCGGCAAGTGCTGTGTGCGCATTCAAAGAGTCCATAGGAAAGCATTTCTTAATGCTTTCCTATGAACGCTCTGTGCGATGGATGCGAAATAGTGCATCCAGAGTCGCAGATGCGCCTTTAGTGGCTCTCGGAAGACAGCCACTAGAGGCTGGATTAACCCCAAATGTAAACATAGCAGTTTCTCTGAAACTGCTATGTTTGCATCTGAAGGGTTAAAACCTGAGGGACCTGGCACCCAGACCACTTCATTGAGCTGAAGTGGTCTGGGTGACTATAGTGTCCCTTTAAGAGGGTGTCAGACACCAGCTGTTATAATAAATAATTACCAGTCTTGCAGCTGTTACATATGATAATAGGACTCATACATGAAATAAAGTAAACAATGGCTCATAGAATACTACATTTATCAAACACAATCATATTAACAACCATAAAAGCACACTCACAAACAATATGGAACAAATCAATTTGATATGTGCAACTACTTCTTAATGTGTGTAGATGCCCGACTGTTATCCACTATTTAGATGACTTCCTCACAATTGAAGACAACTCTCACCCCCTTCGTAGTCTCACAGAAGCAATCAGTCTTTTTGATGGGTATACCGGTCTCCCAAAAAAAGACAGAAGGTCCAGACATGGTAATACATTTCCTGTGTATTCCACTAGACTCTGTCAACATGCAGGCCTGTCTTCCTCATGATAAGATTGGCGCACTCTGTCAAGCAACCTAAACTTGCAATAAGGTTCTTGCAACCGCAAAGAACTACATTCTCTGCTTATTTTGCTCAATTTTGCTCTGAGGATTATCCCACAAGATAGATTCTTAATTTTCCCGACTACTCTGTTTATTCCCTGACCTTCCCTCAGACAATTCCCGCATGTTATGCCCCCAATTTCCAACAATTCCCCGACACTCTGGACAGATGCTATGGCCAATATGGGTTTCACAGCCATCTGTGGCTCTGGGGTTTGTGGCCTAATGAAGTTAAGTCTCTACCAAACATTTCCAAAACGTCGGCCATATTCGAGTTATACCTGATAGTGGTGGCAGCAATTGCCTGGGGTTCTTGCTGGACAGGTCACTAGGTCAGATGTTGTCAGACAACCTAACTACCACATTGTAATAAAAGCTGGTTATCATCTTTGGTAATTATGAGATCTTGAGAAAACTCACGTGGGTGGCGGCAACTTGTCAGTTTTTTCCTCATTTGTATTCACGTCCTGGGGGATCACTAATGTATCGGCTGATCACCTGTCTCGTTTCCGATTGCAGGTATTCCGCAATACTCTGCCCACCGCTTCCCATCTGGCTACTCCTGCCCCTCCATTCCTGAGACGTGTTACTGGATTAAATGTTTATTGACACATGCACAGAATCTTACCCACCTAGAACTCTCGGTTAACACTAGGAATCTCATGATAGGACTTTTTACCTTTTCATTAAATTCATAGCTGATTTTTAAAACACAGGAAATATTTGCTATGAAGGCTAACAAAACAGGATTCCTATAATCCTACCAAATTAAAACCCTACTGAAAGAAATCCAGAATCTGACATGACTTTACCCTCTAAGAGACTACTAACTGTTCCAATCCTTATCCGATTTGTTAGACACGCCACCTTTCGAACCTATCACTAATATGGTAATTAAACCACCATATATGGGTACCTAGCTTTTACGGATTCCTACGACCAAGAGAGTTCACCACCATTAATCTCACTTCCACAGATTACCTTAAAACTTTTAGTATATCCACAAATTTATAGATCACTACATCCTTTCACTCCCCTACTCTAAAACCAGCCAGATGGGAAGCCCGGTTGACCCTTCTACCCATCCTATCATATAATGGTGCCCAGTTAAAGTATTGGATAATTATTTCAGCACCATTCACAAACATCCACACCAGCCACTACTAGAATTGTACGGTTCCACACTCGCTACTGCTAAATTTATGCTCCATGATTTGTATGCTATTGACAGGGCTTGGCCTAAATTCAACTTATTACTCATTACTCAACCCATTACTGCTCCCTCCAGTCACATTCCAGCACATATCATCAAGGCCATAGGACACTGGGAATCATACACTTATACATTATATATACCAGAACTGGTTTAAGGGATTCGTCAGGCATTTCGGCGTGACTTATCCAAGTCATTTTGATGTATTGTAGAACAAATACAATTTTGTGTGGTATTTTTACCCTCTTTATTACAGGCCTACTGCATTGTCGGTTCCGGCACACCACAACTGACTGGTAATTTAATATGATATTTATGTGTTATCTAACACTTAAAGCAATATTGCCCTGACCACAAATATATATATATATATATATAGAAAAAGTGTTCAAGTAAAGATTGTAGCCGTAATAGTCCAGTGATGTAGATGTAAAAAACAGATATGAGTGGCACGGTGCACTGGCAGAGTACACGCTGTTGGCCTGACACACAGACGCTTGCAGACAACTAACTGCTAATTAATCTATTACAGTGAAAAAATATTTTTTGTTTTTAAATGCAAGCTATTGTGACACCAGATATGAGTGGTGGCACTGGGCAAGTGAGCACAGTATCCACTGTGAGCCTGACACACGGACGCTTGCAGACAACTAACTGCTATTCAATCTATTACAGTGAAAAAAAAGTTTTGGGGTTTTTAAATGCACGCTATTGTGCCACCAGATATGAGTGTCACGGTGCACTGGCAGACTACACGCTGTTGGCCTGACACACAGACGCTTGCAGACAACTGACTGCTAATTAATCTATTACAGTGGAAAAAAAAATTGTTTTTAAATGCAAGCTATTGTGACACCAGATATTATTATTATTATTATTATTATTATATTATTTATAGAGCGCCGTCAAATTCCGCAGCGCTTTACAATGGGTGGACAAACAGACATGTAATTGTAACCAGACAAGTTGGACACACAGGAACAGAGGGGTTGAGGGCCCTGCGCAATGAGCTTACATGCTAGAGGGAGTGGGGTAAAATGACACAAAAGGTAAGGATAGTATTAGACTAGTGACAGTTGCAGAAGAGGAATCAGTTGGGAGCTATTAAGGGTTTAATTGATACGCTTTTATGAAGAAGTGGGTTTTTAATGATTTTTTGAAGGAGTGGAGACTGGGTGAGCATCTAACGGAGGAGGGAAGCGAGTTCCACAGGAACGGTGCAGCCCTTGAGAAGTCTTGAAGGCGAGCATCAGAGGTGGGAGTACGGACAGAAGATAGACGTAAGTCTTCAGCAGATCGTAAGGGCCTAGACGGGACATACTTGTGTATAAGGGAGGATAGATAGGTAGATAGATAGATAAATGCAAGCTATTGTGACACCAGATATGAGTGGTGGGACTGGGCAAGTGGGCACAGTATCCACTGTGAGCCTGACACAGAAGCTGGCAGGCAGGCAGGCAACTGCAATTAGATTACACACAAAAAAAAAAAAGCAGACTGATGTTCTAGCCCTAAAAAGGGCTTTTTGGGGTGCTGTCCTTACAGCAGAGATCCGATGAGTCCTTCAGGACTGTAGTGGACACTGAATACACTAGCCTAGCTATACATTTCCCTATCAAATGAGCAGCAGCTACACTTTCCCTCCTCTATCTAAGAATGCAGCTTCAGAATGAATCTGAAATGGATGCTGTACAGGAGGTAGGAGGGTCTGGAAGGGAGGGTCTGCTGCTGATTGGCTGGAACGTGTCTGCTGACTGTGAGGCACAGGGTCGAAGTTTAGTCAATGATGACGAATAGGGGCGTATCAAACTGCGCATGTGTTCGCCCGCCGTGGCGAACGCGAACACGCTATGTTCGCCAGGAACTCTTCGCCAGCGAACAGTTTGGTACATCACTACTCTGTAGCTGGATGTGAATTATGCCCCCCATTGATTATTACACACTATATTGAGAGAGGAGAAAAAAAAGAATAAAAATAGAAAAAAATGAAAAAAAAAAAGTACAAAAAGAAGGAATCAGGGAAGGAGAGGGGTCTTGAGAGGGCTGTTTATTAGGTAGACATTTCCATTTTGTTTATCCATGTATCACAGTCTTCTATTTGAGTACATCTGTTTCCTAGGTTCACCACAACCTTTCCATTTTTTCCTGACATATGTGTGATTCATTCTTGGGTACATGGGATTGTTCCTGTTTTCCAGTTTTATTTAGCTGCCGTGATAATATGTAGCGTTAACATTTGTGGGTTTTTTTTTACATTTTTGGCCAGTTCAGGTTTAACAGGACCATCTAAGGTTTTAAAACTAATTTAATTTCATTATCTGGTATATTACATTGATTACATCTTTCCAAAATTTATTTATGGTTGTGCATTGCCACCATACATGGATCTTATCATTAACTTTGTGTTACAAACTGCCATTTGTAACTGGCCCTTTAAATGACAAATTGCCCTGCTACCCTGGGTTGTAGAGAAGCCTATTTGCCAGCCTCCTTCCTCATGACTACGGCCCCTGGGAGATTGTGCCCCTGAAAACGTATGGACTTTTATTGGGTGTGTATGGCCCTTTAAGAACCGTCTAGGGGCATATTGTGACTTTGGTGAACAATGCCCCTTTAAGACTATGTCCCCAGACCTGTAAAATAACTTGTTCCTTGCTATTTCCCACTTGGTTCAGTAAATGGGGCTTACTGAACCAAGTACCACACAGGCGGACCACCCAGAAGTGGAAGTGTGCAGGCAATTTACTTCCCAGGCTGGGAGCCTGCTGTAGGTAAATTTCCGACTGCTGGGGGGCCGCAGTTCGTGCAAACCAACACGTGGTGGCGGCCGCCATCTTTGTTTATTCGAACAAGGTCAGCGGTATGTGTAGCCAAATTCATGGAACTGAAACCAGCTACACATTTCACCGAACACCGCTGACCCTTACCTTCTCCTACACTGAATTTTCAGCTGCAGAGACTAAGTCCCGTTCGGCAATTCGAACGCAAGTTCTGCATAAAATTGACCGGCTGCACAGCCCAAATCTATGGAACTGTTTTGGGCAGGGCATAAAGGACTTCCGTCTGGATTTTAGCTCTGGAAATTGTGAGTACAACTTACATACTCTTATACATCCATTTATATCTACTTACTGTACCATTGGATTTCCTTTCTTTTTGTTCTTCTTTCCATATGGCGCACTGAAAAATACAACCTACATCTAAGACGAAACACCGTTGTCCTACAGGAACTTCCCTTACTGTGGACTATTATTCTGGACTTTATTTGTAATTATTTTATGCTTATTACTTATACATAAACTTCTGTATTAAAGGCGCACCCTTTCTTTTGTTTTTTGCTGTTCTATTTCAACTATCTATAAGGGATTGGAGGGTACTCCCTTGTTTGTAGGTGTGCTGCCTATTTATATTTTAGATACCTTCATATTTGTGTCATTTTAAGCGCTGATCCAATCTTGACTCTTTTCTATGCTCAGGCTCAATCTATTGTAGATCTCTCACCTATTGGGATCTCGATACTCTAACCCTGATTACTACACCCCCAAGGCTCAAGTAGCATTGCTTCTCCGTTGCTCAAGGCAACTATATGTCACTGAGAAGTGACTTACGGAATATTGTATATAGTTTTTCCCCCGTTGTTTCACCTATACCCTTCCAGAGTGTGTCAACCAACCATACCCTACCTATTGTGCTGAGAAGCCCAGAGCTTGGGACGCCCATGATTACACAACTCCTTTATACTGGGCAGACCAAATACAAAATCATAAATGCTGAGACGGATAAAGGTTACAAACAATTAGCACATCATAGCCCACAATGGCCCAATGGTAATTAAAATTATGTCACTGAATGCCCTAACAAGTGACGAATGGCCATACAAGAAGCAAGGAAATGTGGCATTTTTTCAGGAGACACATTTTAAATGGAACTCCAGACCCAAATTTACCTCGAAATGGTACCCACATGATTTTCACACATGTTATTCAGCAAAAAAGAGAGGAGTCTCCACCTTGATAAACAAAGATGTAGCATTTTCATTAGTTAGGAAAATTAGTGAAAAGAAAGGACGATACTTAATTCTGCAATGTATGCTCAATAATGCACCTTACACCAAATGACAATCAAAATTAGTTTCTGCAAATGATACTAGCATAGACAGATATGTACAGGTACGGGGAGGTAATCATTGGGGCCAACACAAATTTCATACTGGACGGCAAAATCGACTCCTCTACCACTGCACAAATTTCAAGTAGCACGCTCAAACACAGAACACCACTAACAGCAAAGATATATACCATCCTTACTGCTAACCAAATGGTAGACCCGTGGCGCATCCTACACCCAACAGAAGAAGACCATACATGTCACACAGCTGCCCACAACAGCTACTCACGAATAGACAGATTCCTTGTCCCCGCTACGTCGATGCCCCAAATAGGCGAGTCCACAATCGGGGTAATGACGTGGTCCGATCACGCTCCCATCACACTCAGCATTAAAGAAACATTCGCCAACAAAGGGTCCGGCACATGGAAACTTAATGAATCTCTCCTAACAGACCCCTCTATAGTCTCTCAAATAACAGGAGACTTACAAAATTATATTGCCGAAAACACAACTGCCGACTCCACCATTGAACAAATATGGCTAGCCCATAAGACAGTCATAAGGGGAAGCTTTATAAAACATGCCAGTTATGCCAAAAAACAAAGAACAGCAGAATACACTAAACTCCTAGAGGAAATTCAAAACCTAATGCACTCCAACAAAAAAAGCCAAACTCTACCACAGTAGCAAAACTTTTAGCCCTCCAAACTAAACTAAGGAACATAGAACTAGCCAAAACTACATTTCTACTCCGAAAAGTTAAACATAACTTCTTTACAAGTGGTAAGAGAGCAGGTGCCATTCTAGCACCGCAAAAGGGTCGCCTCCAGGATTGCCTTCCTAAATGACTCTACGGGCAAGAAAATAACAAACCCCCAAAATATTGTGGATCACTTTGCACTATATTATAGCAAGCTTTATAACCTTAAAAACAACCCTAATGTTATAACACCAGCCCCTAACAAAATCGAGGCAATCCTCTCGAACTTAAACCTACCCAAGCAGTCAGAGGAAGACCTAATACCTCTGAAACAACCCTTCTCGCTTGACGAGCTCACAACAGCAATTTCACAACTCCCTACACACAAATCACCGGGCCCCGACGGTCTAACAAATGAATATTATAAGACCTTCTCCCCAACCTTAGCACTATTGTTTCTACAACTCGTTAACAAATGTGCCACTGAAGGCGCACTGCCAAAAGAAATGCTTTTAGCACATATTTCTACCCTCCCTAAGCCGGGCAAACCTCCCACACAATGCAAGAACTTTAGGCCCATCTCTTTACTGAACAGTGATGCCAAATTGTATGTTAAGCTAATCAGTAACCGCCTAGCCCCCCTGCTCCACAAAATAATTCACAACGATCAATCTGGGTTCATCCGGGGTCGTCAGGGCTCAGATAACACCAGGAAAATCCTAAACATACTATCCGCAATAGAGTCTCATAGATCATCAGGCCTCCTTCTAGCCTTAGATGCGGAAAAGGCCTTTGAACGCCTAAATTGGGCTTACATGACCAGGGTCTTATCACAATTCAACTTCCCTGCATCCACTATAAGAAGCATCATGGCACTGTATCAACACCCAGCGGCAAAAGTCTCCCATGGAGGGTTCTTATCCACACCCTTCTCTATTACAAATGGGACCCATTGCAAATGGTATGCGATCGTGGGGGTAATTTTCATTCCTGGGCTACCATTTAGTCTCAAAGGCAACATAACCAGTCTGGCAAATTTCAATGTGTATATGGTAACTTTCCAAAACACCATAAAACCTATACATTGGGGATACTGTTTTACCCATGAGACATCGTTGAATACCAAAATGTGCACTTTATTGCAGTAACAGCTAACATCATTGACATTCACAGTTAAAATGCCATGCAGAACTAAAAGAATAACAACGTTTCTTCATTTCTAATTTTTTAAATATATTTTATTCATATTAAATTAAGTAAAGTTAATATAAAAAATATTTGATGTAACATGAAAGCCCTGTTTCTTCTGAACAAAATTATATATGATAAGTAGTGTTGTCGCGAACCCGAAATTTTCGGTTCGCGAACGGCGAACGTGAACTTCCGCAAATGTTCGCGAACGGGCGAACCGGGCGAACCGCCATAGACTTCAATGGACAGGCGAATTTTAAAACACACAGGGACTCTTTCTGGCCACAATAGTGATGGAAAAGTTGTTTCAAGGGGACTAACACCTGGACTGTGGCATGCCGGAGGGGGATCCATGGCAAAACTCCCATGGAAAATTACATAGTTGATGCAGAGTCTGGTTTTAATCCATAAAGGGCAGAAATCACCTAACATTCCTAAATTGTTTGGAATAACGTGCTTTAAAACATCAGGTATGATGTTGTATCGATCAGGTAGTGTAAGGGTTACGCCCGCTTCACAGTGACAGACCAAACTCCCCGTTTAACGCACCGCAAACAGTCCTCTATATACAGAGTAAACATGGCTCCCTCTATATACAGAGTAACATGGCTCCCTCTGTATACTGTGTAAACATGGCTCCCCTCTATATACAGTGTAAACATGGCTCCCTCTATATACAGAGTAACATGGCTCCCTCTATATACAGTGTAACATGGCTCCCCTCTATATACAGAGTAACATGGCTCCCCTCTATATACAGTGTAAACATGGCTCCTCTCTATATACAGAGTAACATGGCTCCCCTCTATATACAGAGTAACATGGCTCCCCTCTATATACAGTGTAAACATGGCTCCTCTCTATATACAGAGTAACATGGCTCCCCTCTATATACAGAGTAACATGGCTCCCCTCTACATACAGTGTAAACATGGTTCCCTCTATATACAGTGTAAACATGGCTCCTCTCTATATACAGAGTAACATGGCTTCCCTCTATATACCGTGTAAACATGGCTCCCTCTATATACAGAATAACATGGCTTCCCTCTATATACCGTGTAAACATGGCTCCCCTCTGTATATAGAGGGAGCCATGTTACTCTGTATATAGAGGGAGCCATGTTTCCACTGTATATAGTGTAACATGGCTCCCCTCTATATACAGAGTAACATGGCTCCCCTCTATATACAGTGTAAACATGGCTCCTCTCTATATACAGAGTAACATGGCTCCCCTCTATACAGGGGCGTACCTGGAGCATTTGGCACCCGGGGCGGATCCTTTATTTGGCACCCCCCTCCCCAACTTTGAAATGTAAAAAACAGCTGCAATTTTTTTTAAAATGTATGTTTATGCAGTGTGTGTATAGTGTGTAAATTGTGTGTATATTGTGTGTATAGTGAGTGTGTATAGTGTGTACAGTGTGTGTATATTGTGTGTATAGTGAGTGTGTATAGTGTGTGTGTATAGTGTGTATAGTGTGTGCAGTGTGTGTATAGAGTGTGTATAGTGTGTGTATGCAGTGTGTGTAGTGTGTGTGTATAGTGTGTGCATAGTGTATGCAGTGTGTGCAGTGTGTGCATAGTGTGTACAGTGTGTGTGTATATTGTGTGTATAGTGTGTGTAGTGTGTGTATAATGTGTGCAGTGTGTGTATAGTTAGTGCAGTGTGTGTATAGTGTATGCAGTGTGTGCAGTGTGTATGCAGTGTGTGTAGAGTGTGTATAGTGTATGCAGTGTGTGTATAGTGTGTGTATAGAGTGTGCAGTGTGTGTATAGTGTGTGCAGTGTGTGTATAGTGTGTGCAGTGTGTATAGTGTGTGCAGTGTGTATGCAGTGTGTGTAGTGTGTGTGTGCATAGTGTGTACAGTGTGTGTATAGTGTGTACAGCGTGTGTGTATATTGTGTGTATAGTGTGTGTAGTGTGTGTATAGTGTGTATAGTGTGTGCAGTGTGTGTATAGTGTGTATGCAGTGTGTGTATAGTGTGTATGCAGTGTGTGTATAGTGTATGCAGTGTGTGTATAGTGTGTGCAGTGTGTGTATAGTTAGTGCAGTGTGTGTATAGTGTATGCAGTGTGTGCAGTGTGTATGCAGTGTGTGTAGAGTGTGTATAGTGTATGCAGTGTGTGTAGTGTGTGTATGCAGTGTGTGTAGTGTGTGTGTGCATAGTGTGTACAGTGTGTGTATAGTGTGTACAGTGTGTGTGTATATTGTGTGTATAGTGTGTGTAGTGTGTGTATAGTGTGTAAAATGTGTGCAGTGTGTGTATAGTGTGTATGCAGTGTGTGTATAGTGTGTATGCAGTGTGTGTCCCCAAGCCCCTAGTCACACAACCAAATACAAAAGCCCCTACCTACCCCCCTCACCCTAAAAAATAGTGAAGGGGGAATAAAATTACTACCCTGTAAAGTAAAATTCAACTTACTATTCAACGTCTTCTTCTTCTAAAATCTTCATTTTTTTAGCCCCAAAAAAGGGCAAATAAAAAGCCATCATACCCGTCGAACTTAAAAATAAAATTAAAAACCCGAGCACAAAAAAAAATTAATCCATCTTCACCCATGGAGGGCTCCGTGTCAGTGTTTATCAGGGATCCTTAGGATAGGTGTCAATCCATATCTGCCAAGTGACCCTATGTAGGGGGAACAGTCCCTATTCTGCTCTGTGTCAGTGTCTGGAGGGAGTATCTGCAGTAACACAGAGTGTCTGGGGGGAGTGTCTGCAGTAACACAGGGCGTCTGGAGGGAGTATCTGCAGTACCACAGAGTGTCTGGGGGTAGTATCTACTTGTAACATTTATATGCACTAAAAAAAAAAAATAAAAAATTGAAAAAAAAATAAAAAATGGTTGCAGCTTCCGAATTAATCTAAAATGGATGCTGTCCAGTAGGTGGGAGGGTCTGCTAGGGAGGGTGTGCTGCTGATTGGCTGTAATGTGTCTGCTGACTGTGAGGTACAGGGTCAAAGTTTACTCAATGATGACGAATAGGGGGCGGACCGAACACCGCATGTGTTCGCCCGCGGTGGCGGACGCGAACATGCTATGTTCGCCGGGAACTATTCGCCGGCGAACAGTTCGGTACATCACTAATGATAAGTGTGGGTGCACATAATATGAAAGAGGTGAATTACGCCTGAACAGACATATAGCTCAAATTCAAGGTTTTGTTTACGTTTTGTTTTCATCACAACTTGTACAATTCGCTCAGTCCTTAAGGGGTTAAAAAAACAAAAACAACAAAACAAAAGAAATAAAATACGCCTGTCCCCTCCACTGACTTTAGAGATCCAGAGGTAAGGAGCTTCACATCTGAAGCTTCACCCCCCAAGAACCCCCTAACAATGCATATGGAACTTACAGTAGATTATACTTTGACATATAATAAATGGGAATAGTGTGACAATTCTACTGCAAGCATGTGCACAAAATAGCATGTACAAGGAAAAATAAATGCATGTAGACAAATTCAAAACAATACATGTAATGTCCACAGAATACAGACGAAGACACTCAAACTACAGTCAGACAAATTCACAGCACTGCAAAATTTTATGGTGCTATATTAATAATAATAATAATAATAATAATAATAATAATAATAATAATCAGGACACCAAAGCATTTCCCAATAGACAACCTGAAATTTGATCGGTCTGATCACTAGTCTTCTTTTTACTGTTTTGCTTTTTTAAATACACAATTAAAATTTAGCTCAATATGCTTAGAAAAAAAATAACATTTTCAGTGACTGATTTTTATAAATAAACTTACCAGTATTTGGAGAAAAATAACCTTCTGGACAAGGAATACATTCATAGCAACAGCTAATAAATGCATACTTTTTATAATACCCAGGGGGGCAAGATTTTGAGCAGTTAGAAGCAGGAATCTGAAAAAGTATTAAAGCAAAAGTGATAAAAGATATATACCAAATCCTGTGATAATCAAATATGTTAACATATGCGATATTCTTTTGAATATTGTGTCATGCTCTATATGTAAAACTCTTCAATAAAGATGATACATGGAAAAACATATTTTTCAGACCTTGTCTTTAGTTATATTCCTAAATCACCATGATAGATATGATATGACTCCCTTTGTTCCCGCATACCAAGGGTAAAAGTGCATAGGTTAAATATTACATTTATACACACGCATATTTATGACCCCTCTATAATCTTGACAATAAAGAAATACATTTTTCATTCAAGGGCATTCCACCTACATATGCCCAATGCAGAATTCAGTGTAAATGTTTTCAGAATATATATTAAGAACACACACACACACACACACACACACACATATATATATATATATATATATATATATATATATATATATATATATATATATATATATATATAAATGATCCAAATGAAATAGGCTGCTCTCCGGACTTAAAAAATTCAATTTTTATTAAAGTTGATTAAAAGCTACGACCAACGTTTCGGTCCCCGTTCGGGACCTTCTTCAGGGTCAAAATTCAGCAGGATTTTGACCCTGAAGAAGGTCCCGAACGGGGACCGAAACGTTGGTCGTAGCTTTTAATCAACTTTAATAAAAATTGAATTTTTTAAGTCCGGAGAGCAGCCTATTTCATTTGGATCATTTATCATTTTGGAGCTTTGGACTGGCGCCCGGCATTGGCTTATGGTACACGTGAGTGCTGGGGACTTTAAATAATTTATATATATATATATATATATATATATATATATATATATATAATTTTTTTAGCAGTGTATATATTATCCCAAGAGACTTAATGAAACAATTCCCTTTTATTCATTTTTATAAGCTTTGGCACTTTCTCATTTTCCTGACTGTTGTTGAATTAATACATTTTTAATATTTTTGATTTTTGCAATACTTTTTTGATTTTTGCAATACTTTTTTGATTTTTGCAATATATTTTTTAATAGTATTGTTTCGCCTTGTCACATTGGGGAGTATCGTTTTAAGTACTATAGTTAAACTGCAGCAATTGAATAGCTACAGGGAGTGCAGAATTATTAGGCAAGTTGTATTTTTGAGGATTAATTTTATTATTGAACAACAACCATGTTCTCAATGAACCCAAAAAACTCATTAATATCAAAGCTGAATATTTTTGGAAGTAGTTTTTAGTTTGTTTTTAGTTTTAGCTATTTTAGGGGGATATCTGTGTGTGCAGGTGACTATTACTGTGCATAATTATTAGGCAACTTAGCAAAAAACAAATATATACCCATTTCAATTATTTATTTTTACCAGTGAAACCAATATAACATCTCAACATTCACAAATATACATTTCTGACATTCAAAAACATAACAAAAACAAATCAGTGACCAATATAGCCACCTTTCTTTGCAAGGACACTCAAAAGCCTGCCATCCATGGATTCTGTCAGTGTTTTGATCTGTTCACCATCAACATTGCGTGCAGCAGCAACCACAGCCTCCCAGACACTGTTCAGAGAGGTGTACTGTTTTCCCTCCTTGTAAATCTCACATTTGATGATGGACCACAGGTTCTCAATGGGGTTCAGATCAGGTGAACAAGGAGGCCATGTCATTAGATTTTCTTCTTTTATACCCTTTCTTGCCAGCCACGCTGTGGAGTACTTGGACGCGTGTGATGGAGCATTGTCCTGCATGAAAATCATGTTTTTCTTGAAGGATGCAGACTTTTTCCTGTACCACTGCTTGAAGAAGGTGTCTTCCAGAAAATGGCAGTAGGACTGGGAGTTGAGATTGACTCCATCCTCAACCCGAAAAGGCCCCACAAGCTCATCTTTGATGATACCAGTCCAAACCAGTACTCCACCTCCACCTTGCTGGCGTCTGAGTCGGACTGGAGCTCTCTGCCCTTTACCAATCCAGCCACGGGCCCATCCATCTGGCCCATCAAGACTCACTCTCATTTCATCAGTCCATAAAACCTTAGAAAAATCAGTCTTGAGATATTTCTTGCCCAGTCTTGACGTTTCAGCTTGTGTGTCTTGTTCAGTGGTGGTCGTCTTTCAGCCTTTCTTACCTTGGCCATGTCTCTGAGTATTGCACACCTTGTGCTTTTGGGCACGCCAGTGATGTTGCAGCTCTGAAATATGGCCAAACTGGTGGCAAGTGGCATCTTGGCAGCTGCACGCTTGACTTTTCTCAGTTCATGGGCAGTTATTTTGCGCCTTGGTTTTTCCACACGCTTCTTGCGACCCTGTTGACTATTTTGAATGAAACGCTTGATTGTTTGATGATCACGCTTCAGAAGCTTTGCAATTTTAAGAGTGCTGCATCCCTCTGCAAGATATCTCACTATTTTTGACTTTTCTGAGCCTGTCGAGTCCTTCTTTTGAACCATTTTGCCAAAGGAAAGGAGGTTGTCTAATAATTATGCACACCTGATATAGGGTGTTGATGTCATTAGACCACACCCCTTCTCATTACAGAGATGCACAACACATAATATGCTTAATTGGTAGTAGGCTTTCGAGCCTATACAGCTTGGAGTAAGACAACATGCATAAAGAGGATGATGTGGTCAAAATACTCATTTGCCTAATAATTCTGCACTCCCTGTATAACTGTTTTAATAATGGCTTTTGATATAATTAGGAATAGGTTATAATGAGATGGAAATTAACATTGCAATATCTAGTCTTCTAAAAAATGTAAATCTAATAGTTAAAACTAAAAAGTTCAATTGTCAGCAATTTATGTAATTTCTCTTGGCCCCATAAATATGTGACTTGGTTATTAAGTTGGTATTTATACTGTTATATAATCTTGGTTCATCAGGTATTTACAACAGTATTTTTAATAGTGAATTATATTTAGCAATATATGAGATAAGAATTTCTGATGTTTGCCACTTTTACATCACTAGTTATTTTGTTTGGCACTTTTTTGCACTTTTTCTGTACCATCAGAACTTTATGCACATTATTTCATATGCAATGCATTGTCACTTTAAGTATTGCAAGAGTCATTATAAATACAGTGACAACTCACATTTTAGGAATTTAATGTAATGCACTATTATTTGGTGCCTATAATAGGTTCACTATGTAAGCAATTCACTGTTGATTCATCCGTTCATATCTCCCATCTATTTAGTACCATCACTCTTATGCACTTAATATTCAAAGGGTTTGCAATATAGTTACATAGTTACATAGTTACATAGCTGAAAAGAGACTTGCATCCATCAAGTTCAACCTTCCTCACATTTGTTTTTTGCTGTTGATCCAAAAGAAGGCAAAAAACCCAGTCTGAAGCACAATTTTGCAACAAGCTAGGAAAAAAAATTCCTTCTTGACCCCAGAAGGGCAGTCAGATTTATCCTTGGATCAAGCAGTTATTGCCCTACATTGAAAGATTAGATCCTTGAATATTCTGTTTTTGCAAGTATGCATCTAGTAGCTGTTTGAACATCTGTATGGAGTCTGATAAAATATCCCTTTTGCTAGACTACAGTTGCAAGAAAAAGTATGTGAACCCTTTGGAATGATATGGATTTCTGCACAAACTGGTCATAAAATGTGATCTGATCACCATCTAAGTCACAACAATAGACAATCACAGTCTGCTTAAACTAATAACACACAAAGAATGAAATGTTGCCATGTTTTTTATTGAACACACAATGTAAACATTCAAAGTGCAGGTGGAAAAAGTATGTGAACCCATGGATTTAATAACTGGTTGAACCTCCTTTGGCAGCAATAACTTCAACCAAATGTTTCCTGTAGTTGCAGATCAGACGTGCACAACAGTCAGGAGTAATTCTTGACCATTCCTCTTTACAGAACTGTTTCAGTTCAGCAATATTCTTGGGATGTTTGGTGTGAATCGCTTTCTTGAGGTCATGCCACAGCATCTCAATCGGGTTGAGGTCAAGACTCTGACTGGGCCACTTCAGAAGGCATATTTTCTTCTGTTTAAGCCATTCTGTTGTTGAGTTACTTCTATGCTTTGGGTCATTGTCCTGTTGCAACACCCACCTTCTGTTGAGCTTCAGCTGGTAGACAGATGGCCTTAAGCTCTCCTGTAAGCTTGGGAATTCATTTTTCCTTCGATGATAGCAATCCGTCCAGGCCCTGACGCAGCAAAGCAGCCCCAAACCATGATGCCCCCACCACCATACTTCACAGTTAGGATGAGGTTTTGATGTTGGTGTGCTGTGCCTCTTTTTCACCACACATAGTGTTGTGTGTTTCTTCCAAACAACTCAACTTTGGTTTCATCTGTCCACAGAATATTTTGCCAGTACTGCTGTGGAACATCCAGGTGCTCTTGTGCAAACTGTAAATGTGCAGCAATGTATTGTTTGGACAGTAGTGGCTTGCTCTGTGGTATCCTCCCATGAAATCCATTCTTGTTTAGTGTTTTACGTATGGTAGATTCGCTAACAGGGATGTTAGCATTTGCCAGTGACTTTTGTAAGTCTTTAGCTGACACTCTAGGATTCTTCTTCAACTCATTCAGCAGTCTGTGCTGTGTTCTTGCAGTCATCTTTACAGGACGGCCACTCCTAGGGAGAGTAGCAGCAGTGCTGAACTTTCTCCATTTATAGACAATTTGTCTTACCGTGGACTGATGAACAGCAAGGCTGTTTCATCTCATTGATTGGACTCCAGTTGGCTGACATCTCACTCCAATTAGCTCTTGGAGATGTCATTAGTCTAGGAGTTCACATACTTTTTCCACCTGCACTGTGAATGTTTACATACTGTGTTCAATAAAAACATGGCAACATTTCATTATTTGTGTGTTATTAGTTTAAGCAGACTGTGATTGTCTATTGTTGTGACTTAGATGATGATCAGATCACATTTTATGACCTATCTGTGCAAAAATCCATATCAAAGGGTTCACATACTTTTTCTTGCAACTGTATATGAGCACGTATCATTTGTTTATACACGTTGTCATAGGAACGTGCCGACTGCCATCACGTTTGTTCGTGATCACATCACATGAGGGGTGGAGTCACTTTTACGCATGCGCCCTTCATTCAGCTGAACGCCGTCGGCGTGATCTAAGTATATATATATATATATATATATATATACATACACACACATACACTGTCCAGGTGTATTTTACTATTTATATATATATATATATATATATATATATATATATATATATCAAATTACACAGAGACTGATACTGTTTAAATATATAATTATTGTTATATATATTTATATATAATATATAAAAAAATATGTAAATACGTTAAAAATGTAATTAAAAAATAATTTAAAAAAATAATTACAAAATATATAGATGTGTGTTATTTCGTTCTAAATATTGTGATATTAATATATATATATTTATATCAAAATACACATAGAACAAAATAATATATAATATCTATATACATAAAAATATACGTATATATCACTATAAATACCTATATATAAATAAAAATATAAAAAAAAAAAAATATATATATATATATACACACATATGTATATATATACATATATTAATTCTACATATATATTTATGTAATATTTTTACCTAATTAGGTATCTTAATTAATTACAATTAGCGGGATCTGTCTGACAACCCATGCCGAAAGTACAGGGAATTTAATTTGCTAGCACTATATTTAACCCTATAACTTTCTAAGACACAAAAAAACCTGTACATGGGGGGTACTGTTTTACTCGGGAGACTTCTCTGAACACAAATATTAGTGTTTCAAAACAGTAAAATGTATTACAACGATGATATCGCCAGTAAATTGACATTTTATTTGCATTTTTCACTCACAAACAGCACTTACATAGACGATATTATTGCTGTGATACCTTTTACTGTTTTGAAACACAAATATTTGTGTTCAGCGAAGTCTCCCGAGTACAACAGTACCCCTCATGTACAGGTTTTATGGTGTTTTCAAAAGTTACAGTGTCAAATATAAGGCTTGTGTTTCATTTTTTTCACATTAAAATTCGCCAGATTGGTTACGTTGCCTTTGAGACCCTATGGTAGCCCAAGAATGAAAATTACCCCTATGATGGGATACCATTTGTAATAGTAGACAACCCAAGGTATTGCAAATGGGGTATGTCCAGTCTTTTTTAGTAGCCACTTAGTCACAAACACTGGCCAAAATTGGCGTTTTTTGCATTTTTCACACACAAACAAATACCAACGCTACTATTGCAAATGGTATGCCATTATGGGTGTACATTTAATTCCTGGGCTACTATACAGTCTTAAAGGCAACGTAACCAATCTGGCGAATTTCAATTTAAAATGTTACGTGCTATATTTGACCCTGTAACTTCCCAAAACACCATAAAACCTGTACATAGGGGGTACTGTTTTACACGTGAGACTTTGCTGAATACAAATAGGTGTATTTTATTGCAGTAAAAGCAAACAGTATTATGACATTGACAGTTAAAATGTCACATAGAACAAAAAAAAATAAAAAAAAATCTTATTTTCTCCCATTTTTTTCATATTAAATTATGTTTCAAAGCTAAATATTTGATATTAAATGAAAGCCCTGTTTCCCCTGAATAAAATTATATATAATAAGGGGGGGTGGGGTGGATTTAATATGAAAGAGGTGAATTACGGTTGGACAGACATATAGCGCAAATGCCAGGTTTTGTTTACGTTTTGTTTTGTTCACAACGTGTACATTTGGCTCAGTCCTTAAGGGGTTAAATGACCAAATAAAGCATTGCTGATTTTATCTCTCAACTGTGAGTGCAGCTATACTTTTTCTATTTTTTGGATACACTTGAGCCCAGGCTGGCACCCGGCAAATTTTTTTTAAATATTACGGCTTGAGTGCAGGGACATTCTCTCTCTCTCTCTCTCTCTCTCTCTCTCTCTCTCTCTCTCTCTCTCTCTCTCTCTCTCTCTCTCTCTCTCTCTCTCTCTCTCTCTATATATATATATATATATATATATATATATATACACATACACACACACTGCTCAAAAGAATAAAGGGAACACAAAAATAACACATCCTAGATCTGAATGAATTAAATATTCTTCTGAAATACTTTGTTCTTTACATAGTTAAATGTGCTGACAACAAAATCATACAAAAACAAAAAAATGGAAATCAAATTTTTCAACCCATGGAGGTCTGGATTTGGAGTCAGACTCAAACTTAAAGTGGAAAAACACACTACAGGCTGATCCAACTTTGATGTAATGTCCTTAAAACAAGTCAAAATGAGGCTTAGTAGTGTGTGGCCTCCACGTGCCTGTATGACCTCCCTACAATGCCTGTGCATGCTCCTGATGAGGTGGCGGATGGTCTCCTGAGGTATCTCCTCCCAGACCTGGACTTAAGCATTTGGCAACTCCTGGAAAGTCTGTGGTGCAACATGACGTTGGTGGATGGAGCGAGACATGATGTCCCAGATGTGCTCAATTGGATTCAGGTCTGGGGAACGGGCGGGCCAGTCCATAGCATCAATGCCTTTGTCTTGCAGGAACTGGTGACACACTTCAAGCAACATGAGGTCTAGCATTGTCTTGCATTAGGAGGAACCCAGGGCCAACCACACCAGCATTTGGTCTCACAAGGGGTCTGAGGATCTCATCTCGGTACCTAATGGCAGTCAGGCTTTCTCTGGCAAGCACATGGAGGGCTGTGCGGCCCCCCAAATAAATGCCACCCCACACTTTTACTGACCCACTGCCAAACCGGTCATGCTGGAAGATGTTGCAGGCAGCAGAACGTTCTCCACGGCGTCTCCAGACTCTGTCACGTCTGTCACATGTGCTCAGTGTGAACCTGCTTCCATCTGTGAAGAGCACAGGGTGCCAGTGGCGAATTTTCCAATCTTGGTGTTCTCTGGCAAATGCCAAACATCCTGCACGGTGTTGGGCTGTAAGCACAACCCCCACCTCTGGAAGTCGGGCCCTCATACCACCCTCATGGAGTCTGTTTCTGACCATTTGACCAAACACATGCACATTTGTGGCCTGCTGGATTCATTTTGCAGGGCTCTGGCAGTGTTCCTCCTGTTCCTCCTTGCACAAAGGAAGAGGTAGCAGTCCTGCTGCTTGGTTGTTGCCCTCCTACGGCCTCCTCCACGTCTCCTGATGTACTGGCTTGTCTCCTGGTAGCGCCTCCATGTTTTGGATGCTACGCTGACAGACACAGCAAACCTTCTTGCCACAGCTCGCATTGATGTGCCATCCTGGATGAGCTGCACTACCTGAGCCACTTGTGTGGGTTGTAGACTCCTTCTCATGCTACCACTAGAGTGAAAGCACCGCCAGCATTCAAAAGTGACCAAAACATCAGCGAGGAAGCATAGGAACTGAGAAGTGGTCTGTGGTCACCACCTGCAGAACCACTCCTTTATTGGGAGTGTCTTGCTAATTGCCTATAATTTCCACCTGTTGTCTATCCCATTTGCACAACAGCATGTGAAATTGAGTGTCACTCAGTGTTGCTTCCTAAGTGGACAGTTTGATTTCACAGAAGTGTGATTGACTTGGAGTTACAGTGTGTTGTTTAAGTGTTCCCTTTATTTTTTTGAGCAGTGTATATATGTTCTTAATATATACACAAATATTAGCGTTTAAAAACAGTAAAATATATCACACAATGATATCGTCAGTAAAAATATATATAAAACTGGGGGTGCAGCCCGACTGACATGTCGAACGGACATGCTTTTTTGGTTGTTGCGTTCAGTTTGGCTATTTAAGTGACCCATGAAGATACATACCTGCTTTTAGCCTCAGTTGGACTCTTTTAATGCAATTTCTTCTAATTTTGACTGGAGGCATTCAACTTTTGGACTTAGTGGCCTGGTGGTGGGGAGAGGTGACCAATCTCCCAAACTGGAGCAGCCTGTGATCAAGTGCTCCTTACTGGTGCTTCGTATCCCCAGTCCCTCTCGACCAGTGAGAGTTATGCTGGTTCTCTATGGAGCAGCTTCTTTATTGCTCACAAACATCACATCGCTTCTTGTGAAATGGTGTCTGACACCTAAGATGGCTGAGATTTCCTTGCCAGAGAAATTGCTGATTCGGAGTCAACTGCACCCACAATGGGATGCCTTTCTCAGCTCATTTGACAAGCTTTGTGCTCGATTTTAAGCTAAGTTGGGTCAGAGGGCCTTATAACTTCAGATCCCAGAGCTATCCAAGCTCGTTCACCAAGCCGTGGCGCATCCATTCATTGACAGTCGTAACTACTACTGCACGTACCTGCACGGAATAATAAGCTGCACTTTGTCTTACCTTTCAGGATGCTGTGCTGGAAATCAGCTACACCCGATTCAGCAGTCAGCATGCATAAGTTCTAGCCCCAGGTCATGCTCAATGGTTGATTTAGTACAAATGTAGAGCTTAAAACATCATAATACCTGGCAAATCTCCTTACTTATGCCAGAAGACAAGATCAGAGTCTTGCTTTGTATGAGGTCTGATGTTTGACTGCAGAACTTCCCTTGTTTTGTATTTTTTTTAATTTTATAATTTTTTACCTTATTTTATTATTTGTCTCACTCTGCTGAATTTAGTAGTGTCATTATCATGTGGCCACTCAATACTGTTCCAGTGGCTTTTCTTTCGAGTAATTGTGTCTAATAGTGCTTACCTCAATATCTGTTATCTGCAATATGTATACAGTAATGAAATATGTATCTTTTGGTTTCTAATTTTATGCTATATGGATTTTTCCCCTTACTCTGCACATCAAAAATAATGTTGCATATGTCTCTCAACATATACAACTATTACAAAATTATTATTTTTTTCTTCTGAGAGGGATTGGCAGAGGAAACCTTATTATTTTGATTTCTTATTTAATAATGTTTGACACACAATTGTTCTTGTTAACAATGTTTATAATGTTTCTTTTCTTTTTCTATTTGTTTCTTAATTTCTCTCTTTTGTTTTAGATCACTTTGACCTCCCAGAGTGTGCAAACACACAATTCATTTAATCCTTGTTTAGACGTACTTGGGTTCGTTGGGTCAGATATCTGCTTACATAATGGTTGTGAGGAAGTGCCCTTCGTCACTTGTTCTTGGAGAGGACTAATGGCAAGCCTTTTGCCGTGTGACTATGGCCCCTGGGAGGTATTGCCATTTAAAAACCTCTATATATGGCTATTGTATTTTGGAGACTGTTTCTGGCCCTTTAATTTGTACTGTTACAGTTCTGCACTTTTGAAGTAGCACTTCGGATCCGAAGTAGTTGAAGGGACCGCATTTCGTGCATACGAACATGTGGCAGCAGCCACTTTAATTTAGCCGAACACGGTCAGCGGTGTTTTGCCGTCGAGTTCATGGAACTAAAATTGTATACGCGACGACACGAACACCGCTGAACTTTTACCTTCTCTGGAACTTTGCCGCTTCGACAGTAGTCGAACAGCATTCGAAAAAACGAACGCCACATTAACATTGCCTATTTGCACGAATGGCCTCCATTCATGAATTTGAACAGTATTTTACCTATGGTGAATAGACCGGCTGCACAGCCCAAATCTGTGGAACTGTTTTGGGCAATAAAATGTGCATGTGGTCCGTCAAATGTGACTTCCAGCTATCTCCCGAACCACTGGACCAATTTGCATGATTTTTGGATAGGTTGGTTCCCTAATTTATTGGAATTGCATGCGTAGTTTGGAAGTTCTGAAAAATTTGTAAAAAGTATATTTTTCTCTTGGAGATAATTGAGTTGATACAGCAATTAACTCAATTATCTCCCAAGCAGAGGGGAGGAATTTACTATAATGAATGGGAGTGTTTATCTGTGTGACTGTAAACAATTGGTTGTTGCATTTGTGTTTTCAGTGCCCAACAAGGTCCACGTGGGTGGTTACCTTGTGGGAAAAAGTGTGTAAAAGAAACAATAAAGCCTCAGTGCATTCTGTTCCTGCATAACCCTCAATACGTAGCCTCGTCTCTTTATTGTAGGGAACTGCTATATTCACACTGGGGATTGCTATACTTTGTATACTCCCCTGAGCTCTAATCACTTAGCTCTTTTAAGAGCTGTTCCTGATACGCTCTCCTGGAGGAGAGGTCTTTCCCAAACGGTCCTGGAGGACAGAAGTTGATCCAGGGTAGAAGGAAGACGGCAAGACTCCAGTTAAGCTGCGGTGGTTGTGGAGTCTGCGGTGGTTGTGGTGTCCGGTGCGGTGCTTATGGTCCTTGGCGTCAGCTAGGAAGTGTCGGTCAACGGAGGTGCCCAGTCGGGGTGCCAGGTGATCCGTAACAATGGTGTACACTTTTTATTGTTACTTGCTAACCTAATTTCCCTTTTTGTAAACGTGTCTTTATTAAACGCTTATTGAAAACAACATTTAATTATTTTTCATAATATTAAATCATTTAAAAGTTTATTAAAAAATATTAAATAATTTTGAATCTAGCAATATTAAATCGAGGACCATGGCTCCAATTCATAATTTTTGTATTCTTTTCAAACTATTTATAATTTTAAAAACAATATACAAGAAAATGTACATATATAAAAATAAATGAATATATTTTTCAGGTATTTCTGTTATTTTCTAATAAATGTATTTAATTGATATACATACCTTGTTTTTTTTTGAGTTCCAAAAGATAAGTGATTCATTTAGTGCAAATGTAGAGCTTACAATATCATAATATCCAAGAATTCTGAATTCTGTCTTCCTGTTATGTGTATGCCAATTTATTATGTCATAGCCATTATTAAAGTCACCTTGCTTATCAAACGAAAACATTTTTGCATCGTAATCGAACTTGACATTTTGAATTTCACTGACTAGCTGCAACAAAACAAACAAACAAATGTAATTGCAATAGACAGACACTAATAAAATTGTTAAAATATTTTAAAAAATACAATATTGAAAAAAAATGTTTTATATACCTCTTCAAAAGCACATTTTTATATACCTCTTCAAAAGCAAATTAAACTGTGTGCCCACAGGGGTGCCGCAGAATATTTCCCCAGGTTCTATGATTATAGCACTATGGAAACATTACTGCTCAACAGGGACCAGGTCGAGTGCCGCAGTCCTTTAAGACCATGCCCGGGCCCCTGTAATGCCGGCCAACTGACTGTCACTTCCTCCCAGCATCCTGCAGGGAGACAGCGTGGGAGGGAGAGGAGGCAGCTGCAGCATGGGGGAGAGGAGCATAAAGAGCTCCAGACCCCTCATTCCTACAGCAGCAGGACTCCAATCCACTCTCCTGGCACATAAGGTAAGCTAACAGGAGGGTGGCTGAAGATATAAAAAAAAAAATCCCTTGAGTGTGTGTGTGTGTGTGTGTGAGTGTTTGTATGTGTATGAGTGTAAGTGTTTGTATGTGTATGAGTGTGAGTGTTTTTATATGTATCAGTGTGAGTGTTTTTATGTGTATCAGTGTGTGTATGTGTATGAGTGTGCATGTGTCAGGGTGTGTGTTTTTATGTCAGAGTGTATCTGTGTCATGGTGTGGGCATGTATCAATGTTTGTCTGTGTTTGGGTGCCTGTGTGTATATGTCAGTGTGTATCTATGTGTGTATGTGTCAGTGTCTATATGAATTTGTGTGTATGTGTCGGTGTATTTTTATGCATTTGTGTGTTAATGTGCATGAATATCTGTGTAAGTATGTATGTATGTATGTATGTATCTATCTATCTGCATACATCCAAGCAGTCGAACATCAGCACAACATACAAGCACACTCCTGCAATCTAACACAAATATTACATCAAAACACACCCCTGCATTCAAACTAAAAAAGATATATACAAACACACATATTTCACATAAATGTACATCCACATTTAAAAGTAAACATTACATTCAGACACACCCCTGAAATCAAACGCAAACATCACATACAAACACACCCCTGTATTAAAACACAATAAATGTATACAAGCACCCGTTCAAAACACTGTACATTACACTATAGCGCCAATAAATGCAGCAGTGCTGTACAGATATGCAACCTAGAAATTTTGACTTGGGATGCCCTGGAAAAATACTGAAATATTAAGGGCGCCTTGAACCTAAAAAGTTTGGGAACCACTGCTCTATACTTTTGATATGTGGCAAAGTAAAGTATTTAAAAAATAATTAATTGGTGGTAACATGCACACATAAATAACACTGGCTATTTCAGCTCTTTCACTTTAACCCCTTAAGGACACATGACGTGTGTGACATGTCATGATTCCCTTTTATTCCAGAAGTTTGGTCCTTAAGGGGTTAAAGAATGGTCCCACACAACATATGCATAAAACAAAGAAAAAATACAATATATAGTGTAATACAGTTTATAGATATGCAGTGAAATAAACATAGCAAGTGTTCTACTCATTCAGACTTTTCCCCTTCCCAAGGGCATCATATAATAAAGCACAAAACACACACACTATCTAGTGCATATTATCCTTTTGTTTAAAATGTATCCCTTTAAATGTATGCAAATTTATACACTCTCTTAACTTTGTAGACTATTCTTGTATTGGTTGTGTAACATTACTACTCCAAATATCTGTGCTGTCTGTCTATATCAGATGACACATCCCTTTTTGGCTAATCAAACTCACATCCACACTCAGCAGTACAGTAAAATAATGTTTACTGTATTTTATTACAAAGTCATAAGAATAAAGACACTAGCAGGTTACTTGTAATATTGGTGAGAAGACAGCATACGCTCAATCTCACAAACTCGCAAACGAAAGTCCCAAAGTTTGCATGTTGCATCTGGTTAGGTTTTGTCTAGAGGTGTATCCTCTATGTGGAGTACTTGTGACATAACATATTTAATCCTTTAAACCCTCCTTCCATTCTGCCCTCTGGAATGCATGCTCTGTGTGCAACATAACTAAATCTACTTCCATCCATGAAGTATTCATCTCACGCTCCCTTAACTTACGTGCTTTAACTTAAAACTTACCTTTGCTTCTCCTCTCCTCCCACCACCTGTCCGCTTGATCCTGTATCTTTCCACCTAATCAGATCTCTCTCCCTTAGTCTTGTACTATCCTCAACACAGATCCTAAACTGCTGTCTTTCCATTGGTCTTGTCCCTGCTCCCCTTAAGCATGCTACTATTGTACCCATCTTCCACTTCCAACTATCGTCCCATTTCCCTGCTTCCTTTTTCCTCAAAACTTCTAGAAATACTTGTCTTTACTTGTAAGGCTCACTTCCTAAATTCCAACTCCCTTCCTCGATCCTCTTCAATCTGGCTTTCGCCCCCTCCACTCTACTGAGACTGCTCTTATTAAAGTTACAAATTACCTAATCGCAGCTAATTCCAAAGGCCACTACTCCATACTAATTCTTCTTGACCTTTCTGCTGCTTTTGACACTGGTGATCATGGCCTCCTTCTCCTAACTCTTTTATCTCTTGGTCTCTGTGACACAGCCCTCTCATGGTTCTCCTCCTATCTCTCCCTAAGCTTATTCAGTGTCTCTTTTTCCAACGACACCTCCTCTCCTCGTCCTGTCTCAGTCGGAGTCCCTCAAGATTCAGTTCTTGGTCCCCTTTGTTCTCTCTCTATGCTGGCTCTCTTGGCAAACTCATTAATTCCTATGGATTCCACTACCACCTGTATGCTGATGACACACAGATATACATCTCCTCCCCTGACCTTCCCCTTGCTGTCCTACTTAGTGTCACCAATTGCCTCTCTTCTATCTCTGATTGGATGTACTCCCACTTTCTGAAACTCAATCTCTCTAAAACTGGGTTTCTTATTTTTCCTCTTTATAACACTGATCCTCCTCCTTCACTCTCCCTGCAGGTTGATGGTACCTGCCTCTCCCCATCCTTTCAAGCTTGCTGTCTTGGTGTAATTTTTGATCCTGGCCTCACCTTTGCACCTTATGTCTAGTCTGTTGCTAAAACCTCTTGATTCCAACTTAAAAACAATTCCCACATATGCCCCTTTCTTACGCAAGTAGCTGCCAAGGAGCTTGTTCATGCTCTAGAAATCTCTTGCATGGATTACTGTAGGATTCCCTTTAAATTGTTCTCCCCAGAAGCCGTACTGCCCTCCTACAATCTGTGATGAATGCTGCTGCCAGGCTGATCTTTCTCTCCTGTTGCTCCTCTCACACCTCACCCCTCTGTCAATCCGTACACTGGCTTCCTGAACCCTACAGGTGCCAATTTAAAATGCTAACCCTTACCTATAAAGCCCTAATCAACTCTAGCCCCATCTTACATTATTTCACTGATTCATGGGTATGCCCCCTCTCGGTCTCTCCACTCTGCCGGTGACCTTCTCCTGTCCACTGCTCGCACCCTTTCTGCTAACTTGCGCTTGCAGGACTTCTCACGGTCTGCTCCTTTCCTTTAGAACAGCCTGCCGACCCCTGTCAGACTGTCCCTAAGTCTTCAATCCTTTAAGAAGTCCCTCAAAACCCTTTTTTTAAGGGATTGCTTATGGCCTCCAAGAGTAACTTCTAGCTCTCAAACCTTCCTCTTTCTCTCATAAAGGGCCACACTCCACTCTCACCTCCAGTTCTGCTACTTCCCCACCATGTCTATTTGCTGTCTCCCTCAAGACCCTTCCTATTGTGTTTTTATACCCCACCTCCTCTAGAATGGAAGCTTGTTTGAGCAGGGTCCTCAACTACCTATTGTCCTGTTGCATTTTGTTATTGTCTCATTTGGTAAATTCCCCTCTTGTTGTAAAGCGCTGCTGAATAAGCTGGCGCTATATAAATAATAACTAATAATAATAATAGTAATACTAATAATAATAATCCAATAGGGGCCCCTCAGATGTTTCAATCTCCTTCTTCGTTTATCTGTATTTTATTTGGTGATGTAACTACTCCAACTTCCCATTAGTAAATCCTTCCTACAGAGCTGTCTTAATAACTATTCATGTTTTGTTAATCATTTTAAAACTATAGGTATCTCTCAGTCAGTAACAGTGTCTATAACTTATAACAAGGCATCTAAAACTTATATTGATCCAAAACAGTCTACAGCTAAAAGAATGATGTAAAACATCACAAGTGCTGGTTAATACTTTTACACAGAAAACCATTCTCATATAAATCCTCTAATTGAACATAAACCAAAATGTGCACATAGAAACACCTACATACACTAGAGGGCGCCAGACACCATTTATATCATTTTTTGTATACGTACAAAATAGATATAATTATCGATAAAGCATGAAATGATGAAGTTCCTATTCCTATATATCGTCAGTAATCTCAAACAAGAAAAATGAAGAGGAAAGAGATCGTGGTATAGTTCATTAATTCAGATGCACACTAAAAAAGGTAAAAAAGTCACCAAAACAACTTTAGCTTATGGTCTCTAGATCATGCCTATGAAGTTTCACTACTCAATTCACTAGAATTTAAGAGTTAAATCACTTTTGTTTCTGTACATGCAGACCTGGCTACATCTCCCCTGGCTGTGACTCACACAGCATGCATGAAAAAATTGTTTCACTTTCAGTCACATGCAACTTACTTTACAAAGTTACAATGTCCTGCACTCTAAATTAAAAATTTTAATCACACACAGGAGGCTCCTGCAGGGTCCTGCAAGCTATTAACAGTGCAAGAGATAAGAAATTCTAAATTAAACAGAATATGCAATAAAGGAAGTATAAACATTAAATGACTCTTTACAGGAACTGTTTAGGAAGGCTGTGCAAGTCACATGCAGGGTGGTATGGCTAGGGTACATAAACAAAGTGATTTAACTCCTAAATGGCAGAGAATTGAGCAGTGAGACTGCACTGGCATGATCAATACACAAAAACTGTTTCATTAAGCTAAAGTTGTTTTGGTGACTATAGTGTTCCTTTAATGCTTATCGATTTTAATGAAATAGACATCTGTTAAAATATCATAGCATTATTCCTCTAATCCATAACCTTGGAGTGCTAAAAGCCACATATGACATTGCTGAAAATGTAGGTGATACAGGGGTTTGAATTAGATCATGTGCACCAATTATTTTACCAGCTTGCAATAAAAGTGTTTAGTGAATAAACTCATTTGTAAAGCAAAGTAATGTAGACGGTTTTTGGTACTTTATAAGGAGTGGGTTAAAAGCAAGATGCCATAATTTGCCAGAATTATGCAAAATTGCTTAATATTAAAATGCAAATGTATGTTTCTGCATAAGTACACATAAACATTGAACAACTATCAACCAAGACATCTATATATGCTTTTGTTTATATTTATTTTAAAGATTTTCTTACCTCCAGTGGTGAAAAGCTGGCATTTTTGGTGCATATTTCATTTTTGCACAACAGATTTTTTAGTGCATATGCAATGGATTTTACAGCCAAAGACGTGCTGAATGTTGTACTCCATTGAATACTTTGCAGCAAATAGTCATCATTTGCTAGCATTATATTATCATTTTTGCATGTCAGAGGTGATTTATGTGTTATAGAATTTGAAGTAAAACAGTAGCCGAGTGATTTATTGATACATTCCAAGTATTCACTGTATTCTTTCGTGCATCCAAATCGATAATTTTTATATTCTTCATGAATCAGATTTTTTTCACCATCTCCAGAAGGGTGAAGGTTTTGTAGATAATCTTTAAACCCTGAAATAATACCTGCATGGAAATTTAATCCAAGTATAGTACCGACCTTGTCAATATTTGGAATATTTGCAACTTCTCTTGACATAGACCAGATATCACTTGCTATCCAGATTCTGGATATGTTGAGTCTGATTGATTCATTAAAAATCTTAATGACAGAAAATCCACTTGCAAAAATAACAACAACGTTTGCAGAACAGTTCTGAAATTCTTGCATTATACTGTGTATTTCTTTTTGCATTAAAGGGTGTTCTGCATTTGGTGGAATAGTTTTTGTGAATGCCAGACATATTCCTTCCTCTTTAAAAAATGTGTTTAAAAGGTCAAGTGCAGAATGTCCATATGCATCGTCACTTGCAATTATCCCTACCCAGTTCCATCCAAATTTTCTGATAATTTTAGCAATTGCTTGTGTTTGGAAGGTATCACTGGGAACAGTTCGAAGAAATGAAGGGAATCTCAATTTATCACTGAAATTTGGAGCAGATGATGCAGGACTGATCTACATAAATAACAATAAATAATGATTTGGTACCTTGTTCAAACATATAAAAAAAAAAGATTATCAATATGATGTCTAGATAAATATATTGTTCATTGCATTAGAATTGTAATAGTATTATATAACCACTATATTTTACATATAGAATAATGGACACTTGATGGTCTACAATAAGTCACCATGTAGTACTATTGTCCTACATGCATTTAAAAGTAATGAAAAACAGGTCATAATCAACCCTTATTCTCCTCTGAGCTCTGCAGCATAAAAAAAAAAAAAATGTCTTCTATAAAACAAATTATACTTTTTTTTTAGAATGTTCGGTTAGGTAACATGCCAACAATTTGCATACACTCATGGAGAAAGTGTAAAAGTGTTTCTAGGCCATATAAGCCCTCTCCATGCAAGTTTCATACAGATACAATTCATTGTCACCAATAGACTTGGAACATTAGAACATTAACAGAAAATTTGGTCCACACCTCTTTTCTTAAAATTTAGTTCAGTTCAGGAACTCCTAGACTCATTAACGGTAAGGCTTGTTTGAATATTGTCCATGAAAAATATTAGGGAAAACATGGAATATTAGAACATGGAGGAATACTACTGATATTATCTACTTCTCAGATATATTGCACTGTTAGTCTCTCTTTGCTTTTTTATACAGATTCGATGAATACCCTGATCTAACAGTGTTTTAGAAAAACTTTTCCTGACAAAACTGAGGCTATATATTCTGGCAAGTTTCATAGGGACTTTTATTGGGACTTTTCTTGGACCTTTTATTGTTACTTTTTGTTACTTTTATATATTGTTTATATTGTTTTTGGCGCAACCTTTTCTCCTCTTTTGTATTTATTAAAATATAAATATTATGTATATATTTTTCAGTACATTGATTGGCACATTTTTCAGCTGTTTGGCCCACAGATCAAGTAAATAAAAGTAACCAAAAGAGGGAAAAACAGGAGGAGGAGTAAAGATAAATGCCTATATATGTATAAAATAAATGCCTATAAATATATTTAAAATATATTTATTAAATATATACATTTATATAGATTTTTATACTGCTCCTCCTTATTTCTTCACTTCTAAATTTGTCCATTTATACTTACATATGGGAGTGCAAGAAACAGATTTCTGCCAAAACAACCAGACTAAATTTTAGATGAATAGCAATTTGGACAAAAGCAAATGTACACATTTAGTAACCAGTAGCATATCCAATGTGTTTCATCCAAGAATATATGACTTAGTTATAGATCTATGACATGGCTCTCTAAATATGTATAGTGTTTTGCAGTGCTTTTCTGTTTCTTAATTTGTTTGTTGCAGGTTTGTTGCAGTTCTTGCAAAGAAATATTGATTTATTCAAAAGTGGGTGGTGAAAATTAGGGATGGTGAGGCGCTGCCCCCTGATTTATTGGTCTCTGCCCAGTTAACCCCATCTATTCACCCTCCCCAAAAAGGGTTATTTACTATGAATTCAGAGCTGGAATTCCCATAGGCAAAGTAGGTACCTGCCTATAGGTGTATCGCAATTACAGGCACAACTCCATGGCCACCAGTGTTTCGCCATCTTCACAGACAGTAAAACACCTCCCAGAGTTTGAGGCAGCTGTTCACTTGCAATGCATTGTCTTCTCAGAACACAGCAATCCCTAGGTGCCAACAGTCTCTAATTTTCAGTGACAGTTCCACATTTTGGGAATATGTTAAAAAAAAAAAAAATAGGTCAGAGGGACCTGTCCATTTTGAATTCTGCCAGCCGATTTCAAAACACAGATTTGATCTGGGCAATAGAGCACTTCAGCAGCACTCCGTGAATGGTCTTTCCTGAGGGGGCAGGCTATCAGTCAGCCTGGCCACTATTTTTGGTGGGATGTGCCTGGAAGGTTTCTTGGGCTTTTTTTTTTTTTTCATTTAGTTTGGAAGGGGGGCTGCACGCTTGAGAATTCTTTGCCTACAGGAGCTTGGTATACACTGGTCAGCCACAAACTTAAAACAACTGACAGGTGAAATGAGTAACATTGTTATATCACTAAAATAGCACCTGTCAATGGGTGGGATATATTAGGCAGCAAGTGAAGACTCAGTTATTGAATTTATTGTTTTGGAAGCAGCTAAAATGTACAAGAGATAAGAGTCAGCGTTCTGCTCTGTGCTCTGTGCTATGTTCTGTTGGGAAACCTTGGGTCCTGGCATTCATGCGGATGTTACTTTGCTCTGTGCAATGTTCTGTTGGGAAACCTTGGGTCCTGGCATTCATGCGGATGTTACTTTGCTCTGTGCAATGTTCTGTTGGGAAACCTTGGGTCCTGGCATTCATGCGGATGTTACTTTGACACCTACCTAGTGATTGTTGAAGTCCATGTATACTCCTTCATGGCAATCAAATAAACTCTCTATATTTATAAATTATACATTTATTAAATATATAATATATAGAGGGTTTTTTTATGCTCCTCCTTTTTCCCTCCATTGTTCACTTCTCAACATTTAGTGGCTTTCCCCTAGTCATCATTCATTTTTATTTCCCATCAATCACCTCTTTTTTGGCACCACGAGAGGATTTCATAATCACAGTGACAATGTTTAGCATTGCATGGTTGCACCCGTAATTCAGATACATTTCACCTTGGAATTCGAGAATGTCCTGAGGATAGTTCACAAGCTGAATTGAAACGTTGACTAAATGATTCTCTAAGACCCAGAGTGCTAGTATGATTGGGGACTACTGTATATATAAAATTGAACAATATAAAAAAAATAGTCTTTTACCTGAGGTATGGAATGAAGACTGAGAATCCGGGAAATTGCAATTGAAATTTCTGAATTCATTTCTCCTATTATGGCTTTCACAGAATGCTGTACTTTGGTCCTGCAGTCAGGAAGCTTGTTCAGTAAGTTTAACTCAGGAATTAGTTTAATTGTTGATTGCATAGCTTTGGAAACATCGGAGCACGAGTCATATATTGCATAACCCAATTTAACCCCAGGCAAGAGACTGGAATTATTAATTTCTTCAATTGAATATATCATAGCATAGGATTTAATGACATTTCTTAACAGTAAACTAGAAAAGATAAAAGAAAAATAATTGAAAAGCAAACAGGAAATATTTACTAGAGCATAGAAGTTAAAATGCATATTGCATGTTATGTCATCAAGATTTAAAATATTTGAAATTATGGATCAATTTTTTCATATCAACTTAATATTCATTAAAAACAATGTCTGATTTTTATTAGTTTTTCATATTTATTAAAAATAATTATCACGAGAGGGCAGGGCTTCAAGTCCATACTGGGCAAATGCATGACTGGCAAGCCCCTCCTATAACTCGCCTAGAGCTACGAAAACGTGTACATAACACTACCAAATCAATTTCGGCCATGTTCTCATGGTGTCAAGAAGTTACCTACTTATGGTGTCAAGAAGTTACCTACCAAGTGCCTTGTGTGACTTGCATCGACAGAGCTCTGACCCTTTAAGATTAGCTGTGATCCAGCTGTCGGACATGGTGACAGGAGTCAGTGACGGGATCACTACAGGGATGGAGGGAGGCCTTCTGCTCAGCCTTTGATCGCATTTGTGTACAATTCTGGAATTAGATCCACTTTACAAGCCAACCTTGATGATGTGTAAAAGTCCCCTGAGAAAGCTACGGACTGCTCCTTGCATTCTGGGTTGGAAACTCAGAGGGGGTATTACAATGGGCACCACTTACAAACCCAGGAGATTTCTCTTTTACAGGATCACACTCGGGATGCTGTCCTAAAAAACAGGGTCAGTGGACATAGTGCAGAAGTTCCCAATGAGACCTCAAGCTGGAGGAGTAGAATCCAGAAACACCATGGGGAGCGCCCTACAACAATGCCCGTACCACAGCACACAGAGGCCTTCAGGCATTGACTGACTTGGTCTCTCTAACGGGCATAACTTCTTACAAGTACAAACTTATATTATGATTACCACGGTTTACTTACTGCAGTTCATTTTATTTTCAGCTACATTTCATATATTTAACTCTCTTCTTTGCCCTGCTGTTCCTCCTCCACCTACTAACTTGACCGCCTCAGACTTTGCAACTCACTTCACTGACAAGTTCTCTAGAATCAGAGAAGAGATCTCTCATCTTTCTTCTTCCCCTTACAATACTTCCCCTAACTTCACTCCCTCTGCTGTTCTATGTTCATTCCCACCCGCTACATTGGAAGAGGTTTCTGCTCTGCTCCAGTCCTCCCGCCATGGCCGGCGCGTCCATAAGGCGGCACAGGCGGCCGCCTTAGGGCGCACCGGCTCTGGGGGCGCCAGATTTCAGTGACCGGCAGGAGGGAAGCGCTCCCTCCTGCCAGGTCACCTTCTGCACCCCCGGCGGGCGGCAGCGTTCTAATGAGAGGCTGCGAGGGAGCTCTAACCTGTCTGCTCTGCTCCCTCGCGCGCCGTGTGCTGATGCTGCGGGAGCCGGAATATGACGTCATATTCCGGCTCCCGGCATCAGCAGACAGCCCGCGAGGGAGCAGAACAGACAGGTTAGAGCTCCCTCGCAGCCTCTCATTAGAACGCTGCCGCCAGCCGCACGCTGCCGCCAGCCGCACGGAAGCCCCACTGGGACACATCCACACCAGCTCTCCAGGTAGGGAGGCTGGGTGGATATTAATATTTATTAGTGTGTGTCTGAAAGTGTATGTGTGAGTGTGTGTGTCTGAAAGTGTATGTGTGAGTGTGTGTGTCTGTGTCTGAAAGTGTATGTGTGAGTGTGTGTTTGTCTAAATGTGTGTGTGTCTGTGTATGTGTTTGTCTGTGAGTGTGTGTCTGAAAGTGTATGTGTGAGTTTGTGTGTGTCTGTGAGTGTGTGTGTCTGAAAGTGTATGTGTGAGTGTGTGTTTGTCTAAATGTGTGTGTCTGTGTATGTGTTTGTCTGTGAGTGTGTGTCTGAAAGTGTATGTGTAAGTGTGTGTTTGTCTGTGAGTGTGTGTGTGTATGTGTCTGTGAGTGTGTGTGTATGTGTCTGTCAGTGTGTGTATGTGTTTGTCTTTGTGTGTGTATGTTTTTCTGTGAGTGTGTATGTTTTTCTGTGAGTGTGTGTCTGTATGTGTTTGTCTGTGAGTGTGTGTATGTGTGAGTGAGTGTGTGTCTGTGTATGTGTTTGTGAGTGTGTGTCTGTGTATGTGTTTGTCTGTGATTGTGTGTGTCTGTGTATGTGAATGTGTCTGTGTGTGTCTGTGAATGATTGTATGAATGTGTGTGTCTGTGTGTGTGTGTTTGTGAGTGTCTGTCAAATCAGTGAGAGTATGTTTGTGATTGAGTGTGTGTCTGTCAATGAATGAATGAGTGTGTGTCAGATCAGTGAGTCTGTGTCTGTCAGTGACGTCTGTGTGTTTTAAATTGAGTGTGTGTGGCTGTTAGTGTGTATACACCACTGAGTGTAGCGTGGCGGAGCGGAGCGCAGTACAGGAGCTTCTCTTTCCTGTACCCGGCCAGACTGAGAGGAGGTGCTCACTGAGAGAGCACTTCCTGTCAGTCCAGCCAGGTACAGAAAACTGAAGCTCCTGTAGAGGGTCTGCTCCGCAACGCTACAAGACAGGTAGGAGGCACACCAGGAAGGGGAGTGTGACTGCTAAGAGAGTGGGGGGTGCACCAAGGGACAGAGAGGGGAGGGGAGAGAAAAACCAAGGGACAGGGAAAAGAGGGGGGAGGGGAGAGGAACACTAAGGGACGGGGAAGAGGGAGGGGCTGGTTAGGAGGCACATAGGTGAAGATGTTAATTTTAGAGGGGGGGGGGGCGGAAAAATTCATCTTCGCCTATGTACCCAAAAATCCTTGCACCGGCCCTGCCTCCCGCCCCACCATCTGCTCCCTAGATCCAATTCCCTTGCATCTCATCCGTACTCTGTCTTCTTCTCTTTCTCCACCTCTCACTAAAATTCTCAATCTCTCTCTCTCCTCTGGTATATTTCCATCGCCCTTCAAACATGCAACTGTAACCCCAATTCTAAAGAAGCCCAATCTTGACCCTAACTCCCCATTCAACTATCGTCCAAGATCCTTGAAAGAATTGTGTATGTTAGATTGACAGACTTTCTCGAGTCCAACTCTCTGCTAGACCCGCTTCAGTCTGGTTTCCACGCTAAGCACTCTGTGGAAACAGCACTGACCAAATTATCCAATGATCTACTCACTGAAAAATCTCGTGGTCACTACTCTATCCTAATTCTCCTTGACCTGTCTGCGGCTTTTGACACTGTTGATCATCAACAGCTTCTTCTCATCCTCCGCAATATCTGTCGACAAGATATTGCTCTCTCCTGGTGCTCCTCCTACCTCTCCCAGTGCTTTCAGTGTTTCTTTCTCTGGCTCTGCTTCTTCTCCCCAACTCCTCTCTGTTGGTGTCCCCCAAGGTTCAGTCCTTGGTCCCCTACTGTTCTCCATCTATACTGCCTCCCTTGGTAAACTCATTAGCTCCTTTGGCTTCCAATATCATTTCTATGCAGATGACACGCAAATCTACCTGTCCTCTCCTGATCTCTCCCCGTCCCTCTTGACTAGTGTCTCTGACTGCCTCTCTGCTGTTTCTAACTGGATGGCTGCCCACTTCCTTAACCCCTTAAGGACTGGACTTTTTTTGCGATGTTGTACATTTGCGACCAGGCATCTTTTTACACTTTTGTGGTGTTTGTGTTTAGCTGTAATTTTCCGCTCTCTCATTTACTGTTCATATACAAATTATATATTGTTTTTTTCAGGACAAAAGGGGCTTTCTTTACATACCATTATTTATATAATCTCATGTAATTTAATTTTTAAAAAATGAAAAAATATGATGAAAAATTGAAAAAAATACATGTTTTTTGACTTTTATGTGAAAAATCTTTTATTCATCTACAAAAGTGAATGAAAAAAACTGCCAAATAGATTCAAAATTTTGTCCTGAGTTTAAAAATACCCAGTGTTTACATGCTTTTTGCTATTTTTTTGCATGTTATAGGGCTATAAGTACAAGTAGGATATTGCGGTTTCAAAACATATATTTTTAAAATGTATCAATAGTGACATTGTAACACTATTATCTGTCATAAATCGCTGAATAACACCCCACATGTACATATTTTTTTTAAAGTAGACAACCCAGGGTATTCAATATGGGGTATGTCCAGACTTTTTTAGTAGCCACTTAGTCGCAAACACTGGCCAAAGTTAGCGTTCATATTTGTTTGTGTGTGAAAAAAGTAAAAAACTAAATTGAACGCTAATTTTGGCCAGTGTTTGTGACCAAGTGGTTACTAAAAAAGACTGGTCATACCCCATTTGCAATACCTTGGGTTGTCTTCTTTCGCAAATGGTATGCCATCATGGGGGTAATTCTCATTCCTGGGCTACCATACGCTCTCAAAGGCAACGTAACCAACCTGGCCATTTTCAATGTAAAAATATTTGACCCATATATTTGACCCTGTAACTTTCAAAAACGCTATAAAACCTGTACATGGGGGGTACTGTTATACTCAGGAGACTTTGCTGAACACAAATATTAGTGTTTCAAAACTGGAAAATGTATCACAACAATTATATCATCAGTAAACGTGCTGTTTATGTGTGAAAAATGCAAAAAAAGTCACTTTCACTGACAATATCATCGCTGTGATATGTTTTACTGTTTTGAATCACTAATATTTGTGTTCAGCAAAGTCTCCCGAGTAAAACAGTACCCCCCATGTACAGGTTTTAGGGTGTCGTAGAACGTTACAGGGTAAAATACAGTGCTAGCAAATTAAATTCTCTAGACTTTTGGCCTGGGTTGGCAGGCAGGTCCCTTAAATTGCAATCAATAAAATAACTTAATTATGTAAAAATATTACATAAATACGCACGTAGAATTTAAATATATATGCATATTTATATATTTGAAGTCTACGTGTATATTTATATAATTATTTATGTCATTTTGTATATGGACATATGAATAGTTCGTATTCTTTTTATTTATTTATATATACATAGATATATATACAATTTCATTCTAAGTGTATTTTGATATAAATATATATATATTAATATCAAAATACAGTTAGAATAACATTTCGTATAGATATATAATTTTTTTTAATTTTTATTATAATTTTTAATTTTTTTAATTTAATTTAAATTATTTATTATTCGTATTTTATAATAATATATATATACAATATATATATAGTTATTATATATATTATATATATACGTGTGTAAATTAATTATAAGTGTATTTTTATATTAATATATGTACATATTAATATAAAAATACACTTAGCATGACATTATATATATGATATATAGACATATATTATATAGGTATAATATATGTCTATATATCATATATATATACACATATATAATAATATATTTTTTTTATTACCTTTCACTTTAAATTTTTTTATGATTTTACAGTTGCAGGGAGACTGCCTGTCAGCACAGACAGTCCCCCTGCAGGCAGAGACTAGGACACCTATTGTGACCATGTGGTCGCCCTGTTGGGCGATCACATGGCCCCAGGGGTCCTAATCCGCCATGGGGAGACTGTCTGGGCTGCAGGCAGTCTCCCCACAACGGGAGCAACGCCGATCGCCGCCGGGGGAACGACGGCGATCGGGTAAGTACATTTTAAATTTAGGACGGTTCAGGACCGTCGTCGGTCGGCAAGGGAAAAATGCCGATGACGGTCCTGAACCGTCTTGCGTCCTTAAGGGGTTAAACTAAACTTGACCAAAACTGAAATTCTGGTCTTTCCTCCCTCAAGTGTTGTTACTCCTGTGTCTGTCTCCCTCCAAGTCAACGTTGCTACCATCAGCTCCACCACGCAGGCTCGCTGCCTAGGTGTTCTCTTTGACTCCGACCTCTCCTTCAAGCCTCATGGTCAATCTATCGCCAAATCCTGTCATTCCCATCTCAAAAACATTGCGCGCATCCGCCCCTACTTAATGCCAGATGCGACTAAGGTGTTGGTCCATTCCACTGTCCTTTCTCGCCCTGACTACTGTAATCCGCTTCTCAGTGGTCTTACGTGCTCCCAACTTGCGCCGTTACAGTCCATAATGAATGCGGCAGCGAGGCTCATCTTCCTGTCCGCCCGCACCTCCCATGCCTCACCCTTCTGTCAGTCCCTACATTGGCTTCCTATCAAATATAGAGCTCAATTTAAAATTCTGGTTCTTGCTTTCAAATCTCTACACAATGCTGCTGCCGCCTATCTATCCTCCCTTATACACAAGTATGTCCCGTCAAGGCCCTTATGATCTGCTGAAGACTTACGTCTATCTTCTGTCCGTACTCCCACCTCTGATGCTCGCCTTCAAGATTTCTCGAGGGCTGCACCGTTCCTGTGGAACTCGCTTCCCTTCTCCGTTAGATGCTCACCCAGTCTCCACTCCTTCAAAAAATCGTTAAAAACCCACTTCTTCATAAAAGCGTATGAATTAAACTGTTTATAGCTCCCAACTGATTCCTCTTCTGCAACTGTCACTAGTCTAATACTATCCTTACCTTTTTGTGTCATTTTACCCCACTCCCTCTAGCATGTAAGCTCATTGAGCAGGGCCCTCAACCCCTCTGTTCCTGTGTGTCCAACTTGTCTGGTTACAACTACATGTCTGTTCGTCCACCAATTGTAAAGCGCTGCAGAATTTGACGGCGCTCTATAAATATCATAATAATAATAATATTGTTGCTATTAATATGCTGTACGCATACAATTTGTTTTACATGTGATATTGATGTTCATTAAGAGAACACATATATTAGATGGGAATACGTTTTCTTTTTGGAGCCCTGTGTTGGGTCACATAAATTGCAACCTTTTGGATTGTTTTGCTGTTCAATTTAGTCACTAGTAGTGATGTACCGAACTGTCCGCCGGCGAACAGTTCCCGGCGAAATTAGCGTGTTCGCGTTCGCCGCGGCGGGCGGACACATGCGCAGTTCGATCCGCCCCCTATTCGTCATCATTGGGCAAACTTTGACCCTGTGCCTCTCGGTCAGCAGACACATTACAGCCAATCAGCAGCACTTCCTCCCTTCCACACCCTCCAACCTCCCTCCCAGCATCCATTTTCGATTCATTCGGAAGATGCATGCTTAGTGAGAGGAGGGAAAGTTTAGCTGCTGCTGATTACATAGGGAAATTGATAGCTAGGCTAGGTCCACTACAATCCTGAAGGACTCATCTGATCTCTGCTGTAAGGACAGCACCCCAAAAAGCCCTTTTTAGGGCTATAACATCAGGCTGCTTTTTATTTTTTTTTTCCTGTGTAATGTAATTGCAGGTGCCTGCCTGCCAGCTTCTGTGTGAGGTTCACATTGGATACTGTGCCTATTTGCCCAGTGCCACCACTCATATCTGTTTTAACAATAGGTTAAGCTTTACATTTAAAATAAATATTTTTTTTTCACTGTAATAGAAGAGCAGTCGCCTGCCTGCCAGCTTCTGTGTGAGGTTCACATTGGATACTGTGCCTATTTGCCCAGTGCCACCACTCATATCTGTTTTAACAATAGGTTAAGCTTTACATTTAAAATAAATATTTTTTTTTCACTGTAATAGAAGAGCAGTTGCCTGCCTGCCAGCTTCTGTGTGAGGTTCACATTGGATACTGTGCCTATTTGCCCAGTGCCACCACTCATATCTGTTTAACAATAGGTTAAGCTTTACATTTAAAATAAATATTTTTTTTCACTGTAATAGAAGAGCAGTTGCCTGCCTGCCAGCTTCTGTGTGAGGTTCACATTGGATACTGTGCCTATTTGCCCAGTGCCACCACTCATATCTGTTTTAACAATAGGTTAAGCTTTACATTTAAAATAAATAATTTTTTTCACTGTAATAGAAGAGCAGTTGCCTGCCTGCCAGCTTCTGTGTGAGGTTCACATTGGATACTGTGCCTATTTGCCCAGTGCCACCACTCATATCTGTTTTAACAATAGGTTAAGCTTTTATATTTAAAAGAAATATTTTTTTTTCACTGTAATAGAAGAGCAGTTAGTTGTCTGCAAGCGTCTGTGTTTCAGGCCTACTTCAGCGTGTGCTCTGCAGACCTGTGCCAGCGTGCTTTGACAGTTGCCACTCATATCTTGTGTCTCTATAGCGTGCTTTTACAACCAAAATTTTGTTTCCACTGTAATAGAAGAGCAGTTGCCTGCCTGCCAGCTTCTGTGTGAGGTTCACATTGGATACTGTGCCTATTTGCCCAGTGCCACCACTCATATCTGTTTTAACAATTGGTTAAGCTTTAGATTTAAAAGAAATCATTTTTTTTCACTGTAATAGAAGAGCAGTTAGTTGTCTGCAAGCGTCTGTGTTTCAGGCCTACTTCAGCGTGTGCTCTGCAGACCTGTGCCAGCGTGCTTTGACAGTTGCCAATCATATCTGGTGTCTCTATAGCGTGCTTTTACAACCAAAATTTTGTTTCCACTGTAATAGAAGAGCAGTTGCCTGCCTGCCAGCTTCTGTGTGAGGTTCACATTGGATACTGTGCCTATTTGCCCAGTGCCACCACTCATATCTGTTTTAACAATAGGTTAAGCTTTACATTTAAAATAAATATATTTTTTTTCACTGTAATAGAAGAGCAGTTGCCTGCCTGCCAGCTTCTGTGTGAGGTTCACATTGGATACCGTGCCTATTTGCCCAGTGCCACCACTCATATCTGTTTTAACAATAGGTTAAGCTTTACATTTAAAATAAATATTTTTTTTCACTGTAATAGAAGAGCAGTTGCCTGCCTGCCAGCTTCTGTGTGAGGTTCACATTGGATACTGTGCCTATTTGCCCAGTGCCACCACGCATATCTGTTTTAACAATAGGTTAAGCTTTACATTTAAAAGAAATAATTTTTTTTCACTGTAATAGAAGAGCAGTTGCCTGCCTGCCAGCTTCTGTGTGAGGTTCACATTGGATACTGTGCCTATTTGCCCAGTGCCACCACTCATATCTGTTTTAACAATAGGTTAAGCTTTACATTTAAAATAAATATTTTTTTTTCACTGTAATAGAAGAGCAGTTGCCTGCCTGCCAGCTTCTGTGTGAGGTTCACATTGGATACTGTGCCTATTTGCCCAGTGCCACCACTCATATCTGTTTTAACAATAGGTTAAGCTTTACATTTAAAAGAAATATTTTTTTTTCACTGTAATAGAAGAGCAGTTGCCTGCCTGCCAGCTTCTGTGTGAGGTTCACATTGGATACTGTGCCTATTTGCCCAGTGCCACCACTCATATCTGTTTTAACAATAGGTTAAGCTTTACATTTAAAAGAAATAATTTTTTTTTCACTGTAATAGAAGAGCAGTTTGTTGTCTGCAAGCGTCTGTGTTTCAGGCCTAATTCAGCGTGTGCTCTGCAGACCTGTGCCAGTGTGCTTTGACAGTTGCCACTCATATCTGGTGTCTCTATAGCGTGCTTTTACAACCAAAATTTTGTTTCCACTGTAATAGAAGAGCAGTTGCCTGCCTGCCAGCTTCTGTGTGAGGTTCACATTGGATACTGTGCCTATTTGCCCAGTGCCACCACTCATATCTGTTTTAACAATTGGTTAAGCTTTACATTTAAAAGAAATAATTTTTTTTCACTGTAATAGAAGAGCAGTTAGTTGTCTGCAAGCGTCTGTGTTTCAGGCCTACTTCAGCGTGTGCTCTGCAGACCTGTGCCAGCGTGCTTTGACAGTTGCCACTCATATCTTGTGTCTCTATAGCGTGCTTTTACAACCAAAATTTTGTTTCCACTGTAATAGAAGAGCAGTTGCCTGCCTGCCAGCTTCTGTGTGAGGTTCACATTGGATACTGTGCCTATTTGCCCAGTGCCACCACTCATATCTGTTTTAACAATTGGTTAAGCTTTACATTTAAAAGAAATAATTTTTTTTCACTGTAATAGAAGAGCAGTTAGTTGTCTGCAAGCGTCTGTGTTTCAGGCCTACTTCAGCGTGTGCTCTGCAGACCTGTGCCAGCGTGCTTTGACAGTTGCCACTCATATCTTGTGTCTCTATAGCGTGCTTTTACAACCAAAATTTTGTTTCCACTGTAATAGAAGAGCAGTTGCCTGCCTGCCAGCTTCTGTGTGAGGTTCACATTGGATACTGTGCCTATTTGCCCAGTGCCACCACTCATATCTGTTTTAACAATTGGTTAAGCTTTAGATTTAAAAGAAATCATTTTTTTTCACTGTAATAGAAGAGCAGTTAGTTGTCTGCAAGCGTCTGTGTTTCAGGCCTACTTCAGCGTGTGCTCTGCAGACCTGTGCCAGCGTGCTTTGACAGTTGCCAATCATATCTTGTGTCTCTATAGCGTGCTTTTACAACCAAAATTTTGTTTCCACTGGAATAGAAGAGCAGTTGCCTGCCTGCCAGCTTCTGTGTGAGGTTCACATTGGATACTGTGCCTATTTGCCCAGTGCCACCACTCATATCTGTTTTAACAATTGGTTAAGCTTTAGATTTAAAAGAAATAATTTTTTTTCACTGTAATAGAAGAGCAGTTAGTTGTCTGCAAGCGTCTGTGTTTCAGGCCTACTTCAGCGTGTGCTCTGCAGACCTGTGCCAGCGTGCTTTGACAGTTGCCAATCATATCTTGTGTCTCTATAGCGTGCTTTTACAACCAAAATTTTGTTTCCACTGTAATAGAAGAGCAGTTGCCTGCCTGCCAGCTTCTGTGTGAGGTTCACATTGGATACTGTGCTTATTTGCCCAGTGCCACCACTCATATCTGTTTTAACAATTGGTTAAGCTTTAGATTTAAAATAAATAATTTTTTTTCACTGTAATAGAAGAGCAGTTAGTTGTCTGCAAGCGTCTGTGTTTCAGGCCTACTTCAGCGTGTGCTCTGCAGACCTGTGCCAGCGTGCTTTGACAGTTGCCAATCATATCTGGTGTCTCTATAGCGTGCTTTTACAACCAAAATTTTGTTTCCACTGTAATAGAAGAGCAGTTGCCTGCCTGCCAGCTTCTGTGTGAGGTTCACATTGGATACTGTGCCTATTTGCCCAGTGCCACCACTCATATCTGTTTTAACAATTGGTTAAGCTTTACATTTAAAAGAAATATTTTTTTTTTCACTGTAATAGAAGAGCAGTTAGTTGTCTGCAAGCGTCTGTGTTTCAGGCCTACTTCAGCGTGTGCTCTGCAGACCTGTGCCAGCGTGCTTTGACAGTTGCCACTCATATCTTGTGTCTCTATAGCGTGCTTTTACAACCAAAATTTTGTTTCCACTGTAATAGAAGAGCAGTTGCCTGCCTGCCAGCTTCTGTGTGAGGTTCACATTGGATACTGTGCCTATTTGCCCAGTGCCACCACTCATATCTGTTTTAACAATTGGTTAAGCTTTAGATTTAAAATAAATAATTTTTTTTCACTGTAATAGAAGAGCAGTTAGTTGTCTGCAAGCGTCTGTGTTTCAGGCCTACTTCAGCGTGTGCTCTGCAGACCTGTGCCAGCGTGCTTTGACAGTTGCCAATCATATCTGGTGTCTCTATAGCGTGCTTTTACAACCAAAATTTTGTTTCCACTGTAATAGAAGAGCAGTTGCCTGCCTGCCAGCTTCTGTGTGAGGTTCACATTGGATACTGTGCCTATTTGCCCAGTGCCACCACTCATATCTGTTTTAACAATTGGTTAAGCTTTAGATTTAAAATAAATAATTTTTTTTCACTATAATAGAAGAGCAGTTAGTTGTCTGCAAGCGTCTGTGTTTCAGGCCTACTTCAGCGTGTGCTCTGCAGACCTGTGCCAGCGTGCTTTGACAGTTGCCAATCATATCTGGTGTCTCTTTAGCGTGCTTTTACAACCAAAATTTTGTTTCCACTGTAATAGAAGAGCAGTTGCCTGCCTGCCAGCTTCTGTGTGAGGTTCACATTGGATACTGTGCCTATTTGCCCAGTGCCACCACTCATATCTGTTTTAACAATTGGTTAAGCTTTAGATTTAAAAGAAATATTTTTTTTTTCACTGTAATAGAAGAGCAGTTAGTTGTCTGCAAGCGTCTGTGTTTCAGGCCTACTTCAGCGTGTGCTCTGCAGACCTGTGCCAGCGTGCTTTGACAGTTGCCACTCATATCTTGTGTCTCTATAGCGTGCTTTTACAACCAAAATTTGTTTTTCACTGTTATAGATTGAATAGCAGTTACTTGTCTTCAAGCGGGTGTCTCAGGCCTACAGTGTGTGCTCTGCAGAACTGTTCCAGTGCACATTGCCAATCATATCTGGTGTCTCTATAGCGTGCTTTTAAAACCAAAATTAGTTTTTCACTGTTATAGATTGAATAGCAGTTACTTGTCTTCAAGCGGCTCTGTCAGTCCTTCCTTCAGCGTGTGCTCTGCAGAACTGTTCCAGTGCACATTGCCAATCATATCTGGTCTCACAGTTGCTTGCACGCATAGTACCACTAATCCCAAAAAAAATGACAGGCAGAGGCAGGCCACCCCGCAGGGGCCGTCGTGGTCGTGGTGCTGTGATTCCCTTTTGCCCTAGAATAATGCCCAGTTTTCGGAAGCCACGTACCCTGAACTTGAAAAGTTCTGAGGACTTAGTTGACTGGCTAACACAGGACACCCAATCTTGTACAGCCTCCGCTCAGAACCTTGACGCACCATCCTCCTCCAGCTTAGCTTCAGGCACCTCTCAAGATAGCACTCACCCGCCTGCCGCCACCACCAAAACTAGCACCACAGCCGCTTTACTTGGTATGTCAGAGGAGTTATTCACACACCCGTTTGAGGAAATGAGTGATGCGCAACCATTATTGCTAGAGGATGTAGATAACAGGGATATGTCTCAGGCAGGCAGCATTAAACACATGGAGGTACGGTGTGATGATGATGATGTTGTACCCGCTGCTGCTTCCTTTTCTGAGTTGTCAGATACAAGCGAAGCGGTTGATGATGACGATGCGTCCATGGATGTCACGTGGGTGCCTGCTAGAAGAGAAGAAGAACAGGGCGAAAGTTCAGATGGGGAGACAGAGAGGAGGAGGAGGAGACCAGTTGGAAGCAGGGGGGGGTCGTCGCAAGGAGCTAGTGGCACAGTCAGACAGCATGCATCGGCACCCGGGGTCAGCCCGACAGCACGCCAATCAACGCATGCTGTGTCCACCACCAGAATGCCGTCATTGCAGAGCTCAGCAGTGTGGCATTTTTTTTGTGTGTCTGCCTCTGACAACAGCGATGCCATTTGCAACCTGTGCCAAAGGAAACTGAGTCGTGGGAGGTCCAACACCCACCTAGGTACAACTGCTTTGCGTAGGCACATGATCTCACATCACAAACGCCTATGGGATCAACACATGAGTACAAGCAGCACGCCTACTCTAAGCCGCCATCCTCCTCCTGGTCCAGCATCTTCAGCCATGTCAACCACTGCTGTCCTTCTTGCCCCCTCTCAACCATCCGCCACTCCGTCTCCCGCCTTGAGCAGTTCCCGCTCATCTGCCCACAGTCATGTGTTTCTGTCAAGGACATGTTTGAGCGTAAGAAGCCAATGTCACCAAGTCACCCCCTTGCCCAGCGTCTGACAGCTGGCTTGTCCGAACTATTAGCCCGCCAGCTTTTACCATACAATCTGGTTGAGTCTGAGGCGTTCAAAAAATTTGTAGCTATTGGGACACCGCAGTGGAAGGTACCCGGCCGGAATTTCTTTTCACAAAAGGCAATCCCCAACTTGTACTCGATTGTGCAAAAGGAAGTCATGGCATGTCTGGCACACAGTGTTGGGGCAAGGGTCCATCTGACCACTGATACCTGGTCTGAAAAGCATGGTCAGGGCAGGTATATCACCTACACTGCGCATTGGGTAAACCTGCTGACGGCTGACAAGCAAGGAATGCGTGGCATTGCAGAGGAGTTGGTGACACCGCCACGAATTGCAGGCAGTCCTGCTGCCACCTCCTCTACTCCTCCTACTCCATCCTCTTCCATAACCTCCTTGGCTGAGTCCTCTTGTGCCGCTGCTTCTTGCTCCACATCAACGGCACCCCCCCAGCTCCCCAGGTACTATTCCACATCCCGGATACGGCAGTGTCACGCCGTCTTGGGTTTGACTTGCTTGAAAGCAGAGAGTCACACCGGACAAGCACTCCTGAACGCACAGGTGGAAAAGTGGCTGACTCCGCAGCAACTGGATATCGGCAAAGTGGTGTGTGACAACGGAAAAAATTTGATAGCGGCATTGAAGTTGGGCAAGTTGACACATGTGCCGTGCATGGCACATGTGTGTAATCTGATCATACAACGCTTTGTGCATAAGTACACAGGCTTACAGGACGTCCTGAAGCAGGCCAGGAAGGTGTGTGGCCATTTCAGGCGTTCCTACACGGCCATGGCTCACTTTGCCGATATCCAGCGGCGAAACAACATGCCAGTGAGGCGCTTGATTTGCGACAGCCCTACACGTTGGAATTCAACACTCCTAATGTTCGACCGCCTGCTCCAACAAGAAAAAGCTGTTAATGATAATGAATATTTGTATGACCGGGGTGCTAGGACAGCCTCTGGGGAGCTGGGAATTTTTTTGCCACGTTACTGGACGCTCATGCGCAATGCCTGTAGGCTCATGCGTCCTTTTGAGGAGGTGACAAACCTAGTCAGTCGCAGCTGTGTGTGTGCGTGTGTATGGCTGTCTGCCTGTGTGTGTGTGTGTGACAGGGTGAAGATTTCTTGCACATGGGTGTGACAGGGTGAAGATTTCTTGCTGGCCCTGCAAGAAATTTCTAAGGCTGGCCCTGCGCATGGGTCAGTGGCTCTGCATCAGACTTCCCTCCAATTGATCAAAGTTAAAGGATTTCAAGTGGACTGATTACAATTACAGGGCCTCTAAAGAGTCCTGTATTGTTATTTGTCGTCACTACCTTCCCGCGTCGGGAGTGGATCATTTGCGCCCCTGCTGCCTTCCTTGCATGTGGTAGCTGTTTGTCAGGGATTTGTCAATCCATATCTGCCAAGTGACCCTATGACAGGGTGAAGATTTCTTGCACATGGGTGTGACAGGGTGAAGATTTCTTGCACAGGGCGCCCAAAGGCCTAAGGCTGGCCCTGCGCATGGGTCAGTGGCTCTGCACCAGACTTCCCTCCAATTGATCAAAGTTAAAGGATTTCAAGTGGACTGATTACAATTACAGGGCCTCTAAATAGTCCTGTATTGTTATTTGTCGTCACTACCTTCCCGCGTCGGGAGTGGGTCATTTGCGCCCCTGCTGCCTTCCTTGCATGTGGTAGCTGTTTGTCAGGGATTTGTCAATCCATATCTGCCAAGTGACCCTATGACAGGGTGAAGATTTCTTGCATATGGGTGTGACAGGGTGAAGATTTCTTGCACAGGGCGCCCAAAGGCCTAAGGCTGGCCCTGCGCATGGGTCAGTGGCTCTGCACCAGACTTCCCTCCAATTGATCAAAGTTAAAGGATTTCAAGTGGACTGATTACAATTACAGGGCCTCTAAAGAGTCCTGTATCAGGAGTAGTCCCAGGAACATAGCAGTATTGTGTGTGATCGTGTCCGAGCGGTTGAAGACTGGCGATGGCGTTTTGTGGATTGAGGCCCCGCTGGATGTGTGGTAAGTGTCCTGGCTTGTGACAGGGCTTGGAAACCACGAGGGAGACTTTCCTGGGGAAACCCAGAACCGGAAGTAACCAATTGATGTAGGCCTTCCTATATATATATATATATATATATATATATATATATATATATATATAATTTTAAAATGGAATCCAGAGTAAAAACAATGTCCTTAACAAATATAAAAGTCCATTAAATAAAAGGCTTTGGTCCCATGCTGCTCATTCTGTAATTGTGCATCCTCATGTGCTTATATTCTATATACCTTGTCTACTGTAGTATGCATGTTCAAACTATGTTCAATTGAATTGACAATTATATGTTTTAAATGTAGTTAGATAGTTACATAGTTAGGAGAGACTTGGGTCCATCAAGTTCAGCCTTCCTCACATATGTTTTTGCTGTTGATCCAAAAGAAGGCAAAAAACCTAGTCTGAAACAAACTAGGAAAAAATTCCTTCTTGATCCAAAATTGCAGTTGGTTCATCCACTCAAAATGTTGGTATATAGAGGATAAAGCCTATGTGTCATATGCAGAATTATGTAAAATATTATTATTGATATAAATATCATCAACTTTTTTATTTTATTCTTCGAGAAGGGCAATTTTTTTTTCAAAAAGAGGGAGTAATGCAAAGTATTAAAGATTAGGAAAATACAACAGGGCATTTATACATAATGCTTACTTACTATTTATTTGTCAGATAAGTCCCTTCAAGCTTAAAATGAGTCGAACAAGTTATATTCAATATTACAGATTATGACTGCATTCAAAAAAGTCATAAGATAGATATAAAAGGTGTAACAGTACTTACCCAGTACAATTGAAATCATCTGCATTTGAACGGTTTAATAAATTGGAAATTCCTTCATGAATTGGAAAGATGGCTCCTATAATCATGTCCCCATTCATATAAGCTACAGCATGTTCTTGGATACTGCAGGATTGAACGCATTTCCAATGAAAATAAGTATATAGAGCGTAAAATAAGACTTTGTGATTCATGACTATTTGAGACAGGTATGGCAAAGCCTACACTGTACACAAATACGAGAACAATGACTTAAAGTGCTTTGCCTTTACTTTCCTGATACACGCAACATAAGATACGGAATGTAAAATATGATATCTTGTGCAATACTCTGCAAATAAATTCATAATAATAAGGTGATCCAGAGGAATTACATTATCATTATAAATATATTTACATATTATTGCACAGTTCCTGAAAAACAGGATCTTTGTTTTGCATGTTTAACTGGAAACAATTTTCTGTAATTATTTTTCCTTTCATTATGATCCTTCAACGAACAAAGACCTCAATTTAGAATATTAGGAGAAGCTTTTTAAAGTATCATAATCTGTTAGTAAAAAAAAAACTTTTCAAGTGAAATATCTACAGAGGTCACCATTCAGTAAGTCTATAGGATTGTGATAATTCGAAAAGCTTATCCAAAAATATTAAATGGATGCCAGACTTTGCACAATCTATATGACCTAGAATTCCTTAAGAATCTCTCCCAGTTTCTAAACCATTTTTAATGTTTGATGCATGCAAGAGTTTCCAGCAACCCATCCCTTCTGTGCTACTTGGGCTATTGAGGAAGTATGCACTTTAGCAGCAATGGGCAGCCATGATTAGCATAGAGTGTCAGATGACTGCGTTCAGCCTATCACAGTGCCATTGCAGGCAAGTTTAAATCTCTACTTTAGCCACAACTCCAGCAGCGGTGGGTCAATGGTTTAGCACTGATAGGAGGTACTGTGCCATCAAACTCCAGGCACTGTCACTAAGTTAATGAGATTAAATGGTTATTGTGCATTCAGTGTTCTTTTAGCAAAAGTGAGTTTCATAGTTTGTAATACCTATTGCATCAGGTGAGGAAATACAAGTGCGTAAATTTAGAGTTTGCACAAGAGGAAAAAATCCAGTAAATTTCATTTTACAGATGCAAACATATTACATGATTGTTGGCAGATACCATGTTTGAAATCCTATACTCTTTGAGTGATGTCTCATATATTGCAGGTATCAGATCTAATCTGGTGGGTCCCGTGGGTGGCTAGCTCAGTAATGCCTTCTGTAGTTGTATCTCTGGATGTGGAGAATGTGTTCATTTGGCTTCAATGGTCATCATTATTTATCCTCCTAGCATATTGAAGCTGTCCAGACAAATTCATTGCACTTATTAAAGCACTGTATAAGGAACCTCAAGCACAAATAGTGCTTCCCAGCTTACCTAAAGTTCCCTATCTTTTTCACAGTTGGACCCCCTCCAATGCTATCCTTTGGAATCCTTTGCCCTGCAATGGTTACCCCATTCATGGTATCCTGAATTTTTTATGAGGTTGAGGAGGTTGAGGATCTTGAAAGATACTTTAAAAGAAGAGGCACACACGACCCCCACCACACAGCTTAAGTTTTGAGAGCTTCTGGAAAAAAAATTGTGTAAAGCGTCACTCAGTTGACACAGGTAAGAAGACAAACTACTGCTAATAGTATGACAATTTACACTGGGAGTGCCATGTCACGTCAGGGGTCATCTCAGTGGACTGGCCTTTTGTGCATTCACCCAGGATAACCAGCCAGTAATTTGTGAGGACGTTGCTTCTCTGGCCATTTAGTATTTTATCTCTTTTCCACCAGTGTGAAGAGACAGTATACTTAATCCTCTAGCTCAATATTTTAGTCAATTGCCCTAAATGCTTTTGCGTAACCTTTCCAAATAATAAATAAAGTAGAGTGTCATTTTGGGAATTTATGATTCTATCCTAACAATATACTAAATGTTTATCTTTGTGCAATTTATGTTAACATATTTATTAAGAATTATACATCAAACAAGCTAGTTGGAATGACACGTAACATGAACTAGCAATTCCTGATTAATTATGCGTAAGTGTAGCTTAGGCTAATGGTAAGTATTTAGATCACGTCAATTAGCATTTCATAATAACTGTATTATAAGATAAAACAATGAGGAAACAAAAAGAGTCCATAGTAAACAAGTGCAACATACAGTTATATAAAACGCCAGTGATTACCTAGTAGCTGAACTTAAGTATGGGACGAGTGGCAGAAGTACAGACGTTAAGGCCCTAATGCAAGAATTTTTTGGGTCTCCTCCATCGCACAAATGGACAAAAGGTAGATCATCATCAGTCGTACTACTCCCACAATGCTTTAACGTCTGGGGATCTACCATTTGCCCATCCTTGCAGGGTTGTATTTAGCATTGAGCAGTGTTTGTGTGTTTGAATATAAGAGTTTGCATGGAGTATGTGTGTGTATTTGTGAATGTGAGGGTGTATTTGTGTGTAGTGTTGTGTGTTTTTATGTACTGTTGCCACTTGGCAACAAAGCAGTGGTTTATCTGTGCGTAGTGTTTGCCTTTGAATGTAGGGGTGTGTCTGTATGTAGTATTGCAATTTGAAAGCAGTGGTTTACTTGTGTGTAGTGTTTGCCTTTGATTGTAGGAGTGTGTCTGTATGTAGTGTTGACATTTAAATGCAGGGTTGTATTTACGTGTAGTGTTGTTTTTTGAATGCTGAGATGGATGCACATATACATATACACTGACACACATACATATACACACATACACAAATGCAGACAAACACTGACGCATATCTAGATACAGACACACATACCAGATACACAGATATGCACGCTGAGCACACATACAGATGCAAACACTGACATACATACATATATGCACAGGTAGAGACATGTAGATACACAGACACAGAAAGACAGATGCACAGACACAAAGGTGAACACACTGTCACACATGCAGATACACAGAGACACACTAACACACATACAGATAAACAGATGAACAAAATGACACATGAAGGTACACATGCACACATATACACACAATGACACTCATACAAATACAAACACGGACACACATGCGGATACACAGACACACACTAAGACACATACAGATACACACACAGATACACCCTGGCACACATGCATATACACAGACACAGGATGACACACAGATACACAGAATGGCACTCATGCAGATACAAACACTGAAACACATACAGATACATAGGGGCACACGGACACACATACAGATACTCACACAGACATACAGATACACATACAGATACACACAAACAGTGCAAAATGTAAAAACAATTACGCTGGCTACCCTGAGGTTTAGTCAGCTGGCTGAGGGATTCAGAAGCTCTCCCGTACCACATCCCATCCTTTCTGCCTCTCCCACGTGGCTCTGTATTAGCTGGGAGGAAGTTACTGGTTGCCACTTCCTCCCAGAGCTGCCATTATTGCAGGTACCTGGTCGCACTGTTAAAGGTCCACGGCGCAGACCAGGCCCCTGAGAACACATTATGATGGGGCCTCCTCAGCAGTAGTTCCGCCTCTGTATGGGACAGAAACAGGGCCATTATAAGGAAGTAATAAGAATCTTCCTGACTCCAAACATCCACAGTTCTTGAGCTTAAACCCATCATAGGGTCAATGGTGCCAGAATGTAAATAAACAAATATGTGTAGGCAAGTAAGAAAGACAGTCACTATAAATGGTGTCTTAAAAAAACCCTCTTAAAAAGTAGCAAAAAGAGGGGACAAATAAGGGAACATAGAAACTGGTAGGATCCTAGTTTCAAATGGTGAGGGTTCCTAGTATATGAAAAACACAAAGAGACCTCACTAACTCATATGCCTAATACTAATGCCTAATACTAATACACCATAGAACAGGAGAATGTACCTGCATAACCAAAAAGATAGAGGAAATCTCCAAATAATAGGCAGAAAAAAAAGGTGAGAGAAAAAGACAAACCCCAACTGCAACAACAGTATAGAACGGTCACAAAATAGCAAGAGGGACCCTAGCTCAAAATACACTTCTACTTTTCCTTTGCTCCAGATACCACAGAACCAACAGGCCACATCAACAGTGTCAGGGTCCCCTCTTCCCCTACCTGTCGGCGAGCGGCGTCCTCTCTGCTTGACGCGCCGCTCGCGTCCTCCTCCTCTCCTCCCAGCGGCAGCATGTATAACGCTGCATGCTGGGAGCCGGCACATTTATCCAAACGCCGGAGTCACTCACGTGACCCGGCATTAAAGCAACAGCACAATAATCACAGTGGGAGATATAGATATCCCCCACGTGTGATTGTTAATTCTGATTGGAAGCTATCCAATCAGAATTAAGCACATGATTTAAATACTTACCTTCCCTGTCTCTCAGTGCCCTGTTGTGGTCTTATGATACCTGTCTTGCTATTTGCTCGTGTTTCTCTCTGGTTACCGAATATTTGGCTTGTTGTTCCGATTCTCCTGCTTTCTCCATTCCTTTGACCTTGGCTTGTTTCTCGTTCTCCTGTTTTCTGGCTCCCTTTACTTGGCTTGTCTCCTGACTATTCTTAGTGTGCTTAACCCGGCCATTCTAAGGACCGGTATTGCACCCTTTACTATCTGTCACCTGTTAGCGTGTTAGGTTCCCGAATCGTGACAAACAGTTGCTTAGCAGACCTTATAGAGTGGATGAATGCTAGTGGGCTTAAAGTAAACACGGACAAAACAGAGTTACTCTTGGTGAGGGGACCCCTGGCAACAAAAATATCCCATGATCACCCAACTGGCCTGGAGCTTGGAGCCTCTGAACTAATTAGTTCATCAAAGGTATGAAACCTCGGAGTGCTAATTGACTCTGGGCTATCATTTAAACAGCAGATTTCTGCCTAATTTCATCTGAAAAACATAGCCAGGCTATAACACTTATCTACACTGGATGATATGCTAACATTAATCCACGCCTTTCGGCTAGATTACTGCAATGTACTTTACTTGGGCCTCCCAGATAAAGAACTCCATCACCTTCAGACGGTAAAAAATGCATCAGCCAGACTGCTGATCAATCAAACTCGCTTCTGCCACATAACACCTGTTCTCCACTCCATGCATTGGCTTCCAATTAAATGGTGAACATATTTTACAATTTGCCTGCTAACCTTCAAAGCCTTAAACAATGCCTGAAAGAGATCCTGACACCCTACATTCCATCCCGTTCACTTCGGTCAGCCAGCAAATCCTTCCTGTCAGTGTCAAGAATAAAGACAGATTCAGGTTCCAGGGCATTCAGCCACGCTGCCCTTACCTTTTGGGACTCTTTATTGTGCGCAATCAGAGAAGCACCGTCCTAACAGACTTTTTTAAAAAGCTAAAAGACCCACCTCTTCTATCAGGTATTCAGTCCACTCATCTGACCTTCAGAAACTCCTAACTTTTATGTCTTTATGTTTGTATATTTGTAAAGTGCTTTGAGTCTCACAGGGAGAAAAGTGCTATAAAAAATCGCAAATTAGAATATTATTATTATTATATTATACAGCGATCCTGAAAAAAGCATTTAGTTTAATAGCACCAAACTTGGTGCCCCTGTGAGGCTATGGCTATTAGGGATGAACTAAATATAAAGCTAACCCCAGCATAATGCTCACACCTAAATAAGAAAATTAAGTATTTTTTACCGAAGTTGCAGCACTTGGTAAACGAAAAGAAACTTAATTGAAGGCTGTATTGAATTGCAGGATATAAATCAAAGTAAAATCAGCATTGCAGGAGTTAATCAAAGTAGAATCAGCATTGCATGGGTTAATCAAAGTAGAATCAGGATTGCAAGTAGACAGGAGTTAATGCAAGGGAATTCCACAGGTGAAGGTAAGTAACTCACTTCAGGAGCTACCTCTGTATTCCAAGGGATCAACAAAACTACTGAGCACAGAACCAAGTGCTTATATAGGGAGAAGGGAATGAGAGTCCTCCCATAGGGAGGAGTCTAAGGACCTATATAAGAGGAAAGCCTCTCTAAGTGACTGGTTAACCATACCCCTATGTGGGTGGGACGCTATATCCGTTTGTAACTGAAAAGCCATTGATTCCAGGTAAATCAATATGGACCCCACAGGGTTCTAACAACATGGAGACATCTTGGGGCAGTGTGGGGGTCATGGTACATATATTATTTGGTCCATCCGCCGGAGGAGGGACACGATGCTGGACAGGCAAAGTCTGTGCTCTTTCTCCTGCACGCCGCGACCCACATAGTGTGGTCGTGGCGTCTAGAGAAACCGGAGTGAGGCTAAGCAACTGGTGCTCGCGGCACACCTTTGCAGAGTGGCAGAGATAACCGGCGACCGGGAGGTAGGTGAAGCATGTCTCTCACTCCTGGAATGCTGAGAAACACGTGGCATCCTGGATGTGATTGTAACACGTCGAACCCTCCCTGTGTGCCGTGACATAATCCCCCCTCTAGGAGGTTACCCAACTTTTAAAACGCATCCTAAAACATAAGGTATCCCCACAAAAGTCATATCCCCTGATAGCCCTGATCTGGGTGACCAACATATCCAAAAATCACCCAGATCACTTCAGAGGTTTTCAAATTCCATGGACCAGCTACCCACGAGGCTCCTGCCCAAAACAGGGCATTTCAGCTATACGTGACATACTTGAGCATCATCAATTTCTTTCATTAGCTCAAATTGAATTTTTGATATTATGTATGACATTTGTACTAACTAAGAACTTTTTTTGGTTCAGTGGCCAATATTTCTTGCAAAAATGTGGCGTCGCCATGGGTACCAAATTTGCCCCCAGTTTTGCCAATATGTACGTCTCCCACTGGGAACAGCGTCATATTCGGCTGGGGCTCCAGTCTGGGGGCAGTTTGGTCCTATGGCGACGCTACATAGATGATGTGCTATTGGTATGGGAGGGTTCTATTGAAAGCTTAGAAGAATTTTTACAATCTTAAATTTACACACAATATTAGTTCAATTTCCCTGGATTTCTTGGATCTTTCTATTTATATAGAACAAAATCAACTTAAAACTAAAACATTTTTCAAACCCACTGATCGCAATACTGCCATAGACCTGTCTAGTGCTCACCATCCCCCCTTGCTTTCGAATGTACCAAGAAGCCAGTTAATTCGCCTTAGACGAAATTGTTCAGATGAGACAATATTCTTACAACAAGCTCAGACAATTAAAACACGATACTTGGAAAAGGGTTATGATCAAGATCAAATTAACTCTCATATACAAAATATATTAGATACTGACAGATCACAATTCCTAAAAAATAAAAACAAAAAACTAGCTGGTAATGGTTCTGGAGTTCAGAAGAACGATTTCCGGTTTGCATTTATAACCCAATACAATCCACAAGCCAAAAAAATCAAAAAAATCCTAAATAAGTATTGGTACATTTTACAGAGAGATACTGTACTCAGAGAAATCCTTCCAAACAGACCTTCAATTATTTACAAACGAGCAGCCAGTCTTAAGAACAAATTGGCCCCTAGTCTCCTTCCCGTACATCCTGCAGCCACTTCCAGTAGTTCTTTTCTTCAACCTTTAAAGGGCTTTTACTGTTGTGGACATTGTTCCACATGCAAACACCAAAAAAGGAAAATAACAAGCTTTACAATCACTCAAACTAAGAAAACATATTTAATTAAGAAACATATACAGTGTTCAACTACTTTTGTTATTTATTTACTTCAATGTGGGTGTGGAACCCAATATGTAGGTCGCACCACTAGAAAACTTCACATTAGACTATTGGAGCACTTTAATAATATCAAACAAGGGAAACTTGACCATAGTGTTTCAAATCATTGTAGTACTTGCCCTCTTTTTCGGTGGGAACACTTACAAGCCTTTGGCATAGAACATATTACATTAGGGTGCAGAGGAGGGGACAAACTCCAAGAATTAATCCGTCAGGAAGCATTTTGGATATACACTCTAAAAACATTACACTGTGGCCTTAACGCTGAAATAGATCTACAAGGTCTGATTTAATTAGATATTTAACTGGATGTGTAATTATTTACTGATTATCCAGATTGTAGATATATTCCTTTTCTTTTTTCTCTCATTCTGTGTATTTTTATTTATTTGGTCTTTATATTAATTTTTACACTCATGTATAATGATTCTTTTTGACTATTAATGTTCATACTGTGACTATGGTCACATATTTCATCATTTGTATCGATAGGTTTCTCTTTATACTATACTATGTTGTTGATTATAATCATGTATGGTGTTTGCACACAGATTTACTAACTGGTGCTCTACTATCTATATTTTAGTATGTCTGTTTGAAAAGGAGCTGTATCTGCCTGTCTGGGCATCCATGTATCTCTATTTGATATACTTATATATTCATATTTCCACATCTCCTCATTCGGTAATTCATAGATTTATACTTTCCATTCTATGCCTTATTAACCTATGTGGCGACATTTCGCCGGTTGTGTATGTATTTCTCTTTACCATTTAGATCTCCACGCATGCGTATTGACGCACCGGCTCTCTCGAGCGCATAGAACTTTTTTTCACTTTCACGCATGCGCAATTTTGACGGATGGACGTCACAGGAAGTACGTCCTTGCGTTCCACCTTGGAACGCACGCTGCCGGTGAACGGCATCTAAGAAGATTAGGATGGGTATAAGAAGTCCCTCTACACACGAATTCGTATATATCCCTGAAGAAGTCCCTTACTTACTACGGACGAAACGCGTTTGATATTGGACTTATTGAATTGTTTCTTATTTTATTGTATTTTATTTTCATTTATTGTTCCTGTACTCTGCTGCTTCAATTGGACCTGTGCTTGTGATCCTCACATTGCTCTCCAGTTCCACTGAAAGTGGAGACATGCTTACCACTATGTCTGTAAGTGATACCAATAAATTCCTTTTATATATTTTTTATACATACTTCACCATGTATGGCTCTTTTTATCCATTTCTTTGAAGACACTTCTATGTTTGGATCTACTATCAAGTCCAATACTGCATATACCCCAGGGGGGTGAGAGGCCTGATTTATACTTTCGTTTGTGAGCATTACTTACTTCACATTTCACTATCATACCTTAATTGTGTTACGCTATGATATATATTTTTTATCATTCTAGATTTTATTATACTCTTATATAGAATATTCCAATATTGGATATATTCTTCAGGTTGTATTTCAATGTTATGCTTATTTGAATGTTACTTTGTTGCTGTTTGTTTTTCTACTTTGGGTGTTAGTGAGGTTCACCTGGGACCCTTTCAATCTAGTAGATTTATTACTTGTGGTTAGCTGGTATACTACTGTTTTTTTCATCCTGCCCAAAACAGTTCCACAAGTTTTGGTGGTTTTGCCTGTCCAGTTAGAAAAGTCTCAAATAGCAAATAAATCCATGAACGGTTCCCCCTGGCTCCTAGCAGCGATTGTTCCCCTCATTCGTATGAACAAAAGTACCGAACAGCGCTCTCCTAGCAGCTAGGGAAACGAAGAAGCAAACGTTCGTACGTTGGGACCGGTGTTTGGGAAGTGAAGTGTCCGATTTTAGTTCCAGACACTCGACGACCAAGTCCCGCTGCCTTTGTTCGCGCAAACAAGATGCCTGCCGTTTTCTCAGGCATGTGGCGTTCGACCATACGAACGGCGGCCGCACAGGGAGCGGGCTTAAACGATGGTTCGCTTTGAAGTTAATGAGGGGTTTGGTCTCTGTTCGGTAGTTACAGCTACTGAATGAAATGAAATAAAATAGCAGAAATAACTTTGTGATTTCTTCACACTGCTCCACTTTAGTTCCATGGGTCGGCATACCCTCTTCGACCCTGCTGGGTTGGCTTGGGGATGTCCGGGGAAGATAAATTAGGAGTTCAGTTCGGTCTGTCGCGACAAACCGTCCGCATTGCTCTTTTTTCTGCACGGCCGGTATTGCATCGTAAAGTTATACGGTTGAAGGGCTAGACTACACCGAAGTAGCCTGGGGTTGTCTTCAGCTACACGGTTCAGCCACACAAGGGGCTTGTGGTCTGTCATAAGGGTAAAGAGACGACCATACAGGTAAGGATGCAATTTCTTTAGTGCCCAGACTAGGGCTAGGCACTCTTTTTCCACGGTGGCATAACTGACTTCTCTGGGCAAAAGTTTACGGCTATGGTATGCCACCAGGTGTTCCATGCTGTCGTCCCCCACTTTGCTCAACACGGCTCCCAGCCCAAACATGGAGGCATCTGTGTGCACAAGAAATTGTTTAGTATGGTTTGGTGCTGCTTACACAGGTGCCTCACTTAAAGCAGTCTTAAGTTGCTGGAAAGCGGCCGCGCACTCTGGGGTCCAGGTTATTTACTTAGGTAGGGCCTTGGCCAGGGCGCTGTACTCTGGGACGAACTTGCAGTAGTAGCCAGCTGTCCCTAAAAATGCTAACACCTGTGTTTTGGTACGAGGCTGGGTCCAGTTGGCTATGGCTGACATGGCATTTGTCAGGCTTCAATGTGAGGCCTGCTAGCCAGATCCGCTTCAGTACCCAGGACAAGTGACCTAGGTGATCTCCCCATGTGCAGCTGTAGATGGCAATATCATCTAGATACGCACATGCAAGTCCTGAAACCCCTCTAGGAGCCTATCGGCCATCCTCTGAAAGGTAGCCGGGGCATTCTTCATCCCAAAAGGCATAACCTTGAACTGGTATAGCCAGAATGGGGTGACAAATGCCGACCTGGGAATGTCTGCAGGCTCCAAGGGTATTTGCCAATAGCCCTTGCACAGGTCCAGGGTAGTTAAGTAATTCCCCCCAGCCATACGGTCTAATAGCATGTCTATTTTGGGCATGGGGTATGCGTCGGTGATAGTTCAGTCATTAAGTCTCCGGTAGTCTTCACAAAAGCGAGTGGTGCCGTCGTGCTTACGTACTAGCACTACCGGAGAAGCCCAAGGACTCTTGGATGGTTCTATAACCCCTAACTTTAGCATATCTCTTATCTCAGTGAGCATATTCTCTCGAACTGCCTCAGGGACATGATAGGGCTGCTGTCGTAGTGAGGTTTCTCCCTGGGTCTCAGCGGAGGTTTACCCGGGTACGGCGGAGAACATCTCCTGGTATCCCTGTAGCAGCTGAGAGGCCTCGCTCTTCTCTAAAAGGGTTAATTCCTGGCCCAAGCTTACTTGGTCAATAGTGCATGGGCAAGCAAGTCGGGGAGGGGGAGTCCTTCGCTATCCTCGGAAGATACTGCAGCCACATCTCCGGCTCTCTCAAAATAGGGTTTGAGCATGTTCAGATGAAAGGCTTTGGTCAGCCTTTCATCCGAACACTTGCTCACAATGTAGGTAGTTTCGCTGATGCACTCTACCACCTTAAAAGGTCCCTGCCAAGCCGCCTGCAGCGTGTCTTTCTTAGCTGGCCTTAAAGCTAATACCTTCTGTCCTACCTCCAGTATTCTATCCCTGACGCCTCTATCGCACCACCTCTTCTGGCGTCCCTGGGCCGTCTGCAGGTTCTCCCGAACAGAGACGGTGAGAGTCCGCAGATGGTCTCTGAACTCCAGAACATACTGGATGATAGGGACCCCCTCATCATCTGTGTTGCCCTCCCAGTGCTCCCGTATGAGATCCAGCGGGCCCCTTTTCTCACGAACAGGAGTTCAAAGGGGAGAAACCAGTGGATGCCTGGGGCACTTCGCGGTAGGCAAACAGAAGATGGGGTAAGCACTTTTCCCAGTTTCGGCAGGACTCTGTGCAGGTCTTTAGCATCTGCTTAAGCGTGCCATTAAAACGTTCACTTGGTCTGTGGTAGAGTTGCGGAGTGAAACCTATCTTCAGCTCCCCCTATCACCCCCAGACCAATGGACTCTACTCACGAGGCTCCTGCCCAAAACAGTTCCACAAGTTTTGCTGGTTTTGCTGGTCTAGTTCGAAAAAACTCAAAAAGCGAATAAATTAACGAACAGTGATTGTTCCCCTCATTCGTATGAACAAAAGTACAGAACAGCGTTCGTATGTTGGGACCGGTGTCCGGGAAGTCGAGTGTCCGATTTTAGTTCCAGGCACTCGACGACCAAGTCCTATTGCCTTTGTTCGCGCAAACAGGGAGAGGGCTTAAACGATGGTTCGCTTCGAAGTGAATGAGCCAGGGGGGTGGTCTATGTTCGGTAGTTACAGTTACCAAATTAAATTAAATAAAATAGCCGAAATAACTTGTGATTTCTTCACAAACATGTATAACTTGGAGGAAAGACGAGACAGGGGAGATATGATAGAAACATTTAAATACATAAAGCAAATCAACACAGTAAAGGAGGAGACTATATTTAAAACGAGTAAAACTACCACAACAAGAGGAGATAGTCTTAAATTAGAGGGGCAAAGGTTTAAAAATAATATCAGGAAGTATTACTTTACTGAGAGGGTAGTGGATGCATGGAATAGCCTTCCAGCTGAAGTGGTAGAGGTTAACACAGTAAAGGAGTTTAAGCATGCGTGGGATAGGCACACACGTCAGCGCCATCTATGATGTGGGCGAAGGTAAGTTTCTTATAAAAGTCTGATCCACAGCGGCTGGCATTCCCAAGAACGTCGCACCTACTGGGGACCGGAAGAGAGGGACACCGGATAGCTGTCTGCCGAGCCCAAAGGGCTCCCAGGAGCGGGATGGGAGGCTGGCGCGGGAACAGTACCCCCTGCCCAGGACTTCTCCTTCTCATTTCAGGTCTTGGAGTTGTACTTCTTCTGGGCGTTCTCGGCATCAGGTGGGCTCCCCAGTTGGTGGATTCCGCAGTGCAGCCCCGGACCTGTTGGATTCAGCAGAGCAGCCCCATAGCCATCCGAGACGAGGGGCTTGGTCGGTGAGTCTGATGTTGCAGTACACTCTAAGACGTTGCTGAAAACATTGCAGATTCTGCTTAACTCATTGGGAGCGGGAAGTATTCAGGGGTCTAGCGTGGGCCAGGTGCGGGCACGTGAGGTGGTGGTCACAGCTAGCTCGGGGTCAGGTATGGGTGGCGCAGCAGGGTGGGGCCCAGGTGGAGACACAGGGATGACAGAAGGGCCCGCAGAGGTCGTGAGTGAGATGGCGGAATTGACAGGGGACGCAGCAGCAGGTGTATGTGTCATTTGCTGGGTCTTTGGGTGTAAACTTGAAGCAGGACATGAAGGAGAAGTTGTGGAAGGGGGAGTTTTGCTAAATTTTCTTGCTTCCTCCGTTGGAGGACTTTATTGACCTCAAGGAGAGGGACAAGAAGGATGAGAAAAAGGAGGAGGAGGAAAAGTGGAAGTGGTATCATAAGATTCCGAAATCTTTCGGGAATTGGTTGAGGGCATTTTGCCTCCTGGCGAGAAGTCGCCGGGGCTGTGTTCGTCACTGTTCTGCTACTTGGATGGGATCTGGGAGGCATACCGCACGTACGGCGGGTTACTGTGGTGGAGATATGACAAGCAGTTCTGTCAATGGTTTGCAGCTAATCTGGGTATGAGGCTTACCTCATACCAGATGGACCTGCCTCTCTGGATTAAGCTGATGGTGGTGCAGAAGGCATAGACAGCCCTTTCAGCAAACGGCCGGCGCAAGGGGGAAGTCAGCCTTGTCGGCCACCTTCCAAAGGACTTATGCTGGCTTTCAATGAAGGCCAGTGCAAGTGGAGGGCTGCCTTAAGTACGAGTGTTCGGGTTGTGGGAGGTCCCACGGACTCAATCTGTGTTTTAAGCGAGGTAAGACAGGGGGAGCCGGGGGTGCACCCGATGCCGCGTGGCCTAACTCCAGTGAAGTTAGACTTGATGGTGCTATGGCTAAGCCGCTACAGATATAGGGCAGATGCTGAGTTGCTGTGTGAAGGTTTCGGGTCGGGTTTCTTTATTCACTTTCGGGACAGAGGTGGATCACAGGGGTTGCACAATGTGCAGTTGGTGGCAGAGTTTCCGGGGGTGGTGAGGAAGAAGCTGGCGAATGAGGTGTAGTTGGGCAGGATGGCTCTTTGGGGGGACAAGCTTCGGGATCGGAAGGTGGTCTTCTTCTCAGATAACTTGTCCATTGTACACGCAGTAAATAATCTGTCCACCTCCTCGAAACCGGTGGTGCGTCAGTTGCGGCGCTTTGTTTTACTCTGCATGTCTCTCAACGTGGTTTTCTGTGCGCAGCATGTGCCCGGTTATCTGAACGTGGTGGGTAATGCATTGTCTTGTTTGCAGTGGTCCCGGTTTCCGACGGTGGCACCAAGAGCGCAGGAGATGGGGCAGGCCTGTCCTGTCGAGACTTGCCAGCTCGCAGCGTCTTGCTTGGGGAATGCGTGAGAGCATTTTTGGCACCAGCCACGTGGGCTGCATACATTAAGGTCTGGGACTCGTGGGAACACTCGTGGGAGGGGAAGGATCAGGCGCTAGTGGGGGAATCGCGACTCGATGCTTACTTTGGTTTTAATTCAGGTTGTTAGCGGGGGGCGTTTCTCCGGCGGTGGTGGATAGGAATAGGGCGGTGCTCGAGTTTTGGTTCAAGCTGCATGGGTGGGAAGATCTTACGAAGTCCTTTGTGATACGCCAGGCCCTTTAGGGGTATCGGAGGGGACATAGGGTTTCTGATACTCAGAGGCCAGTGTCCGTGAAGGCATTAGGGGGTCTTATTCGAGTGTTATCCGAGGTGTGTTTCAACGAATTTGAAGGGTTTCTGTTTAGTGCGGCGTTTCTCTTGGCCTTTTTTGTTGTGTTTCGGATTGGAGAACTGGTGAGTGCTAACCAGTTCTGCTGGTCTTCAGGTACGTGATGCGCATGCAGGAGGGTTGACTTGTGCTTCACTTGGCCCGGTTCAAGACTGATGTCTCATTTTTCAGTAAGCCTTGCTAGAATGGAGTTACATGCTGGTAAGTTTGGGACTCATTCCTTCCGCATCGGGTGGCTATGGAGGCCACACATTTAGTCTTGGGGAGGCGTTAGTCAAGAGGATTGGGAGATGGGAGTCGGTCAGGTTCTGCTCGTATTTGCATTTGGGTCTATTGGATTGAGAAGGGTGGGCCTGGGGGGTACTGGGAGTCAGTGTTTATATTTTGTTTGTTTCCCTAGGTCAAGTCGCCTGGGTCGTTGGGCATTTTTTTTAGTTTCTGGGCCGAGAAGTGGGCTGCAGCTCGAGTTCAGGGTCAGCAGCTGGGCTTTCCGAAGGACCAGTTGGCGCTTCGTTGGTTCAGTTGCAGGAGGGTTTTGGTGGGGGGACATATGTAATGCTGTTTTTAGGATGGTGGTGGGAGGCGGTAGGCCGGACTTACTTGTTCTACACAAGCGTTGTGAATGATTTGGGCTCAATACCGTAGCTTGTGAAGTGGATGAAGCAGAACCTTAATAGGTTGAGGGACCTGCTTCACGGGGTCATGTTGGTTTGGTCAGAAATTGTTCCATAGCAGCAGTGGCAGCACGCGCGGGACCCATAAGCTATAGATCGCTGCCGAGGACAAGTGAATAGCTTGATGGCTAGTTTTGGCAGGAAGATGGGGGGATCGGTAGTGAGGCATAGGGAGTTGGAGGTGGGTTGCCTGGTTACTTTCACTCAAATGGAGTTCACCTCTCTGCAGTGGGGTGGGATCTCCTGAACCTGGGTTGGCAATAATAGGAAATAGGCTCCCCATTAGGATAGTTATGGAAATGGTGAATATGGTTCTTGGTAAGTTTTTGTAGGTTTGGTGGCTCAGAGCCTGGTGGGGTAGGGTTATCCAGGTTAATACATTTTTTGGCACTTTAAGTTATGTTCATGTTGGAATACGGTTATATGTTATTTATATGATATGGGTCATTGCCTTTTATATCTAACTGAAGGATATGGAGGTGATGGTGGGGTGTGGGGCATGAACTTTTTTCTATGTTAATTTATCCCTATTTAATAAAAGCTGTGGACAATTTTGACCCATATACCCTAGTTTCCATGTTTTATTGGGTTAGGTATGTGGGGGTTCTTTGTCCTGATTCCGTTTGCCCATATGGCGACTATGCACCTGTCATGCAGCCACATGTAGCATGTAGGATTGTTAGTTTGAGGGTTAGGGGTTGGGCTATATAAATAGACAGCCATTTTAGAAAAATCACTTTTAACTCGCCTGCTTGGCTGAGTTTGTCCCTCCCTCCCTCCCTGGGTTATTAAAAGGTTGGGTTGTCCCATTCTGTAATAGCGGCGGGATAGGGAGCTGAAGGATAGGAAATAGGCTCCCCATTAGGATGGTTATGGAAATGGTGAATATGGTAGTTGGTAAGTTTGGTAGGTTTTGAGCCCTGTCGGTGGCTCAGAACCTAGTGGGGTAGGGGTATCCGAGTATACCCCTACCATGGTTAATAAAAATGTTGGCACTTTAAGTTATGTTCTTGTTGGAATACTGTTATATGTTATGTATATATGGGTCATTGCCTTTTATATCTAACTGATGGATACAGAGGTGATGGCGGGGTGTGGGTCAATGGCCTATTTTCTATGTTAATTGTTTACTATTTAATAAAAGCTGTGGATAATTTTGACCCATATACCCTAGTGTCCATGTTATTTTGGGTGAGGTATGTGGGGATTCTTTGTCCTGATCCCATCTTCCCATATGGCGACTATGCACCTGTCATGAGATCTGTGTGTTCAATTTCAAACAAATTGCATTTTGTCTGAATATTGAGCAATCAAAGATATGTCCAAATTCCATAACTCTGAAACGCCATATCGATACATCACAAAACAAACAAATCAGACAATGGACAAGCAGTTTCGGTTGTTTCAAAATTTGCAGTTCTGCCTATGTTGTTGACCAAAAAGTTGTTTATTTTTTGGTTGCAGATGACAATAAGCAGCTTTGTTTGCCATAATGGACAAGTGGTCTTTCCAATCATGTGGGTTGTATGTCCTGTTTGATCAAGAACCGGAAAATGTTGGGGTTAGGGGACAGCCTAATGTTGATTCTAATGTGAGACTGGTTAGGTTACATCTGTGTACAGCCCATGCCATTGCTAATCACACCAATTGTGAGTGAGAAAAAGCCTATTTAATTGTTTAGTTGATGTGACTGGTGAAGTGATTAGGTTACTGATGTGCATAGACATTGCCAGTGTAACTTACAATGGCAAGGAGATAGAGAGAGCCTTTTTATGAATTAATTGACTCTAATGTGAGACTGGTGTGCTGATTAGCTAACTTCACTTACATCAACTTTTTTTCACTGGAGTGTTGTTTTTTTATTGAAAGTACACACACAAGTTGTGTGTGTACATTCAATAAAAAAATAATAATAGTTAAACAAAAAACTTCCTAACGCCAGTGTCACTTATAACATCTTTGAGCATTTAAATTGGACAAATCAGAGGCATCCTATATAAGATATAAGGAAGCCAATAATACTTGCAAAAAGGCAATTAAAGTGGCTAAACTAGAAAATGAGAAATTGATAGCCAAAGAATGCAAAACCAACCCCAATTTTTTTTTCAAGTACATTAATTCTAAAAAAACAAAAAATGAAAGTGTAGGTACACTGAAAACAGAGATGGGTCTGTTAGTCAATGAAGACCAGGAAACGGCAGACATTTTAAATAACTATTTTTCTTCAGTATATATTAATGATGATCCTATGGTAAGAGATATGCAAATGATTGCTGCAACAAACTTGCAGATAACTTGTCATTGGATAACTCGAGACAAGGTGCTACAGCTATTAAAGAAAATTTATGTAAATAAAGCTCCGGGGCCTGACGGTATCCACCTACGAGTACTTAAGGAGCTAAGTGGAGAAATAAGTGAACCTCTGTATTTAATTTTTCAAGATTCTTTTTTTTCAGGTATTGTACCGGAGGATTGGAGGAAGGCAGATGTTGTTCCTATATTTAAAAAGGGTTCAAAATCCATGCCTGGAAATTATAGACCTGTGAGCTTAACTTCTGTGACTGGGAAATTATTTGAACGGCTATTAAGGGATAATATTCAGAAATTCATTGGGAAGAACTGTGTTATTAGTAATAATCAGCATGGTTTTATGAAACATAGGTCATGTCAAACTAACCCAATTGCATTCTACGAAGAAGTAAGTAGAAATATAGATCAGGGTGTTGCAGTGGATGTGATCTACTTGGATTTTGCCAAGGCATTTGATACGGTTCCTCACAATAGGTTAGTCTTCAAACTAAAAGAAATTGGTCTAGATGAATATTCTTGTTCTTGGGTAGACCATTGGCTTAAGGTTAGAGTACAACGAGTTGTCATAAATGGTACATTTTTAAGCTGGACAAAAGTGGTAATTGGTGTCCCTCAGGGTTCTGTTTTGGGACCGCTTCTATTCAACATATTTATAAATGATCTTGAAATGGGCATTGAAAGCCATGTATCAGTGTTTGCAGATGACACAACACTTTGTAAAGTAATAAAATGTGAGCAGGATATTGCCTTGCTGCAGAGGGATTTGGATAGATTGGGGGACTGGGCACTAAAATGGCAGATGAAATTTAACGTGGAAAAATGCAAAGTTATGCACTTCGGGGTTAAGAATGCACAAGCAATTTACACCCTAAATGGTAGTGAACTAGGGATAACCACACACGAGAAGGATTTGGGAATTGTTATAAACAACAAATTAGGTAGCAATATGCAATGTCAATCTGCCGTTGCTAAGGCCAGTAAGGTTTTGTCATGTATAAATAGGGGCATAATTTCTCGAGATGAAAATATTTGCCTCTTAAAATCGCTGGTAAGACCACACCTTGAATATGCTGTGCAATTTTGGGCACCTGTTCTAAAGAAAGATATCATGGCACTAGAAAAAGTGCAGAGACGAGCTACAAAAATGATAAAAGGAATGGAGAATTTTAGTTATGAAGAAAGGTTAAAAAATTTAAATCTCTTCAGTTTGGAAAAACGGCACCTGAAAGGGGATATGATAACATTATACAAATATATTCGGGGCCAGTACAAACCATTATCTGAAAATCTATTCATAAACAGGGCTATACATAGGACACGAGGTCACACATTTAGGCTTGAAGAAAGGAGATTTCATCTAAGGCAAAGATACAGTAAGAGCAATAAGGATATGGAATTCTTTGCCTGAAGAGGTGGCTTTGTGAGAGTCTATACAGATGTTTAAACTGCAATTGGATTAATACTTGCAAAAACATAACATACAGGGATATAATTTCTAATTAGTGGGGTAATAGCTGCTTGATCCAAGGAGACATCTGACTGCTATTTTTGGGGTCAAGAAGGAATTTTTTCCTAGTTTGTTGCAAAATTGGAAGCACTTCAGACTGGGTTTTTTGCCTTCTTTTGGATCAACAGCAAAAGCATATGTGAGGAAGGCTGAACTTGATGGACGCAAGTCTCTTTTCAGCTATGTAACTATGTAACTATGTAACTATGAGTAGGGGATAGGTAGGAGAGATAACCTGTTTAATTGTATAATTGACCCAGTGTGAGACTGGTGAGGTGGTTAAGTAACAGTGATATGGGAGGGACATAAAAGCATGATCTGTAGACACCTTATAAAATTAGAGACTTTACTTTGAGAACGTCAACGAAAAACATTTGTTACCAAAATCGACTCAGATGGTCACATCTACCCCTCCTCCACATCCATAGTTAATGCTTTCAGAGATTAATATACCTCTCTCTATAACATTGGACCTGATGGTAGCCCCATGTTAACTACACCATTCCCTGAAATAGTTGAATACCTTTCAAAACACAATCTCTGAACACTGTCTCCACAGGAACCCATTATTTGGAAACCCACCTCACATTGGACAAGCTCTCAGCATCTCTTGGAAAATCTAAATCGAGGAAAAGCCCAGGCCTCATTGGTCTATTGGCAAATACTATAAATCCTTCTTTGATATGCAAGGCCCTAATCTTCTTTTGACATTCAATTCCATCCTGGAAGGGTCAGCGCCTATGTTGCAGTCATCCCTATAGAAGGAAAAGATCCGACCCAATGCCCGAACTAGGACCATATCAACACTGAATGCAGACTTGAACATTTTTGCAAAGATCCTGGCCATGAGACTTGACTCCCACATCCCTACTCTGGTCCATTTGTACCAGGTGGGGTTTGTTGGAGGATATGAGCTGAGAAACAACACCACTAGGGTGTTGCACCTGATCCATGCTGCCCTTCTGTCTTCTTGTCTACTGATGCTGAGAAGCTATTTGACAAGGCAGACTGGTAATTTCTCTTGGCTACCCTTAAGATGATGGGTCTGGGCATGCATATGCTCATTTGGATTTCTTCCTTATGTGCCACTCCATTGGCACAGGTTTTTCTAAACAGGTTCTTGTCTACTCCCTGCATTATATAGGACACAATAGGGATGTCCTCTCTCAGCCCTTCTGTTTGTACTGAGCCTGGAGCCATTTCTTAATTCTATCAGAGCAAACACAGAAATAGATACAGGGACAACAGCATAAGCTGGCACACTCCTGGTACACATCATCTCTTCATTTTTCACAGCTTTTAAAACTCTATTCCTGGAGTAGAGTAATAATAACTACCTAATTCCAGAGCAAAAAGACTCTGAATGTCGGTGTTAGCCGGAAGATAACACAAGATGAGGCAATGTATGCTTTATGATAGAACACTGCACACCACTTATATTAATGGTGAGATAACAAATCCAAAGCCAATTGGCTATACCTCTACCCACTCAGAAAAATGGATGAAATGTACAGAAATAGATAAAGGATATAAATTCCTCCAATTGTCCTAATCTCTGACTTTGTTGTGTGATGTCTATATCAGGAGTTGGATTTTCTTATATCACACTGAGTAGTTGTCTAGGATACGTGGAGCAGATGGCTGATGTAAATACACTTAGCATTCAATACAGCTGCCGCAGTCCAAACACAATACAGCTTTTTGGTGTGGACCACAAGTTCCTTTCGGCGTCCTCTGTGTGAAATAGAAATCCCGATCTTGGTGATTGCTTGGCAGAAATATGCATTCTTTCTCTCTCGTGAGACTTTCATAATGGCTGGCCAACAACTCATATCATTGCTTCTATAAGCATACATATTATAACAATGATTTAAAAGCTATATATAAAATAATGTCATTTGACGAGTATTGCACATAAAAAGGAACGCTAAATAAAACATTTCATCAAGTAAAAATATGCATTGCAAAAATAAGGGAAAGGAAAGAATGTATAAAAACTGAGCATAATCCGAGTTGTGGAAAACATATGCCTATACATGACAAAGAGAGAAAGCTAATTTCTAAGGGAGAAAACAAAGTCAGTGGACGAATCTCTTACGAGACATAGGGGATTCTAAGTCTCAACTTAGCATCACACAGAATCATTAACACTATTGCATATACTATAATACAAAAACTATTCATGATAAGAGAAAACCTGTGAAAAATTGAAATCTCATGAATAGAATGTTAAAATGCAATTTCTGTGTAAAAATTATAATATGACATAATCAAGAATGAAAGGTGTTTATTTACTAAACCAATTTGTGTTATGATGCAAAAACTATTGTAAAAAATAGGTTGAAAAATAGATATCCCATAAATAGAATGTTACAATAAAAACACTTTCTGGATAAAAATAATAATAGAAAAAGTAAATACAGAATAAAATAGGATTACTACTAAGCCAAGTACTGCTAAATATTGGATATACACTAAAAATAAACCTTAACCTTTAAAAAATAATTACAAATATTTAAATAAAATTACACAGGATGTCCTTTTATGAAGGATAAAAAGGGGATAAATAAAAAAATAAAAAAAGAATAATCATTTTTATAACAAATGACCCTTTTCAAAGGGGATTGCCTTCTCTTCAGTCAACATTAATGTAACAGAACTTCCTGTACCCTAGTTGGGTATCTCCGCCGATGGATGCTCCTAGTGCTCACCGAGGACTCCAAACACTCCACCCGACACCATCAACACTGCATTCCCCACGTCCAGAGTTACAGCTTGGCTGGGAACTCGCTGCCCTCCACCCACCGTGGACCCAAGACCAGGATCTAGATTCCAGTGGGTGAACCTCTCCTACTACCAGAGAGCATAGTAGAACAAAGCTCTTAAAAGAGCTAGTGATTATAATCCCAGGGAGTATAGTGATATAGAAATCCCCAGGATAGATGCAGCCTTTTCCCCCACACATGAGACGAGGCTCTATGTTGAGAGTAAAAGAGGAACTCAATTTTAATGGAGGCACACTGGCCTTTTATGCAGGTTTCCCAACAAAGGTGACCTTGTTGGGCACAGGGACACAAAGTGTACAAGCCAATAGAAACAATGTGACAATAAATGACACTTCCACATGCAGTACACAAACCCTCCCTTCTGCCTGTGATATAATTAAGGCAGATAATGCATTAACTTAATTGTACCCAGGCAGAAAAAACAAAAAAATGTACAAAGTCCAATAAGTACCCCAAAACACAACATACCCCCATACAAGTCCCCTGATAGCCCTGATCTGGGTGAACAACATATCCAAAAATCACCCAGATCAAAGCAGGGGTTCAGGAACTTCCTGGAAGTCTCTTTCTGAGTGACCGCACGCATGCTTTCATTCCAGAGAATTAGGCTGGGCGGACAGTCTATTTTAAACAGTCGAAATACCGTTCGAATTACCGAACAAAATGGTGAATAACCATAGTCAACGCGTGTCCCTTGTTCATGGGCTTCGACTCACCGAACACCATTAGACTCCCGTTTGAATAGTCGCAGTTCCCTGGAAGGTAACTGTTCAGCGATGTTTGTGCCGTTGTGTGTCCGATTTGAGTCTTATGAACTCGCTGTCAGGGTACCTGAAGTCTCTACCTCCGAGAGAGGTAGAGACTTAGACGTTCATCCGTCCGGAAGGGCTGTTTCCTCTGTTCCTCGCGGTCCATCCGGTCACGTAAACGCCGGCCGCGAGGGACTCACTTCCTTTTCTAGCATGACGTCCGGAAACCGACGTCATGACGCCAACCCGGAACGACCTGTCACTCAATCCTTCAGAGATTAATCAGGACTCGTCGGAGGCGTGTCTACCCTTCCGAGCCAGGGTATTTAAACTTGCTTCTCCCATTTGCTCATTGCCCTGTCGTGGTTCTAGTCTGCCTAGTCACACAGTGCTCTTGTATTTCTGTTATCCCTTTGGTTCTGACCCGGCTTGTTTGACTTACTCTGTTTATCTCTGTTACCCTTGACCCGGCTTGTTCCTCGCTTACCTGTCTTCTCGTTCCCTCGACCTCGGCTTGTCTTTGACTATTCTCTATATTCTCCGTACGTTAGTCTGGCCATTCTAAGGTCCGGTATACGTATCCTGTACCTGTTTGTACTCTGCGTGTTGGATCCCTGTCCCGATCCTGACACTCGCCGACAAAACACAGCTGAACACGTTCGACCAAATAAGATGGCCAAAGCCACGTGTTTGAATGTCGAATGGCAGCCACTTCGACTGTAGTCAAAGTGCCACTTTGAAAGTTCAAATATTTTCCAGTATAAGTCCAAGAGGCAGAAACAGTATCTTTAGCCCCAGTTCACCACAGGGCCATAGTTACAGGGTAGGAGGCTGGCAAACTGGACCCTCCAAAAAACAGTGGCGAGGACACTTTCACCACAATTAAGTTTTTTTTTCACATTTCCAAGAGTGAGGGGTACCCTCCATGAACCTTGTCAAAGTATGCTGAAGCACTATGATATGAATATGATAATATAGTGATAATCCTGGTATGTTCTCCAATCCACATATCAAGTGGTCTATAGATTCTTCCTATACATCCCATATTGCTAGTACTAAGGTAGTAATAGATTATATTTTTACTCTTACAGTTAATATTTTCCTTAATTTTACATGTAGTTTTGGTATTTGATCTGAATGTTTATGCACTTTTTTTATTAGAACATTCAGTTGTTTTGCAGGGCCCACATTTTCCTCATTTGTAGAAGCCTTTCAATCCCTCTATCGCACTCTGGTTTTCATTGTAGCTTCTTACCAATTTCCGTTTCAGGTTAGGAGCTCCCCTAAAAACTATTTTTGGTTCTTCTATAATCCCTTGTAGTGTTTTATTTTTTCTTTAAAATGTTCCAGTGTATATTTAGAATTCTTTATATTTTCATATTTTCATTATTATAATCAAGAATGAAAGGGGTCTTCTGTCTTCATTTGCGCTTTCCTTTTTTTCTTTTAATAAGTCTTCCATATTGATGTTTGAAGTTCTTTCTATATAGAAGGTGATCAATTCTTTGTTTCTATGTAGGAGTTGATTAAGTCAATTTAAAGTCTTTCTTTCAACCAAAACATTGGTGTTAATTCCCCACTGGGGCATGATGATTAGACAAAAATAGAGCAGCTAGTGTCAGTGTTTTGGGTTTAGTGTCTTAAATTGAGAGAAATTGCAAAAAATCTAAGCTACAGAATGCCAGCTTGGGACAGGTCATCATTTTGTTCAACCACCTCATGATCAATATTGATGTCTTCCTGGAAAATAGGGAAGTTTTTCCTGGCAGCATATTCCATAACGATGTAGCAGCAGTGGTCAGGATCTACGTAAAGCTCATCTGAGTAAACAATTTACTAATTGCCCTGAACTAGTTTCCCTCTGTGAACTTCCGATTAAAGGGAAATTGTCACTCAGATGCAATGTCCTGACATACTGGATAAGCAGACTGATTGATAGGATTTATCATTTGCAGTAAAAGAGAGGCATACTGGTTGAGGGAGATTTGCAGATTATACCTGACGTGTGCTACTCCTGGCAACAGAAGTACAACCCCAACCCAGAGTGGAGTATCTGCTTGTTAGGAACAGGATATCAGCAGTTTGATGGGAGCAAGAGAAGCAGCAAGCAGCGGAAAGGAGTGTACTGCCTCGGAAATGGTCAGAGCTTACCTATATGGAACTACTGCCTTTGAGTTATTGGGTGAAAAGAATAGTGTGTAAACGACTCTCTGGTTGCCCAGCAGCTATGGTCTTGTCCACCAACCACTGTACAAAGTGAGCAAAAGTTTTCTGTTAAGGGGCCAATTCTGAATACACATTCTGAACACTCACAAATGTCCCAGCAACTGATGGATCACATAGCCATCCTCAAGTTCAATCTCCCAAGGTTTAAAAAAATTGCCACCAGAAAAGTGTTTTAAGCATTTAGACACCTCCAGAGAAGTGTTTTGAGTTTTCTGGAAAGTAATGTTTCCATTTTGTTTTCAGTATTCTTAGGTAGCACATTATGTAACCCTTTCCCGACAGTAGGGTGTGCTTTTAGGGAGGGCTTTAACACAGTAATGGCGTTATAACATTTCCTAGCAAGCAAGCCCTCCCTGTAGCAGAATAGTTATCATTGGAGACAGAAGGTACTGCCTGACAACCGAGGCAGCCCCAATCCCACTGATCCAAGCCATGTGTCCATGATGACACCGCAATCACATGATCAGGAACAGCATGAGTGACAAATTGTATGCAGGGGGACTGCCTAGGTTGTTAGGCATATCCCACAACATGTAATTAATAAAATTATATAATTATGCACAAATAGTAAACATTTATATATATATATATATATATATATATATATATGTATTAAGGCAATTTTGCCGGGATTTGTGGGAGGTGCTGGTTTGCTACTCCTAGCCTACTTAAGGCACTCCCCTTACCTTGCTCCTTACCGTTTGAGGTCAGCGTTGAATGAGGATCCACTTCCGGGTTCTTTCAGACGCCATCTTGGTTTTCTTAACCACGAGTTTCTCCGCGGCAAGCTGTGTCCAGGAATCATCTTGCAGGCCTTTTCCGTCCGTCCAGCTTCTTACCCGGGTCTTCGTCGTAGATCGCGTCCCAGGGACTCTTAACAGTAAGTTAAATCTAACTGTCACACCAGGATCGGTTATCATGGCGCACGGTACAGCACGGGTCCTCGCTTTACGGTTTTTCTCTGCACAGTCGCAATTACACAGCCTTTTTGGCGGCTTCATTTCGTACAATTTATTCGGCTAAATCATGCGTATTAAGAGAAGCGATCATTTCGCACAACTGTTTCCCTTGCTTCATTTAACAATGATCATTTCGGTGGTGTTTTCCATTCGGCACTTATTCATGTTATATTCATGCACGCTTGCTGTTCGCATTAAAATGCATACGTTTAAGCTATTCGTACTACTTCTGGTTCCCTTCATACTAGATTCGGTTATTCTGCTATGTATTCACATAAATCTGGTTCGTGAGTTACATTTCATCATTTCATGTATATACATTCGGTTAAATAGTTGCTTGTTTTAATAGACAGACCATTTTCATTACTATTTAAAGGTGTCACTTATTATATCAAGTGCATGAAACCAGCTAACATTTCTGTATGGATCATTGGACTCCCACGCTTCCAGGAGTTTTCATAAATTATCCATTTAATTTAAAAAATTGACTCAGCCTACGTTACAGGCCTCATTTCTTTGTTGTTAACTATGACACATAAGGCTATAATTCCTTTTCATGCATACTCGGGTTGAATCACACGTACTAATCCAACCAATCATACGTCTTTTCTGCACAGTAATATACATATATATATATAACTTACATTTTATGTTTCCCTTACACACTATTATTATATAACACATATGTTGTTTATACATAGGCCACGGCCTCCCGCAGATGTCTTATTAAAGCCATGACATCATTTTTCTGGGTAACACATTTCTATTCCCATGGTATATCACAACATTTTATTTTTCAATCATACGCCAGCAAACCATAAAAACATTGCTGCTACAGGCTACAAGTCTGTTTTTCTTTCCGACAATCCACACCCATCATACTACTCTCTTTTACCCATTTCAGGCTGTCAAGCTTATATATATTTGTTCCACACGGTTTTTCCTGTGAAATTTGTCATACTACCAGGTACGTACACCTGCTCATATTCTACCATACATTTCATTTCTTCCCCCTAGGTTAGAGTACTGGCAATAGGGTCACAGGCTTCCCAATAGGTATTTACCCCGTCTTGGCAGTCGCCATCAGTTAGTGGTCCCGCGAGGCCAACACCCCACCTCAACGTTTCAGAGGCAAACACCCATCGGGCCACACGTTAGCTAGCCGCCTCGCATGTTGCATAGAGAGGGCCTCACCTGTCACTCTCTTCCCCTGTTTTCTGTCTTACAGTCACCAAGAGGCCTAAAACTCCAGCCACTATGATGAGTGGCCTCAATATCCCCTCGCGCCAACGCATAGATAGAGCCTCTCAAGTCGCTTGGCAATTAGTAGGGCCTCATCTGTCACCAAACAAGTATAATGTTTCGCCATCCGGCCTAGCTAGCCTGCCAGTACAATTTGGTGGTTTCATACACTAATTAATTGTTTTGTTTATAGTATGTCTCAGGAAGGGGTAGATTGGTATTTACAGGGGTGTCATCTGTGCGGTCTATCCCAACAGAAGAGAGGAGTTTGATCTCTACATGCACAAGCTAGTAGACCTAGGCAACAAATATGGTGGCTCAGCCTTCTATGACTACTATAGGTCTTTTTCTGCAAAAGTGTCTGGAGCCTTCTCCCAGTACGAAACACGATTCAACTGGGGAAGGATTGATACCGTCATTTTTGCAGACACTTTGCAGGTCTAAGAACACCGGCTTGTGCATACTGCTCCTCCACAGCCCATAATACAATTTTTTGTCCCAACACGGCGGATGAACATGCCTCCACGCAAGAAGCTAGTTCCTCTGGTGTTCCAGAGAAGTTGTCAAGAGACAAACTGGGACGCCCAATCAAGTTTCTGGGCAAGTCCCAGATATGTAATAAATTCAATGTTGGGTCTTGTAATTATAGTGGATGTAGACTATTGCATATCTGTTCGAAATGTTTTAGGGCACATGCAAAGACCATGTGTCCAAATAAAATGTATTCCAAGCCTTACCTAACGTCCATTAATATGCCAGTACTTATTGCATTTATGTCTCAGCACCCATCTAGACACCTAGTAGACTTTCTTATCTCTGGTTTAACAGAAGGCTTCCACACAGGTATCCTACACATACCAGCCGGAACTCTGGAATGCCCTAATCTACAATCCGCGCAACACAACCCCACAGCGGGCTTTGTATTGGGGCCTTTCAAAACTCCTCCATTCATAGAATGGCGCACTAACCCCATTGGTATTGTCACAGGGAAATCTTCCCTAAAACAGAGACTCAGCATTGATTTATCAGCACTCCACTCATCGGCCAACCCCAGTCTTAACTCCCTTATACCCTCTGAGGAATTCTCCCTGCAATACACCACCATAGATCACACCATTACCGCTATTATACAAGCAGGGGTTGGATCCTGGCTTAGTAAGACCGACATTACTAACGCCTGTAAGTTACTACCAATCCACCCCACACTGTGGCACCTGCATGGCATCAAATGGTCTGGGAACTACTATTTTTTCTCCCGTTTAACTTTTGGGTCCAAAAGTAGCCCAGCTATTTTCGACACATTTGCCGAAGCATTGTGGTGGTTACTAGTGAACATAGCCAGATGCCCTACGGTATTACATTACCTGGACGATTTCCTACTGGTCGAGGAGAATACTTCCCCTCCTCTTAGTCTCAAAGCTACCACTAAGCTATTTGAGCAACTAGGTGTACCTATCTCCCCTAAGAAACAGAGGGGCCAGACACGGTTATCACTTTTCTGGCTATCCAATTAGACTCAGCCACAATGCAAGCGAGCCTACCACACAACAAGATAGAGAATATTCTCACTTACATAAACAGCTACCTTCAGCTCGGTTCGTGCAACCGCAAAGAGCTACAGTCCCTGCTGGGATCACTAAATGTTGCTATGTGCATCATACCTCAAGACCGCTCCTTTATATCACGACTATTGTATCTTTTCCCACTTTTCCTACATGACACGCATAGGTTGTCCTTAGATACCCAAGCTACGGCAGATCTAAACATGTGGAAGAGATTTTTAACCACTTGGAATGGTAAAAGTATGTTCCTCCCTCAATTGACTGACTCATCTCCTACCAGTTGGTCAGATGCAGAATCTACCACAGGTTTTGCAGCAATTTTTGGGAATGAATGGCTTTGGGGCAGCTGGCCTTCAGCAGTGCAGGATTTAGAAGGTTTTTCCACTACCTCAGCTTTTTGAGATCTATCCCATCGTGGCGGCTGCCGTATCATGGGGTCATTTATGGGCTAATATGCCAGTGCATTGTTACTCAGACAACCAGGCAACCTGTCACATCATCAACAAAGGTCGTTCCAAATCCCTTACGATCATGAGATTTCTGAGGAAACTCACTTAGTTAGCAGCTTGTCATAATTTTTTTCTATGTTGTTTCCATTTTCCAGGTGTATGTAACACAGCTGCTGACAATTTATCTCGCTTTAAATTTCAGGCGTTTCATCAAGCACTCCCATCAGCTGCGCCTACAGCCACCATCACTCCAACATTTCAACAACTCATACTGGACTAGAAACCATCATGCAGCAGAGCAGGACATTGTCCCAATTGGCACTATCAAACAATACACACAAAACATACAACAGGGCTTTCACACTATTCAAAAGATTCCTTCTGGAACATAACATCATAACATTCGTTATGACATCATAACATTCGTTATGACATCTTTTTTGGGATGTGCTTCTTTTTGCCATCTTAAACTTAAAATGTCATATAACACCATCAAACTCTATCTCACTGGCATTCAACACCATATGCTAATCTTACACCCAAATAACAACATACTCAGAGGTATTTAGGAATCAGAACCCACACATACAGCCCAGAGGCTACCCATAGATAACCATATCTTCAAGGCATTGTCTAACCTGCTTGACTTAAAACCGTTTGACACCAATACAAATTCTATAATCAAAACAGCAATATACATAGCTTTTTATGGATTTCTAAGACCTAGAGAGTTCACTACAACCACCACGACCCAAACTACTCCTTTCCTCCTCTATTCCCACTTGACAAAACATATGGATCATTACATCCTGACTTTGCCTCACTCCAAAACCAGTCAGCACATACCCGTAAACATTCTGTACTATCCCACGCACAACAGATGGTGTCCCGTCAGGGTTCTTGATGCATACATACAGCATCATAACTTACTGCCCTCACAACCATTACTACAGCTACAAGGTTCAGTACTCACCACTACAACCGTCAGGACCTACGTCAGGTCCTTGCTCACACAACTGGGCCTCAATGCAGCCAACTACTCAGGGCACTCCTTTCGTATAGGAGCAGCATCCACAGCCTCCAGTGTCAACATTCCAACTCATGTTATAAAAACACTGGGGCGCTGGAAGTCATCCGCTTACTCACGGTACATACCGAACCCAGTACAAGAATTAAGGGATGCTTTCAAAAACATGTCTGGTTGATAAATGTATCTGTATTGGTTGTCTGTAATAAATTTGATTACTTAATTTTTGCCCTCTTCTTTCTCAAGGCCTACCTCATCGTCGGTTATGCACACCACAACTGACTTGCTCTTTTTATTATCCTACATTTATTTATGGTATTTCACACTGTACTATCATAAGCACCTAACACAAGTATTAAGGCATTTTGCCTGGATTTGTGGGAGGTGCTGGTTTGCTACTCTTAGCCTACTTAAGGCACTCCCCTTACCTTGCTCCTTACCGTTCGAGGTCAGCGTTGAATGACCCTCCCACCACACCACATTTTAACATTTATTTATTTCTATCTTTCTTTTACTGGGTAGGCCCTCTTCTTTCTCAGGCCTACCTCATCGTCAGTTCCGGCACACCACAACCGACTTGCTCTTTTTATTATCCTACATTTATTTATGGTATTTCACACTGTACTATCATAAGCACCTAACACAAATTATATATATATATATATATATATATATATATATATATTACATCATTATGTCATTTGATTAATTATATATTGAAGTACCTGTCTGACAACCCAGGCAGAAAGTCCGGAGAATATAAATTGCAAGCCCTATATTTGACCCTGTAGCTTTCCAAAACACCATAAAACCTGTACATGTGAGGTACTGTTGAGATATCTCTGAACACAAATATGAGTGTTTTAGAGCAGTAAAATGTATAATGATTATGATATCATTAGTGAAATGACTAGTGACTAGGGTCACCAAAGCTCACTTCGCCTAGGTGTAGTATCAGTTACACATCGATCATGAGGTCCAGTAAATGCCATAATGATAATCTTTTGCTCTCGCTCTCAGAGTAAGCCTGCTGGCTTTCTGAATCTAAACTGTCCTTTTGAATGAGACTGTCTGGTATAATGTATGACTGGTTAAGGATATGGATATCTATTTATCTCCACAAATTGCACTACTGCTTTTATGCATTGAGGACAAAAAAACAATCCACGGTTCTAAAAGAAATATAAATGTATATTTTTATGCCTACTTTATTACTTACATTTTGGTGAGTTTGAATAAAATACCCACTAATTTATTATATTTTGACATATTATTATTTACATATTTTATATAAAATGTTAGTACGTTTTTCCAATGATTTTCTGGAGACACAGATCCTTTAGTAAAGTTTCTTCCTATTGAACAATCACTCTACAAGCATAGCCAGTGTATATTTAACATTGTTTTTATTTGCATATTTTGATATTATGACTATAAACTCTCTCAATGTGTCTTTTTCACTTTCTCATTTCCTTTTCCATGATTAATCAGAATGCTGTTTCCTAAAATGTTAACAATTCATTTTTGTTTCTTACCACATCTATAACTTTTGGTATGTCCTGTTATTCTATAAATTTTTTTTTACTTTTGGTAAACCTTTAAAAGTGCTTGGTTAATGTAATCTAGATTTAACAAAATAATTTGTTTCTAAGGTTCTGAGTGACGTGCTCTAGAAAAACAAATTCACTGTCCTAATTAAATTTTAGAAAGCTCATTCTGGAACTGAATTAAAAAAAATACATATATATAATTATTGATAATGGATGTACATTACTAATAACTTGTATGTCTTTTTCTTACTTTAGCTGACATGTGCCTTGACTTTGGTGAATGAATTAGTTCTGGTCCATGATGAATGCAAAATTTCCTGATACTCTCCAGATAGTGTTCTCGAGTATTACTTTTTCTTTTGAACAATATAATGTAACATGCTGGTAAAAGGTGACAGGATATAACTCCATACACTGAAGCCAATATGGCTACGATTTGCACAGCTGAAAGGTACATGCCACTGGTATTCATATACACTGGGATGAAGATTATCCATACAAACATATAAATGAACATGCTGAATGCAATACTTCTGGCTTCATTATATTTCTCTGGTAATTTCCTACCTTTATAGGCTAAAATAAAACAAGTCAATGCAAGACATGCAATGTACCCCAACATTATACCAAAAGGGATATAGGACCCTTCGTCACACTGGAGAACAATTAGATGAGGTATTGTGTACATCTGTTTATAGAAAGGTCTTTTTAGTGCTAGCCATAGTATACAATTACAAATTTGTAAACCACTTAGTACAGTGATAATGACTATTGGTTTGTAAGTTAATTTAGTTATGTTTACCAATTTGTTGGCAAACTCAAATGCCAAAATGATTCTTAAAGATTTGATCAATATGCAAGATACACAGAGGGTGAAGCTGATACCATAGAGAGGTTGTCTGAACTGACAGATAGCATTACTGGGCTCACCGATGAACAACCAGATGCTTGCCAGGCTAAATAGCAAAGATATTATCATTAGATAACTATAATTTCCCCCTGCTGCTCTAACTGCTGGTGTGTCTTTATACTTTATAAACAATAATGCAGCTATTAAAACCAACAGTGAACCAAATAAAGCAAAAGTCATAAGAGTGACAGCAAATGTGTTTTCCCAGTCAAAATATTCAATTTTCCTTTCATTACAATGGGAGCTGCCGTTGTTTGACCATTTATTGGGAGGACATTTCAAACATTCATTCATATCTGTAAAGAAAAAAAAAATAATATTGTTATTCCAGACAAAGACAATATATATATATATATATATATATATATATATATATATATATATATATACACATATATACCATAAGTAAATGTAATACAAGTGCACTATTTCTATACACAGCAGCACTTTTCATTGTATAGCTTATTCATGGGCACAGACTTTCCCATATAGTTATGGGTCTTATCACCATATTTGAATACACTTGTATTACATTCACTTATGGATTTTAATAATACTAATCCCCTTTTTAACACTTACATTGATACTATTTATTTTCTCTTTCTCTATAGAGAGTCTTCAACACTTTACACCAGGGCCAGCCTCTGGGGGCCCTGAGGTGGCCGGCTCCTGGCCCCCCCAGGAGAAGAGGCTAGCCCCAGTGGGTACATACCGGGTCGCAGGGCGGCCGGGCCCCCTGGTGGGCTGGGCCCGGTCACAGCCGCGACCCCTGCGACCACGGTATATATATGTTTTATATGTTTATATGTTATATGTTTTCTAATCTTAAAAGTTATTTTGACTAGGTTCTTTACTCTATCTTGTTCTTCCTTTTTAAAAAAAAATAAATAAAATAACAGTATCCAAACAGTAAAAAGGGGTTCAGGCGCTTAGATTTTACATTTTGACAGCTGTTTAACGTAACATATCACCAGACTTCACAAGGTAATGTTTGACTCACAAACCGTGACCTGTCCTGTTACTGCTTCATCTCATATCTGAAGTTATGCAGGCATTTTAATTAATTTTCTCTTAATTTAATATTAAAAGTTATCTAATGCTGTAATTATACAAGTTGTACTGTTTCGGTTCCATAACAAAATAATAAACAATGGGGAGATTTATCAAGACTAAACAGGTGCTATTTGGGGTGTAAAGTGCTAACTGTTGAGAGACATTCTATTGGTTTCCATGGTGATTACCTCGTATATAGAACTTTGCTCTAGAATAGCAACTGTTATTGCCTTGTTAATCTCCTACAAATAATTGGAGATTATCAACATTCCTACTCACAAAACACTTACCAACTGCAGGTGTGTAGTATCCTTCTGTGCACAAAACACATTCATAACAGCAGCTGATTAATGAATGTTTCTTGGAATAACCAGGGGAACATGGTTTGGAACAATTTGAGAAAGGTTCCTGAGAAAATACAAAAAAATTAATTGAATTATTTTGTTGAGGTATGTTTTTTATATTATGTTTATATTGTGAAGTACACTGATTGGCCCATTGCCACAGATTTTATTTCTTCTAATTTGTTCTCCCAAATCTTTTCTTGTAAACAAAATTTTGCCAAGCCAAACCGACAATGGGAAAAATTCAGCTGGCTCTAAATATATTTTATTTTCAAGTGCATTGGTTCAGCCAAAGCAATTTCTTTTGGTTTGCACAACTCAGTGAGAGTCTGTCGTAAGCTTTCTTCACTGAGCTAAGCACGGTATTGCAGGGTTGTGACCAACTCCCCTTTTTACAGGAGTTTGTCACAAGCTCCTGGAGGAGCCTGCTTGCCAGCCTCCTGCCCACAGACTATGGACCTGGTGAAATATAGTGTTCAAGTCTCTGTTCGTGCCTTTTTGGACTTTTATGGCCAAACTTTGAACTTTTGAAGTGGCATTTCGAATTACCGAACAACCGTACGAACCAGAGACCACCATGGAGCTTGTTAACACCTTTTGACAACTTGGAACATTTCTAATTGTTCGTCTGGGTGGCCGCAATTCCCATGGACAACCATGAGGTGGCGGTCATCTTGTTCGTATGAATGCAGGCCGCAGTGTTTGGGCATGGATCTCATGGAACTAAAATTGGACAAAGAAACTCCCGAACACCACTGGTCTTCCATCATCGCTTGCGTTTGTTTCTCTATAACTTAGAAGGGCACTGTTCAGTGAAATCATTCGTATGGATGAGAAGAACAAGCTCCAGGGTAATACTATTGACTGTTCGGTAGTTTGTTCATTTTCAAACTACCGAACTAGACCGACTGCAAGCCCTGATTCTCTGCAACTTTTTTGGGCATGGAACCATGCTTGCGGATGGTCAAATAAATGACTTCCAGGAAATTCCTGAGCTCCTAAACTGATCTTGGTGATTTTTGCATATGTTGGTCACCCAGATCAGGGCTAACAGGGGATGTAACATTTGTGGGGTTTTATGTGTTTTGGGGGTACTTTTGGGGTATTTTGAAAAAGTATGTTTTTTCTGTGCTTGGAGATAATTTGATTGGCATTATTACAGTTACTGATCCAATTATCTCCCAGGCAGAGGGGAGCGGTTGTATGCTATGTGTTGGAGTGTCGTGCCTTGTAACCTTATTGTTATTGGTCTGTGACGTTGTAAATCAGTCCACCATCAGTACATGTGGGCGTACCGATTGCGTGGGGATTGTCATATAAGGCCAAGTGTGGCACCATTAAAATCTATTCCAGCTTGCACTCCAAAACTGTGTGTCGTCCTGTTATTGGAGGGAAAGAAGATTTACTCCTGTGTTTGCTGTTCCAGCTTGCAGGGGATTCAGCAGGGAAAGTCCTTGTAAGGACTAGAGCCCCAGGACTGAGTGTCGTCCAGTGCCTGGGGTGTCTAGAGCAAATTCCCCATTCAGCTCTAGGAAGGAACGGTTCCAGGGCCCCAGTCAAGCCACGGTGACTGTGGGCAGAAGTGCTGCGGTTTGTCCCTGGGTACAGGGAGCTCTGTTACAAGGGTGCTTGGTATTTTCCTTTAATGGTGACTTTTAAAAAGTGTCTTTTTAATTGCCACATTTTAATGTATATGGTCTGCTTGTGGTGTTCTCACTAAAAACAATACTGGTGGAGTCCACTTCTTCTCATTTCCTTCTAATCTTGAAGAATTGCTGTCTCTATAACTCATGGTACTTTTTTTGAAGAACCAAAGATTAGAACCTTCTGACTAGTTCTAGTAATGTAATTTTGACTACTCTCATCCTTTACTGCAACTTGTTTCTTAGAGATAAACTAAAGAAGCTCAAAAAAATATTAAATTACATGCAGATTGTTAGCAGTACTATGAGAAAGTTTCTGCAAGGTCTTTAATACGTAGACCATTTGCACATGCTATTATTCTTTCTATTGGGGGATAGTATTTAAATTATTATCTTTTATATCAAGATTTGGATTGATATTTTATGAATATAACTCCTGACATTTAACCATTTAAAACACAACTTTAAGTGAATTTTTTTTAATTAGCATTGGATTTCAAAATTATTCCAATGTGTATATATTAGAGCTATAGTCCTAAATAATTTCTAAATAATTTCTAATGACCTATCATACACAGATGCTGCTTATAGATATGTTTGGTCTGAATATTTTATTATTATCAGTGCTATATAGGGTCGAAGTAGTTAGCATTATGATCCACCATTAATGCTTATTTGGGTAACAGTACATAAATATATGTTGTTGGTACTTACATACCATATTATCGCCTGTGTGCCACAAGATCAGATGTTTTTTTATATCTATAGTACTATTTTGAATATCATATTTTCCAATGATGCGGTATTGTGTAGAACTATTCTTTGTATGCCAGTGCATTAGATCATATCCACTGTTAATGTTGCCAGATTGATCAAACTTAAATGGTTCACCATTGTAGTAGAAAGTGATGTTCTTTAGTTCAGTAAGTAGCTGAAATTCAGAGTTTGCAATTAATGTATTTTTACAACAAATTTTGCCATTTTAATAAGCATCTATAGTGCACACTGAAAAAAAAGCCCCTAGTCACTACCCTTCAAATAAAATATGCAGATATTTTTTTTAACTATACAGTCGCTTTAATGTTTATAATGTAACAACTTCATCAGACAATATGTTAAGAAGAAAATGGTAAAAATAAAATGCATCTCAAGATGCAGTTATACTTAATATTTTAATATAGAAATAACACATTAATAAAATCAGAGTGAAAACTGCCCCAAGCTGACATCAGAAGAGGTAAAGTCCGCAGGGTGGAGGTATATACTGGCATTTGTGCCCATGCATTCTCTTGTGCAGATAGAGTTGTGACAGATCCATCTGTATAACAACTATTGCTGGTTCGTCTGTTTTAACTACATTCGTGGAATTACCTGCCCGTATGTCCCTGTTCGTTTATTGCAAGATTATACCGAACAAAACTACCGAACGGACGGCCACCCAGAAGAGAAGTGTGCTGCTGGTTAACCTCTTGGCCCCAATTAGAACGTTGTGGATAACCGCAGACACCTCTTCATTCTAACCGTATGCAGGGTGGTCGTTGTTCGTATGCCGACCATGAGGCGGCGGCCATTTTAAACATGCAAATGAACAGCGGTGTTCGCCGAAGAACTTATAGAACTCTAAACGGACTCTTTTCCTACCGAACACCGCTGAAACTGCCGACCGCCCTTCTTCTCATCGGGCATACGAACACCGGTCTGTTCGGGACTTTTGATGATACGAATGGACTTAACCCAGATAGCCATCCCATGGAGTCAATTGTATACCGAAAGACACATGTGAAAGACTTTGACTCCATGGCGATTGAACTGTGTGCATTGGGTCTGAGCGCTATTCGGTAGTAATGTGCGCTTAGATCCAGGCTATCTGGGGATACGTTACACAAATCCAATGTATTCAGTATTTTTACAGTTATGTATTTTTATGTGTTTTTTATGTACCATGTAAAATGGTGGTTTGCCTCTATCCCTGGAGATAGTTGGATTTCTTCCCAATTATCTCCAGGATAGAGAGGAGGGATTTACTTGTGTAAAGGGGAGGGTTTATACCCAAGCCACTGTGATTGGCTACTGTACGTTATGTGTCCCAGTCTTCCATCTGGTCCCCTAGGGGAGTGTCCACCAGGTGGGAGACCTGCATAAATACCGGACAGGTAGCCCTCATTAAAGCAGATTCCTGTTTTACCCTCAAGACGGAGCTTGGTCTCGTGTTTGGGGGGATTGCTACTTGGAAGTGTTTTTTCGCCTGTTCTAGCTGTGGAAGGAGTTCGGCTGATTCTTTGTTCGGGAGTTTAACGCATTCCCCTATACTCGGTTCGGGAGTTTGGCGGTCTACTGTAACAGAGCCTGCGTCTCTAAAATGGGGAAGATCAACTAAACGGCGGTTTCACCCATTTAAGCTGTGAGTGTCTTAACAAGAGTAATATGCAATAAATATGTAGACTGCATAGTAAGAGCAGGAATCAAGTCTGATATTAGAAAAGCTTTCCTTTCCTGTATTAACACTAAAGTCTCCTACTCTGCCAGGAGAGATTGTGTGTATAAGTGAGTGTGAATTCATGTGTCAGTGCATGCACGTGTATGTGTATGTGTGTATTAGCCTGTTTATGTATATGGGACAGTGAGTGTGTAGTTGATTCATCATTCTGAACATAAGTAGCAGCAGTCCAGGTAGTTCAGATGGCTGTAAACTTGAAGTCCTAATATGATCTGGAAGCCAAATGGAGGCTGTACATCATGGGAGAAATTCTTTATGAACAGCTGCTAAAAGTTACCTATGCACATTCATCCATATACCAAGTCACATGCCAAATAGGAAAGAAGGAAAGAAAAAGAAAGGCCAAACATAAGTAACATAAAATTTGTTGTATATGCACATAAAGAGTCATTGCATGTGCTTATTTATGAGTACTGTGTGCACATGTGTAGCAGTGTGTAAATGTCTGAGAGTATGTATTTATGTGTAGGTGTGCCAGTGTGTGTTTGTGTAGAGTGTGTGAATGTGCGTCAGTGTGTGTTTTTTAGAGGATGCATAGGTATATAGTGTGGATAGAGGTTTGTTTGTTTGCAACAGTGCGAGTAGTAGGAGTATGCAATATTAGAATGCTAAAATGAAGAGAAATGAAGGGAGCTTCCAATCTTCCATATCCCCCCATTTATGGTGAGTTACTAATTATGACAACTGTTAGAATTTAATGAAATATACTGTGACAATCTATCTTTACCTAAACACACCCATAAAATACTGTGCATTGGTATTGAGTATGAACTGATTTTAAATTACCTCATGTGGTGACACTTCCAGGTTCTTTTCACATGTTACATTTTTGCACACAATATTTTCAAGGGCTTGGGCTATGGCTGTAACAGCTAAAGCTGTACTGTATACTGTGCTCCATTCAGCATTTCTCACTAAATAATCATCATTGGCCGTAGATACATTATCCACACTGCATGCTAAAGGAGATTTTTGCATTTCAGGATGATAATAACTACAGTTTACTGAAGATGAATTCATGCATTCCAGATATTTTCTGTACTCCTCTGTACATCCAAATCTGATATCTTTATACTCTTCAAGGAATGTATTTGATACTCCATGATCTGGTGGCTGCAAGTTTTCCAAGTATTCTGTAAACCCTTGAATCTGACCAACTTTTGCATTAAATCCTAAAATGGTGCCAACTTTTTCAATGTTTTCAACACTTGAAACTTCTCTTGAGTTTATCCAGATGTCACCAGCAATCCAGGTCCTAAATATTTTCCTTCTGATAGCTTTTTCAAAAAGCTTCCTGACAATAGGACCTTTCGCAAAAACGACCACTACATTCGCAGAACAAGTACTTATTTCATTAAGTATGTCATCAAGGTAATTCGGCAATGAAGGATGATCTACATAGGAAGGTATAGATTTGGAAAATGCTATACAAATGTGTTCTTCCTTTAAGCAAGTGTTCAGAAAACTTAATGCAGAATGCCCATAGTCATCATCACTTGAAATTATACCAACCCAGTCCCAATCAAACGCTTTGATCAGTTTAGCAATTGCTTGTGTTTGATGTGTATCGCTTGGCACAGTCCTCAAAAAGGAAGGAAATTTTACTTTGTCACTGAGTACAGAAGCAGTTGATGCAGGACTTATCTAGAAATAAATAAATACATAATTTATACATATATCTATTTATATTTGATATTTACACAGATCACCAGATTTTAAGATTATGGTATGTGTACCAAACACCTTGTATATCATATTATTAATTTTTAATTTTAAAAAGGCAAATTTCAATAAGTTAAGGGAAGCTTTACAATTTATTGACTGGCATAAACTCTTTAGTGAAAAGAACACTGAGGATAAATGGATCATCTTCCAACAAATATTAGAAAGGTACATTTCTCAGTTTGTACCATTGGGAAATAAATATAAAATAAACAAATTAAAACCAATGTGGCTTAGTAGAGAAGTAAAACTATAGATTAAAAATAAGAAAAGGGAATTTAAAGCATTTAAATCGGACAAATCAGATGCATCTTATAAAAGATATAAGAAAGCAAATAATGCGTGCAAAAAGGCAATTAGACTTGCTAAACTTCAAAATGAAAAAATGATAGCTAAAGAGAGCAAAACCAACCCCAAAGCATTTTTTAAGTACATAAATTCTAAAAAAAAACAAAAATGAAAGCTTAGGTACACTAAAAACTGAAACGGGGGTGTTAGTTAATGAAGACCAGGAAAAGGCAGGAATTTTAAATAACTATTTCTCCTCCGTATATATTAAGGAATAACCCATGGCAATAGATGTGCAAATTATTGCTACTAAAAACTTGCAGAATAATTGTAATTGGTTAACTCAAGACAAGGTGCTGCAGCAACTAAAGAAAGTTAATATAAACAAAAATATTTCAAAGGTTATTAAGGGATAATATTCAAGAATTCCTTGAGAAGAACATGGTTATCAGCAAAAATCAGCACTGTTTTATGAAGCACAGGTCAGGTCAAACTAACTTGATTGTATTCTACGAAGAAGTAAGTAGAAGTATAGATCAGGGTGTTGCAGTGGATGTGATCTTTATGGATTTTGCCAAGGCATTTGATACAGTTCCACACAAAAGATTAGTGTTCAAACTCAAGCTCAAAATCGGTCTATATGAAAATGCTTGTTCTTGGGTAGAACATTGGCTTAAAAACAGAATACAACGAGTTGTCATTAATGGTAAATTTTCAAGCTGGACAGAGGTGGCAAGTGGTGTCCCTCAAGGGTCTGTTCTGGGACCCCTTCTATTTAACATGTTTATAAATGATCTTGAAGACAGCATTGAAAGTCATGTTTCAGTGTTTGCAGATGACACAAAACTTTGTAAAATAATCAAATGTGAGCAAGATATTACTTTGCTGCAGAGGGATTTAGATAGACTGGAGGACTGGGCACTCAAATGGCAGATGAAATTTAATGTTGAAAAATGCAAAGTTATGCACTTCGGCGTAAAGAATACACAAGCAATGTATACCCTTAATGGAAGTGAATTAGGGAAGTGAATTAGGGATGCAAACTATGCAACAATGTGCAATGTCAATCAGCAGTGGCCAAGGCCAGTAAGGTATTGTCATGCATGAAAAAGGGCATTCATTCTCGGGACGAGAATATAATTTTGCCTCTTTATAAATCACTGGTAAGACCACACATTAAATATGCAGTGCAATTTTGGGCACCTGTTCTAAAGAAGGCTATTCTGGCACTATAAAAAGTGCAGAGGCGGTCTACAAAATTAATAAAAGGATACAATTCTAAAGAAATTCTCAGACGCACCACCCCCCCCCTGGAACCGGCAGCAATGCTCCTTCAACACACTGCTGTTCCCCACTCTAAGTACAAAAAATCCATGACCATTAGAATACCTAATGTAGCCAAACAAGTACTCCACCAATTTTGGAAACAAAGCGTAACACCCCCGCTAACAACCTGGTTTGGCCAAATGGAAGACCTCAGGAAAATAGAGGAACTGACCATGATGGCCAACTCCACCCCTATGACCTACATGGACATATGGATGCATTGGATTCTTGAGACAGCAAAAGAAGGATTCCAACAGAGACTCAGAACTGACGGACACCATGACACAGACAGAAAAGACCCAGAACTCACACCCCAGACGACAGGGGACGACAGACAGCTGACCCACCCAGACCCCCTCCTTTCCCGACTAACCTCTCCCTTCCCTCCCCAATGACCCACGCTGCACATCTACCCCAACCCTCTTAAATACGCCAGCCCCCATAGGGGATCTCCGAGCCCCGAACGTAGGCTCACACAGATAACCACGAACCACCAACTAATCAGGCACACAACCCCAGTAACAAATAAGTCAACCAAATACTGTCACCTCTGAAAAAACCTCAGGGGCGACATGCAATGCACACAACCACCCATCCGGAACCGCGGAACCCAAAAAACACGAAAGGCACACCCCTAAAAACATATATGGCACATATGAGGCTAACACAAGGGACATACGTGCCCAACCAAGACAAGACGGTACAATCTAGAGGGAAGAGACCTGCAAGTCACCTAACAATAGAGGTTGGGATGGAAGTCTGCGAGCCCCAGTGTGGCTATAGTATAGTATGCACTGCAACTGACATGTAAGGACTGAATAATTGATAGCGAGCACTAGAACACTGTCTAATCCTATGAAAGGTGTTAGCGAAACTATGACAAAAGCGGTGGTGCTCTGGGGGAAGCGGGTGCCCTTTGCCTACCTATGAAAGCAGGTGGTGGCCTCCCACTGTACGCCATTGCTCCGGCGCTGCCGTGCGGAGTCGGGGGGGGGGGGGGGTCGGATCTGTGACTGAATCCATCCTACCTGCTAATCATCACAAGGAGTAGCACAGACCAGCTGTTACTAAGCGACTCGAGGGTGGACGTGGATCGGACCTCTCCCGGCTCTGCGCTACACATGCCGTGGCGTCACCTTGCAGTGGGGATAGGCTCTGCACCATCACTCCATTCTGTCCCCTAGTGGGACGGGTGTTTAAGGGACAAGGACCAAAACATAGGGGGGATGAACTTTTACACAACAAAGGATATTTGTAATTGTGGTCCACTTCAATTATGACATGCTCAAGTACATGTATTGTTAGAAATGCATAAGAACCGATACAAGGGACCTGCGAGTCCGACAACAGTGTGGGCCTGCGAGCCCGAATGGATATTAATACCTTCCTTTTAAATGTAACCCACCCTGGAGACCTGCGAGTCTCACTGCTTCCTACAATTGAATGACGAATAATAATAAAAATAATATTCACAAAAAAAAAGGAATAAAAGGAATGGAACATATCAGCTATGAAGAAAGGTTAACAAATTTAAACCTATTTAGTTTAGAAAAACGTCGCCTGAGAGGGGATATGATAAGATTATACAAATATATTCGGAGCCAATACAAACCATTGTGTGGAAATCTATTCACAAACCGGACTTTTCATAGGACACGAGGCCATGCGTTTAGACTGGAAGAAAGAAGATTTCGTCTAAAGCAAAGGAAAGGTTTTTTTTACTGTAAGAACAATCAGGATGTGGAATTCTCTGCCTGAAGAAGTGGTTTTATCAGAGTCCATACAGATGTTCAAACAGCTACTAGATGCATACTTGCAAAAACAGAATATTCAAGGATATAATCTTTCAATGTAGGGTAATAACTGCTTGATCCAAGGATAAATCTGACTGCCATTCTGGGGTCAAGAATGATTTTTTTTTCCTAGCTTGTTGCAAAATTTTGCTTCAAACTGGGTTTTTTGCCTTCTTTTGGATCAACAGCAAAAAAACAAATGTGAGGAAGGCTGAACTTGATGAACGCAAGTCTCTTTTCAGCTATGTAACTATGTAACTATATATACTCCCAAAATGCTAGAGGCTCAAGTGATTATAGCCGGTTCGCATAGTATGCTGATTTGTCCTCTCCTAGGGTCCTAATTCTAAGGTTGTGGGAAAACTCAATGGTTCGCTGTTCTCATACCCAAACATCAGTCAAGACTTGATAAAGGGTGCAACTGTATTGTTTTATTCCGGCCAAATGGCCCACTTATATACACAGACCCCCAGCATGGGGTCTTAAGCAAAAACATAGTAAAACACGCCCCAAACACTCCCACAATACGCCCTGGATTCTCTGCACCTGGGAGATAATTTAGTGTACATTGCTTAAACTAATTATCACCCAGGCACTAGAGTTACAAACTATAACACATAAAATATTAAAAATACATTTAATATATATATATATGAACCAGCACAAGCATTATATCCCCGGATAGCCTGGATCTGAGCGCCCAAGTTGTCCAAATAGTGCTCAGATCCCACGAACACAGCCGAATCGCCACCGGGGTAAAGTTTTGACTGACCGCACATGTGGCATCTGCCCAAATTAGTTCCAGAGAAATAGTGGTAGTGGTCGGTCACTTTTGGGAGTTCAGAACCAAACAAAATGTTTAAACGGTTCCCCTGGCTCATAGGTAGCAATTGTTCGCCTAGTTCGTGCAAACAATCCTACCAAACAGTGCTCTCCTGTCTTGTCGGGAAAAGAAGCAGATGTTCATATAAAACCACCAGTGTTCTAGACACTTGACGACCAAGTCCCACTGCCTGCTTTGGTGCGACAAGATGGCCGCCGTTTTCTCCAGCACGTGTTGTTCGGTTATACGAACGACATCCACACAGTGAGAGCACTTAAGTATGTGGTTTCAAAGTTCAGTTGAGACAAGGGGTGTTTGGTAGATTCATCTACCGAACACATGGGGCATTAACTGAGAAATTAAATACAGCATTTTGTCACATTGCTTACCCACCAAATCCATGGTGCGGCATTCCCACCTAGACCATGATAGGTTGGCTTGGGGATGTCCAGAAGGATAAATTACGGTTCCAATTCCATTGCATTGTGATCAGTCATTAAAATGAAGGGACGACCATAGAGATAGGGTTGTAATTTCTTTAATGCCCATACAAGAGTCAGGCATTCTTTTTCCAAGGTGGCATATCTGACATATCTTGGTAACAGTTTTCGGTTAAGATATTATTATTATTATTATTATTATTATTATTACTGGTATTTATATAGCGCTAGCATATTCCGTAGCGCTTTACAATATTATCAAGGGGGGAGATTTAACAATAAATGAGACAATTACAAAAACTTACAGGAACAATCGGTTGAAGAGGGCCCTGCTTAATGAGCTTACAGTCTACAGGAGGTGGGGCATAAAACACAACAGGATCGGAGGTAGCAATCAAACAAGGTAGAGTGAAGCAGAGCTGGAGGAGAGAATAGAGTGATGCCCTTTAGGAGAGAGCAAGGGACATGTATGTGAGGTAAAGGTTACTCTGGGAGGCCATAAGCTTTCCTAAAGAGATGGGTTTTGAGGCACTTTTCAAATGATTGATGGTTGTAGGCAGGCTATTCCAAAGGAAATGAGCCACCTGCGAGAAGTCCTGCAAGTTGCGAGCAGCGGACAGGAGAAGGTCATGGGCAGAGTGGAGAGAGAGTCACTTTCGGGAGTTCAGAACCAAACAAAATGTTGAACGGTTCCCCTGGCTCATAGGTAGCAATTCTGCGGATCAGTGAAGAGATTTAGAAGGGGCTAGAATTGGCCAGTACTTTATAGGTGTGGATTAGTACCTTTAATTGACTCCTATATGATACAGGAAGCCAATGTAAGGACTAACAATGGGGAGAGGTGTGAATGAAGTGGGTCAAGGAGAAATTTGGAATTGAGGAAAGTCAGATGGGTAAAGACAAGTCTTTCCAGAAGCTTTGAGGAAAAAGGGAGCAGGGATATAGGACGATAGTTAGAAGGGGAGGAAGGATCAAGAGATGATTTTTTTCAAGATGGATACTACAGTAGCATGTTTAAAGGCAGCAAGGACAACAACAGAAGAGAGAGAGCAGTTGAAGATGTGTGTTAAGGAAGGCACAAGACAAGAGGAGAGAGATCTGTTAAGGTGAGATGGGGCAGGATCAAGCGGACAAGTGGTGGGGCAAGAGGAAAGGAGAAGCACAGCCACCTCTTGTTCAGTAGCCTGGGAGAAAGTTTGAGAGGTAGTAAAGGCATGATCCAGGTGTGGTTAAGAGAGGGGTGAGGTGATGAGAATTATTTCCTTAGCTGTTCAGTCTTGTCGGTAAAGTAGCATGCAAAGCTACTGGCTGTAAGAATAGTTTGGGGGTGGCCACAGCAGGGCAAAGAAGTGAGTTAAAGATATTAAAAAGACGCCTGGGATTGCGGGAGCATGAGCTAATGAGGGAGGAAAAGTATGACTGTTTGGCAAGGGCAAGGGTGTGCTGTACGAACTCAACATTAATTTGTAGTGGAGGAAGTCAGACTTGGTGCGTGACTTCCTCCAGCAGCGCACAGCAGAACGGGAGCATCTCTGCAGGTAGCGTGTTGATTTAGTGTGCCACGGTTGGGGGCGTGTTCTTCTCAAAGTGCATGTTTGGAGCAGGGCTGCAGCATCCAGGGCAGTCGTAAGGGAAGTGTTAGATGAGGAGATAGTCAGTGAGGGACAGGAGAAAGTAAAGATGGATAGAAGTTGGGAATCAATCAATCTGAGAGAGGAAATGGAGTGTTGCAGAAATTGGAGATTGTACATTCATGAGAGAAGATAAGATCAAGGATATTGCCAGTTACATGAGTGCTTAATTTTGTCATCCCCTACTTGGCTTAGCACGGCTCCCAGCCCAAACATGGAGGCATCTGTGTCGACAAGAAATTTCTTAGTATGATTTGGGGCGGTCAACACAGGTGTCTCACTTAGCGCTGTTATCAAACTCTGGAAGGCAACCTCGCACTCCGGGGACCACACTACCTGTCTGGAAACAGACTTTTTGGTCAGGTCACTGAGAGGCCTGGCGAGGCATTTTAGTCAGGGACAAACTTTTGATAGTCCCTAGAAACGCTAGTAACGGCATCTTGGTACGGGGTTAGGGCCTCTACCTTGGCGGATTCTGGTCGCTGATGTCCAGAACCTACTTTATGGCCAAGGTACAGTACCTCGGCCATACCACCATGGCACTTGTCTGGCTTTAAGGTGAGCCCGGCTGCCTGAATTGGCTTAAGAACCATAGATAGGTGTGTAAGGTGGTCCTCCCATGTGCGGCTGTAGATGGCTATGTCATCTAAAAATGCACATGCAAAGTCTTCCAGGGGTATTTGCCAATAACCCTTACACAGATCTATGGTAGTCAGGTAATTCCCCCCGGTCATACGATCTTGCATCTCGTCTATCCAGGGCATGGGGTAGGCATCTGTGACTGTTAGGATTGTGGACATACCTACACTCTCCTGAACCAGTGATCTGCGGCAATCCCGGTCGGTGGGACTGCCCAAGACCCCAGCAGTCCCCCTGCAGAAGCACAGGCCACCAGGGCCATGTGATCACCATGATCACATGGCTGCAATAGGAGTCTATGGAGTTGCCTGCAGGGGAACTGTCTGAGCTGTCATTCAGTCCCCCAGACTCCTAAATGTAAAACAAATATATATATATATATATGTGTCTGGACCTGTAGTTGTGGGAGGGGCTTGGTTTCCCTTCTTAAGGATGCCAAACCGCTCCCCATTATCGTTTCCACCTGGGATTTGCATACCATGACTTCCGGTCAGTGCAAATCGCCAGTTACTTACCTTCAACTCGTGGGAACACTTACCTGGTCCTGCAGCCCCTGGTCATCCATTTCGCTGTCTTCCAAACTTTCCAGAGCATCGACAGGACTCCCGTACCTGCTCCAGTCACTTCGATGACTGAATCGTCAAAACCGTGAGTCATGCCGCCTGATGCACCTCAGTCGCGGCCGCTTAGTGTCATCTTGGGTCGGATCTATGCTTCACTCTCTTTGCGCATACATCTGTTCATTTTTTTTTCTGTATTTTCTCAGCTATGCGCATGAGTAGGCTATAGTACTTTATTTTGGCTATTTCCAGCCTGTTCGTATCCCACTTAGGTTGAGCGGGGTTTCGGGAGCATGCACAGAAAGCACTTGTTCAGCTCAAACCTACGAACACTAAGTTGTTGTATTTCTCATACTGTTAGTTTGTGCAGGTTTTCGTTAATACGTTATATACGAAAGTTAGCCCATGACAAAGGCCGTTCCTATATTTATAACCGAACGCCCTATTTTAGCAGTAGGTTTTACACGATTTTATACAAATTGTTTTACTTTACTGTTTCAGTTATATACTGTATGTTTTAAATGTCAGCCTCTAGTGGTCAATTTGATATAGTATTTGTAGTTTGGCAGATATTTTAAAGTGATAATTAATTCAGGTCAAACAAGCGCTTGCTTGTTAACTATTTTTCACGCTTTATCAGTAAATCATGACGTTACGCTTGTTTCTCTTTGTAGGTGACTCGATTGTGTTATTCAGGTTAATTGCCAGTTCTCATTGTTCAAACCATAGGTGTGGTTATCTACCTTCTAACTTTATTATAGTTATATTAAGGCCATTGGTCTTTCGGTCATGACTCTAAGGTTTTTGCTCTCCAGAAGCAATTAGGTGGGTTTATACGTGTATATATTATATTCCAATGATAGCGGTCAGATGCAGAATTACATGTATTATGTTTGTTTCAGATCCACAGAGCGCTCAGGATTTGAGCTCCATCACTGCTACTATTCACAATTCACTGTGCGTTTGGTTAGTTATTTTGGCCCACATATGGCAGTCATTTTTTTTTTTTAGTCCTTAATGTTTATTTTTTACATTGTCACTAAGGCTCGATTTCTTAACCTATATCCAACATCAACACCATATAATCTGCACCTATGTTACTACTATTCCATTTCTAATGTAGGACTACGGTCGGTTGTAGGCCCTCTTTTTATTACAGGACCACCGCATCGTCGGTTCCGGCACACCACAACCGACTTTTTCATATTACTATAGCTCTTATATAGGGACCTTACATACCTACTTATAGCTCATCTACCACTGAGAGAGACAGCCCATAGTGTTCTTTTAATTAATTATTACCTGGGGAATAAAATGGATGCTGAGAATTCTGGAAACAGCGATAGACATTTCTGAAAATACTTCTCCAATAACAGCTTTGACAGTAGGTATGATCTCTGTGTTGCTGCAGGAGCTGTTTATGTTAGCAGTCTCTGAAATTAACCTCATTGTTGCTTGAGTGGCTTTCAAGACATCAGCGCAAGAGTCATAAATTTCATAGCCCAATGTAATTCCTGGTAAAAGTGTTAAATTATTAATTTTTTCTATTGTGTATATCATAGCAAGGGCTTCAATCATGCGCTCTATTCCAATCCTGAAACAAGAGTACACAATATGTTAGATTTTGACCATGAAATATGATTTTTACATTACGAAAAACAAGTGTCAGTATTTTTAATGCAGTGTTCCACTTACATTAAGTACCAATGGCAAGCTACAATGATGCCGTGTAAGGGTTAATATAGCTGCAGCAAGCTCTGTCAGTTTTAACAAAACTAGATCCCCACCTTTTGTTTCAACCCAGATGCATGACATTTTAGCTTTTCAAGGTTACTTGAATATGTAATTTATAACTCAGGGCAAAGTGCCTTTTTTTCTAATTTGTTTCACACCCGGCTTGTGTAATAGTTTTTTGCCTATATAAGGTACACTCTGAACACACTAACGTTTGAAGAATTGAGATACCATGGCTGCATGTATGTATCTAATTTTTCTTCCAAAGCCTGCTTCCGATCTAATACTCCTCTCTGAAAATTGCTGGTCAGCTGTGTGGGTCAGAGGACCATTTTGTGGTCTGGTGTAAATTGTCTGCACAACAATTGTCTTTTGTATTATGTGCTTATTCAGGCCCTTTTATTTTAATAATTAAGGCATTGTGCTCAAAGTAGATTATGTATCTTGAAAAGAGACAGCATAAATAAATAATACAATTATAATTATCCCTATATTATTATTTATATTTATCTTGTTCACTATAGTATTTCTTTGCACCATATCTGTTTCATTCTGCAACATCTCTATTTTACATTGTCTATTTTCCTTTATTTGTTACTTTCTATCTATTTTCTACTATATTTCTATTAGTCTATATTTCTCCTGTATTATTTGAATCCAAACAAGCATTTTCCACTGTCTTGGGGATGTATTAAGACAGGGTTTCCCAATTGGTGTTCAGCCAAACCCTGGGGTTCCGCGAGAAGAAAACTTGTGTTCAGCCACGATTTGCCCATCGGGCTGTCCATCCGATTTGCATTGTTGAAGAAGGACCTGGTCAGGCACCATGCCGGTTTAAGAGCTCAAGGTGTGTGCATGTATCACTGTGTGTATCTGACTGTATGTACCTGAAAGTGTGTATCTGTGTGTATATGTGCCAGTGTGATTATGTGCTTGTCAATGTGTGAGCATGTGTCACTGTGTGTTTCTGATTGTGCAATGGTTTGTATCTGGGTGTATGTGCCAGTGTGTGTGTGTGTGTGTATCTGTGTTTTAGTGTGTGTATCTAGCAGTTTTTTTTAATATCTGGGTGTCAGTGTGTGTATCTGAGTGTGAACGTGCCAGTGTGTGTAACTGTGTGTCAAGATGTGTGTGTGTGAATCTGTATGTATGTGTGTTTGTGTGTATATGCCAGTGTGTCTATTTGTGTGTCATTGTGTGAATGTGAGTGTGTGTATGTGCCAGTGTATTTATCTGGGTGTGTATGTGCATCTGTGTATATGTGTCAAGGTGTGTATGTGTAAAGGAAACGAGAAATACCCAGGCACACCTTTAGGTTTCTTCTAAAAGGCAGTCTTTATTTGAAACAAGGAAGTGGAATCTTCACTTCCTTGTTTCCAAAAAAAGACTGTGTTTTATAAAAAACCTCAGGTGTACCTGGATATTTATTTTTTCCATTTGATGTCTTCAGGGATTGGTCCTCCATTTCTGGTGAACCTTTTCTGGAAGTATTCCCTCTGTTTAAGTGTGTGCCTTTTGCTCTTTTTTGCAAAGGCGTGTACATGTGTCAAGGTATGTGTATGTGTCAGTGTGTGTACCATCGTATCTGTGTGTATGGGTTGGTGTGTTTGTATGTGTATCTGTGTAAATGTGCATGTTTATATGTGTAAGTATGTATGTATGTGGCAGTGTAAGTGCATACATGCCAGCAATCAAACCCCAACACAACATGCACACACATCCCTGCAAACACACACATTACATACAAAAATACCCCTGAATTTAATCTCCAAAATTATATACAAATACTCAAACACACCCTCCACTCTACACACAAATGTACATCTGCATTAAAAAGCCAACACTACATCCAAACACACCAATGCACGCAAATGCAAACATTACATACAAACATACTATTAAAAAGCTAAACTTATATACAAACACAAAATTTACATAAAAACAAAAAAGAAATATGTATAGAAAGACAGAAAATGAGATAATTATTAGGCACACACTAATGGAAGGGGGTAACCCATAAAAAATGGAGTTAGGCAAAAAAGGTGACAATGGAGTGTGTAATGCAATGTATAAGGAAGTGGGGTTTTCAACTATATACAAATAAAGATTAACTTTATTAGGTATAGGTCTAAAAGTGGTAATGGGGAGTGAAGGTGTGTTGTTTAAAAAATTGTTGTAGCAGATGAAGAGAAAAAGGGGGGAGGGGCAACAGGGTAGCTGTCCAGAATATTATCAGGAGGATAACAAAAAAAGGTAGAGAGAATGATATATGTTGGATAAAAATGACACCAAAAAGATGTTCACAGCATTAAACATAATAAGGTAAAACTCTACCTTTACTTACAAGGACACATAAATAAATGACCCCCCAGTCGCTAAACTAAATCTCAGAAAGAGATAGCTCGTTCAAAGTCCTGTCTGTGCCTTCGAGGGCACCTGTTAAATACCCCAAATTGCTAAGCTGATTCTGAGAAATTGGCAACCTCCACTAAACGCTAAAATGCTAGCAATAAACAGAAAAACAAGGTAGAAAAAAAATAATAATTCTAATAAATAGATTGGGTGTCCTAGAGCCCTTGAATCACGCGTTTTGCCACCAGGCTAATCATATATCATTCTTTTTACCTTCTTTTGTTATCCTCCTGATAATTTACGGGACAGCTACCCTATTCTCTCCTGTCACTTCCACACCCCCAACAGGTAAGTGTATGGGGTGATTGGCATGACAGGAGCCAATGGGAGCCTTTTTGCAATTTAGGCTCCCACTGTCTCTTTAAGAGCACGCCCGAGACTCGCGGCGCGCTCTTAGCTGCAGGCGGGACACGTGACCGCATCTCGCGGTCACTGCCCGTCTTCCTGTTAGGAGAGTCGGATGAGCCGCGCGCGGCTCGTGCAGCCGCAGGACCGCGCGCAGCTTGAAGAGAGGACCGCGTCCGGCCCCCGGATAAGGTAAGTAACGCTACAGTACCCCCCCCTGAGGACACGCCCTCCGGGCGGGCAGGACCAGGCCTGGCAGGAAAACGCGAATGGAAAGAACGTACAAGGCGGGGAGCATGAACAGCATCCGCAGAAATCCAACTGCGCTCCTCAGGCCCATAACCCTTCCAATGTACCAAGTACTGAAGCCGACCCCTAAGTAAACGAGAGTCAAGAACAGCAGACACTTCGAACTCCTCATGACCCTCCACAGAGACAGGAGGGGGAGGGGGAGTATGCCGGGTATAGCGGTTGCGTACGTAAGACTTCAATAACGAGGTGTGAAAGACATTAGGTATACGCAGATTCTTAGGCAGACCCAAGGCATAAGAAACGGGATTAACCTTATGTATAATGCGATAAGGACCAATGAAGCGGGGAGCCAATTTCATAGAAGGCACCCGGAGGCGAATATTCCGTGTGGAAAGCAAAACCCTGTCCCCCACAACATAGGAAGGAGCCGCTCTGCGATGCTTGTCAGCCTGAGCCTTCTGGCGGGCAGCAGAGTCCACCAAAGAATGCTGAACCTGCTCCCAAGTATTACGCAAACCAGCCAAATGTTCATCCAGAACTGGCATGCCCTGTGAGGAGAATGCAGCCGGAAGAACAACGGGATGCTGGCCATAGACAACGTAAAAAGGGCTTTTGCCGGAAGAATCATGAGTGGCGTTATTCCGAGCAAATTCAGTCCAAGGAAGCAGGTCAGACCAATTGTCCTGATGGTGAGACACAAAACAACCGAGGTACTGCTCCAGAGACTGGTTGGCACGTTCAGCAGCTCCATTAGACTGGGGATGGTAAGCGGAAGAAAATGAGAGAGAAATACCCATCTCCGAACAAAAGGCTTTCCAGAACCTGGAAATAAATTGGCTACCCCTATTGGATACAACAGATAAGGGAATACCATGTAATTGAAACACTTCTCTAGTGAAGATAAGAGCCAGTTCCTTGGAAGTGGGCAACTTGCGAAGAGACACAAAGTGAGCCATTTTGGAAAACCGATCTACTATCATTAGGATGACTGTGTTACCATTCGAAGGGGGTAATTCAACAATAAAATCCATTGATAGATTAGACCAAGATCTCTCGGGAACGGGTAATGGATGCAACAGCCCACAAGGAACTCTACGAGAGGATTTCATACATGCACAAGTAGTACAAGCACTTATATAGTCAGTGACATCCTTACGTAAGGTATCCCACCAAAAATACCGAGAAACGGCTGACACCGTTTTGGAAATACCAGGATGTCCAGCAGTCTTAGTATCATGATACAGTGACAGAATATCCCGTCTCTCGGGAACGTCAACGAACAATTTATCATTAGGCCTCTCGCTAGGTGCCATGCTTTGTTTCGCTTGTATGGCCTGCAAGAGGGACGAGGAAATAGACAATATAGTAGTTGCTATTATCCTGTCTGGGGGAATGACAGGAGTACCATCAATCTCCTGTTTGTCAATAGTCTCGAACTGTCTGGACAGAGCGTCCGCTTTAGTGTTCCGATCACCTGGCCTATAGGTGATTATATAATTAAAATGAGACAAGAACAGTGACCACCTAGCCTGCCTGGAAGACAATCTTTTAGCTTCGCTAAGGTAGGATAGGTTCTTATGATCCGTAAATATGAGGATAGGATCCTTAGTGCCCTCTAACAAATGTCTCCATTCTTTGAGTGCTAAAATGATAGCAAGGAGTTCGCGATTACCCACATCATAATTCCTTTCTGCTTTGGACATTTGTTTAGAAAAGAAGCCACAAGGATGCAATGGCTTGTCAGGAGACTCTCTTTGGGATAAGACAGCACCTACCCCTATATCGGAAGCATCAACCTCAAGTATATATGGCAATGAGGGGACAGGATGCTGTAAAATAGGTGCAGAGGCGAACGTAGTCTTAAGAAAGTCAAAAGCCTGAAGTGCCTCGGTAGACCAGGCACGTGTATTGCCATCCATTTTAGTCATACGAGTAATAGGTGCTACGATAGACGAAAAACCTTTGATAAAACGTCTATAATAATTAGAGAAACCCAGAAAACGCTGGATGGCTTTCAGACCTTGCGGCAGAGGCCATTCTATGACCGCAGCGAGCTTCTGGGGATCCATCCGAAAACCTTTAGCGGAAATCAAATACCCCAAAAACTGGACCTCGGATTGGTCGAATAGACATTTTTCTAGTTTGCAATAAAGACCATTAGCAAGAAGGGTCTTCAGAACTGTCGTAACATGTCTGTGATGAGTGTGTAAGTCTGTAGAATATATTAAAATGTCATCCAAGTGCACAATAACAAATGAGTGAATAAAGTCCCTTAAGACATCATTAATAAATTCTTGGAATACTGCTGGGGCATTGCAAAGCCCAAATGGCATGACGGTATACTCATAATGACCTGACCTAGTGTTAAAGGCTGTCTTTCATTCGTGGTCCTTCTTTATACGTATCAAATTGTATGCTCCTCTAAGATCTAATTTGGTGAATACCGTAGCATGTTTGAGCCTGTCAAACAATTCTGTTATTAATGGTATAGGGTAAGCATTTTTGATGGTGATTTTATTAAGACCTCTATAATCAATGCATGGTCTTAAATCACCTTCTTTTTTCGATACAAAGAAGAACCCCGCTCCAGCTGGAGAAGAGGATCTCCTAATAAATCCCTTGTCTAATGATTCTTTAATGTATTCCTCCATGACACGGTTTTCTTGAACCGATAGAGGGTACACCCTGCCCTTTGGAGGTATAGTGCCAGGCAACAAGTCAATAGCACAATCGTAGGGTCTGTGAGGCGGTAATTTGTCAGCCTCTCTTTTATCAAAGACAGTCTTTAAAGATAAATACTGAGAGGGTATAGCCGTAGACAAAGGAGGAATGGTAGGAACATTAATAGAATTCACAGGCGTGACTTCAATAGTACATGACTCATGGCAGGCTTCACTCCATGATTTTATCTGCCCTGTCTCCCAGTCAAAAATGGGATTGTGGGCACGTAACCATGGGTACCCTAACACTAACTGTGAAGAGGGAGAGGTGATAACCTGGAACCGAATGGTTTCATAGTGTAAAACCCCTGTGTACATGTGTAACGGTGCAGTCTCATGAGTAACAACTGGAGATATCAATGGTCTACCATCTATGGCCTCAACGGCCAAGGGTATCTCCTTCTCCCTGATGGGAATGTTGTTTTTCTTTACAAAACTAGAGTCTATAAAATTCTCAGCTGCCCCAGAGTCAACCAGAGCATATATATTTTCAACGATACAACTCTCTCCCATATGTAAAGAAACAGGGAGAAGCAGTCGGTTAGGAGGCAATGTAGGAGACTTAGAAATCACACCCAAGGCCAGTCCCCTATAAGGTCTTAGGTGCGAGAGTTTTCCGGGAGCAAAGGACATTCCTTTACCATATGGTCTCTCCTACCACAATATAGGCATAGTCCCTCCCTTCCCCTATGTAATTTTTCATTATCAGAGAGTTTGGCAACCCCTAATTGCATAGGTTCCTCTTCAGATACTTTTATACTCTCCGGAGTATCAACTCTGGGGTGAATAGGTGTAACAAAACGTCTATTTCTGTTCTTGGTATAGAGCCTGTCACGAATCCTATTATCTATATCAATGAGGTAGTCAATAAGGTCCTCTAAAGCAACAGGAAGTTCCTTAGCTGCTACCTCATCCAATATAGAGTCTGATAAGCCTTCCATGAAGGCAGTAGTTAACCCATTGTTGGTCCAATCTACCTGTGAGGCAAGAGTACGAAACTGAATAGCGTAATCAGCCACAGACCTAGAACCCTGTTTAACTCTCATTAATGCTCTTGCGGCATTTTTAGACCTTTTCATAGTGTCAATGCGAAATGCTGTAAGAAAACTGTGAAAGTCATGCACCATAGGTCCATTAGCTTCCCAAATAGGATTCGCCCATTCTAGTGCTTTGTCGGTAAGTTGGTGCATAAAGAACCCAACTTTAGACCTCTCTGTGGGAAACGAACGTGGATACATCTCAAAATGAAACTCTATTTGGTTAATGAACCCTCTGCATGTCTTGGAATCCCCTCCATACCTAGGAGGAGGTGTTAAATGGGCCGAAGTAGTAGGCAAAGTGGATACTTCAGGAAGCAGGGGTGTAGGAGGGTTGGGTGTGGTTGCTGGAATGGTTCTAGCTAAGAGCGTCTGAAGCGCCTGAGCTATCTGATCCATACGGTGATCCTGCTCTACAAATCTAGCCTCATGGGACGCCATCTGTTGAGCTAAATCTGCGGGGTCCATGGCCCTATCGTAATGTAACGAGAATATACCCCTACACGCAGGATCCAGCCAAACAGAAGACAGCACAGAGGAGAGATACGTCTACCGGACCTTAGAGTGGCCAGACTCGACGTAATAGGAGAAGTACAGAGTCAGGAACGATCCGAGGTCAAGGGCACAAAGAGACAGCGTAAACGAGAACTAGCCGGGGTCTGGTACACAGGAATCAGCAAGCCGGCAAACAGAACAGACAAGGATAAAGCGAAAACGAAGTCAGAATACAAAGCCAAGGTCAAATACGGAGGAACACAACTGAACACAACAAGCACTAAAGGGAACTGTAGCAGAAACCACGATAGGGCAAGGAACTAAGGGAAAAGGGTAAGTATAAGTAGCCTTCAAACTAATGTGATTGGCTCCTGTCACTTCCACACCCCCAACAGGTAAGTGTATGGGGTGATTGGCATGACAGGAGCCAAGGGGAGCCTTTTTGCAATTTAGGCTCCCACAGTCTCTTTAAGAGCGCGCCCGAGACTCGCGGCGCGCTCTTAGCTGCAGGCGGGACACGTGACCGCATCTCGCGGTCACTGCCCGTCTTCCTGTTAGGAGAGTCGGATGAGCCGCGCGCGGCTCGTGCAGCCGCAGGACCGCGCGCGGCTTGAATAGAGGACCGCGGCCGGCACCCGGATAAGGTAAGTAACGCTACATAAATGACTTGGAGAATTTTCACAGTTCAGCTATTTTGACCTTAAATTTGAAATTCACTTTGAATTCACCATGAATTCTTACTTTTGTGAATAGCCCTGCTAATGTTACAACTTCCTTTATTGCTCAGTCTATTTCACTGAGAATGTATTAATTGCTGCTCTGTTAATAGCCTGCTAGACCCTACAGGCTATAGTTTAGGATATAAAAACGTATAAAGTAAGCTAATATCGGATTAAAAAAGAAACTATTTTTGTTAAGTGTAGGCTAAATCAGTTGCAGCCAGGGGCGTGTGGCTAGGGTTGCATAAACAGAAATAAAAGTGAGGTAAAACCTAAATGGCAGAGATTTGAGCAGTTAAACTCAAGGTGCATGTTCTATGAACTAAAACTGCTTTATTAACCTCTTAAGGACTAGACTGTTTTGGCCATGTTGTACGTTAAAGGAGCACTATAGTGGCAGGAAAACAAAATCGTTTTCTTGGCACTATAGAGTTATTAGGTCCCCCCCGCCCTCAGGGCGCCCCTCTCGCTGGACTGAAGGGGATAAAACCCCTTCAGCCACTTACCTTAACCCAGCACCAGGCTTCCTCGGCGCTGGTGACCTCTCCATCCCCTGCCTACGTCAGCTCCGAATGTGCATGCGCGGCCAGAGCTGCGCATGCATTCAAACCGCCCATAGGAAAGCATTACTCAATATTTTCCTATGGACGTCCAGCATGTCCTCAATGCGATTTTTGCATTGAGGATCGCTGTCTCAAGGAGACAGCCACTAGAGACTGGATTAACCCTCAATGTAAACATAACTGTTTCTCTGAAACTGCTATGTTTATAGCTGCAGGTTTAAAACTAGGGGGACCTGGCACCCAGACCACTTAATTGAGCTGAAGTGGTCTGGATGCCTATAGTGGTCCTTTAAGGACCAGGGTTGTTTTAACACTTTTGTGGTGTTTGTGTTTAGCTGTAATTTTCCTCTCCCTCATTTACTGCTCCCATAAAAATTATATATAGTTTTTTCAGGATAAGAAGGGCTTTCTTTACATACAATTATTTGTATCATGTCATATAATTTACTTAAAAAAAAAAAAACAATAAAACATGGTGAAAAATTAAAAACAAACGTTTTTTTTTTATTTTACTTAAAAAACATTTTACTCATCTACAAAAGCTAATGAAAAAAACTGCTGAAAATGTCAAAGTCTTGTCCTGATTGCTTTTTTTGCAAGTTATAGAGCTATAAGTACAAGTAGGAAATTGCTGTTTCAAAATATATATTTTTAAAATTGATCAATAGTGACATTGTAACACTGTTACCCGTCATAAATCTCTGTCTGTCACCTTACATGTACATATTTTTTTTTAAAGTAGACAACCCAGGGTATTCACTATAGGGTATGACCAGTCTTTTTTAGTAGTCACTTAGTCACAAACACTGGCCAAAGTTAGCATTTATATTTGTTTGTGTGTTAAAAATGCAAAACACAATTATGAACCCTAACTTTGACCAGTGTTGTGACTAGGTGGCTAGTAAAAAAAGACTCAACATACCCCATTTGCAATACATTGGCTTGTCTTCTTTTGCAAATGGTATGCCATCATGGGAGTAATTCTCATTCCTGGGCTACCTTACGCTCTCGTAGGCAAAATAACCAATCTGGCAAATTTCTATGTAAAAAAAAAAAAAAGGAAAATCAAGCCTTATATTTGACCCTGTAACTTTCAAAAACACTATAAACCCTGTACATGGGGAGTACTGTTATACTCGGGAGACTTTTCTGAACACAAATATTAGTGTTTCAAAACAGTAGAATGTATCACAACAATTATATCATCAGTGAAAATGCTGTTTGTGTGTGATAAATACACAAAAGTCACTTTCACTGACAATATCATTGCTGTTATATGTTTTACTGTTTGAAACACTAATATTTGTGTTCAGCGAAGTTTACTGAGTAAAACAGTAACCCCATGTACAGGTTTTAGGGTGTCATGGAAAGTTACAGGGTTAAATACAGTGCTAGCAAATTAAATTCTCTGGACTTTCGTCCTGGGTTGTCAGGCAGGTCCCTTAAATTGCAATCAATAAAATTACGTATATATGCATGTAGAATTATTACATAAATATGCATGTAGAATTTTAATATATATACATATTTATATATTTGAAGTCTATGTGTATATTTATGAAATTATTTATGTAATTATGTATATATATGTATATATCAGTGGGAGTATATCTAAAAACAGTTTGCAAAATCTGCAGATCTCTTGAGTGATACTTTTGCTAGCCCTGCTCTTCTAATCTAGCCCATACATTCTGTTGCTGTTCAATCACAGTGTACCCAAGGCAGCTCAATGAGAAGTATTTGCAATTTAGGTGCTCAGGGCAATTACCTGCCTCTTCAGTTTAGCTCCACGGAGCTAAACAAACTAGGAAGTGCTAGGACCAGCTGTCTGCATGAAAGCCAGTTGGGTGTAAAAATTGGGTACTATATTCATCAAACCAACCTTAGTTTAACCGCTTCATGACCGAAGACAGTTCAGGACTGACATGAAAAACATCCCCTTGAGGACTGATGACGGTCCTGAACCGTCATAATGGAAATTTTTACTAAAATTAAGAAATCTTATCTATACTATGTCCTCAAAGTGGACAACGTGGGTTATTTACAACAATCAGAACTGCGAGGAATGCAAAGTGATTTTAAAGAATCTCAACTGAGCATTCAAGCAATTTTCTGTTTGAAACAAATGGTATTTAATATCAAATAGAGACAATGAAACAATACATTTTTAATATGCTTAATATGAATAGTGTATATCAGTGCTCTATTGCTCCCTAGTGAGTTGTTTGTTTGGACTTGATCATTGTTTACTTTGAAGCATTCTAATTGAATAAATGCTAAAATGTGGATCATAAATCTGCATACCTTGTACAGATGAAGTCATCAGTATATGAATGGTTTAACAAGTTAGCAACCCCTTCGTGAATGGGAAAGATCCCTCCTATCATTATATCGCCTGGTAGTCGAGCTGCTGGGAGCTCACGGATATCACACGACAGCACATATGTCCAAAAAAAAGATGTAGAGAGAATATATATAAGGAGCCTCTGATGCATGATGATCTTCTCTGTGTTTACAGAGAAAATAATTCTCAATTGTTTACAGTCTTTTAATTCTTAGCCATTAGGAGGAGTTTAAAACAATATGATTCTAATCTAGGTCACATTTAATATGTAATTATAGCAGTGATGTTGAAATTCATTTTCACTCTATGCGCATTCCACATACAACATAATTGTAGTACATTTATTATTAAAGGGACATTCCAAACCATTAACCCCTTAACCCCTTAAGGACCAAACTTCTGGAATAAAAGACAATCATGACATGTCACACATGTCATGTGTCCTTAAGGGGTTAAAGGGACACACCAGGCACCCAGACCACTTCTGCTCATTGGAGTGGTCTGGGTGCCAACTCCCACTACCCTTAACCCTGCAAGTGTAATTATTGCAGTTTTCATAAACTGCAATAATTACATTGCAGGGTTAACTCCTCCTCTAGTGGCCGTCTACTAGACAGCCACGAGAGGGCACTTCCAGGATTCTAGCACAGGTTTTCGCTGTGTGAGGACCTCCAGCGTCGCTAAAATCCCCATAGGAAAGCATTGAAAAGCATTTTCAATGCTTTCCTATGGAGAGGTCTAATGCGCCTGCGCTGCATTGCCGCGCATGCTCATTAGGTCTCCCCCGCCGGCGGGCGTGATCAGTCTCCCCCGCCAGCGGGCATGATCAGTCTTCCCCGCCGGCTGACGTGATGAAGGAGAGGAGCGTGAGCGGAGGAAAAAGCAGCGACGTGGGACATGTCGCTTCCTCTGGTAAGTCACTGAAGGGGTTTTGACCCCTTCAGCAACCTGGGATAAGAGGTGGGAGGGAGAGGGGACCTGCCGTGCCAGGAAAACAAATTGTTTTCCTGGCACTGGAGAGTCCCTTTAAGGACGCAGCTTTAGAAGATGGACATACCCTTAAGGACACAAGCAATTTTTGCATTTTTTCCTGTTTGCAATTTGCATCTCTCTCATTTATTGTACCAACACATATTTTATACCGTTTTTTTAGACAACAAAAAGGGCTTTCATTTGATGTGACATATACATATATAAATTTTCATTTATTACAAAAAAATGCAAAATAATGGGGAAAAAAAACAAAAAAAAGATTTTTTCCACAGTTTTTGGCAATAATAATGTGTGCATATTATGTCCAGCTTAGGAAAAGTAAATCAAAATCAATTAATGTGTGTGTCCTGATTTACAAAGTACATAATATGTGTAGTTTTTCAGTTTATTTAAAGTTACAGGTCACAAACTACAAGGTCTAAAATAAAATTTCAATGTGAAACAATTTTAGAAGTTGGTATGTTTGTCTTGGAAGTTTAATACCCATTACAGGAAACAAAATTGCCACACAAAAGTATATATTTATATAAAGTAGACATCACAGGCTATTTACCTAAGGTTATTTTGACACTTTTTACGTAGCCATTTCACCGCCAATCTCTGCTAAATATTGGAGTAAAATTGTGGTTTTGTTTTTCTCTATTTTGGCATATACACATATAACAAGGTTTTTGTAATGTGTATTTTGTAAAGCTAGTGTGTGCTATCCCTGTACAGAACCCCATATTGTGTTCAACTCCATCTGCTGAGTACAACGATACCCCCATTGTATACCTTTGCCCCTATTCTGTGAAGCTACAATGCCATGTAGCAGACCATGCTATTTCAGTTTCTATAGTTGGAATTTTCATAGATGGTCATATGTCTGATTTTGTGGCATTATAACCATTTGACTGTTCAAATAACCCCACAAAGGCCTTCCATTTGAGAAAGCAGATGCTCCAGGGTTTTTATTAGGAATTATATTATACCTTAACTTGCCACCATTTGTTCACCAATTTATTTCAAATCTTGTGGTGAGAAAAAATAAATATTTTTTTTTACATACATGTTGCATTTTTGCTGGGTATTTCTTACATTTGATAAGTGCCACTGTCATAAATTCCCCCTAAGTATGCTCAGTTACCTCTAAACGCTGCAGGGCGGCATAGAACACCCTGGGCGGTCTTGCCCCCTACGAGGCCGGCGGCACATGGCCGCTGCAGATCGTGGTCAGGGGGCATGCCTGGGGACCGCAGGCTGTCACTGCGATCGGTATTTACCATGTGTCAGCCGATTTTAAAATCGTCTGACACATGGAGCCGCGGCATTTTCCTGCAGCAGATCGCGGTCGGGGTACATGCCTGGCCCCCCAGGCAGTCCCCCTGCGGTCAGTGACCGTGATCTGCTCAGCCTGATCGCAGTGAGAGGATGTCTCTGCGATCTGAATGCAGAGACAGCCTCTCCCTGCGATCTGATCGCAGTGACAGCCTGTCACTGCAATCAGAGTTACTATGTGTCAGCCTATTGGCTGACACATGTAACTACAAACAGGATCCCCCTGCAATCGCAGTGGGGGGCATGCCTGGCCACCCAGGCACTCCCCCTGTGGCCAATTACCGCGATCTGCAGGAGGTGATCACAGTGACAGCCAGTCACTGTGATCACTGATCCTGTGTGTCAGCCAGTGATGTAAAATCACTGGCTGACACTGTCTCGGCCCCTCTCCTGTAATAAAAATAAAACATTAGTTAAAAAAATAAACTACAGTTACAAATAAAATATACTTAGATCATATATGTTATATATATATATGATCTAAGTATATATTATTTCCTGGCTAATCATGGCAGCATATACACATGTGTTAGCTCCTCCCCTACAGCCGATAGGACACAAAAACCACCAAGGTTTTAAAAGGAGGCTCCATCCCTAAGGTCCTCAGTCTTTTTCCTGTCCTAAAGCCCTTAGGACATGAGCAATTTGCTCCCTTTATTTACGGACATGTATATTTTTTTTTTATCTTCATCATTTTATTTGCCTGTTTTACTGTAGTACATTATGCAGCTGTGCTTTTATGCTGTGATGCATTTAAGCTTTGATATCTTTAAACTAGTGCATTATACAGCTGTACCTTATTTTTAAGATCGTGGTACATTATGTGGTTGTCCTTTTGATAGGAAGCATTTAAGCTGTGTTGCATTTTAGCTGTGTGGCATTTAAAACTGTTTCATTTAAATTTGCATTTAATACTGTTGCATGTAATACCGCAAGTCATCGGAAACTGCAGTACATTTGGAAAACTGCAGTGCATTGGAAAACTGCACTGCATTTGAAGACTGATATATTTTAAAAACTGTGATACATTTTGGAAACTGTACCTTGAGGCCTTTAGACTGTGGTGACTTTAACCCCTTAAGGACACATGACGTGTGTGACACGTCATGATTCCATTTTATTCCAGAAGTTTGGTCCTTAAGGGGTTAAACTTTGGCTTTTTGCACATGTTTGCCTTTTAACCCCTTAAGGACCAAGCTTCTGCAATAAAAGGGAATCATGACATGTCACACATGTCATGTGTCCTTAAGGGGTTAAACTTCCTTGCAGGCACTTTTGTTATCTATTTTGCTTCCCCTCGGTCCCAGTGATTTATTCCCGGTTCCCTGGGTGTTTAGGGGCCATGTAGGCTTCAGACCGAGTCCTCTCCCTGGTCTCTAAACAGCAAACGCACTCGGAATAGGCCCACATGTGTGCAGTTTGTGCCTTATTTGGCCTAATACAGATGACTTGCATTCTGGGAATACAAGTTGTGGCAGCCATCTTGGATATGGGCAATTGCCAGAAAGTTCCTAAAATAAGGGGAAAGTTACAGTAAACATCCCAAACTTATTTGGTAAGTATTTGCAGGGTCTCCAGACATGGATAAGTGTGGTCTTCAGCCTGTTTTAAAGCTGTTTTGCTGGTTTCTTATAGAATTTAACAATGCACTTTTTTTCTTAATACTTTACCACAGGTAATATTTTTAGTTATTATTATTTGCCAGATGTCTGATTCTTCTCCAGGATCTGGTTATGAGGGGAAAACAGTGGAAGGAATCGGTTATGCACTGACTTCCTCCAGAAGGTTGTCGCTTCAGCATGACCTATCACTGTGCAGCCACATGACATGCGGGCAGGGCTTACAAAGTAAGTTCCAGAGGCCTTAGGGGTAAGAAAAGAGGCCAGGCTTTACCCTGTGGAGGAAGTTATTTCCAACCCCAGAACTACACCACCTAAGTTGCACACTTTTGGATCATAGGTGGACGCAGATCTGTCCAAAAGTTTACGCCTACCATTGCAGGAGGCCAGCCAGCTGTGACTTCCGCTGCTGTTTCTACAAACATGAAATATGTGATTAAAGATCTAAAGGCTACTATGGAGAGAAATATTAAAATCCAAGATTGAAGAGGCAGTCTGAAGTCTTCAGGTTACAACTGACTTCTTCACAGAAACTTCCCTAGATGTAACTAGGATATTCTCTGGATCAAATGGCTTTATCTATAGCAGCTAAGAAAGCATTATGGTTCTGTTTCTGGGATGATGACTCATCCTCCAAGTCTGCCCTCTACACCATTCTATTTGAAGGGGTGGTGCTGTTTGGGAAAACTTTGGATAATTGCATTGAAAAGACGAATGAGGGCTGCAAGATATTGGTACCTCAGGATGGAAGTTCCAAGGATCCCAGCTCCTCATAGTCTGACCGGAGAACCTCCAGTGACAAGTATTTCTGAGTTACATGGAGCTACTGGCCCTGCAGGGAATACTCCAGAGGTAACTCATGGCAGTTGGTAAACCTGCCTTTCAAGGTTCTAATGGAGCTATAAAGCAGTCGTTTTGCTCTTCAGCAATGAACATATCTCCTCCACTACTAGGAGCCTCATTTTTCTGATCACACATACCTGGGCTCGTCATACTCTGGAGGCTTGAGTGGTATCCATGGTCCAGATTGATATAGACTGGAGTTTTTTCTTCAGGCATAGGAGTCTCCATACCAACAGGAGTATTAAGACCAATGAATCAAAAGGTAAAGCACTGAAGGAAGAAGCCTTCTGGACGAAGAGGTGATTTTTTTTTAGGTCCCAGAAGAGTAGTTCCAGGGACAAGTTTTGCCTCTCTTCTGGTGCTAAGAGGAAAAACACATGAAAGCCTACACTGGACCTAAAAGGGGCCAACAAGAGGCTGAATGTCAGTCTTCGGGATGGAGTCAATCAGATCCATATCTCAAGCAATCTGGAAGGATAATTTCCTTACCTCTATATATCTCAAGGATGCTTACTTTCAGTCCAATCTGCAGAAGAAATCTTCGGCATTAGCTCAGAAGAGAACTTCCATGTTAGTGCCCTACCATTTGGCCTCAATGCGGCCCCAAGAATCTTTATATGTGCTTATAGTGTTATTGAGAGTCCAGAACTCCACCTGGTTCCATTATCTGGAGGATCTACTTCTGGTAGCCTTAGACCCTCAGAAGGCAGGCACACAAAGGTATATAGTTCTTTCATAACTCCTAAAGTTTGGCTGCTTGATGAATATCAAGAAAAGCAGTTTCAGACCAGCTCAGTGGTTGACATTCCCGAGTGGAAAATTCTATGCTCTGCTTTTCCCTATCTCGGGAACAGTTCCACAGATTGTAAAGGTTTTCTCTCCCAGTTTCTTCATTTCTGCTTGGTAACAGCAAGAAAATATATGCAACTACTAGGAATCCTGACTTCCACCAGCAGACTTGTCAGATGGGCCCAATAGCATCTCTGGATTCCTTACAGATCCTTCCTATCTTGGTCTAACAAGAGAAAGATTATTGGAGCCAGCCACTTACTATGTCCCCATCAGTGGAGTTACATCTTACCCTGGCAGCTGAAAGAGGGATTAGATCTCTGAGTTTCCAGTGAACAGAACCTCATTGGTCATTTTTTAGCTTGAATTCCAGTTTTTATAAGATTGGTTGCACAGTGTTTTGACCATGTTGCACAATATTTCCATTAATTTGTATGGAATTAAGAGTCATTTTCTTCTTCACTTCAGAGGCTTGCTGAAGAACGAGTGGGGCCAAATTTGCTCAAATATTAATGCAACTGTATCCTATATCTATCAAGATGGGCCTCACAGATATGTATTGTTGGAATTCCAGCCCATAATGATCAGGGCACAGAAGAACAAACAGTGGCTCAGAATACAATGGCCGTTTGCTGGAGCCGAATAACTGTGGACAAGGTGGATTGGCAACCATGTCCTGACGTATCCTCGGGGTTGACGCAGATTGTCTGATACCCTACATAGATCTGATGGCCATTTCTTGGAACTACCAGGTCCAGAAGTATTTTTTACATGCTAGGACCAGAATGTTCAGGTTCAGGATACACTGACTCAAATTTAGAACTTTAGTCTGATGTACATATTTTCCTGTTTTCGACTTTCCTAAAAAGGCAATGCAAAAGGTGACAGTGGAAGACCATGTCGACTCTAATTCCTATGATGAATAAGATGATTATGGAACCTCCAAGGGAAATTCCAGTACGTCCAGACCTATTACAAGGCCCCATGACAAACCAGGATCCTCAATTTCTGGTGTTGATGCGGGAGTCAATATTAGTATAGGCATCCCTGAGACAGTCATTGAGATCCTCTTACAATCCTATACAGACTTTACTAAGCTTGACATGCTTTTGTCTGCTGGAATTACTCCTCATTCAGGCCTTGAAAGGTTTTGTATTATAACACTCTAGTGGAGCACTTAGCTGCACTTTGCTTCATATAGGCATTGATTTAAATCATGCCTCCACTGAGTGTGGTGAAGCCACGTACCACTGGTCTCACGGGCCCTGACTGAACCATTATTTGAACCTCTAGAAGGAGCTTCCATGGTGGTAGCACAGAAAGTGCTGGTGGCTGGTACCTCAGTAAGGAGAATGGGTGAACTCCAGGCTTGATCCTGTGAACCCCCTTTCACTACTTTTCAACAGATATGGTCGTCTTGCATTTGGCACCTGAAGATCCTGCCTATGGTGAATGCTTATCTATGTCATTCTCTACCTGTACTGAAGGGTACCGATTGAGCGTTGATGCCCCTGGTGCTTTGCTTCATGTAAGCAACCATTGAACTCAAGCCTCCGCTGAGGGTGTTGAAACCAATATGTGACGTACCACTGGTCTCACGGACTCTGACTGAATCTAGCAGGAGCTTCCATGATGTTAGCACAGACGTTGCTGTTGCTGGTGACTGGTACCTCAGCAAGGTGAATGTGTGAACTCCAGGCTTGATCCTGTGTACCCTCATTCACTGAATTTCAACAGGATATGGTTGTCTTGCATGTAGCACCAGAGATCCTGCCTAACGTGAGAGCCTTTCAATACCATTCTCTACCTGTACCAAAGGATTTGGGGCATTCTCCACTAGTGCTGTTACAGCGTCTCGTGGGCTTCCATGGCAATGGTCTCTGCTGAAACTTTGTAAGGTTGGCATTTGGACTTTTTTGAATTAGTTTGACCTGTTTTACATATTGGACATTGAAGCTATTAATGAGGCACAATTTGGATGTCACGTCCATTCTCTACCTGTGCTGGAGGGTATCAGGGCACTCTCCTCTCATGCTGTTGCAGCATCATGGGTTGCCATAGCAATGGTTTCTGCTTTCACTTTTTGTAAGCTAGCATTTGAACCTCTTTAGACACGTTTGTCTGGCATTTCATACTGTTCGTTAAAACAGTCTATGATGCACAATTTGGTACTCAAGTACTTAACTCAGTTCATTCTTCTATCTATGTTGAATTATTCTGATTATTTGATTGGCTATTCTGTCCCTCCCTTTGTAAGCTTGGGTATTCCCCATGTGTATATGCTGCCATGATTAGCCAGGAAAGTGGAAAATGTATTCATACTTACCTTAATTTTCTTTCCCTGGCTATTATTCATGGCAGCATATACTTCCCACCCATTAATGTCTCTATATATATACACACACACACATTTACACATACACTAAGTGTATTTTAATAATAATATATATATAATTATATATGTATATATTAATATCAAAATACACGTAGAAGGATATTGATAAAATATATATATATATATATTTTGTTGTGGACATGAAATATTAACCAAATTTAAGTTAGTAAAATGTCTATTTACTTAATATAACTTCAATCAGTATTAAATCAGTTTATATGTGATTTACCTAAAATGGCCACTTGGGCCAGGATGTTTCCCTTTGACATCGACTAACACCCTCACTAACAAGATGGCGCTGGAATCTGGGGGAGACCTGCAAGATGCCAGTGACATCACACCCGGTAGGAAGAGCAATAAATCAACCACTTAACCCTTAACCAATTATTGATGTATTATTCCATGTTATCTCTGACAAAGCATATGATGTAATTTTGCTTTATAAGGGGCATGCCACCCCCTCTAATAAACATTCCTCAAGTTTTTCATTAACCTGAAACTTGTGTCTGGTGTGAATTACTTTGGGAGCGTGCACGCATTATTTCTTCAATTTGGCCAGGGGCAGATACACAAAACAATCAATCATTTGGATTGATATCCACTTCATATATATATGTGTAATTCCGTTCTTACTGTATTTTGATTATATATATATATATATATATATATATATATATATATATATATATATATATTGATATCAAAATACACATAGAACGAAATAATATATATATATCTATATACGTAAGTATGATGAGGAACAAAATCGATGAGGTCCTAACTATGGGCCTAGCAGCTGGCTACATAGACTTAGAGCTGTGCCAATACCTCACCAAACCTTATCCACGAACACCTATCATCTATACTATTCCCAAAATACACAAGCATCCCACTAGACCACCAGGACGCCCCATAGTTTCGGCAATAGGAGGCGTCCTAGAGCCCATCGCCAAATGGTTGGACCACCTATTTCAAGGTCCAGTAAAGCAACTACACACTTGCATTAAAGACACTCCGGCACTCATCTCCAGCATTAAAGGAATACGATATGAAGAACAGAAACCCATCCTCATAACCATGGACGTACAGAGCCTCTACACAATTATCCCACATGATGACGGTGTGGAGGCCATGCGGCAAGTCTTGACAAGATCGACGGTATATCAAGGCCTGCCTATAGAGTTCATATTGGAACTCCTCACTTTGATTTTACAAAACAACTACTTCAGATTTGAAGACACATGGTACCTTCAAGTGGCGGGTACATCCATGGGGTCAGCTGTGGCGCCTATGTACGCCAACGCGTACATGTTTATTTATGAGGAAAGTCAAATACTGGAGCGATATAACAACTGTATTAGAGCATACTACAGATTCATCAATGATGTGTTCATTGTATGGAATGAATCAGTGGAAGAAGCACAGGAGATGGTCCAATACCTTAACCGAGTACCACTACCGGTTAGGTTCACGGCGGACATAAGTGCAGATAAAGTACATTACTTGGATCTTCAGATAGAAGTGGGTACCACTAGCCTTCGATATTCATTATATACCAAGCTGACGGATAGAAATACGATGCTACATTATCAAAGTGCACACCCCAAGTCACTCAAAGATTCCCTACCGAAAGCGCAGTTCCTGAGAGTTATCAGGAACAACTCGGATAAAGGTGTTATGGAAAACCAGATTACAGAGATGAAAACTAAATTCTTACAAAGGGGCTATGATAGCCGAAACCTTGAGAAAGCGCTCCAAGAAGCACGTAGTGCACGCGCTCACGAAGATAAGAAGCAGTCCTCGAAACTGGTATTTCCCATGCTGTACCAACCAGCATCCCCTCAAGTTGCAGCTTCAGTGAGAAAGAACTGGAAGATTTTAACAAGTGATGAAACACTCCCAAGTGAATTCAAAACAACACCACTGGTTTGCTACAGAAGAAATACAAATTTAAAGGACCTTTTGGTCCATACGGATCCTATAGCCAGCTATCAGAAGACCACAAAAGCACAAATTAGGGGATCAGTTAGATGCTTGGGATGCGTCACGTGCAGCCATATGATCCCGGCGAAGATATTTAACAACCCGCACAACAACAAAGTTTACCCTATTAAGTTTACTATAACATGCAAAACCACACATGTAATATACAAATTGAGTTGTCCATGTGGTCTCTGTTATATAGGAAAAACTGAAACAGCTATATGTGAGCGCATCAGAGGACACAGGTCCAGCATCCGGTTGGCGTATAGGGATGGCCACTCGGACAAACCAGTAGCTAATCACTTTTTAGAATTGAAACATACCTTGGCCACATTAAAATTTGTGGCGATCGACCACATCCCGTTGTCAAGAAGAGGTGACCGGGGAAGATGCTTCTAAATAAAGAAGCATTTTGGATATACGAACTAGACACTGTCTCCCCAAGAGGTCTCAATGAATCACTATCTCTGCATTCTTTTTTGTGAACCTGAGATATTTTAAGCCCTGCTTGCATTATACTTAATTGGTATTTGTTTTAGTGTATATAATCCATGTATATAGAGTATTTTATCACTATACAGTTGTAGGCTAGTATAGAGTATGAATCAAAATGAAATGGAACAAGATATATTGGGGTATGACATACCCATCAACAGTATCCATTACTATGGACATAGAATTGGACTTTACAGTTGGATTAAGCAAAAAAATATATAGAACATTTCAGATTCCTCACAGCCCGCAATATGTTAGGTTTATTTTTAATATGTAGTAATTAATATGCATATATAGAATGTTGAGATGTTTGCACTTATGGCACTTTGCACTTTGTTGTTATTTAAATAACTTTTGGCACTTTAAGACACAGCGTTTTGTTGATTGGACACTCTATGAAGTATGCACCTGTCACTTTAATAGCAACTTTAATGTGTTGCCTTACTAAAATTCACCACATATTACTATGTGACACTTATGGCACTAGTCACTTTAATGATTGTATATATCATTGGCATTTACACCACACTAATCTTTTCACCTTCGATCTAGTTAAGATGATAATCACAGCTACTGTATCTGCAGTAGCTAGTTCAGTAATTTTCATTCACTCGGGGTGGTTGCTGTGCGTCTAGTAGTGCCATGGTTACGCTTTAGTGTAGCCGCGTCTCCATGGCAACGACGGCAACATGCATGACTACGTCACACTAATGGGCGGAGAGACCGCGGCACATGCGCACTCCGCCGGGAAGGACGCCGGTTTTTCACATCCACAGCACCTGGGGTGAGTTAAAGGGACTCTATAGTCACCATATAAAAGCAAGAAAGACAGGTCCCCCAGCCTTCCTTCTTGCTTTTATATGTACTTTCATTTATTAAAAATAAATTTCGAGGTGTTTTTATATTAAAAACTTACCTCCGTTCCAGCGCCGAGCTCCCCGCTAGGCCGCGCCCCCTTTTTCGTCAAAATGACGAAATCGCGGGGCCCAATGGGACGGCTTCGCGCTGCACCAATCGCGTTCTTCATAGAGCGGCATTGAATGCCGCCCTATGAAGAACCTGAGCGCTTTACCGCGCATGTGCGCGGAATGCGCGTTCGCGAGCTGAGCTGTCTGACTGACAGCTCAGCTTGCTTTCTAAAATTATCAATAAGGGGGGGACCTACTGTGCGGCGGGTGGGGGCCCTAAAATTATCAATAAGGGGGGACCTACTGTCCCCCCCCGGCCCCCACCCCTGAGCGGCGGGTGGGAGCCCTACAATTATCAATAAGGGGGGGACCTACTGTCCCCCCCGGCCCCCACCCCTGTGCGGCGGGTGGGGGCCCTAAAATTATCAATGAGGGGGGGACTTACTGCCCCCCCCCGGCCCCCACCCCTGAGCGGCGGGTGGGGGCCCTAAAATGATCAATGAGGGGGGGACCTACTGTCCCCCCCCCGGCCCCCACCACTGAGCGGCGGGTGGGGGCCCTACAATTATCAATAAGGGGGGGACCTACTGTCCCCCCCGGCCCCCACCCCTGTGCGGCGGGTGGGGGCCCTAAAATTATCAATGAGGGGGGGGACTTACTGCCCCCCCCCGGCCCCCACCCCTGAGCGGCGGGTGGGGGCCCTAAAATGATCAATGAGGGGGGGACCTACTGTCCCCCCCCGGCCCCCACCCCTGAGCGGCGGGTGGGGGCCCTAAAATGATCAATGAGGGGGGGACCTACTGTCCCCCCCCCGGCCCCAACCCCTGAGCGGCGGGCGGGGGCCCTACAATTATCAATAAGGGGGGGACCTACTGTCCCCCCCGGCCCCCACCCCTGTGCGGCGGGTGGGGGCCCTTAAATTATCAATGAGGGGGGGGGACTTACTGTCCCCCCCCCCGGCCCCCACCCCTGAGCGGCGGGTGGGGGCCCTAAAATTATCAATAAGGGGGGGACCTATTGTCCCCCCCGGCCCCCACCCCTGAGCGGTGGGTGGGGGCCCTAAATACAAAGGGGGGGGGACCCTAGTTAACCCTCCCCCCCCCCCCAAAAAAAAATATCTCCCTACCTACCCCCCTCACCCTAAAAATAATGAGGGGGGACCATTAACTAAAAACCTGTAAAAAAAGAAAAAATGAGATAAAATCAACTTACCATTCGATGTTTTCTTTCTTCTAAAATCTTCTTTCTTCAGCCCCAAAAAAGGCCAAATAAAAATCCATAATAACCGACGCAATTAAAAAAAAAAAAAAAAAAAAACGAGCGCAAAAAAAAATAATCCATCTTCACCCATGGAGGGCTCCGCGCAGACTGAGCTCCGCAGGGCGGGGGAAGGCTTATAAAGCCTTGCCCCGCCCTGCAATTATGCTAAGAACACTCTGATTGGTGGGTTTAAGCCAATCAGAGTGCTCTTTGTCATTTTACAAGCGTGGGAAAGTTCTTTTGAATTTTCCCACGCTTGTAAAATGACACAGAGCACTGTGATTGGATGGATTTAAAGCCATCCAATCACAGTGCTCTGTGTCATTTTACAAGCGTGGGAAAGTTCTTTGGAATTTTCCCACGCTTGTAAAATGACACAGAGCACTGTGATTGGATGGATTTCAAGCCATCCAATCACAGTGCTCTTTGTCATTTTACAAGCGTGGGAAAGTTCTTTGGAATTTTCCCACGCTTGTAAAATGACACAGAGCACTGTGATTGGAGGGCTTGAAATCCATCCAATCACAGTGCTCTGTGTCATTTTACAAGCGTGGGAAAATTCCAAAGAACTTTCCCACGCTTGTAAAATGACAAAGAGCACTGTGATTGGATGGATTTCAAGCCATCCAATCACAGTGCTCTTTGTCATTTTACAAGCGTGGGAAAGTTCTTTGGAATTTTCCCACGCTTGTAAAATGACAAAGAGCACTCTGATTGGCTTAAACCCACCAATCAGAGTGTTCTTAGCCTAATTGCAGGGCGGGGCAAGGCTTTATAAGCCTTCCCCCGCCCTGCGGAGCTCAGTCTGCGCGGAGCCCTCCATGGGTGAAGATGGATTTTTTTTTTTTGCGCTCGGGTTTTTTTTTTTTTTTTTTATTCCGTCGGTTATTATGGATTTTTATTTGGCCTTTTTTGGGGCTGAAGAAAGAAGATTTTAGAAGAAAGAAAACATCGAATGGTAAGTTGTTTTTATCTTATTTTTTTTTTCTTTACAGGTTTTTAGTTAAAGGGTCCCCCCTCATTATTTTTAGGGTGATGGGGGTAGGTAGGGAGATAAGTTTTTTTTTGGGGAGGGGGGGTGGGGGGGAGAGGGTTAACTAGGGTCCCCACCCCCTTTGTATTTAGGGCCCCCACCCACCGCTCAGGGGTGGGGGCCGGGGGGGGACAATAGGTCCCCCCTATTGATAATTTTAGGGCCCCCACCCACCGCTCAGGGGTGGGGGCCGGGGGGGGGGCAGTAGGTCCCCCCCCCTATTGTGAATTTTAGGGCCCCCACCCACCGCACAGGGGTGGGGACCGGGGGGGGACAGTAGGTCCCCTCCCTATTGTGAATTTTAGGGCCCCCACCCACCGCTCAGGGGTGGGGGCCGGGGGGGACAGTAGGTCCCCCCCTTATTTTTTATTTTAGGGCCCCCACCCGCCGCACAGGGGTGGGGGCCGGGGGGGGGGACAGTAGGTCCCCTCCCTATTGTGAATTTTAGGGCCCCCACCCGCCGCACAGGGGTGGGGGCCGGGGGGGGCAGTATGTCCCCCCCTTATTTTTTATTTTAAGGCCCCCACCCACCGCACAGGGGTGGGGGCCGGGGGGGGACAATAGGTCCCCCCTTATTGATAATTTTAGGGCCCCCACCCGCCGCACAGGGGTGGGGGCCGGGGGGGCAGTATGTGCCCCCCTTATTTTTAGGGCCCCCACCCACCGCTCAGGGGTGGGGGCCGGGGGGGGAGGAGAGTAGGTCCCCCCCCCTTCAACCACTATTGTGGCCGGACAGCATCCCTGTGGGTTCGGGCTTCAGCTGTCAGCTGAAGCCACGCCCACAGCAGTGCTGACAGGCTGTCAGCACACAAAGCGCGTTCACAGTGCTTTGTGTGCTGATAGCCCGTCTGATGCATTCACCCAGAATGCATCGGACGAGAGGCCTTTTTAGGGCCTCTGAACTCGGAAGTCCCTCTGGTGGCCGTCTGATTGACTGCAACAAGAGGTGTTCCAAGCTTCTAATGTAAACACTGCATTTTCTCAGAAAATACAGTGCTTACAAGAAAAAGGCTCCGGGTAGCTGTAGCACTCACCTAAACAACCTCATTAAGCTGAAGTTGTTCAGGTGACTATAGTGTCCCTTTAACCACTTTTATTACAATTAATGCATTCATATATATGTGATACCTTTGTTAACATTCATATGATCCTGATGAAAGTCCACATGTTGGACTGAAACGTCGATCTGTTTTATGGAACCGAATAAAAGTTACGTTTTAAAGGAACATCCGTGAGTGCAGGCACATCTTTTTGTATATATGGATAAACAGCCCTGGTATTGCACCCGTTTTTTTGGGACATAACTGGCAGCCTGAGTGCAAGGTATTGTACACATTTTTCTATATACATAAGTATATACGTATATATCACTATATGTATACCTATATATAAATAAAAATAATTTAAAAAAATTATATACATATATATATATATATATATATATATAAAAAAAAATATACACACACACATATATATAAAATAATGTTACATATATATTTATATAATAATTTAACATAATTAGGTCCTTTTATTAATTACAATTTGCGGGACCTGCCTGACAACCCAGGCCGAAAGTATAGGGAATTTAATTTGCTAGCACTATATTTAACCCTAAACTTTCCAAGACACCATAAAACCTGTACATGGGGGGTACTGTTTTACTCGGGGACATCGCAGAACACAAATATTTGTGTTCAGACAACGCTGTGCCTTTTTGATACACACAATGAGTTTGTAATATATATTTTGCAAACCTTATGTGTACTACAGCAGTATAATACATCATATGTTGCTCCGCTATGTCATCTGAGTACAGCAATACACCCGTATGCAGTGGCGTACACACAACCCACGGGGCCCCGGTGCGAAAACTGATCCGTGGGCCCCCGCGCGCGCGCGCTTACGCTGCGCGGGCAGGGGCCGCAACACATGGCGGCGGGCACCGGGTCGCAGGGCTGCGACCTGTGTGACCGCGGTATGTACGCCAGTGCATGCATAAACACATACACTTTAAGGACCACTACAGACACCCAGATCACATCAGCTCAATGAAGTGGTCTGGGTGCCAGGTCTCTAGTTTTAACCCTGCAGCTGAAAACATAGCCGTTTCAGAGAAACGGCTATGTTTCACTGAGGGTTAATCCAGCCTCTAGTGGCTGTCTCATTGACAGCCGCTAGAGGATTTTCTGCGATTCTCACTGTGAAAATCACAGTGAGAAGACGCTGAACGTCCATAGGAAAGCATTGAATAATGCTTTCCTATGGGCGGTTTGAATGCGCGCGTGGCTCTTGCCACGCATGCGTATTCGGAGCTGAGAGGCGGAGAGATTCCCAGCGCCAAGGGAGTCCGGCGCTGGAGAAAGGTAAGTGCTTAAGACACACACACACAGACTCTCATGAACAGACGCACACATTTACTGACAGACACACACTCAGTGACAGACATACATACACACTCACTAACAGATGCACACAAACATACTCAGTAACAGACACACACACTAACACACACTCTAACACACACACACACTCACACACACACTCTAAGACTAACACACACACGCTAACACACACTCACACACACTAACATACACTCACACTCACACACTAACATACACTCACACACACTAACACACTCACTAACACACACTCACACTCTAACACACACTCACACACTAACATACACTCACACACTAACATACACTCACACACTAACACTCACAAACACACACTCACACACACTAACATACACTCACACTCACAAACACACACTCACACACTAACACACACTAACATACACTCACACACACTAACATACACTCACACACACTAACATACACTCACACTTACAAACACACACTCGCTAACACTAACATACACTCACACTCACAAACACACACTAACATACACTCACTAACACTAACATACACTCACAAACACACACTCACTAACATACACTCACACTCACAAACACACACACACTCACACTCTAACACACACTCACTAACACTAACATACACTCACACTCACAAACACACACTAACACTAACACATACTCACTAACACTAACATACACTCACACTCACAAACACACACTCACACTCTAACACACACTCACTAACACTAACACACACTCACAAACACACACTAACATACACTCACACTAACACACACTCACTAACACTCACAAACACATTTTTTTTTTAAATCCCCCCAGCCTCCTTACCTGTGGGAGAGCTGAGGGGATTCCCTGGGGTCCAGTGGTGCTGCTGGGCTCCTGGGGGGCCGGTCACCCGGTGGGCAGGCAGGCTGGCGGGCGCGCGAGGGAGCACTGTCTCCTGAGTGCTTCCTCTTCAGCTCCCTCGCGCGCCACGTACTGATGCCGGAGCCGGAAGATGACGTCATCTTCCGGCTCCGGTATCAGTGCGGTGCGCGAGGGAGCTGAAGAGGAAGCACCCAGGAGACAGTGCTCCCTCGCGCGCCCGCAGTACCGGCCAGCCGGATGACAGCAGGGCCAGCCTCGGGGGGCCCGGAGGTGGCCGGCTCCTGGGCCCCCCAGGAGAAGAGGCTGGCCCAGTGACATACATACCGGGTCGCAGGGCGGCCGGGCCCCCTGGTGGGCCGGGCCCGGTCGCAGCCGCGACCCCTGCGACCCCGGTATGTACGCCACTGCCCGTATGTACCTTTACCAGGTATATGACAACGCTGAAGGGGCACATTTGAGACACTTAAGTTAGAATTTTTACGCTGGTTCCATGCCCCACTTTTGAATTTTTTTAATAGGTTGTGTTTTCCAATTACTTCACAAATGCATACCATTTCCTAAAGAAGACACCCCAGGGTGTTTCAAAAGGCATATTTGAACCCTTAGCATGGTATAATTGTTTTGCTAGCCTGTACCAAGTGTAGCGGTAATACACATTTCCCCCCTTTTTTAAACATTTTTAAAACTTTTTAAAAGTTGTTTTAACTTTTAACCCCTAACTAGCCTAACAGTAAATCCCCCAATACCCCCACTAACTTCTACCCACCCTAGCTAAATAAATAAATATTTTACAAATATTTAAGTAGCTAACTAAATAAATTTAACCCCTGAGGATTAAAAAAAAATAAAAGTTAACCCTCAGGGGTTAAAACTAAAAATCAGATCACTGCAGTCAGTGATCAAAGGGCAGGGAAGGGGTTCAATTTTATTTGAAAGAAGTGATGGGGGGGGGGATTTTGTAACTAACATTTTTTTTTTTTTTTTTACAAGGAGAGACAGATCAGCACAGATCTGTCTCTCTGCAGTTGACAGCTCACACGGAGCTGCAGGGAAACAGATCGGGTTTCACTGCAGCATGTGTGATCGCTCTCACTCCCGGTCAGAGCGATCACATGGGCTGATTCAGTGAAACTGCCCATAGTAGTGTGCCTCCGACACGGAGACACACTATAGGAACATTAACCCCACGATTGCCGCAATTGTGGAAATCTGGGGTTAATTTTCATTTTGGACGGAAATTTTCCGCCCAGCATCCTTAAGGGGAGTGCTGCAATGACGAAAAAATTCCGTCCAGCATCGTTAGGGGTTAAAGGGACACTATAGTCACCAGACCCACTACAGCTAAAAGGGACACCCAGACCTGTTTATATCATTGTCTAGAAGATAGGAATATTTAGGGATTCTGCTTGTGTACCTACAATGAAGGATAAAACATAGCGCAATATTGTCTGGAATAATTATATGGTATAGTGTTATATCACACTCACAAATTCCAGAAGATCAGAGCGTTTTATAGGTGCCTCCCCACGATATAGATGGGGGTTGAAATCCCTCCTTAGATGATCACCGCCGGGTACCTGGGCTAGTAAGATGGTTCAAGACTTCAGCAAAACGGATACTCCCAAAAAGCGGTATTTATTCATACAAAAAGTATGGAGGTATACAAATAACATAAAACAACAGTATAAAAAGTCCACAGGTCCTATGCGTTTCGTTCTTATTCAAGAACTTCCTCAGGGACCACTATTACATAAAACCAACAATAAGCATATCATAAACCAAAAGGCAACATAAAAACGCTTTACCCCAGTCCTCTATAAATAGGGCTAATCCTTTACAGTTCATTGGTGGGTGTTTTCTTTTTCCTTGCTTCTTACTTGTTGCTGGCTCTTCACATCATGTGTTGCTCATTTGCCGGTGTTCTATCAAAAAGACATACCCCGTGAAAAAGACATACCCTCGTCACTTCCGGTGACGCGGCCGCACCGGAAGTGACGTTCGGAGGGGGGGGTGCGCCGCCGCGCAAGCGCACAATGACTGGGTAGGTGATTTTACAGCGAGAAGGGGACATTAAGCCCACAGTGCGCACGCGCCTCATAGTACTCCCGTCGGAGGGTCAGCGCGCGTGTGCACTACTGGGCAGAGAGCGCTTCACACCCCGCGCGCGCGCAGTTTAGGGGTAGGAAAATTTTATGGCCATTTCTCCTGTGAAATCTCCATACCCCTATACTGCGCGTGCGCGGACCCAATAGACCGCGCGTGCGCAATGTGGGGTAGGGAAATTTCACAGGAGAAATGGCCATTAAATTTCCCTACCCCTAAACTGCGCACGCGCGGACTCATATCATCAGCTCCAAACATATCTGGACACAGGTCAGTCTTTCCCTGCTGCCAACACCCTCAGCCATCCGAGGGGAGGGTACAGTATATTGGGGGGAAGGGTCTGCACAGTATATTGGGGGGGTCTGCGCAGTATATTCGGGGGGGGTCTGCGCAGCATATTGGGGGGGAGGTCTGCACAGTATATTGGGGGGGGTCTGCGCAGTATATTGGGTTGTGGGTCTGCGCAGTATATTGGGGGGGTCTGCGCAGTATATTGGGGGGTCTGCGCAGTATATTGGGGGTGTGGGTCTGCGCAGTATACAGGGAGTGCAGAATTATTAGGCAAGTTGTATTTTTGAGGATTAATTTTATTATTGAACAACAACCATGTTCTCAATGAACCCCAAAAACTCATTAATATCAAAGCTGAATATTTTTGGAAGTAGTTTTTAGTTTGTTTTTAGTTATAGCTATTTTAGGGGGATATCTGTGTGTGCAGGTGACTATTACTGTGCATAATTATTAGGCAACTTAACAAAAAACAAATATATACCCATTTCAATTATTTATTTTTACCAGTGAAACCAATATAACATCTCGACATTCACAAATATACATTTATGACATTCAAAAACAAAACAAAAACAAATCAGTGACCAATATAGCCACATAGGACACTCAAAAGCCTGCCATCCATGGATTCTGTCAGTGTTTTGATCTGTTCACCATCAACATTGCGTGCAGCAGCAACCACAGCCTCCCAGACACTGTTCAGAGAGGTGTACTGTTTTCCCTCCTTTTAAATCTCACATTTGATGATGGACCACAGGTTCTCAATGGGGTTCAGATCAGGTGAACAAGGAGGCCATGTCATTAGATTTTCTTCTTTTATACCCTTTCTTGCCAGCCACGCTGTGGAGTACTTGGACGCGTGTGATGGAGCATTGTCCTGCATGAAAATCATGTTTTTCTTGAAGGATGCAGACTTCTTCCTGTACCACTGCTTGAAGAAGGTGTCTTCCAGAAACTGGCAGTAGGACTGGGAGTTGAGCTTGACTCCATCCTCAACCCGAAAAGGCCCCACAAGCTCATCTTTGATGATACCAGCCCAAACCAGTACTCCACCTCCACCTTGCTGGCGTCTGAGTCGGACTGGAGCTCTCTGCCCTTTACCAATCCAGCCACGGGCCCATCCATCTGGCCCATCAAGACTCACTCTCATTTCATCAGTCCATAAAACCTTAGAAAAATCAGTCTTGAGATATTTCTTGGCCCAGTCTTGACGTTTCAGCTTGTGTGTCTTGTTCAGTGGTGGCCGTCTTTCAGTCTTTCTTACCTTGGCCATGTCTCTGAGTATTGCACACCTTGTGCTTTTGGGCACTTCAGTGATGTTGCAGCTCTGAAATATGGCCAAACTGGTGGCAAGTGGCATCTTGGCAGCTGCACGCTTGACTTTTCTCAGTTCATGGGCAGTTATTTTGCGCCTTGGTTTCTCCACACGCTTCTTGCGACCCTGTTGACTATTTTGAATGAAACGCTTGATTGTTCGATGATCACGCTTCAGAAGCTTTGCAATTTTAAGAGTGCTGCATCCCTCTGCAAGATATCTCACTATTTTTGACTTTTCTGAGCCTGTCAAGTCCTTATTTTGACCCATTTTGCCAAAGGAAAGGAAGTTGCCTAATAATTATGCACACCTGATATAGGGTGTTGATGTCATTAGACCACACCCCTTCTCATTACAGAGATGCACATCACCTAATATGCTTAATTGGTAGTAGGCTTTCGAGCCTATACAGCTTGGAGTAAGACAACATGCATAAAGAGGATGATGTGGTCAAAATACTCATTTGCCTAATAATTCTGCACTCCCTGTATTGGGGGTGTGGGTCTGCGCAGTATATTGGGGGGGGGGTCTGCGCAGTATATTGGGGGGGGGGTCTGCGCAGTATATTGGGGGTGTGGGTCTGCGCAGTATATTGGGGGGGTCTGCGCAGTATATTGGAGGGTCTGCGCAGTATATTGGGGGTGTGGGTCTGCGCAGTATACAGGGAGTGCAGAATTATTAGGCAAGTTGTATTTTTGAGGATTAATTTTATTATTGAACAACAACCATGTTCTCAATGAACCCAAAAAACTCATTAATATCAAAGCTGAATATTTTTGGAAGTAGTTTTTAGTTTGTTTTTAGTTATAGCTATTTTAGGGGGATATCTGTGTGTGCAGGTGACTATTACTGTGCATAATTATTAGGCAACTTAACAAAAAACAAATATATACCCATTTCAATTATTTATTTTTACCAGTGAAACCAATATAACATCTCAACATTCACAAATATACATTTATGACATTCAAAAACAAAACAAAAACAAATCAGTGACCAATATAGCCACATAGGACACTCAAAAGCCTGCCATCCATGGATTCTGTCAGTGTTTTGATCTGTTCACCATCAACATTGCGTGCAGCAGCAACCACAGCCTCCCAGACACTGTTCAGAGAGGTGTACTGTTTTCCCTCCTTGTAAATCTCACATTTGATGATGGACCACAGGTTCTCAATGGGGTTCAGATCAGGTGAACAAGGAGGCCATGTCATTAGATTTTCTTCTTTTATACCCTTTCTTGCCAGCCACGCTGTGGAGTACTTGGACGCGTGTGATGGAGCATTGTCCTGCATGAAAATCATGTTTTTCTTGAAGGATGCAGACTTCTTCCTGTACCACTGCTTGAAGAAGGTGTCTTCCAGAAACTGGCAGTAGGACTGGGAGTTGAGCTTGACTCCATCCTCAACCCGAAAAGGCCCCACAAGCTCATCTTTGATGATACCAGCCCAAACCAGTACTCCACCTCCACCTTGCTGGCGTCTGAGTCGGACTGGAGCTCTCTGCCCTTTACCAATCCAGCCACGGGCCCATCCATCTGGCCCATCAAGACTCACTCTCATTTCATCAGTCCATAAAACCTTAGAAAAATCAGTCTTGAGATATTTCTTGGCCCAGTCTTGACGTTTCAGCTTGTGTGTCTTGTTCAGTGGTGGCCGTCTTTCAGTCTTTCTTACCTTGGCCATGTCTCTGAGTATTGCACACCTTGTGCTTTTGGGCACTTCAGTGATGTTGCAGCTCTGAAATATGGCCAAACTGGTGGCAAGTGGCATCTTGGCAGCTGCACGCTTGACTTTTCTCAGTTCATGGGCAGTTATTTTGCGCCTTGGTTTCTCCACACGCTTCTTGCTACCCTGTTGACTATTTTGAATGAAACGCTTGATTGTTCGATGAACACGCTTCTGAAGCTTTGCAATTTTAAGAGTGCTGCATCCCTCTGCAAGATATCTCACTATTTTTGACTTTTCTGAGCCTGTCAAGTCCTTATTTTGACCCATTTTGCCAAAGGAAAGGAAGTTGCCTAATAATTATGCACACCTGATATAGGGTGTTGATGTCATTAGACCACACCCCTTCTCATTACAGAGATGCACATCACCTAATATGCTTAATTGGTAGTAGGCTTTCGAGCTTATACAGCTTGGAGTAAGACAACATGCATAAAGAGGATGATGTGGTCAAAATACTCATTTGCCTAATAATTCTGCACTCCCTGTATTGGGGGTGTGGGTCTGCGCAGTATATTGGGGGGGGCCTGCACAGTATATTGGGGGGTCTGCGCAGTATATTGGGGGTGTGGGTCTGCGCAGTATATTGGGGGGGTCTGCGCAGTATATTGGGGGGGTCTGCACAGTATATTGGGGGGTCTGCGCAGTATATTGGGGGTGTGGGTCTGCGCAGTATACAGGGAGTGCAGAATTATTAGGCAAGTTGTATTTTTGAGGATTAATTTTATTATTGAACAACAACCATGTTCTCAATGAACCCAAAAAACTCATTAATATCAAAGCTGAATATTTTTGGAAGTAGTTTTTACTTTGTTTTTAGTTATAGCTATTTTAGGGGGATATCTGTGTGTGCAGGTGACTATTACTGTGCATAATTATTAGGCAACTTAACAAAAAACAAATATATACCCATTTCAATTATTTATTTTTACCAGTGAAACCAATATAACATCTCAACATTCACAAATATACATTTATGACATTCAAAAACAAAACAAAAACAAATCAGTGACCAATATAGCCACATAGGACACTCAAAAGCCTGCCATCCATGGATTCTGTCAGTGTTTTGATCTGTTCACCATCAACATTGCGTGCAGCAGCAACCACAGCCTCCCAGACACTGTTCAGAGAGGTGTACTGTTTTCCCTCCTTGTAAATCTCACATTTGATGATGGACCACAGGTTCTCAATGGGGTTCAGATCAGGTGAACAAGGAGGCCATGTCATTAGATTTTCTTCTTTTATACCCTTTCTTGCCAGCCACGCTGTGGAGTACTTGGACGCGTGTGATGGAGCATTGTCCTGCATGAAAATCATGTTTTTCTTGAAGGATGCAGACTTCTTCCTGTACCACTGCTTGAAGAAGGTGTCTTCCAGAAACTGGCAGTAGGACTGGGAGTTGAGCTTGACTCCATCCTCAACCCGAAAAGGCCCCACAAGCTCATCTTTGATGATACCAGCCCAAACCAGTACTCCACCTCCACCTTGCTGGCGTCTGAGTCGGACTGGAGCTCTCTGCCCTTTACCAATCCAGCCACGGGCCCATCCATCTGGCCCATCAAGACTCACTCTCATTTCATCAGTCCATAAAACCTTAGAAAAATCAGTCTTGAGATATTTCTTGGCCCAGTCTTGACGTTTCAGCTTGTGTGTCTTGTTCAGTGGTGGCCGTCTTTCAGTCTTTCTTACCTTGGCCATGTATCTGAGTATTGCACACCTTGTGCTTTTGGGCACTTCAGTGATGTTGCAGCTCTGAAATATGGCCAAACTGGTGGCAAGTGGCATCTTGGCAGCTGCACGCTTGACTTTTCTCAGTTCATGGGCAGTTATTTTGCGCCTTGGTTTCTCCACACGCTTCTTGCGACCCTGTTGACTATTTTGAATGAAACGCTTGATTGTTCGATGATCACGCTTCAGAAGCTTTGCAATTTTAAGAGTGCTGCATCCCTCTGCAAGATATCTCACTATTTTTGACTTTTCTGAGCCTGTCAAGTCCTTCTTTTGACCCATTTTGCCAAAGGAAAGGAAGTTGCCTAATAATTATGCACACCTGATATAGGGTGTTCATGTCATTAGACCACACCCCTTCTCATTACAGAGATGCACATCACCTAATATGCTTAATTGGTAGTAGGCTTTCGAGCTTATACAGCTTGGAGTAAGACTACATGCATAAAGAGGATGATGTGGTCAAAATACTCATTTGCCTAATAATTCTGCACTCCCTGTATTGGGGGTGTGGGTCTGCGCAGTATATTGGGGGGGGTCTGCGCAGTATATTGGGGGGGGGTCTGCACAGTATATTGGGGGGTCTGCGCAGTATATTGGGGGTGTGGGTCTGCGCAGTATATTGGGGGGGTCTGCGCAGTATATTGGGGGGGTCTGCGCAGTATATTGGGGGTCTGCGCAGTATATTGGGGGGGTCTGCGCAGTATAATGAGGGGGATGCGCAGTATGATAGGGGGCTGTGCAGTATAATGAGGGGGCTGCGCAGTATGATGGGGGGCTGCGCAGTATGATGGGGTCTGCGCAGCATAATCAGGGGCTGCGCAGTATATTGGGGGGGCTGCACAGTATATTGGGGTGGCCTGTGTGTTAGATGATGGGGGCAGTGTGTTAGATGGAGGGGCTGTTCGTTACATGGTTACATGATGGGGGCAGTGTATTATATTTGTGGGCTGTGTGTTAGATGTGTACAACCCTAGTTTCACAGAAAAATATTTATTTCCTAGATATCATATGCCATGGCCTGCTTTTTGCTACGAAACCGCAGCCATCTAGTCACTCGCCAGAGAAGGATGAGAAACTGCACCCCAGCGAGAGGGACTGCCCCACATCAGCAACCAAATCCGTCGGTCACCAAATTCAGTAATCTCCGTCTCTTTGTCCATTCTGTATGTATGGTACTCCCAATTCTTATATTTAATCTGGTGTGTCTCCCACAATCTTTGTGTCTGTCTGCTGTATGTATGTGGCACGCAAGTCTGCATGCACTGTGTCTGTTATGCCAGTCACTCTAACCTGTTTATTTCTTTTTGTGTGTGTCACAGCTCTGACAAGCATTCTCCTATGGGACACGAAGTACATGAAGAGGAATGAAGAAGCCCATGTTTGATGCTCGTCTCCAGGGTGGAGAATTTAATTTATAAGTAATGAAGTGGCATCTGGCACGTGACAAGCTGCTCCTGTTTGCACAGCAACTTCAACATTGTGTACTGTGATCACGGCCTAGTTAAGAGGTAGGTAACCGTGGGCAGTCCAGATGCTGTGAATTACATCTCCCATAATGCTGGCAAAGCATTATGGGAGGTGTAGTCAAAAACCTCTGGAATACCGAATGCGTATGAATGAAAAGTATGCTGTGTGTGAATGGTCAGTAACAAGGGTTGAAGCCTTGACGTGGCGTTACTGCTCACATGTGTATCCATGTGCCAATTCAACCAATGTGAGTCACTGTAATACTTATGAGGTAACCATAAATACCGTGACTATGGAGAATTAAACGCCTGTATCACCTAAACACTGCTCATACTGTGACCGTATCTCCTAAACACTGCTCATACTGTGACCGTATCTCCTAAACACTGCTTACACTGTGACCGTATCTCCTAAACACTGCTCTGTGTCAGTGTGTATCATGGTCTCTGTGGACGGTGAACAGTCTCTATTCTGCTTTGTGTCAGTGTGTATCATGGTCTCTGTGGACAGGGAACAGTCTCTATTCTGCTCTGTGCCAGTGTGTATCAGGGGTTTTGAGGACAGGTGTCAATCCATATCTGCCAAGTGACCCTATGTAGGGGGAACAGTCCCTATTCTGCTCTGTGTCAGTGTGTATCAGGGGTTTTGAGGACAGGTGTCAATCCATATCTGCCAAGTGACCCTATGTAGGGGGAACAGTCCCTATTCTGCTCTGTGTCAGTGTGTATCAGGGGTTTTGAGGACAGGTGTCAATCCATATCTGCCAAGTGACCCTATGTAGGGGGAACAGTCCCTATTCTGCTCTGTGTCAGTGTGTATCGGGGGTTTTGAGGACAGGTGTCAATCCATATCTGCCAAGTGACCCTATGTAGGAGGAACAGTCCCTATTCTGCTCTGTGTCAGTGTGTATCAGGGGTTTTGAGGACAGGTGTCAATCCATATCTGCCAAGTGACCCTATGTAGGGGGAACAGTCCCTATTCTGCTCTGTGTCAGTGTGTATCAGGGGTTTTGAGGACAGGTGTCAATCCATATCTGCCAAGTGACCCTATGTAGGGGGAACAGTCTCTATTCTGCTCTGTGTCAGTGTGTATCAGGGGTTTTGAGGACAGGTGTCAATCCATATCTGCCAAGTGACCCTATGTAGGGGGAACAGTCTCTATTCTGCTCTGTGTCAGTGTGTATCAGGGATCATTAGGATAGGTGTCAATCCATATCTGCCAAGTGACCCTATGTACGGGGAACAGTCCCTATTCTGCTCTGTGTCAGTGTGTATCAGGGGTTTTGAGGACAGGTGTCAATCCATATCTGCCAAGTGACCCTATGTAGGGGGAACAGTCTCTATTCTGCTCTGTGTCAGTGTGTATCAGGGGTTTTGAGGACAGGTGTCAATCCATATCTGCCAAGTGACCCTATGTAGGGGGAACAGTCTCTATTCTGCTCTGTGTCAGTGTGTATCAGGGGTTTTGAGGACATGTGTCAATCCATATCTGCCAAGTGACCCTATGTAGGGGGAACAGTCTCTATTCTGCTCTGTGTCAGTGTGTATCAGGGATCATTAGGATAGGTGTCAATCCATATCTGCCAAGTGACCCTATGTAGGGGGAACAGTCCCTATTCTGCTCTGTGTCAGTGTGTATCAGGGGTTTTGAGGACAGGTGTCAATCCATATCTGCCAAGTGACCCTATGTAGGGGGAACAGTCTCTATTCTGCTCTGTGTCAGTGTGTATCAGGGGTTTTGAGGACAGGTGTCAATCCATATCTGCCAAGTGACCCTATGTAGGGGGAACAGTCTCTATTCTGCTCTGTGTCAGTGTGTATCAGGGGTTTTGAGGACAGGTGTCAATCCATATCTGCCAAGTGACCCTATGTAGGGGGAACAGGCCCTATTCTGCTCTGTGTCAGTGTGTATCAGGGGTTTTGAGGACAGGTGTCAATCCATATCTGCCAAGTGACCCTATGTAGGGGGAACAGTCTCTATTCTGCTCTGTGTCAGTGTGTATCAGGGATCATTAGGATAGGTGTCAATCCATATCTGCCAAGTGACCCTATGTACGGGGAACAGTCCCTATTCTGCTCTGTGTCAGTGTGTATCAGGGGTTTTGAGGACAGGTGTCAATCCATATCTGCCAAGTGACCCTATGTAGGGGGAACAGTCTCTATTCTGCTCTGTGTCAGTGTGTATCAGGGCTGGGCTTTGAGGACAGGTGTCAATGTTTGGTGATTTCTGCCCTTTATGGATTAAAAGCAGACTCTGCATCAACTGTGCAATTTTCCATGGGAGTTTTGCCATGGATCCCCCTCTGGCATGCCACAGTCCAGGTGTTAGTCCCCTTGGAACAACTTTTCCATCACTATTGTGGCCAGAAAGAGTCCCTGTTGTTTTTAAAATTCGCCTGCCCATTGAAGTCAATGGCGGTTCGCGCGGTTCGCCGGTTCGCGAACATTTGCGGATGGTTCGCGTTCGCCGTTCGCGAACCGAAAATTTCGGGTTCGCGACAACACTACTTGTTATGTCACATGTTTTTAGCATTTGTTAATTAAGTATACACCTATATATTGTTTGCGTGTGTGCCGGAAGCCGCCTCGCCACTGGGCATTGGAGAGGCCTGGCTGCCCGCCTCCTACCTGCTGACTATGGCCTCTGGTAAAGCTGTACTTTTGAATGCAATATTTGGGCATATTGTATTTTATTGTGCGGCTACTGGCCCTTTAAGCACAGTGAATGGACTTTTATTGTACTGTGCTGGTCTTTTAAAAACAGTGTATGGACATACTGAAACTTTTTGAACACTTCCTCTTCCCCTCCCACGGATCCATTGTTCTCCAGCAGGGTGTTGTCCCCGGGACACTGCCAAACCAGTGGGAACAAGTTTGGACAGGAAAAGCCATGCTTGCAAGTGAAAACAAAGGCCTTCGACCTAACCGTTAAACCCCTGAACCTATTCAAGTGAATTTTGGATATGTTTGTCCCCAAGTTATACTGGTTAAAATAATATAAGTTTTATGTATGTACGATGTTAACTCACAAAGTTATAAAAATGTATAAAAAGTGTAACTTTTCAGCTCGGAGATAATTGAGTAGATACAGTAATTGACTCAATTATCTCCTAAGCAGAAGGGAGGAAAATGCTGGGTGTGTTTCTATTGTCCCATTGTGGATTGGCTGCTGTACTTGCATTGTATGTGTTGTAATGTGTTTATTGGTTGTTCTGCAAAACCCTGTGGGCAGTACTATGTTTTGTGGATTGTGAATAAAAGAGGCTGTATGTGCCAGTACAGGGAGTTCCTGTTTTAACCCTCAAAGTGAAGTGTCGTCTCATTCATGGGGGAGGATTTATTGTATGCTGTTCCAGTTTGACTGCTATGGTTGAGAGGACTTATATGCTTCTTCGGTTCGGTGATTGTGGTGTCTGCCAGAGTGCTTGGAGTCCTCAGGAAACGCTAGGAGCATCCTTTAATGGAGGTACCCAGTCGGGGTGCCAGGCGATCCGTTACATTGGTGGCAAGCGGTGGGATGGCGTCCTTGTGCGAGGTAAAGCAGCTCGGAGACACAGTTCGTTTGGAGTTACAAAGTGAGGGCAACGCTAGTATTCATACAGCGTTCCTGTCTACATAAAGATTTGGGAAATGGGGTTCGTGGACCCCTGGGCAACACACACCTGAGGAAGAGAGTGAATTAGAATGGAGAGATATTGCCCGGAAAGAACTATGGTACGATGCCCTGGAGGAAGTCCAGTATCAACGGCAGCAGCGCCTTCCGGGTGTCACATACCAGTTGGAGGAACAAATGGCCTGGCGGATGCCGCTTCTGGGAGACCAACCCGGAGGAGAGCAGGTAAGACAACTTGAATACCTCGTGGAAAGGGAACTGAGCCTGGACGCCTCATACCGGGCACTGTGGTGGTGCACTGTCCAGCCAGAGACGTGGAGGTCAGAGGGCATCCAGCCGGAAGGGGAGAACTACACTAGCCCTGGCCTGTTGTGGAAGGCCTTAGTGGAAGATGTCGACTTTGGCAGTCCAGCAGAATCACGGTACTGGGCTATCTTGCATTACCGAGGTGAGATGTTACAGGGCCTGAAATCTATTGGACTGGGAGAAGACCTCTGCCGTTTCGCTGCCATGGAACGAGAGCTGGAGATGGACTATGTAGAACTATTAAATTCATGCCAGCCGCAGAGCATGGACGCAGACCGGGAAAACTGGGTGACGGACCGAGACCTGCTAGCCTACAGCTGGGAAAACATGGCCGAGATACCCCCTGCTTCACTACCAGCTGCAGAAGTAGGGGAACTCATGGACTGGTCCTGGAGAGACCCACAGTTGGCAGGTGGAGATGGGACCGAGATCTCTCTACTGGCCCCACAGGGATGCTGGGCAGTCGGCCCAGATCCCCAGCGGCAGAGCACATTATTGGAAGGGGAGACAGTCGGTCCCCCTCTCTACCAGCAGAGAGAGTGTCAGGGAGAGGAGCCGGTTACCCCCTCTCCCCAGCAGCTGAAAGCGTGTAAGGGAGAGGAGTTTGTTACCCCCTTTCCCCAGCGGCAGCATAGCCCACCAAGGGGAGACAGTAAACCCCACAACAGTGCAGATGGGACCGTAGTCTCTGCACCTGCACCACTGGGGATATGGACAGTCTGTCCTGGTCCCCAACAACAGGACAATGTATTGGTAGGGGAGGCAGTTTGTTTTCCCCTACAACCAGAGAGGGTGTCACATGGAGAGGAGCCTGTTACCCCCTCTCCCCAGCAGCAGCGTAACCCATCAAGGGGAGACACTAAGCCCCTCACCAGCGCAGATGGGACCGTGGTCTCTGCGCCCAATCTACAGGGAGTACGGACGGTCAGTCCTGCTCCCCAGCGGCAGAATATTTTACCGGGTGGGGAGAGTCTCGTTTCCCCTCCCCAGCGGCAGCCTAGCCCACCAAGGGGAGACAGTAAGCCCCACAACAGTGCAGATGGGACAGTAGTCTCTGCACCTGCACCACTGGAGATATGGACAGTCTGTCCTGGCCCCCAACAACAGGACAATGTATTGGAAGAGAAGGCAGTTTGTTTTCCCCTACTACAAGAGAGGTCGTCGCAGGGAGAGGAGCCTGTTACCCCTTCTCCCCAGCAACAGCTTTGTCCAACCAGGAGAGAGAGCACCCTGGTTACCTTTCCACCAGACTATGGATTTCCAACTGGACACGTGGCAGGAGAACACCGGGACAGCTACACCGGGTGAGAAAGGCCGACCGACTATCAGAGCCCCAGACCGATTGAAGGTCTGGAGTCTGGATAGTCTCAATGGGAAAGGGGAGAAATGTGGCGGAACTCGCCTCACCACTGGGCATTGGAGAGGCCTGGCTGCCCGCCTCCTACCTGCTGACGATGGCCCCTGGTAAAGTTGTACTTTTGAATGCAATATTTGGGCATATTGTATTTTATTGTGCGGCTACTGGCCCTTTAAGCACAGTGAATGGACTTTTATTGTACTGTGCTGGCCTTTTAAAAACAGTGTATGGACATACTGAAACTTTTTGGACACTTCCTCTTCCCCTCCCCCGGATCCATTGTTCTCCAGCAGGGTGTTGTCCCAGGGACACTGCCAAACCAGTGGGAACACGTTTGGACAGGAAAAGCCATGCTTGCAAGTGAAAACAAAGGCCTTCGACCTAACCGTTAAACCCCTGAACCTATTCAAGTGAATTTTGGATATGTTTGTCCCCAAGTTATACTGGTTAAAATAATATAAGTTTTATGTATGTACGATGTTAACTCACAAAGTTATAAAAATGTATAAAAAGTGTAACTTTTCAGCTTGGAGATAATTGAGTAGATACAGTAATTGACTCAATTATCTCCTAAGCAGAAGGGAGGAAAATGCTGGGTGTGTTTCTATTGTCCCATTGTGGATTGGCTGCTGTACTTGCATTGTATGTGTTGTAATGTGTTTATTGGTTGTTCTGCAAAACCCTGTGGGCAGTACTATGTTTTGTGGATTGTGAATAAAAGAGGCTGTATGTGCCAGTACAGGGAGTTCCTGTTTTAACCCTCAAAGTGAAGTGTCGTCTCATTCATGGGGGAGGATTTATTGTATGCTGTTCCAGTTTGACTGCTATGGTTGAGAGGACTTATATGCTTCTTCGGTTCGGTGATTGTGGTGTCTGCCAGAGTGCTTGGAGTCCTCAGGAAACGCTAGGAGCATCCTTTAACGGAGGTACCCAGTCGGGGTGCCAGGCGATCCGTTACACTATGTATGTGTTTAGTAGCTTGACAAAGACCTTAGGGTCGAAACGTTGTTCTTTGGTGCTTGGGTCCAATAAAATTGCCTATGTTTGGAAGACTTTCTGGAGTGCCTGGATTACTTTCTATGTTAAAATTCCATGTTTATACATCATACCTGAGCTTGTGAAGGGGACTAACAAGGAGGTTACTGTTGCTACCTTAAAGGCACAGCAAGTGAATACGTTCAGAGCCATAGCGTCAAAAATGCTCTTGATTTGTGAGCATTGATTTTCCTACTGTATATACAAGTTATTCATAACAATACTGTACTAGGAAGTATTTCTCTACCTTTTGTCTTTTAGATTATATATGAGAAATGCATTATACGGTATGGGTAAGCCTTTTTTAGCGCTGCACTATATTCTGCTGTGTGTGTGTGTTAAGGGTACTACCATCTAAACCTAGTTCCACACATAGTTTATCTGTATTTCTGTTTTTTGGGGTAAATAGGAGAACCATAAGAGTGCTACAGCTGCTTAATATACATATACATTCTACCTGATACATTAAGCACCCTAGTTTACACACATAAGAAAATATTGTTTTTTCGTTTTTTCTTTTCTAAGGAATAAGTGAGTTTAAATAACCCTCTTGCAGATCCGATTGGTTGTACCTAGCCCTTGACCCTAAAACATACGTGTGTGTCTTTTGCGTGATGTCACCCGCACATTGACATCCCCTTTACCGTGGACGGACATGGGGCTATATAATTGTGTGGGCAAGCAGTGATCGGCATGCACCAACATACCGCACAAGTCAGGCATCATGGCAAAAGAGCGCCGAGCAGCACTCCCCTCGGTCTTAGAAACATAGAAACATAGAATGTGACGGCAGATAAGAACCATTCGGCCCATCTAGTCTGCCCAGTTTTCTAAATACTTTCATTAGTCCCTGGCCTTATCTTATAGTTAGGATAGCCTTATGCCTATCCCACGCATGCTTAAACTCCTTTACTGTGTTAACCTCTACCACTTCAGCTGGAAGGCTATTCCATGCATCCACTACCCTCTCAGTAAAGTAATACTTCCTGATATTATTTTTAAACCTTTGTCCTTGTAGTTTTAGACTATGTCCTCTGGTTGTGGTAGTTTTTCTTCTTTTAAATATAGTCTCCTCCTTTACTGTGTTGATTCCCTTTATGTATTTAAATGTTTCTATCATATCCCCCCTGTCTCGTCTTTCCTCCAAGCTATACATGTTAAGATCCTTTAACCTTTCCTGGTAAGTTTTATCCTGCAATCCATGAACCAGTTTAGTAGCCCTTCTTTGAACTCTCTCTAAGGTATCAATATCCTTCTGAAGATAGGGTCTCCAGTACTGTGTACAGTACTCCAAGTGAGGTCTCACCAGTGTTCTGTACAATGGCATGAGTACTTCCCTCTTTCTACTGCTAATACCTCTCCCTATACAACCCAGCATTCTGAAGGTAATTATCTCAGTTTTTGCCACATGGATACGAAGGATATGTGACATTACCTGCCACTTGAAGACCGCCCACCAGGCGGGCAGGACCAGGTTTGAAAGAAAATTTGGCATTGAAAGAACGGATTTTGCGGCTAGCATGCATATCAGAAGAAGGAACTCAAGAACGATTGGCAGGCCCATAACCCTTCCAATCAACCAGGTACTGCAAAGAACCACAAGAAAATCTGGAATCAGTTCTGGAGGAGACTTTGTACTCCTCCCGTCCAGCATTAACCAAAGCAGTAGGAGGGACAAAAGGGACAGTATACCTATTGCAGATAATAGATTAAGTAAAGATACATGAAATTAATTAGGTATATGCAAGGATGCAAGGGTCAGTGCAATAGAATATGAAACAGTATTGATTCTCCAAATAATTCGTAAGGGACCAATACACCTGGGTGCAAACTTTATGCTAGGAACCTTGAGTCTGATATTTTGCAAGGAGAGCCATACCCGATCACCCACCTGGTAAACAGGGTTGGCACCATGCCTTTTATCAGCATGAAATTTGAAACAAGCTGCAGCAGTTCCAAGAGCTGTGTGGAGCTTAGTCCAAGTCTCACATATACATGCGAGATGTTCATCCAGAGCATGAATAGCAGTGTCAGAGAACACCGCAGGAAGAAAAGTAGGGTGACGACCGTTGTTGACAAAAAATGAACTATGTGGCGCTTATGTAATAGATGAACAAATTATCACCTTTTTTGTTCTGTTAGGAGATAAATTCTCATTTAAGTCTCAAATAAGCCGATATCTACAAAAGATAATCAAACATAGTGTGGATAGTACATGGCCAAAAGGTTATACATATATATATAATTGTTACACACTCACAAACGGAAAGCTATGGACCCAGCTCTGGTTTGAATAGCTTCTGGGTCCGTATAGGCGACCCACCCCTACTGTGGATATATATCTTGTCCTGAAGGGGAATAAATACATCAAAGATTGCGCAGCAAAGCTTGTGATAATATAGCACAAAATAAAGTTCCCAAATGGGTACTTACAAACAGGGAGTCTAAATTGACTCAATTTCTGAGCGTTGTGCAGATTAGGGACTGCACTCCCAGGTGTAGAATGATGAATGGAGAACCAGGATAAAGATTAAAAAAATATAATATAATATGACGTCATATTCCGGCTCCCAGCCTCAGTCTGCCTCACTCTGCGGGCGGTGCGCGAGGGAGCTGCGCAGACAGCTCAGGGGAAAGTGCTCCCTCGCCAGTGCCGCCCGCCCAGCAGCCAGCCCATCAGCCCGACCGGCATATCAGTTAGCCGGAAGGCTAACAAGACATTTGGGGGTGGGTTTTTTTGCCGCCCCCTGGAAAATGCCGCCCAAGGCAAATGCCTTGTTTGCCTCGCTGCTAAAACGTCCCTGGGTATAGGAAGTGGTTGTAATAACCCACATGGTAGTTTATGGGGAACCTTAGAAACCGCACAAACAATACAAGCCTCCACACATACTCCCTGATGTCTTTTCTAAGAGAAGGAAACCAAAATGATCTGGACACAGCGGATACAGTTTTAATAATACCCGAATGTCCAGCTGTCACATTTTCGTGGAACACTCTTAGTACTCTTTCTAGCAACGGAATAAACAATTTATCTTGAGGTTTATCACTAGGTGCCTGAGACTGAGACGCCATGATAGCATATATTATGCTTGACTGGTGTATAGTCGCCATATGGGCAGTCGGAATCTAGGACAAACACCCCCCATATACCTACTCCCAATAACACTCTGACACTAAGGAATATGGTACATATATATAAAAAACAGAGAAAAGGAAAAAGAAATCGAAAAGAATCCTCAAATCACCAAATGTGAGTCACTCCAAATCACACAGGATATATATAGTACAAATAACGTGAAAATTATGGTGAGAGCAAACTGAATACCAGGATTAAATCCAATATTACCATATGTTTCTGGCTTGTAAGCATATCCTAAACAAATAATAAAATAAAGGACATAGTATAGCCTGTATACAATGAAACAGATAAATATAGGTATAAAATTGCCCACTCACGTGGTGCTGAGCCGTTTAAAAGTGGCTCAGACTATCAGCGCCTTGTAAAGTTTTGTTGGAGACTGCAATGCTGGAAGCAGGTAATTTGATGCAAAAGATTCCATCAACGGTTGGAATATCAGACAGGAAAAAATGCAGGTAAAAACACTTTATTTGCTTAAAACACAGCAGAGAAATCTAATCTCCTAATTGCACTAACGCGTTTCGACCGACAGTGGTCTTTTTCAAAGTGCTACATACTTTATCAAACTTCACATTTAAATATCCTTCATATTGGTGCCAAAGTTCATCCTCCGGTTCATTTCCGGTTCCGGTTTTCGGCTATTACTTCTAATCATCGTGGGCAATTTTATACCTATATTTATCTGTTTCATTGTATACAGGCTATACTATGTCCTTTATTTTATTATTTGTTTAGGACATGCTTACAAGCCAGAAACATATGGTACTATTGCCTCTCACTTATTTTATTTGGATTTAAACCTGGTATTCAGTTTGCTCTCACCATAATTTTCACATTATTTGTACTATATATATCCTGTGTGATTTGGAGTGACTCACATTTGATGATTTGAGAATTCTTTTCGATTTCTTTTTCCTTTTCTCAGTTTTTTATATATATGTACTGTTGATTTTCACTCTTAAAAAGGAAGACTTTGTGAATTACTAGTTTTTATTATGTCTATTTTTAACATGAGGAAAACATGGCAAAAGGATATGGATAAAACATTTGAGGATAAAGTAGTAGATTATAAAAAAGATATATGTGTTAGTGATAACTTAGACATTATATGTGAACAATTAGAAAAATTGTTAATAAGAGAAATGAAAATACAGTGGGAGGTTTATACATTAGAGAAATATGTCACCCAAAAAATTACCCCAAGAGGTCTAAGATTTCAGAAACTCCCCACTTTCGATCAAGACCATGAGGTGTTTATGAGTATCTGGGATAACTCTTTAGAATCTTTTTCATTTCACATGATAGGAGTAATAATCGAACAGAGGGGTCAGACTCTACATCAATTAGAGGAGAAAATCAAAGATATTCAAACTAAACTAGAACCCTTCATTTTTATGGAGGAATTTGAATGTATTAATAAAAAAATGATTGAGAAAATTACTAAATTGGAAAAAAAGATAATTGAAACTAAAAGAAAAAAGTTTAAACGAGATCTAGATGATTATGCCCAAGGGAAAATTAGGAATTTTACAAACTCAGAAAGAAACAAAATAAATAAATAAAATGAATGGGAATGATTATAATAAAGAGGATATACAAAGAAAAAGAGGAAATAGGAATATCCCACATCACCGCCAAACCAAATTATGGCCAGAGAAAAGTGGGAAATATCCTAGAGAGAGAATTCCACCTAGAAAAGAAGATGGGTGGACAAAAGTCACCCCCAGAAAAATAAAGTATCCTAATAGGGGAGAATTTATTAATCCTCCACCCCAAAAAAACAATATGTTTAGGAGAATATCTCCACAAAAGAATTGTTACGTCAAACAGATTTGAAAAATTGGGAGAACTTAGAGAAGATAACTGAGATCTTTTTTTAGGACCAGCATACTTGAACAGAAGAAAACTAAACACCCCATTGAAAAGAACAAGAGAAATAGAAGAGGGGGAAATAGAGGAAGAGGGAAAGAGAAAAAGGGAAGAGTGGATAAGGAGAAAATAGGTGAAAAATCTATCCCTATTTTCAATCTATCAGATAAAATCTTAACAAATACACACGTCTGTCCTAAGAAAAGGATTTAAATTTGCACCAAGTTGTGAATCAAATAAATGTAACAGTTTTTTAGATTTAAATAGATGTTTACGTAAATTATGTTTAAAAAAAAATTTTTTAAGGATTTTAAACCTAGAGAGGAGGAATTTGATAATTTTTATAAACATACCGATTTAAAACAAAAATCTTCCTTTTATCCAGTAAATAAAAAATCTGAAGCAATGAAAGTTTTTGAAAAACTATGTATGAAAGAATTGAAAAAATTAAAACCTTTAAATAAATATCAAAGAAATTTATGTAAAAAAGAAAAATTAGCGTTAAAAGATTTAAAGGAAGATAAATCTGTAATAATAAAACCGTCCGATAAAGGCAGAGGTGTGGTTATCTGGCAGAAAAGCAGTTATTTGAAGGAAATTCAGAATCAATTAGACGATGACACCACTTATTTAAAATTAGAGAATAATCCTCTTATTAAGATCAAAGAAGAATATGAACATTTTATTAAAGAAGGATTAGAAATAGGAATTTTGAACACAAAAGAGTATAAATTTTTAAAAGTGGAACATCCAAGAATTCCAGTGATCTATGTATTGCCCAAAATACATAAAGATGTGGTAAACCCACCGGGCAGGCCAGTAGTGTCTGGCATAGGGTCCCTTTTATCTAACTTATCACTATATATTGACCATTTTTTACAAAATCTTGTTAAAAAATGCCCCACTTATTTAAAAGATACGATGAGTTTGCTTAATATTTTAAAAGATTTTAAATAGGAAAAGGGATTGTATACTAATATAGCCCATGATAGGGGTTGCCAAGCTGCCAGGCATTTTTTACATAAATTTGGAGATTTTAATGAATTACAGGTTGATTTTATCCTTAAAGCAATAGCAATTATTTAGAAAAATAACTTTTTTGGTACGAAGATCATTTTTATTTACAGATCCAGGGAACTACTATGGGGACCAGGTTTGCCCCCAGTTATGCTAATGTATTTATGTCCCATTGGGAAGAAACCTTTGTCCTTCCCAGTGTGGATTTGGGGACAAACCTGGTCCTCTACAAGCGCTATATAGACGACATTTTTATCATTTGGAAAGGAGATAAGGAGTCTTTGGAGAATTTTTTAGATTTTTTGAACTCCAGTGATTGGAATATTAAACTTACATCTACTATAAGTAATGAAGACATTACCTTTTTAGATCTGGATATTTTTATTGAATCCGATCAAATTAAAAGTAGAACACATTTTCGGGGGGCGGAGCCTGACTTGCAAGCCGAGCGGTCGCATGTCCGATGGGCTCCCACTGTACCTGCTGATCAAATGGAGATAATCATTGATACAAAGCCTGAAACTATGCCGGGGTATACCACCCAAGTCGGGGGCACCCTGGTGAATCGCCTGATACCCAAAATGAAAGTTTTCCATGATCGGGAACCAGAGGTGGCACGCTGTGGCCTGCAGTGGACGGAGCCGGGGAGGACGGCCGCTCTCCTCGCTCTCACGCCGAAGCCACTGATTTCTTGCCCCAGTGGGGGTGATCCTGGTCCACTCCCGTGGAGCAACTGGGCTACAGAAGCTACAAGCAGCGAGGCCAAACAAGCAGCTTCCAAAGCGGAGGCCCGCACAATGGTGGTTGTCACGTGCACCTCCAAAGACAGCAACAAGAGGTCTGACACCCTGTCGAGGCTTAACGCCATATTCGAGGCCTTCTGGATGAAACTAGCCAGCAGGGAGAGGCAAGCCGGGACAGGGGCACACTCACATGGAGAGAAGTTTGCGCAGCCTGCCCACAGACGCGCAGTCTTACCTGCAAAGGGAGCTCGGAGACGGCGCCATGGGAGGAGACCTTTCCCGCCAAAACGGAAACCCAAACAACTGCACCAGACAGCTACACCTCATCGCACATTACGACAGGTCCCCCCTAAACCTAGCTGCACACCGACACCAGCTGTGAAGCCGGGGAGAGATCGTCACTCCTCACTGCGCCGGACCCAAATAACGCTGAAAAGATCCCAACAGACCCCTCCGGGCACATCATCTTACAGCACTCCCCGCACAGATCTTCACAGCAATGGACGGGTAGGCCCAACACTGGGACTTGCACAGCTGGACTCTGTATTGACACGGCGGGGTATTGGCTAGACGCAGTGCGGGACTGCAATCGCGGGCGCAGTTAGCCCCTCATGAAAATCCCTCAAACACAGCAAGTAGAGGGGAAAACAAACATACAACTGAACATGGCTAGCTTATAGTATACTTACAGAGACATGGGCACCAGTGATACATACGTTTCAAAGTGACCCTCTATGTGGCATGCATAGTGCATAACTCTCTGGGTGAAGGGTTCTCTGATTTCCATCTAATTAGCAAATAGTAAAGATGGTACAGTGGCTCAACACTGTCTTTAGCTCCAGTGGGAATCTTTAATTTCAGTTTTCGCTGTTATTTACTTTTTAGATTTTATTCTTAAAGTCACTATACATAACCTTCTATTACCATGCAATACCATGTACTGTGTATATCCTAGGTTAATCCTATTTGCCTCCTCCAGCCAACATGATATGATGCCCAATAACCATGTTTATTGTATTAACTATAAAACTGTGCTCCAACTCTGAAATGTCATGCTCTAATTGAACATGTAACCTGTTTAAAATATGCTTGCTGTAATCATACAGCTAGACTAGACCATGCGGGCTCCTTCCCCGGGTGGCACACCTCTGAGGTCATACCAGTCTATTTAGCTGACATCCTCCCTACTGCCGTGATGGGCATGATAGGACAAACATCATTTTATGCCTTGTTGGCCTCTCATACGCATTCACCGACCATAGTGCCCAGCGGCTACCCGGCTAAAGAATCAACCACAGTTTAGCGTGCTATGTTATCTTGATTTATTACACTCGACTAAGTTAATGCCAATCCATATAATATGCCTCAAACATCTTACTGTTTTATTAAGCGACATTATATGCATCAATAAGTTTATCTTTTAAAAATGTGCAGTATTATCACATGCCAAAGTTTTATGCCTCTTGACATATCTGTATTTACTGTCGTGGCACGGCAAGCCTGTCTGTCAAACTTTTGCACAACAAAAATAAAGAATTAAAAAAAAAAAAAAAAAAAAAGTAGAACACATTTTAAAAAAGTAGATGTCAATAGTTTTATTAATTTGCAAAGTTGTCATATTAAACCCTGGCTTAGTAACGTACCAAAAGGTCAGTTCCTCCCTTTAAGAAGGAACTGTACGGATTTTAAGGATTATCAAAATCAATCATGTGATCTAGCACAACAATATATAGATAAGGGATACGATCCGATCTCTATCAAAAAAGAGACAGAGGCTCACTCTTGCAATATAAATATAAAGAAAAAAGAAAAAAAGAAGAACAGATCCCCCTGATTCTAGATTTTAGTACTAACAATAGATCTTTATGCAATATTTTTAAAGAAAATTGGCATATACTGAAGGAAGACCTTTTACCCTTTTTAGGAGACAGACCTCAATTTATTTTTAGAGGAGCTAGAAATTTTAGACACATTTTAACGAATAGTTTTTTAGATAAAGAAAGAAAGAAGGAATATAATCTCCTAGGAGGTCAAGTATGTTTTTACTATTGTGGAAATTGCACTGTATGTCGATTAAAAAGAACTACAAATAGGAGTGTAAAGTTTTTTTCTCCAAAAAATTCGGAAGAGAAATATAAAATAAACTCTTTAATTACGTGCAATACAAGCAATGTAATATACCTTTTAACTTGCCCATATGGTTATCAGTACGTGGGCAAAACAATAAGGAAATTGAAAATTAGAATAGGAGAACATATTAATAATATAAAGAAAACGTTTATCAACCATAGTGTTTCAAAACACTTTTTAGATCATCACGATGGTAAACCGGAAGGCCTTCAATTTATGGGTATAGAAAGAATTCAAGTACAATGGAGAGGGGGGTGTAAAGAAAATATTTTAAGTAAAGTGGAGATGAGGTGGATGTTTAACCTCAACACCCTGACCCCTGAAGGTCTTAACGTAGATTTTGAAATCACTTCTTTTTTATAACATGTTTTTTATAAAATGTGTTTCTCTTTTTTCTCTTTTTTATATTTTGTTTAAATATTTATATATATTTTTTATATTTCCTCCTTTTTGAGACTTTCTTTTAGATATGTATATACTTTTAAGTCTTTTATACTCATTTATGTGAATATGCACATTATTTTTATGAATATGCACATTATTTACACTTATTTATGTGAATATTCACATTATTTTTATGAATATGCACATTACTTTATATGTATGTGTACTAATTAGACGTATTTATGTATTTATGTATTTTATTATTAATACATTTTTCCTTTTTTTCCCTCTTCCATATATAATTTATTTTATTTGTGACATATATTTTATAAATGTATTTTTCCACATGAGTTATGATTATGCATAAAATAATTATGCCATGTAGTATGGACATTTTTTTCTTGAATGGACATGCGCATTGGAAAGATATTTTAACAATTTGTCCGAGACCGGAAGTACACGGAGGCATAGGCCGCTGACCCGGAAATGTACCCTGACACGCAACGTGACCGGAAACAGGAAGTTAGACGATTAGAAGTAATAGCCGAAAACCGGAACCGGAAATGAACCGGAGGATGAACTTTGGCGCCAATATGAAGGATATTTAAATGTGAAGTTTGATAAAGTATGTAGCACTTTGAAAAAGACCACTGTCGGTCGAAACGCGTTAGTGCAATTAGGAGATTAGATTTCTCTGCTGTGTTTTAAGCAAATAAAGTGTTTTTACCTGCATTTTTTCCTGTCTGATATTCCAACCGTTGATGGAATCTTTTGCATCAAATTACCTGCTTCCAGCATTGCAGTCTCCAACAAAACTTTACAAGGCGCTGATAGTCTGAGCCACTTTTAAACGGCTCAGCACCACGTGAGTGGGCAATTTTATACCTATATTTATCTGTTTCATTGTATACAGGCTATACTATGTCCTTTATTTTATTATTTGTTTAGGACATGCTTACAAGCCAGAAACATATGGTAATATCGCCTCTCACTGAGGAATATGGGTTAAATCGTCCACATCTTTATTAAACAATCTCCAAAATAACAATTAGAATAATTATAACAATATAATATATAACCATAACTTAACGTAATAGGGGTCATTCCACCCCATGCTCTGCCCTCACATCCGTATCCTTCTTTTAATATAAAAGGCAATGTCCCCACATAGATAATACAAATATATAAATATATATATAACATTTCGCCTTTACTCTACCCTCCGCTCTGCCCGCGACCACCTCCTGACCGCTGCTCGCACCCGTACGGCCAACTCACGCTTGCAGGACCTCTCACGGGCGGCTCCTCTCCTATGGAATAACTTGCCTACTGCCATCAGACTCTCCCCTAGTCTTCAATCATTTAAGAAGGGCCTTAAAACCCATCTCTTCAGGAAAGCGTATGGCCTCCCAGAGTAATCTCTCCCTTACATACCTGTCTCTTGCTCTCCTATGGGATAGTGCTTTGCTCTCTCCTCCAGCTCTGCTTCACTCCTACTTGATATTTCCTATCCTAATGTTTCTATTACCCCACCTCCTATAGACTGTAAGCTCATTTGAGCAGGGTCCTCTTCAACCTATTATTCCTGTAAGTTTTCTTGTAATTGTCTTATTTATTGTTACATCCCCCCTCTCAAAATATTGTAAAGCGCTACGGAATCTGTTGGCGCTATATAAATGGCAATAATAATAATAATAATAATAACATAATTAACCATGGCAGGGGTATACCCGGACACCCCTACCCCACCAGGTTCTGAGCCACCTCCAGAACTCCCGACACCTGGAGACCCCCCGGCGCCAGCCGCGAGGCACTCACCAGTTCACCTATGCGGAAAGCCCCGAAGAAAGCCAACAGAAATGCCGCCCGAAACAACGCCACTTCGAAACCGTCAAAACAGATGTCTGGCAGCGCCCCTATTAGGTCGCCCAACACCCCACTTGAAGCGGCACAACGACCCCACTTGCATTGGCCTTCGTTGAAAAGCCAGCATAAGCCCTTTTGAGAGGCGGCCGACGAGGCGGACTGACCCTTTGCGCCAGCCGCGTGCTGAAAGGGCTGCGCCTTCTGAGCCATCATAAGCTTCATCCAGAGAGGCAGGTCCATTTGGTCCCACCTCATACCCGGATTGGCAGCGAGTCGCTGCCGGAACTGTTCATCGTACCGCCACCAGGCCAGCCCCCCGTAGGTGCGGTACGCTTCCCAAATCCCATCCAAATAGCAGAACAGGGAGGAGCAGGATCCTGGCGATTTCTCGCCAATCACACTGACCAAGACGCAGAACACCCTCAACCAGTTCCCTAAGGACTTCGGGATCTTGTGATAACGCTTCCGCTTTTCCTCCTCCTCTTTCTTTTCGTCCTTCTTATCCTCTTCCTTGAGGTCAATATAGTCCTCCAACGGAAGAAGAGAGAAGATCTCACAAAATTCCCCCCCCAAATCTTGTCCTTGACCTCCTGCTTGAGATGGACCCCCAGTGGACCCGACAACGACAAGTAAGCGTGCTGCCTCGCCGCATCTGGCACCCGACCTATCAGCTCAGCCAGCTCGGACCCCGTTTCCATTGTGCTGGTCGACGCCCCGGAGTCTCTGCCGACACCTGACGCCGCCGCAACCCCGCCGCTCGCTCCCATGACTGCTGCCTCCTGTGCCCAAACTTGACCCACACTATCCCCTGTGGCACCCCCCGCTCCCAACGAGTGGAGTAGTGACCGCAGTGCGTGTACTAAAGCGTTGGGATGCACAGATCCGCCAGACTCACCGACCAAGCCCCTCGATCCAGCGGCACCCGGGGCTGCTACGCCATCCGCTGATCGTCCTGGATGCACGACTTCCACCCGATTCCCGCCAACCGGGGAGCCTGCCCAGTGCCTCGAGAACGCAAATGAGGAGCGGCTCTGAGACCTGAAACGAGGAGAAGAAGTCCTGGGCGGGGTGAACTGTTCCCGTGCCACCCGCCCAACCCGCCCCCGGGAGCGCCTGCCCGACACCAAGGCCTCCCGCCATGACCTGCCTTGCTGTGGTGCACCTAAGGCCTCGTCCTTCCGCCCCTGGGGCTACGACTCCTAGATCCCCTCCTGGACGTCCGCCCCCGTGAACCATTCCTGGGGGTCCCGACCCCCCCGCCCGGCTACCTGACGTGGACCTACAGCGTGACCCGCCGCGCTCGCCCCCGCTCTCGACTGACATGGGGCTAACACTACTGAACCCCGAACGAGACCTAACACTCGACCTCCGCCCCCTGCCCCCACCCTTATGGTCACGGGACCGGCCCCTAGCCCCCCCGGACAGGGACCGTAGGCCACCAGAGTCCCCCCCGCGACCCTCCGTCCCCGGGATGTAATCCCTTTGCCCTCCCAGAACTGGTCCCACCGCCGCTCTGCCGCCCCTCTCAACTCCTGACTTATCCTTGGCAGATCTAACCAGCTCCCCACTCCCTCCTGGCGATACCAAGGACCCCCCAGATGACCCTTGGATACCGGACGTGGTTCCCCTGTCAGCTGAAGTGGCACTAATCCCCTCTCCAGCCCCCCTGCAGCTACCAGTGCCCCCCTGACCCCTTATCCCTATCCCCCGTGTTCCATGGGAATACCTCACACCCCCTACACCCCCAAACCGCTCTCCTGCTTCTGCGCGCCCCCCACTCCCATGTTGGTTGTCAAGGGGGGCCTGGAAGGGACCCCCTACACTTGCCTGGTGTCCCTGCGGTCTGCGCCGTGCAGACCTGGCAACTTCCTTGCTGGGCCCGGCCTCTGATGCAGGGGGCGCCCTCCTGGGCCGCAGCCCCGTCCCGCCCAGCACTCCGTTAGGCCGTCCAGCCACCTCCGCGGCCTCTGAATCTGGGGGCCACGCCGCCGACCTCCTGGGCAACCGCCCGTCGTCCAGCTCCCCGCCGAGGCCCCGGTCGCACACGGGGAGGCGGAGCCTCGACCACGCGGTCACCTGGCCTGTCGCGGCTTCTGCCAGCCACCTCGCCCCCGCCGGTCCGGCCATCACCGTCTCCTGTGCCCGGACTCAGTCTTCTCGGCGGCCTCTTGGCCCTCGCCGGGCGCCCGCCGCCGCCGTCCCGGTCTGCTGCCGCCGCCAAGAACGGCCCAGTTGGGCCCTCAACCAGTCCGCACCCTGTTGCCGTGCAGCCATTCTGATCCCTTCCAGGAGTCTCTCCACATCCTCCATGGCCCTGCAGAAAAAGAAAAAAAGAAAAGCCCTACCCAGCTAAATCTGCAAGCACAGGAGTGCAAACAAACTTAACCAGGTAGGAGATTAAAAGTGATCTTTACAAAATGGCTACCTATTTAAATAGCCAAACCTCCTTACCCACAAACCACCAGTCCTGGCCGCTTCCTCCTAAGCCCGCCTCCTAACCCCTGTCAAGGCCCTGTTCCGCTAAGCTGTGCTTTGGCTACATTGGGCTACATTATAACAGGGGTGTCCAAAAGATAGATCTGCAGATGTTGTAGAACTACAACTCCCATGATACTTTGCATGCCTTTAGAATGAGCTCTAAAAAGCTCTAGTTTTAAAACCTCTAGGGATCTATCATTTGGGCACCTGTGGCCATATAAAATATATGTGTTGTCTCTTGTATTGTATATGTATGTATATTATATATGCTTCTTCTTTACATTGCATTGTCCATACCATCCTCACATTTCAGCCATAGATACAAACACACTAATACATGCACACATACACACTCTAATACACACAAATGCATACAAACACATTAATGCACAGAGACACGCACATTGACAAATACAGACATACAGTCACAATGTGTATCTGACGTGTGTATCTCTGAGTGTGTCTGGCATTGTCTACCTGTGTATGCGTGTGTGTCTGACAGAGTATCTGTGGCAGGATGACAGGGCAAGGGAGGTAAATGAGACAGGGTGGGGAGGTGAGTGTGATAGAATGAGAGAGGGAGCGAGAATGACATGGTTGGAGTAGAGAATATGAAAGGACGAGTCGAGGTAAGTGTGACATTATTAGGGGTGGTTAATGTGACAGTGTGAGTGTGGCATTGTTGGGGGCTAGTATCACATGGTTGGAGGAATGAGTCTGGCAGAACGAGGGAAGGTGAGTGTAACAGTATTAAGGGGGGTTAATGTGACAGATTTAATGGGACATGTTTGAAGGAGGTTGAGTGTGGGAGGAGACCTTCATTTGTTCCCTAAGAAAATCAAACAAGATTTCAAATATTTAGTCTTGCAGCATCAGCCTCAAGGATCTCTTTAATCACTTGTTAAAGATTAGTTTTCTCATGAAACTTTATAACTTTAAAAACATGATAAACATGCATAAAGTAGAAAAAAATATACATTCAAGTACATTTTTATTTAAAACACCCTCCTTTCTAAAAAAGATTCCGCACTTGCCCAAAACAAAATTAAAAACTGATGGGAACTAAGGACATTTTTCCATCAAGAAAGATGCATTAGTGGGCGGTAGGTATAAAAAGGTTGACTACCCCTATCCTATACAAACACTTCACCCCTGAACACACACACACGCTATCCTTGGATAAAAGAGAATGACCAGGAAGAGGTATTGTGAAGATTCTTCACCCAGGGAGCCTAAAGGCCAACCTTGAGTCTGAGCAAATATGAATGGGGTAATTACAAGATCACATATACATAAATAAAAGAAACAAATCTGGCTAATTTTCATATGACTAGGGTCACCCAAAGTCAAAAGGATAACCCAGGGGCTTTGGGGAGGAAATAAGTCACATAGGGGGGTGGGGGGGCTTTTGGGGGGAGGAAATGAGACACATGGAAAGGCTTTGGGGGGAAATGAGACACATTTGGGGGATAAGACACTTTATTCTCCCATCACAGTGCTTATTTCCCCATCATAGCCCTACCCACAGCACCACAGCCCCTACACCACCGAACACCCCTGACCCTATTCTCCCATACATTACAGCCCATATATCGCTCAAACACTGTGGACCCCACTACTGCCGATCTGCCACAGCCCTTAATCCTCCATCAAAGCCCTATCCCATCACCACAGCTCACATCCCTTCATACACTACTCCCCATATATCCCCCATACACTGAAGCCTCCCCCCTCCATATACTGCCATCCCTATCCGACCATAAACTACATTCAATAACTCACCCATACACTACAGCCCCTATCCCCCCACACTGCCACCTCTTTGTCCCCACATCCTACAGCCTACATCCCACACCCCACACACACTACAACCCCTTCTTAAACAGCAGAATAACTAACATGAATAACTCACTTGTGAGTTAGTGTAAAAGGTTGTGCTTCAAAAACAATATGGTAAGTAGATGCTCTACAACACCCGTGAGGTGATACCTTTTACCTCACCATAAATGTATAGCAAGAAATGATTATAAGGAAAGACTGGAGTGCTTATTGGTTAACAGGCAAGTATTTGCTTACCCCTTACTGAGAAGTTATATGAGATCTCGATGTGGGGTAATATGTAAAGAGAAAAAAGTACAAAAGAGATCTAGTGCAGATGGTATTTAAAAAAATGGCAAACACAAAGTAGAATAGGTAGACACACTCACAACTTTCAGAGCCTGAGGATAAGGCTCTATAACAACACTGATGTGCTTTTGTAGGCAGCACCTTACCTTCTTGGAAAGATGGCAAATCTCAAAATTAAGACGACAAGGGATTATGATGCAGTATATTTGAATGTATCATTGACAATAACCACTTATGGAAATGTGGAGATGGACTCTCACCTTATTGAGAGCCCATATGTACCTTGGCTCTCAGGTGTAAATGAATGGTGTCAAATTGTGGGGTGATACTCCCCTGTCTGGAACCTGAAAAAGGACTGACTACCAAATGGGGTTCAAATTTACTATTTATTCAGCATGAATTTTAAAACAAAAAGATATGCATACATTTAAAAATAAATAAAAATGAACGTATTAGTCTGTTGTGCAGTCCTTAAATGCCAATACATGTTTCGTTGGGTAAGCTTCTTCAATTGGCTGTGATGTCTTCCGGGTTCAGAAATTCATTTAACCCCTTTAGGACACATGATGGTAATATTCCGTCATGATTCTCTTTTATTTCGGAAGTTGTGTCCTTAAGGGGTTAAATATCCATGTTCAATTAATCATTTATGATCACACGGTGCATGTCCTTGTCAGGGTACCTGGAGTCTCTACCGTTGAGAGAGGTAGAGACTTAGAAGGTTATCCGTCCGGACGCCATGTCTCCTCGGTCTCCCGCGGTTCACTCGGCCTTGCTAACGCCGGCCGCGAGGGAGTCACTTCCTTTTATAACAGAAGGACCGGAGGTAGACGTCATGACGCTAACCCGAAACATCCTGCCACTCAAATCTCGGGAGACGAATCAGGACTCGCCGGAGGCGTGTCTCCTCTCCCTAGCCAGGATACTTAACGGGGGTTCTCTCATTCACTCATTGCCCTGTCGTGGTTCTAGTCCTTCTAGTCACACAGTGCTTTGTGATTCTCTTGTCTTTTGGTTCTGACCCGGCTTTGTTATTTACTCTCCTGCCTTTCTGTATTCCTTGACCCGGCTTGTCTCTCGCTTACCTGTCTTCTGTTATCCTCGACCTCGGCTTGTCTCTGACCATTCTATTGTAGTTCTACGTTAGTCCGGCCATTCTAAGGACCGGTATACGTATCAGCTACTCTTTGTACTCTGCGTGTTGGATCCCTGACCCGATCCTGACATTACGACAGGGCCATGGATCCTGCAGGTACAAATTGTCAGCTTGGTTCTCCTGATCCTAGGTTTGACGCCATGGATCATAGGATGGATCAGATGGCTCTGGCACTACAGGCGCTGCTGTCTCGCCCTATTAATCCACCTGAGGAGAGGCGTAACACTTCTGCTTCTTCTGTGGGTTCAGGGTTAGAGGTAGCTACTGTAGGTGCTTCTTCCCGAGTTACCCCACCTGTACGTTATGCTGGTTCCCCTGAGAGGTGTCGTGGCTTTTTGAACCAGATCAGTATTCACTTCGAGCTACAGCCCCGTTCATACCCTACTGATAGGGCAAAGGTGGGATTTATTATTACCTTACTCATTGAGAGAGCTCTGAGATGGGCGAATCCGTTGTGGGAGAATGATAATCCATTAGTCTATAACTATAATTCCTTTGTAGCTGCTTTTAAAAGAACTTTTGACCCTCCTGGCAGGAAGGCCAATGCAGCCAGATCACTGTTGCGCCTTAGACAAGACAACCAAACCCTTGTGGATTATGCACTAGAGTTCAGGTCTTTGGCGGCAGAGGTAAAATGGAATGAACAGGCCTATATAGACGTATTCTTAAATGGATTATCTGATGTAATACTTGATGAGGTAGCTACTAGAGAACTTCCCGAGAATCTGGAGGACTTAATTTCCTTTGTCTCCCGTATTGACGAACGCCTAAGGGAGAGACAGAATACTCGAGATAGAACCGCTAAATCTTTCTCTAGACTAGTACCATCATTTCAAGTTGCTGAAACCAAAGATCCACAGGTTTCAGAACCTATGCAGTTAGGCCTTACTCGTCTCTCAGAGGAGGAGAGACAGTACAGGAGAAGAGAGGGACTGTGTATGTATTGTGGGTTCAGAGGTCATGTACGTTTGAGCTGTCCCAGCCGTCCGGGAAACGCTCGCACCTAAGTTTCTCTAGAGGACAGACCTTGGGTGTTTCGATTTTGTCCTCTACTCATAACTACAAAGAACATAGACTCCTTTTACCGGTCTCGTTAACTTGGGAGAAGGGAACTTTAGAAACTATGGCATTGATAGACTCCGGCGCTGCTGAGAGTTTTATCGACCAAAAGTTTCTCACTAAACACACTATCCCATCCCAGTTAAGGAAGACACCCTTGGCTGTTGAAGCCATTGATGGTAGACCTTTAGTTGAGCCTGTGATTTCTCGGGAGACCACACCTCTTTACTTAACTATTGGTATTCTACACAAGGAGGAAATATCCCTACTACTCATTTCATCCCCTTCTGTTCCCATAGTCCTGGGATATTCCTGGCTTAAGAAACATAACCCCGTTATAGATTGGAGATCAGGGGAAATAGTTTCTTGGGGCCAGAATTGTCAAGAGAGTTGTTTAAAGAAAGTGTCACCTCTTTGTAGTGTCAACCCAATTAATAACGCTACTGACTCTACCAAAGTACAGATACCGTCCTTGTATCAAGATTTAAAGGCAGTATTTGACAAAAGAAAGGCTGATACCTTACCACCACATAGGCCTTTTGATTGCAAAATTAATTTACTTTCTGGTACCATGCCCCCCAGGGGTCATGTATATCCTTTGTCCACGAATGAGAACTTAGTTCTAGAGGAGTATATTCGTGAAAACCTAGACAAGGGGTTCATTAGAAGATCCTCCTCCCCTGCTGGGGCTGGATTTTTTTTTGTTAAAAAGAAGGATGGCTCTTTAAGACCTTGCATTGACTACCGAGGCCTTAACAAGATAACCATCAGAAATGTTTATCCGATTCCCTTGATCACCGAGCTTTTTGACCGATTAAAAAGTTCTAAAATTTTCACTAAGTTAGACCTTAGAGGTGCTTATAATTTAGTGAGAATCCACGACGGTGACGAGTGGAAAACTGCATTCAATACTCGATATGGGCACTATGAGTATACGGTAATGCCTTTTGGTCTCTGCAATGCTCCGGCAGTATTTCAGGACCTTATTAATGAGGTTCTTAGGGAGTTTCAAGATGACTGTGTAATTGTATACCTTGATGATATTCTTATACATTCCAGGGATATTGAGACTCACCACAGGCAAGTCAGGAGGGTTTTACACAAACTTCTTCAGCATGGCTTATACTGCAAACTAGAGAAATGCAGCTTTGACCAATCCCAAACTACATTTCTTGGTTATGTGATTTCTGGGGAAGGGTTTGAAATGGATCCGGAGAAGCTCCAATCCATACTAGACTGGCCTTTACCTCAGGGTCTCAAGGCTATCCAGAGATTCATTGGTTTCTCTAATTACTACAGACGTTTCATTAAGGGATACTCCTCTATCATTGCTCCCATCACTAACATGACCAAACAAGGGGCTGAGACTAAGAATTGGTCTACTGAAGCTCTTCGGGCTTTTGAGACACTCAAAGAGCTGTTTGCTTCCGCACCAATTTTAGTTCACCCTGATACTACTCTACCTTTCCTACTCGAAGTAGACGCTTCTGAGACAGGTATAGGTGCTGTTCTGTCCCAAAGGTTGGGTGTAGATAAACCACTACATCCTTGTGGATACTTTTCCAAAAAATTGTCCGGTACTGAAAGCAGATATGACATTGGTGACAGGGAACTACTAGCGGTTATAATGGCCTTGAAGGAGTGGAGACATTTATTGGAGGTTACCTTGCATCCTGTTACTATTTTGACGGATCATAAGAACTTATCCTATATTGGGGAGGCTAAACGACTATCATCTAGACAGGTTCGTTGGTCCATATTTCTCACTCACTTCAACTACGTACTCACATATAGGCCAGGTTCTAAGAATTCTAAAGCCGACGCCTTATCTCGCCAATATGAACCTGCTGCCGTATCTGAGCCGGTTTTGTCCTCTATAGTACCCAAGTGTAACATTATCGCTAACACTACTCTCAAAGTTCATTCCCCGCTACTTGATCAGATAAGGAACTTGCAGCATCTGGCACCTAGACTGACTCCGGTTTCCAGACTTTTCGTTCCCCCTGAACTTCAATTGGAGCTCTTACAGTGTCTTCACGAGAGTAAGGTGGCTGGTCATCCGGGTGTCCGCAAGACGTATTCTTTGATCTCCAAGGATTTCTGGTGGCCGTCGTTACGGAAGGATATTAAGGATTTTATCGGGGTTTGTGTGGTCTGTACTAAAACCAAACTACCGCATTCGCTTCCTTGTGGCCTTCTACAACCGCTGGAGATTCCTGACAAACCTTGGTCCTGTGTGGCTATGGACTTTATTGTGGATCTGCCGGTTTCTAAAAAACACACTGTTATCCTCACCGTAGTCGATAGGTTTACCAAGATGGCACATTTCGTACCTTTGCCTAAACTCCCGACTTCTCCTGAATTGGCAGAGGTCTTTGCTAAAGAGATTTTTCGTTTACATGGGATTCCTTCTGAGATCACTTCTGATAGAGGCTCCCAATTTGTTTCACGTTTTTGGAGGTCGTTCTGTTCTCAATTAGGCATCAAATTGAATTTTTCGTCCGCCTATCACCCTCAGTCTAACGGAGCTGCTGAACGAACTAACCAGAAGATTGAGCAATACTTACGTTGTTTTGTTTCCGAACACCAGGACGATTGGGTCGGTTTGATTCCTTGGGCAGAGTTTGCGCACAACAATCTTGTTTGTGACTCCACGCATTCAAGTCCCTTCTTCATGAACTATGGCTTTCATCCATCTATTCTTCCCCCGGTTTCTCCTTCCCAAGGAGTACCGTCGGTTGATGTCCATGTGGCCAACTTGAGGAAGTTGTGGGATCAGACTCGACAGATTCTTCTACACAATTCTGTACTGGTAAAGAAACATGCTGACAAACGTAGAAGGGCGGCTCCGAATTTTGTTCCAGGCGATAGAGTGTGGTTGAGCACTAGGAATATTCGTCTTAAAGTTCCTTCCAGGAAGTTCGCTCCTCGTTATATTGGTCCTTACAGGATCTTGACTCGAATTAACCCAGTGGCATATCGTCTAGCTCTTCCAGCTACTTTACGCATCCCGAACTCCTTTCACGTGTCATTGTTGAAACCTCTAATCTGTAACAGATTCTCCTCCACAATCGCCCCTCCGCGCCCTGTTCAGGTGGAGGGTCAGGAGGAGTATGAGGTTAACTCCATTATTGATTCTCGTGTCTCCCGGGGACGAGTACAATATTTAGTTGACTGGAGGGGATATGGTCCTGAGGAGAGGAGTTGGGTACCACAAGAGGATGTTCATGCTCCTCGTCTTCGCAGGGCATTTCACTCCCGCTTTCCATCTCGCCCCGGCTCCTTCCGCCCGGTGGGCGTATCTGAGGGGGGGGGTACTGTCAGGGTACCTGGAGTCTCTACCGTTGAGAGAGGTAGAGACTTAGAAGGTTATCCGTCCGGACGCCATGTCTCCTCGGTCTCCCGCGGTTCACTCGGCCTTGCTAACGCCGGCCGCGAGGGAGTCACTTCCTTTTATAACAGAAGGACCGGAGGTAGACGTCATGACGCTAACCCGAAACATCCTGCCACTCAAATCTCGGGAGACGAATCAGGACTCGCCGGAGGCGTGTCTCCTCTCCCTAGCCAGGATACTTAACGGGGGTTCTCTCATTCACTCATTGCCCTGTCGTGGTTCTAGTCCTTCTAGTCACACAGTGCTTTGTGATTCTCTTGTCTTTTGGTTCTGACCCGGCTTTGTTATTTACTCTCCTGCCTTTCTGTATTCCTTGACCCGGCTTGTCTCTCGCTTACCTGTCTTCTGTTATCCTCGACCTCGGCTTGTCTCTGACCATTCTATTGTAGTTCTACGTTAGTCCGGCCATTCTAAGGACCGGTATACGTATCAGCTACTCTTTGTACTCTGCGTGTTGGATCCCTGACCCGATCCTGACAGTCCTCCAATTAGTGAGTTTTATGGGCAAGATGCCCTAACTGCAATATTATTATTATTATTAATATTATTATTATTATTGCCATTTATATAGCGCCAACAGATTCTGTAGCGCTTTACAATATTATGAGAGGGGGGATTTAACTATAAAAAGAATAATTACACGAAAACTTACAGGAACAATAGGTTGAAGAGGACCCTGCTCAAATCAGCTTACAGTCTATAGGAGGTGTCGTAAAAGCATTAGGACAGGAAATAGTCCTGTGAGTCCTGGGTGAAGCTGTTTCAATATTGTATGGGGCCAATATGATAGTTATTCTTTGTTCCGCCGGAAGTGAGGTCAATTTCCGGCGTTTTTTGATAATGTGTATCTCTGGTTGAGTCTACCGGAAGTGACACGATGGGATTTGCGGTGCATCACTTCCGATTTCATCAGTGGGTATATCGGATGTTTTCATAGTCCCCTATATGTATTTTCCCTTGGGGAAGTTGTAAATGTCCATTTTGAAAGAGGGAAAGGAAAGGGAAAAAAAGAAAGTATCAGATACTAGTTTAAATAATACCAAATGTCTGATGATCATTCATATTTATCTGTGTATGTACACTTAGTAAGTAAATTATTAAACATTACATATATATATATATATATATATATATATAATATATATTATATATATTATTATATGGATGTATATTTTTTTTTTAATATTAATGTGCTTACAAAAAAATTATATTAAAGTAATAAAAAATAAAATAAAACAATAAAAAATATACAGTATGTTTTTATCTATAAAAAATGGTGTAACTCAAAGTCTACATTCAGACCTCCTGGTTGTAATGAGTTTAAGTTAAAAATCCATTCCATCTCGGATTTGGCCAGTTTTTTTGCCCTCTCCAATTGCCAATACTTTTTTGGATGCCCATAATTTGTAAACCTTGTGGGTCACAATTATGATGGATTTTAAAATGTGTATAAGAAATGGGGTGCCTTTAAAAATTATATTTTCTATTTTAATATATTGACATATGCTTTGTGAAGGTCAGTTGTGTAATAAGCTATCCGGTTTCACAATGGAATTCCATTTACATTTTAAAGAAGGTATTTATCAATGGGTACAATGGGTGCACATATTTACCATCAGGAGTAATTAACATCTAGGTGTAACCATGACGTTTGTGTTTTCCCAAGCCATCCTGCTACCAACCTACCCAAAAACAACCCTAACTGGTCACATCTTACACAATGTTACAGTATAGCTGGAGGAAAGAGATGAAAGGGAAAGACTTATGTAAAGACAGATCTGTCTGGAAAAAGGGGGTTGGATAAACCACCTTTGGGAGGGAAAAGGGATTATGGGACTTGTAGTTAATACATGGCTAGCTTGGCATCCAACCTTGTGCAAATGGGGAGTTTGCGGTTGTGCAAATGGGGAGTTTGCGGTTGTGCAAATGGACTGTTTGCGGTTGTTTGTGGTGCGTTAAACGGGGAGTTTGGTCTGTCACTGTGAAGTGGGCGTAACCCTTACACTACCTGATCGATACAACATCATATCGATTAAAAGGACAGCCGCCAAGAGGTTGGGTCTCTCTTTTTCTCTTTTGGAGAGGACAGCGCAGCAAGCCGTGGTGCCATGGTGAACTGAGAGAGACTGTCTTCATTTAAATTTCTAAGTATTGCCCTTTTACTATGTATTTTGATTACCGTATATACTCGAGTACAAGCCGAGTTTTTGGGCACATTTTTGTGCTGAAAAAGCCCCACTAGGCTTATACTCGAGTCAGTGTCAGTCAGTGTCAGTGTCAACTTACATTGCCATAATACAGACCAGGACCGCCGGGCTCATTACAAGCCCGGCAGTCCTGTTGGGGGCCGGCAGGAAGTGTTTACTTACCTTTACAGCAGCTCCTGTCAGCTCCGTGCAGTTCCTCCGTTCAGCTCACAGTTTAAGTCTCGCGAGACCTGCGGCCGTTAGAGCGTTGCCACGGGTTACCGTGGCAATGCTCCGCGCGGCACGCAGACCGCGAGACTTACACTGTGAGCTGAACAGGGGAGATGCACAGAGCTGACAGGAGCTGCATGGAGCTGACAGGAGCTGCTGTAAAGGTAAGTAAATGCTTCCTGCCAACCCCCCACTTCACAGCCCATCCACTGGACCACCAGGGATTGCCATAGCCCCCTCCCTTGCTAGGTATTAAGCAGGGAGGGGGGTCGAGAAAATAATAATTTCATTTTATAATATTAAAATAAAAAATAAATAAAAATAAAAAAATATTAAAAAATAAAAAATTGCTCTCCCCCACCCAGTTTACACACACTACACAAACACACACACTCTACATTCACACAAAAACACACTCTTCATTATATACACACAGAGTGTGTGTGCATTATATACACACACACTCTGCATTATATACACACACTCTGCATTATATATATACACACACACTCATACAAACACACACTCTGCATTATATACACACACACTGCATTCATACAAACACATACTGCATTATATACACACACACAAATTCTGCACTCATTATATACACACACTACACACAAACACACACACTGCATTCATTTTATACACACACTGCACACAAACACACACACACACTCTGCATTCATTATATACACAAACACACACACACTGCATTCATTATATACACACACTGTAAATAAATATTCAATTAATGTAATTTTATTGGGATCTAATTTTATTTAGAAATTTACCAGTAGCTGCTGCATTTCCCACCCTAGTCTTATACTCGAGTCAATAAGTTTTCCCAGGTTTTTGTGGTAAAATTAGGGGCCTCGGTTTATATTCAGGTCGACTTATAATCGAGTATATACGGTATGTACTGGATATGGTTATAATGTGTATTGTGTATATCCCTTTAATATCAATATTAACAATACATGTTATTATACACTTGTGTTTGTGTCTTATTTTTCACACATAAAATAATATCCTTGTAAGAGGGTCATAATTTCTAACATGGGTAGATATGTTATGTCCATTATAAGCTTTTTTAATATTCCTGGCATGTTCTTCAACTCTAACATGAAGTTATTATGTTATTATTATGTTATTATTTATATAGCGCCAACAAATTCTGCAGCACTTTACAGTGGGTGGATGAACAAACATGTAGTTGTAACCAGACAAATTGGACACACAGGAACAGGGGTTGAGGGCCCTGCTCAATGAACTTACATGCTAAAGGGAGTGAGGTAAAGTGACACAAAAGGTAAGGATAGTATTAGACTAATGACAGTTGCAAGAGAGGAATCAGTCGGGAGCTATTGACAGTTTAATTAATATGCTTTTATGCAGAAGTGGGTTTTTAATGATTTTTTTGAAGGAGTGGAGACTGGGTGAGCATCTAGCAGAGGAGGGAAGTGAGTTCCACAGGAACGGTGCAGCCTTCGAGAAGTCTTGAAGGTGAGCATCAGAGGTGGGAGTACGGACAGAAGATAGACGTAAGTCTTCAGCAGAGCGTAAGGGCCTAGACGGGACATACTTGTGTATTAGGGAGGATAGATAGGTGGGAGCAGCATTATGTAGAGATTTGAAAGCAAGAACCAGAATTTTAAATTGAGCCCTATATCTTACAGGAAGCCAATATAGGGACTGACAGAAGGATGAGGCGTGGGAGGTGCGGGCGGACAGGAAGATGACCATTCATTATGGACTGTAACTGCGCAAGTTGGGAGCACGTAAGGCCACTGAGAAGCGAATTACAGTGGTCAAGGTGAGAAAGGACAGTGGAATAGACCAGCACCTTAGTCGCATCTGGCGTTATGTAGGGTCGCATGCGTGCAATGTTTTTGTGATGGAAGCAGCAGGATTTGGCGATAGACTGAACATGAGGCGTGAAGGAGAGGTCGGAGTCAAAGAGAACACCTATGCAGCGAGCCTGCATGGTGAAGCTGATGGTAGGGCCATTGACTTGGAGGGAGACAGACGCAGGAGCAGCAACATTTGAGGGAGGAAAGACCAGGATTTCTGTTTTGGTCAAGTTGAGTTTAAGGAAGTGGGCAGTCATCCAGTTAGAAATAGCAGAGAGGCCTTCAGAGACACTAGTCAAGAGCGATGAGTAGAGATCAGGAGAGATAGATTTGCATGTCATCCGCATGGAAATTATATTGGAAGCCAAAGGAGCAAATTAGTTTACCAAGGGAGGCAGTATAGATGGAGAACAGTAGGGGACCAAGGACTTAACCTTGGGGGACACCATCAGAGAGGAGTTGGGGAGAATAAGCAGAGCCAGAGAAAGAAACACTGAAAGAGCACTGGGAGAGGAGGAGGAGCACCAGGAGAGAGCAATATCTTGTAAACTGATTTAGCGGAGGATGAGAAGAAGCTGTTGATGATCAACAGTGTCAAAAGCCGCAGAAAAGTCAAGGAGAATTAGGATAGAGTAGTGACCACAAAATTTTGCAGCGAGTAGATCATTGGATACTTTGGTCAGTGCAGTTTCCACAGAGTGCTTAGCGCAGAAACCAGACTGAAGCAGGTCTAGCAGAGAGTTGGACTCGACGAAGTCTGTCAATCTTGCATACACAACTCTTTCAAGGATCTTGGATACAAAAGGCAGTAGCGAGATAGGACAGTAGTTGGATGGGGAGTTAGGGTCAAGGTTGGGCTTCTTTAGAATTGGGGTTATAGTTGCATGTTTGAAGGGCGATGGAAACATGCCAGAGGAGAGAGATAGATTGATAATTTTAGTGAGAGGTAGTGAAAGAGAAGAAGACAGTACAGACTAGATGCGAGGGAATTGGATCTAGGGAGCAGGTGGTGGGGTGGGAGAACTGGAGCAGAGCAAACACACACTCTGCATTATATACACACACTGTATCGGGTGTGAATGAACTTAGAACAGCAGAAGGAGTGAGGTTAGGGGAAGTATTGTAAGGGGAAGAAGAAGAATGAGAGATCTCGTCCTTGATTGGAGGTGCCATCATGTCTAGTTGAGAGGAGAGGGTGGAATAGTAAAAGGATGTTGCAGAGCTAGGACAGGTGAGGTTTGAGATAGGTAAAAGGAGAGTTTGGATATTAGTGGAGAAATGCTCTAGGTCAAGACATTGGAGGTTTCTGTGAGATTGATGTTCAGACAGTGGTGTCAATTGGGTCTTAGGTATGCTGATGTTAAAAGTCAGCAGATGGTGGTCAGATAGAGGAAAAGGAATATTGGAGAGATTAGAGGCAGTACAGAGATTGGTGAAGACGAGATCAAGAGTGTTTCCCGCTGTATGGGTTGCTAAATTGGACCATTGCGTAAGGCCAAAGGAGGAGGTTACAGAGAGCAGACGAGAGGCATCAGTGCAGTTGGGGTTGTTGATTGGGATATTGAAATCCCCAAGTATAAGGGAAGGAGTGCTAGATGAAAGGAAGTGGGGAAGCCAGGAAGAAAAGTGCTCAATGAATAGCTGTCAGGATCGGGACAGGGATCCAACACGCAAAGTACAAACAGGTACAGGGTACGTATACCGGACCTTAGAATGGCCGGACTAACGTATGGAGAGTATAGAGAATGGTCAGAGACAAGCCGAGGTCGAGGGAACGAGAGGACAGGTAAGCGAGTAACAAGCCGGGTCAAGGATAACAGAGGTAAACAGAGTAAGACAGACGAGCCGGGTCGGAACCAAAAGGATAACTGAAAAACACCAGAGCACTGTGTGACTAGACAGGCTAGAACCAGGACAGGGCAATGAGCAACAGGGCGAAGTATGTTTAAATACCCTGGCTAGAGGGGATAGACACGCCTCCGACGAGTCCTGATTAGTCTCCAATGGATTGAGTGACAGGTCGTTCCGGATTGGCGTCATGACGTCGGTCTCCGGGCGCCATGCTACATAAGGAAGTGACTCCCTCGCGGCCGGCGTTTATGTGACCGGGTCGACCGCGAGGAACAGGAGAAACCTGGCGTCCGGACGGATAAACGTTTAAGTCTCTACCTCTCTCGGAGGCAGAGACCTCAGGTACCCTGACAGTACCCCCCCTCTCAGATACGCCCACCGGGCGGAAGGAACCGGGACGAGATGGGAAGCGAGCGTGATACGCCCTGCGGAGACGAGGAGCATGAACATCCTCTTGAGGTACCCAACTCCTCTCCTCAGGACCATATCCCTTCCAATCGACCAGGTATTGTACCTTCCCCCGGGATATTCGCGAATCAATAATAGAGTTAACCTCATACTCCTCCTGACCCTCCACCTGAACAGAGCGAGGAGGGGCTGTTGTGGAGGAAAATCTGTTGCATATAAGTGGTTTCAGCAATGAAACATGAAATGAGTTAGGGATGCGTAAGGTAGTAGGCAGAGCTAGACGATACGCAACTGGATTGATACGAGTCAGCACCCTGTAAGGTCCAATATAACGGGGAGCGAACTTCATGGAAGGCACTTTTAAACGGATGTTCCTTGTGCTCAGCCATATCCTATCACCTGGAACAAAGACCGGAGCCGCCCTTCTACGTTTATCAGCGTGTTTCTTAACCAGCATAGAGTTGTGCATAAGGATTTGTCGAGTCTGATCCCACAACTTCCTCAAATTGGCAACATGAACATCAACCGATGGCACCCCCTGGGAAGGGGAAGCCGACGGAAGAATAGACGGATGAAAGCCATAATTCATGAAGAAGGGGCTTGAATGAGTAGAATCGCAAACGAGATTATTGTGTGCAAACTCCGCCCAAGGAATCAAACCGACCCAATCATCCTGGTGTTCGGAAACAAAACATCGTAAATATTGTTCAATTTTCTGGTTGGTACGTTCAGCAGCTCCGTTAGACTGAGGATGATAGGCAGAAGAAAAGTTCAATTTGATACCAAGTTGCGAACAGAAGGACCTCCAAAAACGGGAAATAAATTGGGAGCCTCTGTCAGATACAATTTGAGAGGGTATCCCATGTAGGCGAAAAATCTCCCTAGCGAATATCTCTGCCAATTCGGGAGAAGATGGGAGTTTAGGCAGAGGAATGAAGTGAGCCATCTTAGTGAATCTGTCAACCACGGTGAGGATAACAGTCTGTCTTTTAGAGATAGGTAGATCGACAATAAAGTCCATGGCCAAACAGGACCATGGTCTCTCTGGAACCTCTAAGGGGTGCAGGAATCCACATGGGAGCGTATGGGGTTGTTTGGTTTTAGTACAAACCTCACATGCAGCGATGAAATCTTTAGTATCCCTACGTAAAGCAGGCCACCAGAAGTCTTTAGAGATCAAAGCATACGTCTTGCGAATACCAGGATGTCCCGCCACTTTGCTGTCATGGAAACACTGCAACAGTTCCAGTTGAAGAGCAGGAGGAACGAAATGTCGACCCGCAGGAGTCTGTTTAGGTGCTAGATGTTGCAGCTTAATGATCTCGGCCAGTAACGGGGAATGAATCCTGAGATTCGTATTAGCAACAATATTGCATTTCGGAACTATAGAAGAAAGAACCGGTTCAGGTACAGTAGAAGGTTCATATTGGCGAGATAAAGCATCGGCTTTAGAGTTCTTAGAACCAGGTCTGTAAGTCAGCACATAATTGAAGTGAGTCAGGAATAAGGACCAACGAGCTTGCCTAGAGGACAAACGCTTAGCCTCCCCAATATAGGACAAGTTCTTGTGGTCCGTCAAAATAGTAATAGGGTGTAAGGTCCCCTCCAATAAATGTCTCCACTCCTTTAGAGCTTTAATGACCGCTAACAGTTCCCTGTCTCCGATGTCATATCTGCTCTCAGGCCCAGAAAGTTTCTTGGAAAAAACCACAGGGGTGTAATGGTTTGTCCACCCCTAATCTTTGTGACAAAACCGCACCTACTCCTGTCTCAGAGGCATCGACCTCGAGTAGAAATGGCAAAGTCGTATCAGGATGGACTAATATCGGAGCAGAAGCAAAAAGTTCTTTGAGATTCTTGAAAGCAGCGAGAGCTTCAGTAGACCATGTCTTAGTATCCGCGCCCTGTTTGGTCATATTGGTAATGGGCGCAATAATAGAAGAATAACCCTTAATGAAGCGCCTATAATAATTGGAAAACCCAATAAACCTCTGAATAGCCTTGAGTCCCTTAGGCAATGGCCAATCTAAAATAGACTGAAGTTTGTCAGGGTCCATTTTAAAGCCTTCCCCAGAAATCACGTATCCAAGAAAGTCTATCTGGGTCTGGTCAAAACTGCATTTTTCCAACTTACAGTATTGTCAGGGTACCTGAAGTCTCTACCTCCGAGAGAGGTAGAGACTTAGACGTTCATCCGTCCGGACGCCATGTTTCCTCTGTTCCTCGCGGTCGACCCGGTCACACAAACGCCGGCCGCGAGGGAGTCTCTTCCTTTTGTAGCATGGTGCCCGGAGGCCGACGTCATCACGCCAATCCGGAACGACCTGTCACTCAGTCCGAGACAGACTAATCAGGTTTCGTCGGAGGCGTGTCTATCCTCTCTAGCCAGGGTATTTAAACATACTTCGCCCTGCTGCTCATTGCCCTGTCGTGGTTCTAGCCTGTCTAGTCACACAGTGCTCTGGTGTTTCTCAGTTATCCTTTTGGTTTCGACCCGGCTTGTTTCCTTACTCTGTTTACCTCCGTTATCCTTGACCCGGCTTGTTCCTCGCTTACCTGTCTTCTCGTTCCCTAGACCTCGGCTTGTCTCTGACCATTCTCTATACTCTCTGTACGTTAGCCCGGCCATTCTAAGGACCGGTATACGTATCCTGTACCTGTTTGTACTTTGCGTGTTGGATCCCTGTCCCGATCCTGACATTACGACAGGGCCAATGGATCCTGCAGGTACAAACAGTCAGGTTGGTTCCTCTGATTCCAGGTTTGACGCCATGGAACACAGAATGGACCAAATGGCCTTAGCACTACAGGCATTGTTGTCTCGTGCTAATAATCCTCCAGAGGAGACGCGTCCTACTCCTATTTCCTCTGTAGGTTCAGGCCTAGAGGTAGCTACTGTAGGTGCCTCTTCCCGTGTTACTCCACCTGTACGTTATGGTGGGTCACCTGAGAAGTGTCGTGGTTTTTTAAACCAGATCAGCATTCACTTTGAATTGCAACCTCGCTCCTATCCTACCGATAGGGCAAAGGTTGGGTTTATTATCACCTTACTCATTGAGAAAGCTCTGAGATGGGCTAACCCATTATGGGAGAACGATAACCCGTTGGTATACAATTATACTGCCTTTGTAGCTGCTTTTAGAAGAACTTTTGACCCCCCTGGTAGAAAGGTCAATGCAGCCAGATTACTGTTGCGCCTGAGACAGGAGAACCGAACATTAGTGGATTATGCACTAGAGTTCAGGTCTCTGGCGTCAGAAGTTAAGTGGAATGAACAGGCTTATATGGATGTATTCTTGAACGGGTTATCAGATGTTATCCTTGACGAAATTGCTACTAGGGAGCTACCAGAGAATTTAGAGGACTTAATTTCGTTCATTTCTCGTATTGATGAACGTATAAGAGAAAGACAGAACACTCGAGAGAGGAACCTAAGACCTGCCTTTAAATTAGCACCTGCATTTCTAAGTCCTGAGTCCAATACCTCACTAATTCCTGAACCTATGCAGATAGGCAATACTCATCTCTCAGAAGAGGAGAGACTGTACAGGAGAAGGGAGGGATTGTGTATGTATTGTGGAGTCAGAGGTCATTTACGCCTGAATTGTCCTGTTCGCTCGGGAAACGCCCGCACCTAAGTTTCTCTAGAGGACAGGCCTTGGGTGTTTCTATTTTGTCCTCTACGCATAATTACAAAAATCACAGGCTTTTACTACCAGTTTCTTTAACATGGAAGAAGGAAGTACTTAAGACCGTGGCATTGATAGATTCCGGCGCTGCTGAGAATTTTATCGATCAAGCCTTTGCCACTAAGCACACTATTCCTTCCCAGTTAAGAGAGACCCCCTTGGCCGTTGAGGCCATTGATGGTAGACCACTACTCGAGCCTGTTATTACTCGTGAGACTATATCCATGAGCCTGTCTGTTGGTATCTTACACGAGGAGAGTATATCTCTTATGCTTATTTCGTCCCCTTCCGTTCCCATAGTCCTGGGGTATCCATGGTTAAAGAGACATAACCCTACTATCGATTGGGAGTTAGGGGAGATACTCTCGTGGGGTCAGGGTTGTCAGGAGAGGTGTTTACAGAAGGTATCCCCTTTGGCTGTAATTTACACACCTGACACTACTACCCAGCCTAAAGAGAGACAGATACCTCCTTTGTACATGGACTTAAAGGCAGTATTCGATAAAAGGAACGCTGATACTCTACCTCCACACAGGTCCTTTGATTGTAAAATTAACCTATTACCTGGTACCATGCCTCCTAGGGGCAATGTATACCCTCTATCCACTAAAGAGAATGCTGTTTTAGAGGAGTATATTCAGGAGAATTTAGACAAGGGATTTATCAGGAGATCCTCATCTCCTGCCGGGGCTGGGTTCTTTTTTGTTAAGAAGAAGGATGGGTCACTCAGACCTTGTATCGATTATCGAGGGTTGAATAAAATAACCATCAGGAATGCCTATCCCATCTCCTTGATTACAGAACTCTTTGATCGGTTAAAGGGCTCTAGGATTTTCACCAAGTTGGACCTCAGAGGGGCGTACAACTTGGTGAGAATTCAGCAAGGCCATGAGTGGAAGACAGCGTTTAATACCCGCTATGGTCATTATGAGTATACGGTCATGCCTTTTGGTCTCTGTAACGCACCTGCAGTTTTCCAAGATTTGATTAACGAAGTTCTTAGGGAATTTCAACATGATTGTGTTATTGTCTACCTGGATGACATACTCATACACTCTAAAGAGATTGAGACCCACCATCGACAAGTCAGACAGGTATTACACAAACTTTTACAACATGGTTTGTACTGTAAACTTGAGAAATGCAGTTTTGACCAGACCCAGATAGACTTTCTTGGATACGTGATTTCTGGGGAGGGCTTTAAGATGGATCCTGACAAACTCCAGTCTATTTTAGATTGGCCATTGCCTCAGGGACTCAAAGCTATTCAGAGATTTATTGGCTTCTCTAATTATTATAGACGCTTCATTAAGGGCTACTCGTCTATTATTGCGCCCATCACCAATATGACCAAACAAGGGGCGGATACTAAGACATGGTCTACTGATGCTCTAGCTGCTTTCAAGAGTCTCAAAGAACTTTTTGCTTCTGCTCCAATACTAGTCCATCCGGATACGACCTTACCGTTCCTGCTCGAGGTCGATGCCTCTGAGACAGGAGTAGGGGCGGTTCTGTCACAAAGATTGGGGGTAGATAAACCATTGCACCCATGTGGTTTTTTTTCTAAGAAACTTTCGGGCCCTGAGAGCAGATATGACATCGGCGACAGAGAACTCTTAGCGGTCATTAAAGCCTTAAAGGAATGGAGACATTTATTAGAGGGAACCTTACACCCTATTACTATCCTGACGGACCACAAGAACTTGTCCTACATTGGGGAGGCTAAGCGCCTGTCCTCTAGGCAGGCTCGTTGGTCCTTATTCCTGACTCACTTCAACTATGTGCTGACTTATAGACCTGGTTCAAAAAATTCTAAAGCCGATGCCTTATCTCGCCAGTATGAACCTTCTACTGTACCTGAGCCGGTCCTTTCCTCTATAGTTCCGAAATGCAATATTGTTGCTAATACGAATCTCAGGATTCATTCTCCGTTACTGGCCGAGATCGTTAAGCTACAACATTTAGCACCTAGACAGACTCCTGTGGGTCGACATTTCGTTCCTCCTGCTCTTCAACTGGAACTGTTGCAGTGTTTCCATAACAGCAAGATGGCGGGACATCCTGGTATTCGCAAGACTTTTGCGTTGATCTCTAAGGATTTCTGGTGGCCTGCTTTACGTAGGGATACTAAAGATTTCATCGCTGCATGTGAGGTTTGTACTAAGACCAAACAACCTCATACGCTTCCTTGTGGATTCCTGCACCCCTTAGAAGTTCCAGAGAAGCCGTGGTCCTGCTTGGCCATGGACTTTATTGTCGATCTACCTATCTCTAAAAAACAGACTGTTATCCTCACCGTGGTTGACAGATTCACTAAGATGGCACACTTCATTCCTCTGCCTAAACTTCCATCTTCTCCCGAATTGGCCGAGATATTCGCTAGGGAGATTTTTCGCCTACATGGGATACCCTCTCAAATTGTGTCTGACAGAGGCTCCCAATTTATTTCCCGTTTTTGGAGGTCCTTCTGTTCGCAACTTGGTATCAAATTGAACTTTTCTTCTGCCTATCACCCTCAGTCTAATGGAGCTGCTGAACGTACCAACCAGAAAATTGAACAATATTTGCGATGTTTTGTTTCCGAACACCAGGATGATTGGGTCGGTTTGATCCCTTGGGCAGAGTTTGCACACAACAATCTCGTTTGCGATTCTACTCATTCAAGCCCCTTCTTCATGAATTATGGCTTTCACCCGTCTATTCTTCCTTCGGCTTCTCCTTCCCAGGGGGTGCCGTCGGTTGATGTTCATGTTGCTAACTTGAGGAAGTTGTGGGATCAAACTCGGCAAATCCTTACGCACAATTCTATGCTGGTTAAGAAACATGCTGATAAACGTAGAAGGGCGGCTCCGCTCTTTGTTCCGGGTGATAGGGTATGGTTGAGCACGAGGAACATCCGTTTAAAGGTGCCCTCCATGAAGTTCGCTCCCCGTTATATTGGACCTTACAGGGTGTTGTCTCGTATCAATCCAGTTGCGTATCGTCTAGCTCTTCCTGATACCTTACGCATCCCTAACTCGTTTCATGTGTCGTTGCTGAAACCTCTTATTTGTAACAGGTTCTCCTCCACGACAGCCCCTCCTTGTCCTGTTCAGGTGGAGGGTCAGGAGGAGTATGAGGTTAACTCTATTATTGATTCTCGTATCTCCCGGGGGAAAGTACAATATCTGGTCGATTGGAAGGGATACGGTCCTGAGGAGAGGAGTTGGGTACCTCAGGAGGATGTTCATGCTCCCCGTCTCCGCAGGGCGTATCACTCTCGCTTTCCATCTCGTCCCGGTTCTTTCCGCCCGGTGGGCGTATCTGAGGGGGGGGGTACTGTCAGGGTACCTGAAGTCTCTACCTCCGAGAGAGGTAGAGACTTAGACGTTCATCCGTCCGGACGCCATGTTTCCTCTGTTCCTCGCGGTCGACCCGGTCACACAAACGCCGGCCGCGAGGGAGTCTCTTCCTTTTGTAGCATGGTGCCCGGAGGCCGACGTCATCACGCCAATCCGGAACGACCTGTCACTCAGTCCGAGACAGACTAATCAGGTTTCGTCGGAGGCGTGTCTATCCTCTCTAGCCAGGGTATTTAAACATACTTCGCCCTGCTGCTCATTGCCCTGTCGTGGTTCTAGCCTGTCTAGTCACACAGTGCTCTGGTGTTTCTCAGTTATCCTTTTGGTTTCGACCCGGCTTGTTTCCTTACTCTGTTTACCTCCGTTATCCTTGACCCGGCTTGTTCCTCGCTTACCTGTCTTCTCGTTCCCTAGACCTCGGCTTGTCTCTGACCATTCTCTATACTCTCTGTACGTTAGCCCGGCCATTCTAAGGACCGGTATACGTATCCTGTACCTGTTTGTACTTTGCGTGTTGGATCCCTGTCCCGATCCTGACAAGTATAAACCGTGTTGCAGAAGTTTGTGTAATACCTTTCTGACTTGTCTATGGTGGGTTTCAATCTCTCTAGAGTGTATGAGTATGTCATCCAGGTAGACAATAACACAATCATGTTGAAACTCCCTAAGAACTTCGTTAATCAAATCTTGAAAAACTGCAGGTGCATTACAAAGACCAAAAGGCATGACCGTGTACTCATAATGACCATAGCGGGTGTTAAACGCTGTCTTCCACTCGTGACCTTGCTGAATTCTCACCAAGTTGTATGCCCCTCTGAGGTCCAACTTGGTGAAAATTTTAGAGCCCTTTAGCCGATCAAAGAGCTCGGTAATCAAGGGGATAGGATAGGCATTTCTGATGGTTATTTTATTCAGACCTCGGTTATCGATACAAGGTCTGAGTGAACCATCCTTCTTTTTTACAAAAAAAAATCCAGCCCCGGCAGGAGAGGAAGATCTCCTAATGAATCCCTTGTCTAAATTCTCCTGAATATACTCCTCTAAAACAGAATTCTCTTTAGTAGATAGAGGGTATACATTGCCCCTGGGAGGCATGGTACCAGGTAATAGATTAATTTTACAATCAAATGTCCTGTGTGGAGGTAGTGTATCAGCGTTCTTCTTGTCGAACACTGCTTTTAAGTCCAGGTACAGAGGAGGTATCTGTATCCCCGTAGACTGGTTAGAACTGTCTGGTGTGTTAATTACAGCCAAAGGAGATACCCTGCGTAAACACCTCTCCTGACAACCCTGGCCCCATGAGAGTATTTCCCCTCTCTCCCAATCGATATTAGGGTTATGTCTCTTTAACCATGGGTACCCCAGGACTATGGGAACAGAAGGAGACGAAATGAGCATAAGTGATAAGTTCTCCTCGTGTAAGATACCAACCGTTAGGTTAATGGGTATAGTCTCACGAGAGATAACAGGCTCGAGTAGCGGTCTACCATCTATGGCCTCAACGGCCAAGGGTGTATCTCTTAACTGGGATGGGATAGTGTTTTTAGTAGCAAAGTCTTGGTCGATAAAATTCTCAGCAGCTCCGGAATCTATCAAAGCCATAGTCTTTAGTACTCCCTTCTCCCACGTTAAAGAAACTGGTAGCAGAAGCCTGTGATCTTTATAATTATGCGTAGAGGACAAAATAGAAACACCCAAGGCCTGTCCTCTAGAGAAACTTGCGGGTGCGGGCGTTTCCCGAGCGAATGGGACAATTCAGGCGCAAGTGACCTCTGACTCCACAATACATACATAATCCCTCCCTTCTCCTGTACTGTCTCTCCTCTTCTGAGAGGCGAGTATTGCCTATCTGCATAGGTTCAGGAAACAGTGGGGTATTGGAATCAGGGCTTAGAAATGCGGGTGCTAATTTAAAGGCAGGTCTCAGGTTCCTCTCTCGAGTGTTCTGTCTCTCTCTTAAACGCTCATCAATACGAGAAATGAACGAAATTAAATCCTCTAAATTCTCAGGGAGCTCCCTAGTAGCAACCTCGTCAAGGATAACATCTGATAGCCCGTTCAAGAATACATCCATATAAGCCTGCTCATTCCACTTGACTTCTGCCGCCAGAGACCTGAACTCTAGTGCATAATCCACTAGTGTTCGGTTCTCCTGTCTCAGGCGCAACAGTAATCTGGCTGCATTGACCTTTCTACCAGGCGGGTCAAAAGTTCTTCTAAAGGCAGCTACAAAGGCATTATAATTATATACCAACGGGTTATCGTTCTCCCATAATGTGTTGGCCCATCTCAGAGCTTTCTCAATGAGTAAGGTGATAATAAATCCAACCTTTGCCCTATCGGTAGGATAGGATCAAGGTTGCAATTCAAAGTGAATACTGATCTGGTTTAAAAAACCACGACACTTCTCAGGTGAACCACCATAGCGTACTGGTGGGGTAATACGGGAAGAGGCACCCACAGTGGCTACCTCTAGGCCTGAACTTACAGAGGAAATTGGAGTAGGACGCGCCTCCTCTGGTGGGTTATTAGCACGAGATAATAACGCCTGTAGTGCTAAGGCCATTTGGTCCATTCTGTGTTCCATGGCGTCAAACCTGGAATCAGAGGACCCAACCTGACTGTTTGTACCTGCAGGATCCATTGGCCCTGTCGTAATGTCAGGATCGGGACACTGATCCAACACGCAAAGTACAAACAGGTACAGGGTACGTATACCGGACCTTAGAATGGCCGGACTAACGTACGGAGAGTATAGAGAATGGTCAGAGACAAGCCGAGGTCGAGGGAACGAGAGGACAGGTAAGCGAGTAACAAGCCGGGTCAAGGATAACAGAGGTAAACAGAGTAAGACAGACGAGCCGGGTCGGAACCAAAAGGATAACTGAAAAACACCAGAGCACTGTGTGACTAGACAGGCTAGAACCAGGACAGGGCAATGAGCAACAGGGCGAAGTATGTTTAAATACCCTGGCTAGAGGGGATAGACACGCCTCCGACGAGTCCTGATTAGTCTCCAATGGATTGAGTGACAGGTCGTTCCGGATTGGCGTCATGACGTCGGTCTCCGGGCGCCATGCTACATAAGGAAGTGACTCCCTCGCGGCCGGCGTTTATGTGACCGGGTCGACCGCGAGGAACAGGAGAAACCTGGCGTCCGGACGGATAAACGTTTAAGTCTCTACCTCTCTCGGAGGGAGAGACCTCAGGTACCCTGACAATAGCTTAGGATGACCGGGTGTGTGGTAGATAGCAATTCTTAAAGGAGTGGGTTTAAAAAGGTGGACAGTGTGAACTTCAAAAGAAGAAAAGGATAGGGCAGGGGTTATGATTGGTTGAAAGGTACATTGAGGGGAAAGAAGGATGCCTACACCACCTCCTTTACAGTTGAGTCTGGGAGTGTAAGAGAATTGTAGCCCACCAAAACATAAAGAGGCAGGAGTAGCGCTATCAGAGGACAGCCAGTTGTCTATAAATGATGAGTGCGTTTGAGATGAAAAAGTTGTGTATGGCTGTTGATTTTAAATTACTGCAGATGGAGCGGGCGTTCCAGAGTACACACTGAATGTTGGTAAGTGAGGGTAAAGGGCAGGGTATTGTGATGAGGTTTGTGAGGTTTCTGGTTTTCTTAGTGTGTGTAGAGAAGGTGAAGGGCCCTGGATTGGGAGAGACATCACCAGCTGCTAGAAGCAGGAGGAGAGAAAGTGACCGGAGGTGTGAATGGCTTTTGTATGCATGGGGTCTAGGATGAGATCGATTGTGGGTAGGAGGGAGAGAGTACAAAAATGAGTGCAAGGCATGAGATGAGAGAAGGTGGGAGTGTAGCAGAGAAGGGCATATGTAAATGTGGATGGGGATGTTATTTTTACTTATCTAAAATTTGGATGTGAAAGACAACCTATAAATGTAATGAGTATCAGACTTTCTTACAGCAGTATTGGGGCTTGATAGTTTTGAAATCAGGCTGTTGAATAAAGATATGTGCGGGTCAGAAAGGCTTGTAATAAAGCTGAGGGAAGGGGATATGTATCTAGGCACAGAGATGAAGGGATGGTTATTCAAATAAATCAGAGGGGAAATAGAGGAATGCATATAGGCGAATAAAACAATTACATACAGGACTAGCAAAACTACACTTTAGCATGACAGACAAGATATAAAGGCAAGCAAATATACAATGCATACAGAATATATAAAATAAAATAAATGTACGGAGTGGTTAAATTAAATATAAATGATGCTGTGCAGGATAGAGTCTTAGTGTGGTTTTTGAGAAGGCTCCCTTTGCTTATTGCAGACGATCAACTGATGGAGCACTGACTTTCTTACAGCAGTATTGGGGCTTGATAATTGAAGATTATGCTAGCGTTAGTGTACTTATAATCTTAATTTTAGTAATGACAGGAGGCGAGTATTTTGCATTAAACTCTCTTTACTAACTCCACATAGCAGTAAAGAAAAGTGAAAACATTAACCAATCCAAATGCAATAGGAAGTATGGTATTCACAGTGATGAGGCTCCTCCCCCTCTTTCGAAAGCGACATCATAACGGATACAGTTCCAAAAAGTCCAAAGTCTTTTAACATGCACCAACGGGTGACTCTCCAATAAACGAAACCTCAAGGGATGAAGGAAGGTCCCAAGGTGTCCATCCTGAGAACGAACTGTAACACCACGAATTTACACTGAAAGAGAACGTGAAATAGGTTAGGTACAGGTCTGGAAACTGTTTGAAGTAATGGTAATAACCCAACACAAACTCGCAGGGATGTTATATTATTGACTATAAATGACAGACTATAAACGGCAAGTAAAAATATATATATATATATATATATATATATAGAGAGAGAGAGAGAGAGAGAGACATTCACTTTCCCTAAAAACAGAGTGTCTTCACAATACCAGTTATGGACTGGATTAGTTCAATTATTTTCTATGTAAAAACCATGACATAAGACTTTATTAATTAGAAATGCCACTTTATGTTTTCAGGTTTTTTTTTTTATCTGTATATGAAATGCTACTTTCCGTTTTTTGTTTGCTTTTATATGGAAATTTTAGGCTATTATAATTGTAGAATGTTAGTTTATACAATACATTAATGGACTACATTTTTGGGAAATGTTATACACGGGCAAGGACAATACTGGACATTCCAAGTGTAAAGTAATCATGACCTATGCTAATAAAGGAATCCAGGAACTACCAATGGGAATTCCGGTGTTTGCCCTTAAAATGCCCTCTTTCAAGATTGAGTTTACAATACGTCCTGAGAAAGCCATCATCCACGGCAGATACTGGAAACCTTGTCAAGGACGTTTTGCAAGGAGTCCGTTCCATACATAGAAGACGCCCACCACCCGCTGTACTGAACTTGTCCGCGAGTACCGGTATATGCCGTGGTTACTCACCATCTGTTCTCGTAAGAGGCAGTTATTTTAACTGCACTGTGTGCATGTTTTTGGATATTTGTCATATATTGGAAGGCTTGGCCTGAAGTTGTGGGAGGGGCATATGGACCTTTAAAAAGGACTCCCCCCTTCCCTACTCTACCGTGGTTGGTCTGCCGAGCTGCTGCATTACAGACCACTGTTCCCGCCAAAAAGACCACTGGTAACGACTCTCCAGTATAGGAAATCATGGTGGCACGTTCCCTCCACTCCGGCAGGCTTCCTGTTGCCCGAGATCGTCCCTACTCACCCGTTGCTGTCTCCTTCGGATGCCTGTTCCTTCCTCTGGTGGCCGTAGTCTGCCTGGGAAATGGAAACAGAAGTCATAAAGCCGACCGTTGCAACCCAGTCACTGGCGCACAGCGTCATCTCGGGTCGGCTTTATGTTTTACTTACCTCTGTTAGTACACTCCAGTGTTGTCGAATGCTGCAGTTCATGTAAATGTATTTTGTTTGTCCATACAAACGAGACTCTAAGGCCGTCAGGCCGGCAGAGGATCAAGAACGCTCACAGGAAGTGCCACTCTCATCACTCTTAGCCACACGAGGCTACATAGAGTAATGCATACTAAATCCTGAGACAGTGAGAGGCACATCGGTCCAAACATATAGATATATGATATAGATATATGTTATGAATTACTGAATACATTATAAAGCAAGCTAAGACATTGCTATTGATATTGTGGGTTTTCCCTCTGTGCTATGTATGTGTTTCTTTTTTATAAAGTACACTTAGGGTATCTCACAATTAATATAGGACTTTGGGGTTGGGTTGTATTAAAGCAGGCCCCCTGGTGGCCAGTTCATAATATTACAATCTGCTCTAAATCCTATTATTGTACCAGTTTCTAGATAAATATAGGTCACTGATAGTTAATCTATAGCTGTTGGTTTTCAACCAAAATGTTAATGGTATTGTTCAGCCATTCAGATATGGCAATTTTCTAGTGAAGCAAATTCAGCCTAAGTAATCATACTTAGCATCACTGCCCTCTAACAGCCTCTGAGTAGATTGCATTAAATGTGAATCCCTTAGTTTCTGTAAATGGGGAGCATCATCTAAATATCTGTCTCAAATCTTCTTACTAAATGAGCTCTAATTTAACCGTAGTGTGGGCATATCTGTTAGTCACCCTACACTTTAATGTTGTCGGCCCTCTGTGTATGCAGGTACTCATTGGGCCAGCATTGTTTAGTAAGTCACTGTTTAGTAGCAGGGCCAGATTAACATAGGATTAACCTGCAGCTCCAGGCCCAAGCCCATTGAATAGGCCCATTGATTTAAAAAAAAAAAAAAAAAAAATAACTTTTTTTTACACACTTCTCTTGTAGTGATGTCGCGAACATAACATTTTCCGTTCGCGAACGGCGAACACGAACGTCCGCAAATGTTCGCGAACGGGCGAACCCGGCGAACCGCCATAGACTTCAATAGGCAGGTGAATTTTAAAACCCACATGGACTCTTTCTGGCCACAATAGTGATGGAAAAGTTGTTTCAAGGCGACTAACACCTGGACTGTGGCATGCCGGAGGGGCATCCATGGCAAAACTCCCATGGAAAATGACATAGTTGATGCAGAGTCTGGTTTTAATCCATAAAGGGCATACATCACCTAACATTCCTAAATTGTTTGGAATAACGTGCTTTAAAACATCAGGTATGATGTTGTATCGATCAGGTAGTGTAAGGGTTACACCCGCTTCACAGTGACAGACCAAACTCCCCGTTTAACGCACTGCAAACAACCGCAAACAGTCCATTTGCACAACCGCAAACTCCCCATTTGCACAAGGTTGGATACCAAGCTAGCCATGTCCCATTCCTTGTCCTCACTGATGTCATTGAAGGTCTCTTCCTCCACCCAGCCACGTACAACACCAAGGGTCCCCGAAAGGTGACAACAAGCCCCCTGTATTTTTTTTTTTTTAAATGTACACTACTGTTACACCAGATATGAGTTGCACTGGTGTGACACTGTGCCCTGGCAGGCCCTGAAACGCACACGTGTGAAGGAAACTGACTGCTATTATATTACAGTCAACAAAGTTTTTTGTTTTTTTTAAATGCAAGCTATAGTGACACCAGATATGAGTGGTGGCACTGGGACCACCTTAAAAATATTGGATATCGCTAGAAATCATGATCACTATATACTTTCTCTACAAACCTCTAAAACGAACCAAACTACTCATCCATCCGCTATACCACTTTATCCCACCTAGAACTAGTGCCCAGTTAAAATACTTGACTCTTACTTACCCACACTCAGTCATGCCACACGCATTTCACCACTACTCTCACTGAATCCCTCTGACTACAGCTAAATTTATCTTGTACATCAGAACACTACTCCTAAGATTGGGTTGTATCCATGTGTCGGGTCTTTCATTTAGAATAGGGGCAGCTTCGGTCTCCTTCAACACTGACACTCCAGTGCATATTATTAAAAGATTGGGCAGATGGAAATCCTCAGTCTACAACCGATATATTCCTCATCCCGAGAAAGAAATGAGGAAAGCTTTTAAAAGTTTGGCTTTGTAAATTTGATGCAATAAGTGTGTTTTTCTTTAATACCTTTTCACCCTCTTTGCATGAACCCGATTTACATATATTACTAATATGTTTCTGAACATATATATTATATTATTCACTCACTCACTCTCTGGGCCGGCCTAAGACATCATGCTGCCTAGGTCCAACGATAAATGACTATGGGGGATAATGTATAATAAACACAGGTTACTGGCTATGGGAGGGATAATGTATAATAAACACAGGTTACTGGCTATGGAGAGATAATGTATAATAAACACAGGTTACTGGCTATGGGAGGATAATGTATAATAAACACAGGTTACTGGTTATGGGGGGATAATGTATAAAAAACACAGGTTACTGGCTATGGGGAGGATAATGTATAATAAACACAGGTTACTGGCTATGGGGGTATAATGTATAATAAACACAGGTTACTGGCTATGGGGGGATAATGTATAATAAACACAGGTTACTGATTGTGGGGGGATAATGTATAATAAACACAGGTTACTGGCTATGGGGGAGATAATGTATAATAAACACAGGTTACTGGCTATTGGAGGATAATGTATAATAAACACAGGTTACTGGCTATGGGGGAGATAATGTATAATACACACAGGTTACTGGCTATGGGAGGATAATGTATAATAAACACAGGTAACTGGCTATGGGGGGATAATGTATAATAAACACAGGTTACTGGCTATGGGGGTAATCAGGGATGTATTTACCACAAGGCAAACAAGGCATTTGCCTAGGGCGGCACTTTCAGGGGGGGCGCCAAAAAATGCCACCCCAAGCTCCCAGACACATGCCTTGTTTGCCTTGTGTTCTAGGGCTGTCCACCTTACTGTGAGTGAGTGAGTGAGTGCAGCTGTCAGTGTGTGTCTGTGAGTGAGTGAAAGTGTGTATGTGTCTTTCAATGAGAATGGGTGTGCCTGTGAGTGTGTGTAATTTGATGTGTATCTGAGAGTGTGTGCCTGTCAGTGAGTGGGTGCGTAAGTGTGTCTGTTGGTTAAACAGTGTGTGCCAATGACTGTATGTGTGTTCCAATGACTGTGTATATGTCAGTGAGTGTATATCAGTGCATGTATCAATGAGGGCATGTGTCTGTCAGTCAAAAAAGTAGCCTTTACACGAATTAGGGGGGGCCAATTTAGATTTTGGGGGTGCCCGAATTTAGTCGTGCCTAGGGCAGCACAAATCCAAAATACACCACTGGGGGTAATGTATAATAAACACAGGTTACTGGCTATGGAGGGATAATGTATAATAAACACAGGTTACTGGCTATGGGAGGATAATGTATAATAAACACAGGTTACTGGCTATGGGGGAGATAATGTATAATAAGCACAGGTTACTGGTTATGGGGATAATGTATAATAAACACAGGTTACTGGCTACGGGGGGATAATGTATAATAAACACAGGTTACTGGCTATGGGGGATAATGTATAATAAACACAGGTTACTGGCTATGGGGGATAATGTATAATAAACACAATTTACTTGCTATGGAGGATAATGTATAATAAACACAAACACACACAAAAAAATAATAAAAAAAATAAAAAAATGAATGCAGCTTCAGAATTAATCTAAATTATATGCTGTCTAGGAGGAGGGAGGTTCTGGGAGGGAGGGTATGCTGCTGATTGGCATTAGGACACTAAGAGACATAGGGAAACAGAGACACTAAGCGAACATGGGGTCCCTGAGACACAATGAACACAGTGGCCCCTAGTCTCTCAGTTTCCCCATTTCTTCCAGTCAGTGTCCCCATGTATCCTATTGTCCCTGGTGTCTCTCAGTGTCCCTAGTGTCTATGTCCCAAGTCTCCCAGAGTCCCCTAGTCTCCCAGTGTCCCCTAGACTCCCAGTGTGTCCCCTAGTCTCTCAGTGTCCCAATGTCACCAAGTGTCCCCTAGTGTCCTAGTGACATGGGGACACTGGGAGACATGGGGACACAGACTCTAAGTAACACTGGTAGACATGGGGATACAAACACTAGGCGACATGGGGACACAGAGACTTGGGGACACTGTGCAACTTTGAGAACTAGGAGACATGGGGCACTCCCAGTGTCCCCATGTCTCCCAACCAGTGTCCCTAGGATCTCAGTGTCCCCATGTGTCCCTGGTGTCTCTCAGTGTCCGTAGTGTGCCAGTGACCCTAGTGTCTCAGTGTTTCCTAGTCTCCCAGTGTCTCAGTGTCTCCTGGTGTCCCCATTTCTCCCAGTGTCCCCTAGCATAAAAGTCTCAGGGACTTACTGTGATAGATTTAAGCAGGTTTATTGTAAACCGCAACCTTTCAACCTGTACCCAGGTCTTTATCAAGTCTCCAGTGTTCCCTATATATCACAGTGTCTCAATGCCCCATGTCTCCCAGTGTCCCTGGTGTCTCAGTGTCTGTAGTGTCTCAGTGTCTGCAGTGTCTCAGTGTCCCCTAGTCTCCAAGTGTCCCCATGTCTCACAGTGCCCCCAAGTGTCTCAGTATCCCCTAGAATAAAAGAAAAAATCTCAGCCACTCACGGTGATAGATTTAAGCAGGTTTATTGGACACTGCAACGTTTTGACCTGTAGCCAGGTCTTTATCAAGTCCCCTATATATCACAGTGTCCCTTAGGTATCACAGTGTCTCAGTGCCCCAAGTCTCCCAGTGTCCCCTCATGTCTCAAAGTCACCCATTGTCCTTAAGTGTCTGTGTCCCCAGATCTCCCAGTGTCCACATGTCTCACAGTGCCCCCAAGTGTCTGTGTCCCCTAGAATAAAAGAAAAAATCTCAGGACCTCACGGTGATAGACATAAGCAGGTTTATTGGACACCGCAACGTTTCGACCTGTACCCAGGTCTTTTTCAAGTCTCCAGTGTCCCCTATGTATCACAGTGTCTCAGTGCCCCATTTCTCCCAGTGTCCCTGGTGCCTCTCAGTGTTCTTCGTGTCTCAGTGTCCTTCGTGTCTCAGTGTCCCCTAGTCTCCCAGTGTCCCCATGTCTCACAGTGCCCCCAAGTGTCTCAGTGTCCCCTAGAATAAAAGAAAAAAATCTCAGGCACTCACGGTGATAGATTTAAGCAGGTTTATTGGTCACTGCAACGTTTTGACCTGTAGCCAGGTCTTTATCAAGTCCCCTATATATCTGTCAGGGACCAGGAACCAGACAGAGACAGAAGTAGATGCAAACACACCTTTATTAATAAATAACAAATAATAAACAAAAGCAAAGTCCAGGAATCAAGCAGGGGTCAGTCACCAGAGCGGGTAGTCAGACAAGCCAGGATCAGGAGCACGGAGAGCAGGGGAGTCAGGAACAAGGCCGGAGTCAGGAACCAGGAGCAAACAGGAAACACAGGAACAAGGAGACTTCTGGGAAACAGGAAACCACGCAAGGGCAAGGAGGTTCTGGGCTTAGCTGCTTAAATAGGCAGAACTGATTAGCAGCAGGGTTGATTACTACTCACAGGTGAGTAACCGTGGCAACAAGCAGAAGGAGCTCATAGTAATTGCAGCTGAAACTCAATCACTGAAACAGAAAAGGGTTGCTGTTTAAAACAGCAAAGAAACCCTGACAGTACCTCCCCCTCAACGACTCCCCCCATCTCTGTTGGTGGGTCCGGGCTTCATGGGGAAGCGGGCGTGATAGGAACGAAGGTGCATGCATGGTGCATGGACATCAGAGGCTTGAACCCAGGAGCGTTCCTCTGGACCGTATCCTTTCCAGTGCACCAAGTATTGGATCTGTCCTCTGAAGACCCGTGAGTCAATGATGCTGCGTATTTCATATTCCTCATGATTGTCAATCAGAACAGGACGTGGACGTGGCACTGAGGTGGTGTAGCGATTACAAACCAACGGTTTCAAGAGGGAAACATGGAAAACATTTGAGATGCGCATGTTAGCAGGAAGGTCAAGTGCATAAGCTACAGGGTTAACCCTTCGAAGTATACGAAATGGCCCAACGTATCGGGGTGCCAGTTTTTGTGAGGAAACACGGAGGCGTAGGTTGCGGGAAGACAGCCAGACCCTCTCTCCGACCTGATAGGTAGGTGCAGGAAGGCGTCTGCGGTCGGCCTGGAGTTTGTAGTTCTGCATTGCGCGTTGCAAAGAACTCTGAACCTGCACCCAAGTGGAACGGAGTTCCCTGAGATGTTCCTCCAATGCCGGTATCTCCTGTGGCAAGAACGTATCAGGCAACATGGACGGTTGAAACCCATAGTTTGCCAGGAATGGGGATAGCCGGGAGGAGGCATTAATCGCACTATTGTGGGCAAACTCCGCCCAGGGTAGCAGATCAGACCAGTTGTTCTGGTGGTCAGAAATGTAGCAACGCAGAAACTGTTCCAGTGTTTGGTTAGCTCGTTCCGCTGCACCATTGGATTGCGGGTGGTAGGCCGAGGAGAAGGAAAGCTGAATTCCCATTTGCGTACAAAAAGCTCTCCAAAATCTGGACACGAACTGGCTACCCCTATCTGAGACTATCACTTTGGGTAACCCATGCAAACGAAAGATCTCCCGACCAAAAATTGTTGCAAGTTCCTGGGAAGTTGGTAGTTTTTTCAAGGGAATGCAATGCGACATCTTCGAGAATCGGTCAACAACCATGAGAACGACTGTATTGCCACGGGAGACGGGAAGATCTACGATAAAATCCATGGACAAGTGGGTCCAGGGTCGTTCACCATTAGGTATGGTTTGCAGGAGACCCACTGGAGGGCGTCGTGGGGTTTTATTTTGAGCGCACACAGGACAGGCAGCTACAAAAGCGGTGACATCCGAACGGAGACTAGGCCACCAAAATTGCCGGGATACGGACCAGATTAACTGGTTTTTGCCTGGATGTCCAGCTGCTTTGGGGTCGTGGTATGTACTCAATAGTTTCGTACGGAGGTTAATAGGTACAAAACAACGGCCATTAGGTTTCTCTGGAGGAGCATTACTTTGTGCAGCCAGAATCTCCTCGCCTAGGGGTGAGGTGAGGTTAGTACGGATGGTTGCCAGTATATGGTCCGGAGGAATCACAGGAGTAGGGGTTATCTCCTCTCTAGATGGAGGGGAGAACTGTCGAGACAAGGCATCAGCCCGAATGTTTTTTGTACCGGGCAAGTAAGAAACCACATAATTGAATCTTGATAGGAAGAGAGCCCATCTAGCTTGCCGGGGGGAAAGTCACTTAGCTTCAGAAAGATATGTTAGGTTCTTGTGGTCTGTGAGTATGAGGATTGGCACTGAAGTACCCTCAAGAAGGTGCCTCCATTCTTTGAGAGCTAAAATTATGGCTAGAAGTTCTCTATCACCAATCTGGTAATTGCATTCCGCCGGGTTCAATTTCCTCGAGAAATACCCGCACGGATGCCTGGAGCCTTCTGGGTTAGGACGTTGAGACAGGAGGGCGCCCACTCCTGTCTCAGATGCATCGACCTCAAGAATGAATGGTAAGGAAGGGTTAGGGTGTGCCAGTATAGGAGCAGCAGCAAAGGCGACTTTGAGAGACTCAAAGGCAGTAATGGCTTCCTGTGACCAATGCTGTGGATCAGCATCTCTCCTGGTCATGTCCGTGAGAGGTTTAACCAAGGAAGAAAAGTTGCGTATGAACTTCTGATAATAATTGGCGAAGCCCAGAAAACGTTGTATAGAGCGAAGACCCGTAGGTCGAGGCCATTTTAGTACAGCCGAAAGTTTCTCCGGATCCATAGAGAATCCAGCATCTGAGATAACATATCCCAAGAATGTTACCTGTTTGCAGTGAAACTCACATTTCTCCAATTTGCAGAACAGATTATTTTCTCTAAGTCTCTGTAGAACACGAGAAACGTCTGCGTGATGGTTCTCGAGAGATGTGGAATGGATCAGAATATCATCAAGATAAACCACCACACATTGCTGCAGCATATCTCGCAGGACGTCATTTATAAATTCTTGGAAAACCGCCGGAGCATTGCAAAGACCAAAGGGCATTACTAGGTATTCGTAATGGCCGCTCCTGGTGTTAAATGCGGTTTTCCATTCGTGGTCCTCTTTTATCCGGACGAGATTATATGCCCCTCTCAGATCAAGTTTGGTGAAGACCGTTGCTCCCTTGAGGCGGTCAAATAACTCTGTGATTAATGGAATGGGGTAGGCATTCTTAATAGTAATGCGATTGAGACCCCTATAGTCAATACAGGGTCTCAACTCGCCATCTTTTTTCTTTACAAAGAAAAAGCCGGCCCCGGCAGGAGAAGATGACTTCCGAATAAAACCCTTAGACAGTGCATCGGTAACATACTCCTCCATGGCTTGATTCTCTGCTACAGACAGTGGGTAAATCCGGCCCCGGGGAGGATTGGTACCCGGTTGGAGTTCGATACCACAGTCATACGGACGGTGTGGTGGCAGAACGCTGGCTTGACCCTTGGCAAATACATCTTGAAATTCTTGGTACTCAGCGGGTAAGGAAGAGGCAGAACATGCGCCCAAAACTTTGACCGGTTTCTGGAGACAGGACAATGTGCATTGCTGGGACCATGATAATATCTCAGCTTTGCGCCAATCAATTGTGGGGTTATGCTTCTGTAACCAAGGGTATCCCAAAACAACCTGGTAATATGGAGAGGAAATGACCTGGAATTGGATCGTCTCATGATGTAGAGCCCCTACAGCCAGAGATATGGGCACGGTTTCTTGGGTCACGTGGGTTGGCTGTATTGGTCTGCCATCGATGGCTTCGAAGGCTAGTGGGAAGTTGTGAGACTGTAAGGGTATAGAGTGCTTTGCTGCAAATGCACAATCTATAAACAAGCCTGCGGCCCCATAATCAAGAAATGCCCGGGTCTCAATGGATGAATCAGGCCAGGAGAGGATAATAGGCACCAAGGGTTTGCCCACACATATCTCTGGGTCTGCAGTAAGACCACCCAAGATCTGCCCCTGACAGTATCTTGGGTGCGGACCCTTTGCCGGACGGATCGGGCAAAACTTTAACATGTGACCGTGGTGTCCGCAGTATAGGCACAGGCCCTCCCTCCTCCTAAAGGCTCTCTCCTCGACCGAGAGGCGTGAGAAGCCTAACCGCCTTGGCTCCACACAGACAGAGGACTCAGGCCCAGGAGGCATAGGAGGTGAGGGAGGTTTGGGTGGGCAAGAAAAGCTCGGTGCCAAATATACAGGAGGCCTCCGCAGGCGCTCCCTGGATGAGGATCTCTCTCGGAGTCTGATGTCAATGAAGGTGACAAATGAGATCAGTTCCTCGAGATCTTTAGGTAACTCTCTGGCTGCAATCTCATTTTTAAACACATCGGAGAGACCCTGTGCAAAGGCAGCCACGAGAGTCTCGTTGTTCCAGTCACCCTCTGCTGCCATGGTACGGAATTCACTGGCATACTCGACAATAGTTTTTGTGCCCTGAGCATTAGGCATGAGTAGTTCGGCAGTAGGGTTGGAGCGAGCTGGAATATCAAAAACCCTTTTAAAGGACGCAACAAATTCAGGGTAATTGTAAATAATAGGCCTCTCTGCCTCCCAGAGAGGTTTTGCCCAAGCTAGGGCCTTTCCAGACAGCAAAGAAATCATGAAGTGAACTTTGTCACTGTCTGTAGGAAATGCCTGGGGCAGGATTTTAAGGTATCCTTTAACTTGATTTATAAATTCTCTGCACTGAGCTGGGTTGCCCCCAAAATACTGAGGGAGCGGGACAGACCCAGTCATTTCTCTAGCCGCTACAGGTTTGGAGGCTACAACCGGTGCTAGAACAGGAAGTGAGGCAGAGGCGGCCGCAATCGCAGGCTGGCCGCGTACTGGATCCAGATGGGCATACTGGTCCAAATGGTGGTTCTGCTGGTCCCACTGGGTAAGCAGGTTAGGTATAGGTGTCTTGCCTGTACCATCTGTATTCATGGCCCTTGCGTAATGTCAGGGACCAGGAACCAGACAGAGACAGAAGTAGATGCAAACACACCTTTATTAATAAATAACAAATAATAAACAAAAGCAAAGTCCAGGAATCAAGCGGGGGTCAGTCACCAGAGCGGGTAGTCAGACAAGCCAGGATCAGGAGCACGGAGAGCAGGGGAGTCAGGAACAAGGCCGGAGTCAGGAACCAGGAGCAAACAGGAAACACAGGAACAAGGAGACTTCTGGGAAACAGGAAACCACGCAAGGGCAAGGAGGTTCTGGGCTTAGCTGCTTAAATAGGCAGAACTGATTAGCAGCAGGGTTGATTACTACTCACAGGTGAGTAACCGTGGCAACAAGCAGAAGGAGCTCATAGTAATTGCAGCTGAAACTCAATCACTGAAACAGAAAAGGGTTGCTGTTTAAAACAGCAAAGAAACCCTGACAATATCACAGTGTCCCTTATGTATCACAGTGTCCCAGTGCCCCATGTCTCTTAGTGTCCCCTCATGTCTCAAAGTCACCCAGTGTCCTTAAGTGTCTGTGTCCCCAGGTCTCCCAGTGTTCCCTAGTCTCCCAGTGTCCCCATGTCTCACAGTGCCCTCAAGTGTCTCAGTGTCCCCTAGAATAAAATGAAAAAATCTCAGACACTCACGGTGATAGATTTAAGCAGGTTTATTGGAAACTGCAATGTTTTGACCTGTAGCCAGGTATTTATCAAGTCCCCTATATATCACAGTGTCCCTTATGTATCACAGTGTCTCAGTGCCCCATGTCTCCCAGTGTCCCCTCATGTCTCAAAGTCACCCATTGTCCTTAAGTGTCTGTATCCCCAGGTCTCCCAGTGTCCCAATGTATCCCAGTGTCCAAATGTCTCTCAATGTCCCCTAGTGGCATGGGGACACTGGGAGACATGGGGACGCAGACACTAGGGGACTGGGAGACATGGGGACACAGACATGCCCTCATTTTGGGTATGTTCGCCCCTTTCGGCAGTTCTGGTTATGTGATTTGCATCAGTGGCCCACCCTTTTACCCCGTCCATAGACTTCCTGCTTTACTGGACACTGCTGTTTGGGGGTATTGATTTACTTGAAAGATGAAAGCATGAGATTAGCATAGGGTATGTGTTTTCGAATAGCTGCATCCAGCACCATCTCAATCAGATACATGATGCTTGGGAGGTAGGACTGTTTTAGTGTTTTTGGTTGATAAGATTTTGTAATTAGGCCCATCATAATTGTCAGCAACAGGCCCACTGGGCTCTTAATCTGACCCTGACTATAGATGATTATCTTTGGTTTATGTTTGGATAGTTAAAACTATTTGTCTTTGAATACGTAAAGCAGTGTTCCTTTCCCAAACCATTTCAAACAATTAGAGTAATTTTGATTAAATTGTCACTGAAAAATAAAACTAAAATCATAAAATTAAAAAAAACAATATGGGGCCCACCTGCCGCTCCAAGGGCCTGCTCCTGCCCTGCCCCACCTCAGAAGCGCGGTCCGTTGGACCCGCCTGCCCACCGGAAGCACTCCAATGTCCGCCACCATAGGGCATCCCGTACGCACCCACCTAGCCTGCAGCTGCTCCCAGGATCCAGAACCCCTGCTGGTGGCCACCCCTGGGCTATCACCGTGGGGAGCCGTATACCGCCAAATCACCAAGGGTGGCCACCTGTGACCCTGTGCCCACCCCATCTGAGCCGAACCGGACCCCCTACTTCAGAATGGCTGGCCACACTAACGGCACCAGGGGCGACTGACAGCATTCTGGCAGGACTTTGGGAGACCCCACTCACCGCCATCCGCCAGTCCAGCCGCCGCCAGAACGGAATCTAGTCGCGCTGTCATCCCCCGTGGGTCACCGGACCTCGCTGCCTCCCTGATCCCCCACAGGAGCTACTCCAACGCCTCCATCCAGGAAAACAAAACAGAAACTTATCAGGCCAAAAAAGCAGACACACAGAGTGCACACGATTTCAGCTAGGTGAGAAAATTAGACTGATGAATTCTGAAATGGCTACCTATTTATACTAGTTCAGCCCCTTAGTCCCAACTACCCTATCTCAACACCCTTTCCACCTATGCCCACCTCCTAGCTCTGTCAGGGCCCTTATCCACTAAGCTGCACTCATTCCTAGGGGCTACAGGACTTCTTCTGTGTGACGAAAGCAACTTCGCCACTGGGTCTTCAAGGGGAATACTGGCCAGCCTTTTACACTGTGAAAATTAGTAGAGTCATACCAATGTGAATTAAAGCTTTTTGCCACCCTGTCATCCAACCAAACCACCTTTCCCAGGGATCCTTTACCCCAGAATTCCTTTTCAATTCTTCAGAGAGTTTATTTAATTTTTCTATGGCCATGGTGACTTTGCCATTTGGACCTGTGTTCTCTGGGATATAGGTGCAACAGGTCATGGTGTCGGGTAGTATTTTACATACACCCCCCTTTTCAGCTAGAATCATATCTTAGGCCATTCTGTTCTGGAAAGTCATCTGGGATGTGGCCTGCAATTGTTCGGCCAAGCCCTGGAGGGCATCTCTGGTATAGTTGACAAAGCGTTGTTGGTTGTAATAAATGTAATTAATCCAATTTAAATTCTTATTGGCTGTGACTATGGTAAAGAGAGATTCAAACCCCGCAGCAACCTCATCTCTTGCTTTAAATTCATTAGGTACCCCCCTAGGCACCCCAATGGCATCAATATAAATGTGGGGGTCAAAACTGCCTTTTACCGGGGCTTCGCGCTTGACTTTGGCTGGTGTGTGTGTAGGCCCATGTATGTCAGGGTGAGTGTCAGAGATAATATGTATGGGCATGATGGCTTTAGCCAGAGTACACTCCCCCCACCACTCCATGTCCATTCTGGATCTTAACTGTAAATCCCCACACAACCAGTAAATATCCCCTAATGACCTGGTATGGTGTTGCAATAGGTACGAAGGGACAGTTCTGTAATTGGCACAATAACCTTTGTAAAAGTTACCCATGAACTTACCAATTCCATCATAATTGGCATAGCAGGTGTAGTTTCCTTTATAGATCATAACGCCATCTGGGGGTTTGACATTTTCGATTAGGAGGGGTATTCTACAATGTCACAATAGTCAAAGGTATATGTAGCCACACGGGTACATGACAAATTGTACCAGAAGGTGTACCCGCTGGCATCTTTAGTAATGGCTACTTGTTGGGCCTTAAGGAGACTAATTAAGGTGGTGATGTACCAGAGATACATGGTTGTGCAGAATCTGCTTGTTCTGGTGCAGGAGCAGAAGCAATAGCACGTTTGAGAGTACAGAAGTTGTCATGGGCTTCCATGGTCAAGCAAAATGGGTTAGACTTTAGTGCGTCATAGAGGGGTTGCATGAGTAGAGAGGCCTCTGGGATCCATGCTCGGCAGTAAGAAATGAGGCCTAGGAAAGCATGGAGAGACTTTGAGGTCCTTGGAGGCGGAATATCCAGTACTGCTCTAACTCGGTCATGGGTGAGATGTCTAGTACCTTGAGATAGACAATGGCCAAGGAAGATAACAGAAGATTGACAGAATTGAAGCTTGAGACATGAAGCTTTACATCCTTGTTCTGCTAAATAGCAAAGGAGACTAATTGAGCATTGTTCTGTTATGGGTAGGTCATCTCCACAGAGCAGCAAGTCATCTACATATTGGAGCAGGACGACCTCAGGATGTTCAGATTGCCATGGATCAAGAATAGAACACATGGCCTTTGCAAATTGACTTGGTGAATTTTGTGCCCCTTGGGGCCTGACAGTCCATGTGTACTGTTGTTTTTCATGTGTGAAGGCAAACAGATATTGACAAGTTGGATCCAGAGGTACACTGAAGAAGGAATTAGCTAGATCAATGACTGTGAAGTACTTTGCAGAGGGTGGAACGCCTGAGAGAAGAGTATGTGGGTTGGGCACAACTGGAGTGTCCAAAACTGTGGCTTCATTTACCGCTCCTGGACCATTCTGTACTTTTCTGGTTCGCCGTTAGGTGTCTTTTTCTTGACAGGAAACAATGGAGTGTTGCAAGATGATTCACATTTGACAAGAGCACCTCTCTCCAGGAGTGCCTGAATTTGAATTGTGATAGCTGCAGCTTGTGCTGGTTGCAAAGGATACTGTGATTTTCTTGGTAATTTTGCTCCTGGAATGAGTTTTACCATCACAGGTGGGACTTTTAGATTACCTATATCCTCTGGGCCTGTGGACCACAGTTTTGTAGGAACATCTGTCTTTAGTGAATCTGGAAAATTAGTCCTCAGTTCTTTTGTATCCCCATGGGGTTCTTCAAGATGTAGCATCAGCGGTAGGGAGCACAAAGCTGAGGTGTCTGAATCAGATAGAGGGGTGGATAATCCCACTTGTCCATCTGGAGTGAAGGTGATAGATGCCTGCAGGCGTGAAAGAACATCAGCACCTAACAGGTTAATGGGGCATGTGGAAGACACCACAAAGCCAGCAAGCAAGCTAGGGTAGTTGCCAACCCGTAGAGGAGTTGTTAGAGGACTTTGTCTTGGTAGGCCATCCACTCCTACACAAGAGACATCAATTTTTGACAGAAATGATGAGTCTGGCAGGTCTTGTTCTCGCAGAACACTTCGGGCTGCACCTGTGTCAACAAGAAATGTAGTAGGTTGTCCTTCAATGGGTAGAGTCACAGTGGCAAGTGCCCCCCCCCCCTTGATCCCCTGTAGACACTGCCATCACAGGGGTTAATGACACAGGCTTGCCAATTTCCTAATCTTCCGGCTCCTGTACTATTGGAAGGGCTTTTGGGGTCTTGGGGGCAGGAGCAGACTTGGTCACTTTCTTGGGTTCAGGACATTCACTTCTGAAGTGGCCCTTAGCACCACAATTAAAGCAAATTCCATCTTCGGGCTTGGTGCCTCTTGGTATTGGTCCAGGGCGAGACACCATGAGAGGAGCTGAGTTGGGTTTTCTAGGATTCTGTGCAGATTCCAGACCTCTGGCCACTAGGAGTAATTTGTCCAATGGAACAACTCTATATTCAGGGCGTGCTGCAATGATACCCTTGCGTATAGAGTCTTTGATGCCCAGGACAAAGGCACCAGAAAGCATTTGAGAATGAATCTTATTAGTAAGATCAAATCCCAAATCCGTGAACACTTGAAAGAGTCTAGCATGAAACCTTTCCACTGATTCTCCTTTTTCCTGAACAATATCAGTGAGGCCAGCAGCCTGATCTGCAAGCTTGTCCTTAGCCCAGGCCTTCAGCTGGTTACAGAATGAGATCCCAGAAGCATAATCAGTATCAGTTTCAAGCAAATCTGTGCTGAGGTGGCGGGCGATGCTAGGCCAATAAGCATCCCCGGCTTTTATGGCACAAATGCTTAGTAAATCTCGCCAAGTGGCGGAATAAGTCTTCTGGATTTGAACCAACCCTCGGCAAAAAGGCATTGGTTGTTTCTCTGGGTCTGGGAGTGATTTCATTAAAGCACTAGCCTGAGTGGGATTAAAAGAGACATATTTTATGGGAGACTTTTCTCCCCGACCCATATGTCCAAAAGGATCTTTGAGGGAACTTCGAGGCTGGGGCTCTGCGGCATCTTGTGGAAATCGAACACTAGGACTGCTATCCACATCATACTCATCCTCATATGAGACTTGGGGCCCTGTGGGAGGGGGAGCCGTTTGAGGCCTCAGGACCGGGGGATATGAGGGAATCCCGGACGCTGGGGAGGCCATTGGGTTATGGGCATGTGATGAAAAATCATTAGGGAGTACTGGCATTAAGGGCGCTGGGTTACTGGGGGCCGCCATATTGGAGGCCTGGAAGGAAGCTGCGTTAGGATTAAGGAAAGTAGTGGTGGCCATGTTGGATGTGGGCACATCCGGGACAGGCTGGGTTGGGGTAGGCGCGAGTGGGTCTGGGGTGTGGTTAAGGAAGGGACGTAGGGATTGATTGGATAGGGCAGGGCCGTGGGATAGGGGTAAAGGTATGGCCAGACCATCTGGGCAGGATTTAGGGCGGAACCTGGGAGGAGTGGGATAGTTGGGTAGGGATTGGGAAAGGAGGCAGGATATCCGGGATATGGATGCGGAGGTGGAGAGGCGGAAGTCTGGGCAGCGGGAGGAGTAGGCGGAGAAGGTGTAGTGGGTGGAGGGATGGGTGGAGTGAGAGGAACGGAAGCAGGTATAGTAGGAGGGACTGGAGCGGGTGTAGTAGGATGGGTGACAGCAAGAGAGGAGGGGTTAGTGTCGGAATGTCGGATGAGAAAGATGGATTAGAAAGGGAAGATAGAGTGGGAATGGATGAGGATGATGATAGTTGTAGAGATGATGGGGGGAGAATAAGGATCCATCAAAATTCAGGACTGGGTAGACAGGGGCTATGACAGGGTGGGGGTCGGGAGGGTTAGGGGTGGGGACCATGGTCAGCTGTACATCACTCATTGCTGACTGAACCATGGGAGTGGACATCCTCTGGGCGCCATGGCAGGGCGCTGGCTGAGGGAACCCCCCAGCAACATAATTTTTATGATATACATACAGTTTTAAACCTTTGTGATCAATTTCTTCCTCAACCCATCCCTCCTGCTGAATAGCTCTTGCTACTCTGTACCAAGCTTCTGCTGTACGGAGCAAATCATGGTCTAACAGCTTGCCTTTCTTTTCTGTCAATAACCTACGCCAGCTCTCTGGCTGCAATCTGCCACATGAAGGTACGGCAATACCACATACCTTAGCAATATTTTCAACTTTCTTAATCATTTCTTCACCCTCTCTATCTTCCACCAGATCACATGCTAACCAACCCTTACTGGGTTTATCTAACTTCTGACCCATCCTCCCTATATAAGGCGTCCCAGATATAGAGTAAGAGGGAAAAGAAGGTCTACAGTGCTCGACTGCTACGTAAGAGTGGGTTCCTTCGTACGTCTTCCCAAAACGTAGACTAGTCACTTATTCCGCCTACCCGAGGTAGCCACAGATTGGAGCGAGGTGAGAAGTGTGTGACCAATCACTTCTCTCACAAAGAGAAATAGGAGGGGAAAGTGTAAATAACACAGAAAGTAGAGTAAAAGTGAAAGCAAGAGTAGACACAGAGATTTGTGTGACAGTCAACAAAGACAATTTGCAATTTAAAATACAGTGCATGCATCAAAGTTCAAATTAAATTCAACAGTAATCCCTTTCCTTTACTCATGTGGGCAAAGCCACCTCCCTCAACCTCGTAGTGTCCCCGCTCGGAGAACGATTTTCGTAAATCTCACTACCAGCGGCCACAGGAAACAGCAACCAACTCCGACCCGAATCCTGTGTAGCCTCCTTAGTTACAGTGGTCCGCAACCACCTCTTCCCTCACTCCCGTAGTGCCCCTACGGACCCACCCGTAAGTCCCACTACCACGTGGTGCTGGAGACAGCAATGCCTGCTTGAATCCACCCGCCACGAAAATAAAGACTGGAACACTACCAGCATCAGCGCTCAAGGCTGAAGTGTCCTGTCCTCTGCAAGCAGAGAAAATAAGTGTCCAATGAGGCTAGCTAAGCTGTCAAAGCAACACTATGGGGAATCCCCAGGAAGCAGTGAGTCTACACCGACTTCCACAGATCCCCCCCTCCTCTTTTTCCTTACTGCCGCAGCTACCCGGCACCTAAAAGAGGTAAACAGGCAAAAGAAGACCCCCAGGAAAACTTCCACAGGTCCACCCCCCTTTTTCCTTACAGCCACAGCCACGTGGCTCCTAAAAGAGGTAAACAGGCAAAAGAAGACCCCCAGGAAAACTTCCACAGGTCCACCCCCCTTTTTCCTTACAGCCACAGCCACGTGGCTCCTAAAAGGGGTAAACAGGCAAGCACTCTACCCGGGCACTAAGCCAAAAACGAAACAATGCAAACACACCCAGGCAACAGATAGTCACGTGCAGGTAAAATAGGTATTAACAAATAAGATATAGGTTCTCTGGGCAAGATATTACCTGTCTTTGATGTCCTCTCGGCAGCCAATCTCAGACGCTGGGGCAGGTCAATCACAGGGGCTGGAGACCGGCCAGGTGCTGCAGCAGACTCTACCGTGTATTCAGAGGTGATCAATCTCCTTCCTTCCCCCAGGATTCATCCACCCCGCGTCTTCTTGGACGGCTGCCCTAGCAGGACATAACCCAAAGCCCCACGTTGGGCGCCAAATTGTACTAGATTAATTTATGCAAACCAATAAGTTTGAATGACTATCTGTTCCTGTCCAAATTAGAGATGATTAAATTGCATATACGCAGAAGTAAATTCACACTGACACACGAGGTTCAGGTTAAATGAAAGAACTTCGAGAAAATTTAATGGCATCTGGTTAAAAAGCGGGTACGCAGACCCTTATAAAGGCAATATTACATCATCATAGAATATCAAGATAACAACAAATAAACATTATTAATTGGGTTAGGTGTTAAGTGGTTAGGTCAATACCATCCCATCAATATTATTAATTGGTCTAGGTGTTAAGTGGTTTGTTAAATGTCCTCCCATCGAGAGGTGGCATCATCTTAGACACGGGTGTGGACTTGATGGCTCGGGCGCCATTTTGAGTAGCACGAGGCTTTACTCGATGGGAAGGAACTTTGTCGGCCATTTTGAATGGTTAATACTGTTATATCTAAGGTTATGTTCAAGGCTAGTGAATAGACATTTTATTAGTACAATTCTCATGATCTAACTATGGCATACAATGTTTCATACTACAGGAACTTAACTATTCCAGTGCTATTCATTTCCTTCTAGAAAAGCATTATTTTTCTAATATTCTAAATGCTGTTAGGAAAATCAATCATTTAGGAGTTTAATGGGAAGTTTAATAAGGATTTTAATAATTCTATAACACAAACACACTGCATTATATACACACACACACACACACACTGCATTCATTATATACACACACTGTAAATATGCAATTAATATAATTTTTTGGGGATATAATTTTATTTAGAAATTTACCAGTAGCTGCTGCATTTCCCACCCTAGTCCTATACTCGAGTCAATAAGTTTTCCCAGTTTTTTGGGGTAAAATTTGGGGTCTCGACTTATACTCGAGTATATACATTAGTTATTTGCATGAACGGCCCCGTTCGTGCATTCGAACGGAGACTTAGCATTGGAAATAGACCGACCACACAGCCTAAATCCGTGGAACAATTTTGGGCATGAAAGCCATGCTTGCGGTCGGTCAAAAGAGACTTCCATAAAACTTTTGAACCCCTGCTGTGATCTGGGTGATTTTTGGATATGTTGTTCACCCATATCAGAGCTTCCCATGGATGTATAATTTGTGGGGATATGTTTGAGTTTTGGGATGTTTATTAACTTTGGGTGAAAAATTATATTTTCTGCCTGTGGATAACTAAGTTATTCCATTAGCTAGCTTAATTATATCACAGGCAGAGGGGAGGGATTGCTGACTGTATGTGGGAGTGTTACTGTGTTAATTAATGTTCCTATTGGTTTGTGTCCCTTTTGTCCCTGTGTTCCATCAGGTCCAGGGGAGTGCCTCTGTCCTGAAAATGTGTGCTTAATAAACCAGACCTTCTTACCCTCAACTCGCAGCCTTGTCTCGTGTTGTAGGTTACAGCTGTACCTGCTATATCACTGCTTGTTTCAGAGAAAATGCAGTGTTTACATTACAGCCTAGTGATAACTTCACTGGCCACTCCTTAGATGGTTTTTAGAGAGCCTTCCTGGGTCATGGCTGCCTAAAAAGCATCCAAACATTCAGTGTCTCCACCCTCTGCATGCAGACACTGAACTTTCCTCATAGAGATTAATTGATTCAGGAGATGCTGATTGACCAGGCCTGTGTTTGAATTGTGCTGGCTCTGCCCCTGATCTGCCTCTTTGTCATTCTTAGCCAATCCTATGGGGAAGCATTGTGATTGGATCAGGCTACCACTTTTGCTGATGTCAGCAGTCAGTGGGCAAGTCAAAAGGAAACAAAGACAAAGCCTGCAGCTTCAGACTTGAATACAAGTAAGATTTTACTATATTTAGAGAGCATGAGGGTGGCTAGATGGTGATACATGTGTTCCTGGCCCTATAGTGCTCCTTTAAATTGTGCACTCTTTTTTATACTGTCACACACAGACATACTGACACGCAGACACACTGACAGACATAATGACACACACATACACTGAAACAGACACCTGTTGACAGACATAATGACACACAGACACACATTGACAGGCATACTGACAAAGTAAGAGGCATACTGACACAGAGACAGACATTGATACACAGACACCGCACATATGCTGACATACATACTGACACACTGACAGACATATTGAAACACCAACACCCATTAACAGACATACTAACACACACAGACACATACACTGACAGACATACTGACACATAAAGATGCATATACTTACAGAAATAATGACACATAGATACAACCTAACAGGCATACTGACACAGACACATACATTGACAGACATACTGACACACACACTGACAGACACACATGCAGATATACACTGGCAGACATACTGACACACACAGGGATACATACACTGACACACAGACATACTGAAACACAGCCAAATATTGATAGAAATACTGAGATATACATGAACACACACTGACAGACGTGTGTGGCTCCTTTCTTTGCGGGAGGAAGTATCTCGCGGCTGTCATTTTCTCACATTCTGTCGAATAGCAAGGGGGCCCAGTCACCCTGTTAAAGGGCCGCAATGCCCTATCGGGCCCCTGCTGCTAAATGCCCATGGTGTGGTTCCAAATGCATGGGCCACCTGATGGGCCTCCTTAGCGTGCATTCTCGAGAAAAAAAATTATAATTACAGGCAACAGGGCCCACGGGGCAGCTGCTCTGGACCCCCCAGGACAAACTTGTCCTGAGGCAACTGCCCCGTATTAACATAGTAATATATCATAGCTCTTAAAAACCCATCGCAAGTTGGCTCTTCTCCTTAATTACTGCTGCTGGATGGCGGCTGTGCCTTGCAGGCTGCTGCAGCTTGTTGACAGGCAGGCTGGCTGCTGTCAGGCCTCTTTCTTCCCCCAGCAGGCATCTTTGTGTGTCACTTTTCCCCTTGCCCAGAACTTCTCTGTGACTTTTTGTCCCCACATCCTTCTGTGTGTCTATTTGTTCCTCCCAGACCCTCTGTGTTTCTCTTTGTGCCCTTATTATCCCCTCTGTGTATGTGCCATCTTTAGCCCCCTTCAGTGCACTATTTTGTACCCTTCACCTTGTGTGCCCTTATTTAGCCCCCATCATTCTCATGATTTCTTTAGCCCCCCTCAACTCCTGTGCACTTCACACCCCCTCCTCTCTTTTGCCCCATAACCTTCCTTTTCTGTTCTTTTGCTCCCTCGCATTATGTGCCTTCTTTTGCCCCCTCCCCTCCTTTGCCCTGTTTTGCCATTCTCCCTTCCAGTGCACTCTTTAGCCCCCCTCATGTGCTTTTTTAGCACCCCTCTCCTCCTGTGCTTTCATTTTGTGCCCTCACCTTCTAAGCACACTTTAGCCCCCTCCCCTCCATAGCCACTCTTCCCTCCCCTCCACGGCTACTCCACTCTTTAGCAACCCTCTCCTCCACAGTACCGCTCTCTTCTTTAGCCCCATCCCCTCCTCTTTATCCCCCTCCCCTTCACTTTTTAGCCCCCCAACCCTCCTAAGCCACCCTCCCCTTCACTCTTCAGCCCCTCTCCCTTCCAGTCTCTAGCTCCCCCTTCCGTGGGCCTGCTCAGCCTTACCTGAGGCAGACGGTCTGCGTCAAAAGAGCCTCTGCTTCATGTACCTGGTCTGACAGCACTTACTCTCAGTCCGGGTAGGGGAACAGGCTCCTCTACCAAAGTCTGCCTGCTTGACCACTCCACATGCTGTAACAGGGAGGTCACCGGGAGATCGCATCCCCCTTAAAGTGGTACCTAGGGCGGTCCGCCCCACGCTTAGTACGCCACTGATGTTATCATCAAAGATTAGTCAATTCATAGCAACTGAGTTTAACCTCCTTAAATAAAGAAATGTGCAAATTCTTGATATTTATGTTTTTTAAAAAAAAAATAAAAATTGCCTAAATGCATTATTGTCAACTACAAAAATATTTTAGAATTTGTTTGAATGAATAACTAAACAATACTGATTCGTATTTATTTGGAAGTTCTGAACAAGTACAACCACATTCAAAAACAGAGAAACATGAGAATATGCAATATTAGGTAAGAGGTACTGATGACTAAGGAAACACATGCATGGCTATTAGCTACAGTGAGAATTTACAGAAATTCCTAGTGAATTGCTGGAAATTCCTAATGAATTTCCAATTGAAGAATAAAATAGAAAACCTGTAAACAGAATTGATTTGAAGATTTTTTTCTAATTTTTCTATTTTGAAATTCACTTGCAATTCACTTTGAATTCTTGGCAATTTGCACTTTACTGAATAACCTGTTAGTAAAGATTTTAAGAAGTAAAAAGTGAAAGCAGCATGACATGTCAAAATTCTATTAATTTAAAATATAGATAGACTACAATTACATATAAAGTGTTCATCCGTATCAAAAGTTTAAGGCTCCTTATTAGCCTTTTATCGGTTTGGATTAATTTCATACCTGTCATTAAAGTCATATCAGAGACGGTAAATATCAAATTGAATAATAGTGATTTTTGAAAAATGTCACAAGTCAATCACACTTTCCATTGCAATTATTGGATTCTAAGATTCAATACCATCTACTGAAGACATACAGGGTTATTCACTAAAGTTTGAATTGCCCCAAACCGAATGGGGCAAAATAATTTGCTGCTGTACACTACTACGCAAACTGCAAAATCCAGATATTACCGATGGAATTGATCAATGACTAAATTTTGTAAATGAGGCCCCAAACAGCCTTACTGTGCTCCGAATTTCAGTTGAACTAAATGCCACCGGACTGCTGAAATCTGAACACAATTAATCAAATCAGGGCCTGGGCTTCAAGTCCAAGCCTGGATTTTAACAAAAAATGGCCGAAAGATTTGCCCACTTGCAGCAGTAGCAGCCAGTTAGCAATATTAATAAACTCTTGGCGATAAGAGGGTTAGTTAAGTGATGGAAGGCCCCAACCCACAGTGTGAAATAACAGGAAGGACATAGCTCCCTAGGTGACCTCCTCCTCAGTGAGGTCTTGGTCATATTGTAACACCTTGCAGTATTTGCGCTCAGCGGCCATGCATCTGTGTACCTGACTCCTGCAACATGTGGATGGACGCCGACCGCTGCAGATCCATGCCCAATTATAGCCTCATGTCCACCCACACACGATGTTGGCGTGCGTGTAATGTCACATGGGAGACGCGTGCGCACATTCTGGGGTCAAAGGCCGATTCCGGCCAATCAGAATTGTAAAGGGCTTATTTAAATGCAATTTTACTTTTCTTCATTTCCCTGTCGTGGTTTCCCTTAGTGGTTGTCCGAGAGTGTGTTCCTGAGTGTTTATTTCTGGTTATTGACTTTGGCTTTGTTTTGACTTCCCTGTATTCTGGTATCCCTGACTTCTGGCTTTCCATTATCGCTGTGTCTCATTCTGTTGTCCGCGACCTAGGCAAGTATTCTGACTATTCTTTGGTACGGCCATTCTGAGGCCCGGTAAGATGTTACCTTTTAGTCCAAGGTGTGATACAATTCAACGTGCTGGATCAACTAGTAATCCTGACACATATTCCTAAGTGTGCAAAATGTACACAATCTCTATAAAAGCTGTCAATGCATTGGAAAGCTTATAAAAGGACTTTCCCTACTAGGAACGCTCATTCTGTTGTGAGCCGTCCATGGGTCAAGAAATATATTTGTTGCGGCATTTTTTTAATTTATTTTTTCGCAACTATGTCCACCCCTACATTGTTTCACAGGCCCAATGAAACTAGCCTAGTCACTTTAAGATATAGTATAGATAGCAGATGGGAGCGTATGGAGGCACATAACCTCCATTATAGCCCTTATTGCCCCCCACAGATTTTTTATTAATTGTATTTATTTTTGACTATTTTCATGTGGCACCTGGCTAGCAAGCACTAGCAAGAAAAAAAAAGTGAACAGTGTCCTCACACAATAGCAAAACTCCCTATTAACAAGTAGAACCACATTCCAAGACAGAGAAACCTGAGAATATGTAACAATGCTAACTTTGCAAATTATTTGGGGTAATCCCAGAGAAGAATCAAGTTCAGTCACTGAAAAGTCCAATCAAATATTTATATGAAAGTTTTACAATAAAACATCAACTTTTTTTCTGCAAAGCTAAATAAAAGCTTAGTTTTATTTTTATCCTGGAAACAAGTTGATAATAAGCTTTTTAAAGTCTGGTCCATAGTCCAAAGGAAGCAGGCGAGCAACCAGGCTTCTCCAGCTCATAGTGGCGAGGTTGGTTTTGCCACAACGCCCTACTTTTTTTTTTACTTACCCGGTCGCCGGCGATCCCACGCCTGCGATCGCGGTTGGGGGGACTCCCAGGGAGCCCCCCGCGGCTCATCCAATGTCGTGCAGCCCCCCCCCCCCCCACCGGCCATGTGAGAGTGAGGTCCTTGCCAGGACCTCACAATCACATGGCCGGGTTAGCTGCCTGGTGCATTGCCAGCAGGGGGACTGCCTGTAATGACAGTTAGTACCCCTGCTGGCTGGAAATAAAATAAAATAAATAAAATAAGTGTAAAAAAAAAAAAATATATATATATATATATATACTTAGATCATATATATATATATATATATATATATATATATATATATATATGATCTAAGTATATATATACACATATAGACACACACACACACACACATACACTGTCTAGGTGTATTTTACTATTAATATATATATATAATTATATATATATATATATATATATATTAATATCAAATTACACGTAGACTGATACTGATGAAATATATATATATATATATATATATATAATTATTGTTATATATATTTATATATAATATAAAAAATATGTAAACACGTAAAAAAATAACATTTAAAAATAATTTTAAAAAATAATCAAAAAAATATATAGATGTGTGTTATTTCGTTCGAACTGTATTGTGATATTAATATATATATATATATATATATATATATATATATATATATATATATATATATATATTTATATCAAAATACACGTAGAACGAAATAATATATATCTATATACATAAATATATACGTATTTATCCCTATATATACCTATATATAAATAAAAATATTTGTAAAAAAATTATATATACATATATATATATATATATATATATATATATATATATATATACACACACACATACGTATATATATATACATATTAATTCTACATATATATTTATGTAATATTTTTACATAATTAGGTATCTTAATTAATTACAATTAGCGGGACCTGGCTAACAACCCATGCCGAAAGTATAGGGAATTTAATTTGCTTGCACTATATTATAAAACCTGTACTGTTTTACTCGGGAGACTTTGCTGAACACAAATATTAGTGTTTCAAAACAGTAAAATGTATTACAACTATGATATCGCCAGTATACTATTTCAAATGGTGTGCCATTATGGGTGTAAATTAAATTTCTGGGCTACCATACAGTCTCGAAGGCAACGTAACCAATCTGGCGAATTTCAATTTCAAATGTAACGTGCTATATTTGACCCTGTAACTTCCCAAAACACCATAAAACCTGTACATGGGGGGTTGTGTTTTACACGTGAGACTTTTCTGAATACAAATATGTGTATTTTATTGCAGTAAAAGCAAACAGTATTATGACATTGACAGTTAAAATGTCATGTAGAACTAAAAAAATAACAAAATGTCTTATTTTCTCCCATTTTTTTCATATTAAATTATGTTTCATAGCTAAATATTTGATATTAAATGAAAGCCCTGTTTCCCCTGAATAAAATGATGTATAATAAGGGGGTTGCATTTAATATGAAAGAGGTGAATTACGGTTGGACAGACATATAGCGCAAATGCCAGGTTTTGTATACATTTTGTTTTGTTCACAACGTGTACATTTGTCTCAGTCCTTAAGGGGTTAACACCTCCAGTGACAGTCACTCAGGCTGCCACTAAAGCACTTCCTATCTCTTACTTGCAATGCGTTGAGGTTCTGAACATTCCCCAAAGAGATGCATAGATTCAAGTACTGATATAATCTGAAGAAAATCATTAATTGGGAATGACAACGAGTAACTGTATTGCATTCTGGATAACTTTTAAAAGTTGAATAGGTATGAAAGATAAGCTATTCCTGCCTGCTCCTTTAGATATTCTAAAAAATAATATGCCTCATTTGAAATTATCGAGCTGGGCAAATCTTAAAAACCTTTAAAGTGTCCAAATTTTTAACTGAAGATGGAATAAAAACTCCAACCCAGTTACTTAATGAATAGTGATGTCCCGAACAGTTCACTGGTGAATAGTTCCTGGCGAACATAGCTTGTTCGCGTTCGCCACGGATGGCGAACATATGCGATGTTCGGTCCGCCTCCTATTCATCATCATTGAGTAAACTTTTACCCTGTACCTCACAGTCAGCAGACACATCCCAGCCAATCAGCAGCAGACCCTCCCTCCCAGACCCTCCCACCTCCTAGACAGCATACAATTTAAATTAATTCTGAAGCTGCATTCTTTTATGTGTGTTATATTTGAGCATGCTAGGCTGAACTTGCGTATATAATGGCTAGTTGCACTGAGGGTATAAGTATATAGCAGTACATTGTTGAAAGATGGCTGTCATGTTTAGGGTTTAGCTTGCACGTTATCAACTGTGTATTTATATCAGCAGCTCCACCACTAGTTATAAATCAAGTGTGAGTCGCCCCATGAGATGAGACTAGTGAATAACATAATACGTGAACGGTTAAGGTAAAGGCATGTAAGGAACTACGACAATAAACTCTTTAGGAGGTGAAATAATGACATGTTTAAATGCTTGCTGCTTTACCATTAGTTAATGTGCAGAGAGCAGTTCATGTGATCAAAGGCATGGTGTAGAGGATCGGCTCTAGTGGGACATACTTGGCAGACTGCTGTTTACTGCTTGTGCTCAACCGATCCCTTCTGGGCGCCAGGTGCAGACCCTGGGAGTCCCTGATACCTGGAACAACAAAGGCAAGTCTCTGGTTGAGTGCCGGGTTCACGGCTTGAGGTGGTGGAAGCTTGTTTTGTCGGGTGGTCGGATCTGTCCCAGTGGTGCTTCACGTCCGGTGCGGGATTGTGGTGGCTTAAGGTGGAGGCGAGTGCTTGACGTGGGGCAGGCTCTGCATTTCTGTTTGTGCCTCCGGTCCCGTCTTCGACGCCTTTTGCATGGTGGATTTTAATGGGGACTGCTTCGCTTGGCTGTGGTGGAGCTTGTTGGGGCTGTGGTGGAGCTTGTTGGGGCTTCCTGCTTGTTATTTGCTTCCAAAATTGATTAAAGAATCTGTCCAGCTTAGACTCAATATCCTGCCATGCTTTGCTGGACACGCGGCTGCCGCCATATTGGGAGAGTCGCAGATGAGTATGTCAGCCTGGGCGGCTGTGCTCTGTGTGTCCATTAGCTCCAGAAAGCCTCTCAGGGGTGGACCGGGATAATCCACACCGGTCCGAGGGGTGGGGTAACGGAGCTCCTGCTGGGAAGTAGCTGCTCCTGGGCATCCCAGGATCGAGAGATCGGCCGCCTCTCCCGCCCGGTGAGCACCAGGCCACACTTGCCACGCGGAGGTAAGTAAGACTCGTAAGTAAGAGGTCGGTCAGGTAGGAGCAACATTGCTGGGTCATCCCCTTCTGGGGTGAAATTCGCTTGCTGATAGCTGCTTAAAGTGAGATATTGAGGGAGCTCACACAAAGTGCATCTTTCCTCCATCACAGCTAGGCCCCGCCCCCCGGAAGCTGCATTCTTAGGGAGAGGAGGTACAGTGTAGCTGCTGCTAATTTAATAGGGAAATCGATAGCTAGGCTAGTGTATTCAGTGTCCACTACAGTCCTGAAGGACTCATCTGATCTCTGCTGTAAGGACAGACAGCACCTGCTTTTTTTTTTTTGTGTAATCTAATTGCAGTTGCCTGCCTGCCAGCGTGTGTGTCAGGCTCACAGCGTATACTGTGACCACTTGCCCAGTGCCACCACTCATATCTGGTGTCACAATAGCTTGCATTTAAAAAAACAACAACTTTTTTGACTGTAATATAATAGCAGTCAGTTTCCTTCACACGTGTGCATTTCAGGGCCTGCCAGGGCACAGTGTCACACCAGTGCAACTCATATCTGGTGTAACAGTAGTGTACATTTAAAAAAAAAAATACAGGGGGCTTGTTGTCACCTTTCGCGGACCCTTGGTGTTGTACGTGGCTGGGTGGAGGAAGAGACCTTCAATGACATCAGTGAGGACAAGGAACGGGACATGGCTAGCTTGGTATCCAACCTTGTGCAAATGGGGAGTTTGCGGTTGTGCAAATGGACTGTTTGCGATTATTTGCGGTGCGTTAAACGGGGAGTTTGGTCTGTCACTGTGAAGCGGGTGTAACCCTTACACTATCTGATCGATACAACATCATACCTGATGTTTTAAAGCAGGTTATTCCAAACAATTTAGGAATGTTAGGTGATTTATGCCCTTTATGGATTAAAACTATGTAATTTTCCATGGGAGTTTTGCCATGGATCCCCCTCCGGCATGCCACAGTCCAGGTGTTAGTCCCCTTGAAACAACTTTTCCATCACTATTGTGGCCAGAAAGAGTCCCATTGGGTTTTAAAATTCGCCTGCCTATTGAAGTCTATGGCGGTTCGCCGGGTTCGCCCGTTCGCGAACATTTGCGGAAGTTTGCGTTTGCGAACGGAAAATTTTATGTTCGCGACATCTCTATTAATGAATATGCATTTAAATGATTCAGAGTTTTTGAATTCTTTAAGAATATGGCATTATTTAAGAACTCATATTTACGATAATACTAATGAATCATTCCAGAATATTGTTTTGATTCTTAATTGCGAAATAATTCAAAAAGCTATGAGTAAATGGTACAGCATATTAGAAAATTTGGAAAAAATTTGGAAAAAATGTTTAAATTACATCCCTTTGGCGCATTGCGAAAATAACTGAACTTATTTATGATTTAGAACATTGGATAAGTAGCATATGTGGAGTGTGTAAGATAACCCACTGACTAAATATGATCTAATTACATTATAAAATTATGATGCGTTGGTATATGGACCTACCAAAGTCTGCCTGCTTGACCACTCCACATGCTGTAACTGGCAAGTCACCGGGAGATCGCACCCCCCTTAGAGTGGTACCCAGGGCGGTCCGTCCCACGCTTATTACGCCACTGATGTTATCATCAAAGATTAGTCAATTCATAGCAACTGAGTTTAACCTCCTTAAATAAAGAAATGTGCAAATTCTTGATATTTATGGTTTTAAAAAAAAAATTGCCTAAATGCATTATTGTCACCTACAAAAAATATTTTAGAATTTGTTTGAATGAAGAACTAAACAATACTGATTCGTATTTATTTGGAAGTTCTGAACAAGTACAACCACATTCCAAAACAGAGAAACATGAGAATATGCAACAGATTCTAACTTTTCTAATTAGAAGGGTTAGTCCCAGAAAAGAATGAGCTAAAGTCACTGAAAATTCCATAGTTTAATACTTATGCATAGGTATTTTGAATATTTCTTAGTCAGCTATGAGAATCATGTGTTTATTATAGCCTGGAAAATCTGGTAGGAAGAAACCATGACAGTTGGTGGAAAGATAATATTAGGTAAGAGGTACTGATGACTAAGGAAACACATGCATGGCTATTAGCTACAGTGAGAATTTACAGAAATTCCTAGTGAATTGCTGGAAATTCCTAATGAATTTCAAATTGAAGAATAAAATAGAAAACCTGTAAACAGAATTGATTTGAAGATTTTTTTCTAATTTTTCTATTTTGAAATTCACTTGCAATTCACTTTGAATTCTTGGCAATTTGCACTTTACTGAATAACCTGTTAGTAAAGATTTTAAGAAGTAAAAAGTGAAAGCAGCATGACATGTCAAAATTCTATTAATTTAAAATATAGATAGACTACAATTACATATAAAGTGTTCACGTGTATCAAAAGTTTAAGGCTCCTTATTAGCCTTTTATCGGTTTGGATTAATTTCATACCTGTCATTAAAGTCATATCAGAAACGATAAATATCAAATTGAATAATAGTGATTTTTGAAAAATGTCACAAGTCAATCACACTTTCCATTGCAATTATTGGATTCTAAGATTTAATACCATCTACTGAAGACATACAGGGTTATTCACTAAAGTTTGAATTGCCCCAAACTGAATGGGGCAAAATGATTTGCTGCTGTACACTACTACGCAAACTGCAAAATCCAGATATTACGGATGGAATTGATCAATGACAAAATTTTGTAAATGAGGCCCCAAACGGCCTTACTGTGCTCCGAATTTCAGTTGAACTAAATGCCACCGGACTGCTGAAATCTGAACACAATTAATCAAATCAGGGCCTGGGCTTCAAGTCCAAGCCTGGATTTTAACAAAAAATGGCCGAAAGATTTGCCCACTTGCAGCAGTAGCAGCCAGTTAGCAATATTAATAAACTCTTGGCGATAAGAGGGTTAGTTAAGTGATGGCTGGCCATCGCTGTTCAGCTACCAGAAAAGGCCCCAACCCACAGTGTGAAATAACAGGAAGGACATAGCTCCCTAGGTGACCTCCTCCTCAGTGAGGTCTTGGTCATATTGTAACACCTTGCGGTATTTGCACTCAGCGGCCATGCATCTGTGTACCTGACTCCTGCAACATGTGGATGGACGCCGACCGCTGCAGATCCACGCCCAATTATAGCCTCATGTCCACCCACACACGATGTTGGTGTGCGTGTGATGTCACATGGGAGACGCGCGCGCGCATTCTGGGGTCAAAGGCCGATTTCGGCCAATCAGAATTGTAAAGGGCTTATTTAAATGCAATTTTACTTTTCTTCATTTCCCTGTCGTGGTTTCCCTTAGTGGTTGTCCGAGAGTGTGTTCCTGAGTGTGTATTTCTGGTTATTGACTTTGGCTTTGTTTTGACTTCCCTGTATTCTGGTATCCCTGACTTCTGGCTTTCCATTATCGCTGTGTCTCATTCTGTTGTCCGCGACCTAGGCAAGTATTCTGACTATTCTTTGGTACGGCCATTCTGAGGCCCGGTAAGATGTTACCTTTTAGTCCAAAGTGTGATACAATTCAACGTGCTGGATCATCTAGTAATCCTGACACATATTCCTAAGCGTGCAAAATGTACACAATCTCTATAAAAGCTGTCAAAGCATTGGAAAGCTTATAAAAGGACTTTCCCTACTAGGAACGCTCATTCTGTTGTGAGCCGTCCATGGGTCAAGAAATATATTTGTTTCAGCATTTTTTTAATTTATTTTTTCGCAACTATGTCCACCCCTACATTATTTCACAGGCCCAATGAAACTAGCCTAGTCACTTTAAGATATAGTATAGATAGCAGATGGGAGCGTATGGGGCACATAACCTCCATTATAGCCCTTATTGCCCCTCACAGATTTTTTTATTAATTGTATTTATTTTTGACTATTTTCATGTGGCACCTGGCTAGCAAGCACTAGCAAGAAAAAAAAGTGAACAGTGTCCTCACACAATAGCAAAACTCCCTATTAACAAGTAGAACCACATTCCAAGACAGAGAAACCTGAGAATATGTAACAATGCTAACTTTGCAAATTATTTGGGGTAATCCCAGGGAAGAATCAAGTTCAGTCACTGAAAAGTCCAATCAAATATTTATATGAAAGTTTTACAATAAAACATCAACTTTTTTTCTGCAAAGCTAAATAAAAGCTTAGTTTTATTTGTATCCTGGAAACAAGTTCCTGCAGTGCTATCATTCTGACCACTTCATAGTTATGAAAGGAAAGTGCATTAAACCGTCAACTATGAAAAATGTGTGAAGAACACATATACATGGTTATTTACTAAAGTGAAAATTGCCAGAAACTCAAAGTAATATACAGGCTTTTTATAAATTAACAAAGTTTTTTTTTCCCCCAACGACAAATTCTTAAAGAGACACTACAGTCACCAGAACCACTACAGTTTAATGTAGAGATTCTCATGTCTATAGCCTGTTCCTGCAATCTTTTCAATGTAAACAGAGAAAAGGCAGTGTTTACATTGCTGCCAATTAACCCCTTAAAACCGGAGGGCGTACTATTACGCCCTCTTCTAAGCGGCTCTAAACGCCGCAGGGCGTAATAGTACGCCTGTAACGGACCGTTTTGCTCAAAAGGGGATGAAAACCGTTTAGGCGATGATCCCCTTTTCCATAGACCAGCAGCTACAGCAATCACCAATCTCCCGAACTCCAAACTGTACGAATTCACCAACTCCCGAACTAGAAACACACGAACCCTGGAATCAGCCGAACAGGAAAAACCATACGAAAGGTTTACACTCCTGGCAGTCAGCATACAATCCAATTCCCCCAATAACGAGACGACACATCGCTTTGAGGGTTAAGCAGGAACTCATTTACTCAGGGCTACCTGCCCAGTATTTATGCAGGTCTCCCACCTGGTGGACACTCCCCTAGGGGACCAAATGGAAGACTGTAACAAAGGACAGACATAAACCAATTACAGACACACAGCAGTAAAACATTCCCACAATGCATTCTGGCTTCCTCCCTTCTGCCCTGGAGATAATTGGAGAAGTAATCCAATTATCTCCCAGGCCAGAGACAAAACTCCATTACACATGTGGTAACCTAAATGCAGTATTATGTTTTAAAATATATAAAGTCACTTTTATTCCTCCAAACACAGACATGTTACATATCCCCAGATAGCTCAGGTCTGGGTGCACATTATTAGGTGAATGGCACCCAGACCACACGAATACAGTTTAATCGCCATGGAGCCAAAGTCTTTAATCACACAAATAGGCTCCATGGCATAGCTATCTGGGTTACTACAATTCACATGAAACAAACTACCGTATGAACGGCTGTTCGGCTACATCCCCACGAATAGGAACCAGGAGACGGACGGCTCAGCGGTGTTCGTGCAAATAAGTGTCCGTTTACAGTTCCATAAGTTAGGTGCCGAACATCGCTGGCCGTACGGTACTTGTAAAATGGCCGCCGCCACGTGTTCGGTCGACGAACAAAGACCACCCTGCCTTCGTCAATTAAGCTGCGGTTAACTGCAGCTTCAGGGTGGTCAATTGGCGGCACACTTCAGCTCCCAGGTGGTCCCGCATTCGTTAGTTTGTTCGGTAGATAAAATCTACCGAACACCCTGGCAGAAAAGGCACGAATAAGCCTTTCTGCAGGGAAAATAAGCTTTTTAAAGTCTGGTCCATAGTCCAAAGGAAGAAGGCGAGCAACCAGGCTTCTCCAGCTCATAGTGGCGAGGTTGGTTTCGCCACAACGCCCTACGTTTTTTTTTTACTTACCCGGTCGCCGGCGATCCCACGCCTGCGATCGCAGTTGGGGGGACTCCCAGGGAGCCCCCCGCGGCTCATCCAACGTCGTGCAGCCCCCCCCCCGGCCATGTGAGAGTGAGGTAGCTGCCTGGTGCATTGCCAGAAGGGGGACTGCCTGTAATGACAGTTAGTCCCCCTGCTGGCTGGAAATAAAATAAAATAAATAAAATAAGTGTAAAAAAAAAATATATATATACTTAGATCATATATATATATATATATATATATATATATATATATATATGATCTAAGTATATATTTACACATATAGACACACACACACACATACACTGTCTAGGTGTATTTTACTATTAATATATATATATAATTTTATATATATATATATATATTAATATCAAATTACACGTAGACTTATACTGATGAAATATATATATATATATATATATATATATATATATATATATATATATATATAATTATTGTTATATATATATTTATATATAATATTAAAAAATATGTAAATACCTAAAAAAATAAAATGTAAAAATAATTTTAAAAAAATAATAAAAAAATATATAGATGAGTGTTATTTTTTTCGAACTGTATTGTGATATTAATATATTTATATATATATTTATATCAAAATACACGTAGAACGAAATAATATATATATCTATATACATAAATATATACGTATTTATCCCTATATATACCTATATATAAATAAAAATATTTGTAAAAAAATTATATATATATATATATATATATATATATACACACACATACGTGTATATATATATACATATATTAATTCTACATATATATTTATGTAATATTTTTACATAATTAGGTATCTTAATTAATTACAATTAGCGTGACCTGGCTAACAACCCATGCCGAAAGTATAGGGAATTTAATTTGCTTGCACTATATTATAAAACCTGTGCATGGGGGGGTACTGTTTTACTCGGGGGACTTTGCTGAACACAAATATTAGTGTTTCAAAACACTAAAATGTATTACAACTATGATATCGCCAGTCTACTATTGCAAATGGTATGACATTATGGGTGTAAATTAAATTTCTGGGCTACCATACAGTCTCAAAGGCAACGTAACCAATCTGGCGAATTTCAATTTCAAATGTAACGTGCTATATTTGACCCTGTAACTTCCCAAAACACCATAAAACCTGTACATAGGGGGTTCTGTTTTACACGTGAGACTTTTCTGAATACAAATATGTGTATTTTATTGCAGTAAAAGCAAACAGTATTATGACATTGACAGTTAAAATGTCATGTAGAACTAAAAAAATAACAACATTTCTTATTTTCTCCCATTTTTTTCATATTAAATTATGTTTCATAGCTAAATATTTGATATTAAATCAAAGCCCTGTTTCCCCTGAATAAAATGATATATAATAAGGGGGTTGCATTTAATATGAAAGAGGTGAATTACGGTTGGACAGACATATAGCGCAAATGCCAGGTTTTGTTTACATTTTGTTTTGTTCACAACGTGTACATTTGTCTCAGTCCTTAAGGGGTTAACACCTCCAGTGACAGTCACTCAGGCTGCCACTAAAGCACTTCCTATCTCTTACTTGCAATGCGTTGATTGTCTGAACATTCCTCAAAGAGATGCATAGATTCGAGTCCTGATATAATCTGAAGAAAATCATTAAAGTGAATTTATAATGAAAAAAATATGACTTTTCTTAAATCACTTTCATATATATTGAATACACCATATATCATAAAGATACATGTATTTAATGTAAAATATAAAAGATTTACTCACTTCACCTCCATTCCAACATTGCTTCATGGGTGTTACTCTCCTGGCGTCCTCCCCACCTGCACTCCGCCTCTGTTCTTCTTTCATTTGCCCTGCTTGGAGCGCATTTGCCCTGCATGGAGGGCAAATCTCGTCAGTGACATCAGTACTCAGGCTCCATTTTGATACTCCCTGGCCGGCGCTAGAAGCGCTGACTAGAGAGTATCCACAGCAACCTCTGGTTGCTATGGAAGGAAAGAAGTGGTACCTCTGAGGCATTGACTGACAGAAGAAAAACATTTTTAAAATTATGTTTTTTTCCTAATCTGTATATTTGCTAGCAAAACTGCTAGCACAATGTATAGCTAAAGTCTTATGCTAAATTGAGCAAGTTGTAACTTGGAATGTTTATTGTTGTTACATGATGAAAAATAAAAAAAACAAGAAAAATAAAATCTATTGGGAATGACAACGAGCAACTGTATTGAATTCTGGATAACTTTTAAAAGTTGAATAGGTATGAAAGATAAGCTATTCCTGCCTGCTCCTTTAGATATTCTAAAAAATAATATGCCTCATTTGAAATTATCGAGCTGGGCAAATCTTAAAAACCTTTAAAGTGTCCACATTTTTAACTTAAGATGGAATTAAAAACTCAAACCCAGTTACTTAATGAATAGTGATGTCCCGAACAGTTCACTGGTGAATAGTTCCTGGCGAACATAGCTTGTTCGCGTTCGCCACAGATGGCGAACATATGCGATGTTCGGTCCGCTCCCTATTCATCATCATTGAATAAACTTTGACCCTGTACCTCACAGTCAGCAGACACATTCCAGCCAATCAGCAGCATGCCCTCCCTCCCAGACCCTCCCACCTCCTAGACAGCATACAATTTAGATTACATCTGAAGCTGCATTCTTTTATGTGTGTTATATTTGAGCATGCTAGGCTGAACGTGCGTATATCATGGCTAGTTGCACTGAGGTTATGAGTATATAGCAGTACATTGTTGTGAAAGATGGCTGTCATGTTTAGGGTTTAGCTTGCACGTTATCAACTGTGTATTTATATCAGCAGCTCCACCACTAGTTATAAATCAAGTGTGAGCCGCCCCATGAGATGAGACTAGTGAATAACATAATACATGAACGGTTAAGGTAATGGCATGTAAGGAACTACGACAATACACTCTTTAGGAGGTGAAATAATGACATGTTTAAATGCTTGCTGCTTTACCATTAGTTAATGTGCAGAGAGCAGTTCATGTGATCAAAGGCATGGTGTGGAGGATCGGCTATAGTGGGACATGCTTGGCAGGCTGCTGTTTACTGCTTGTGCTCATCCGATCCCTTCTGGGTGCCAGGTGCAGACCCTGGGAGTCCCTGATACCTGGAACAACAAAGGCAAGTCTCTGGCTGAGTGCCGGGTTCACGGCTTGAGGTGGCGGAAGCTTGTTTTGTTGGGTGGTCCGATCTGTACCAGTGGTTCTTCACGTCCGGTGCGGGATTGTGGTGGCTTAAGGTGGAGGCGAGTGCTTGACGTGGGGCAGGCTCTGCATTTCTGTTTGTGCCTCCGGTCCCGTCTTCGACGCCTTTTGCATGGTGGATTTTAATGGGGACTGCTTCGCTTGGCTGTGGTGGAGCTTGCTGGGGCTGTGGTGGAGCTTGTTGGGGCTTCCTGCTTGCTATTTGCTTCCAAAATTGATTAAAGAATCTGTCCAGCTTAGACTCAATATCCTGCCATACTTTGCTGGTACCAGGAGGACACGCGGCTGCCGCCATATTGGGAGAGTCGCAGATGAGTATGTCAGCCTGGGCGGCTGTGTGTCCATTAGCTCCAGACAGCCTCTCAGTGTGTCCATTAGCTCCAGCTCTGTGTGTCCATTAGCTCCAGACAGCCTCTCAGGGGTGGACCGGGATAATCCCCACCGGTCCGAGGGGGGGGGGTAACGGAGCTCCTGCTGGGAAGTAGCTGCTCCTGGGCATCCCAGGATCGAAAGATCGGCCGCCTCTCCCGCCCGGTGAGCACCAGGCCATACTTGCCACGCGGAGGTAAGTAAGACTCATGTCAGGTCGGTCAGGTAGGAGCAACATTGCTGGGTCATCCCCTTCTGGGGTGAAATTCGCTTGTTGATAGCTGCTTAAAGTGAGATATTGAGGGAGCTCACACGAAGTGCATCTTTCCTCCATCACAGCTAGGCCCCGCCCCCCGGAAGCTGCATTCTTAGGGAGAGGAGGTACAGTGTAGCTGCTGCTGATTTAATAGGGAAATCGATAGCTAGGCTAGTGTATTCAGTGTCCACTACAGTCCTGAAGGACTCATCTGATCTCTGCTGTAAGGACAGACAGCACCTGCTTTTTTTTTTTTGTGTAATCTAATTGCAGTTGCCTGCCTGCCAGCGTGTGTGTCAGGCTCACAGCGTATACTGTGCCCACTTGCCCAGTGCCACCACTCATATCTGGTGTCACAATAGCTTGCATTTAAAAAAACAACAACTTTTTTGACTGTAATATAATAGCAGTCAGTTTCCTTCACACGTGTGCATTTCAGGGCCTGCCAGGGCACAGTGTCACACCAGTGCAACTCATATCTTGTGTAACAGTAGTGTACATTTAAAAAAAAAAATACAGGGGGCTTGTTGTCACCTTTCGGGGACCCTTGGTGTTGTACGCGGCTGGGTGGAGGAAGAGACCTTCAATGACATCAGTAAGGACAAGGAACGGGACATGGCTAGCTTGGTATCCAACCTTGTGCAAATGGGGAGTTTGCGGTTGTGCAAATGGACTGTTTGCGATTATTTGCGGTGCATTAAACAGGGAGTTTGGTCTGTCACTGTGAAGCGGGTGTAACCCTTACACTACCTGATCGATACAACATCATACCTGATGTTTTAAAGCAGGTTATTCCAAACAATTTAGGAATGTTAGGTGATTTATGCCCTTTATGGATTAAAACCAGACTCTGCATCAACTATGTAATTTTCCATAGGAGTTTTGCAATGGATCCCCCTCCGGCATGCCACAGTCCAGGTGTTAGTCACCTTGAAACAACTTTTCCATCACTATTGTGGCCAGAAAGAGTCCCATTGTGTTTTAAAATTCGCCTGCCTATTGAAGTCTATGGCGGTTCGCCCGTTCGCGAACATTTGCGGAAGTTCGTGTTTGCGAACGGAAAATTTTATGTTCCCGACATCTCTATTAATGAATATGCATTTAAATGATTCAGAGTTTTTGAATTCTTTAAGAATATGGCATTATTTAAGAACTCATATTTACGATTATACTAATAAATCATTCCAGAATATTGTTTTGATTCTTAATTGCGAAATAATTCAAAAAGCTATGAGTAAATGGTACAGCATATTAGAAAATTTGGAAAAGATGTTTAAATTACATCCCTTTGACGCTTTGCGAAAATAACTGAACTTATTTATGATTTAGAACATTGGATAAGTAGCAAATGTGGAGTGTGTAAGATAACCCACTGTCTGAATATGATCTAATTGCATTATAAAATTATGATGCGTTGGTATATAGACGCAATACAATTAGCAAAATTCAATGCAGGGGCAAACCCATTATGTTGGAGAGGCAATGAAACCGAAGGGACCTTTTGCCACATATGGTGGAGTTGTAAAAAAAATAAAACAGACTTGGATGGATATCTTTGGCATTCTTTCCAACATTGCCAATACCATTATTCCACCAACAATTGAAAGAGCATGGTTTCATTTGAATTTAGATATATTATCGAAAAAAATCTAAAGCTATGTTTATACAAGGTTTATTGGCCTTAAAAATTATAATAGCTAGGAAATGGAGCCATCCTGATTCTATAAAAACTAAAATGGTAATCAAACTCGACATCAGGCTCAAATGGAAAAAGGATACTACTCTGCTCACCAACAGTATGGCAAGTTTAAAATGATTTGGCAAAAGTGTTTGATAAAATTTCCTATCTAATTATAACCCTCCTCTGTTCTCATATTCTAATATAATAGAATAAATAATAATGACTATGTAAATAAGAATATTTGTCAAAAATAAATAAAAATTATTGTGGCGAAAGTGACCTCGCCACTGGTTTTTGGAGGGGCCTGTTTGCCAGCCTCTTGCCCCGGGACTATGGCCCCTATATTAAACCTTGGTTTAGGACTGTGGAAAGGCTTTGTTCGTGCCTTTTCCCTTCTATGGTTCAGTATATGGGGCTTACCAAATGGATTATACTTATTGTGTTCATTTACCAAACAACCCACCGAACAGTCGGACCACCCACAAGTGGAGTGTGCAACCTATTAACTTCCCGGACTTATGGGTAACTGCAGCTTAATTGACGAACAGCTGGATGGTCGCCGTTTGTATAGTCGAACACGTGGCGGCGGCCATCATGTTTATTTGAACGCGTCCAGCTGTGTTTTGTCGTTGAGCACATGGAACTAAAATCGGACACTCAACGGCACGAACACCGCTGGGACTTCCACCTCCAGTTATGTTCGGTTTAATTCATACAAACAGGGTGGTGTTCAGTAGGAATAAGCTCCTAAACCAGATACATAGACTAAGTGCACCAACGAACTTCTACGTTCGGTATTTTAACTGTTTCATGTGTTCCTGAAATAGACCGGCCACACAGCCTAATTCTCTGGAACTATTTTGGGCATGAAGCCATGCATGCGGTCAAAAATAGACTTCCAGTTAACTTTTGAACCCCTGAACCGATCTGGGTGATTTTAAAGTATGTTGTTCAGGAGATGTGATATGTTGTGTTTTGGGGTACTTATGAGACTTTATAAAATATGTGTTTTTTATGCCTGGGGATTATTACGTTAATACATTATCTGCTTTAATTATCTCTCAGGATGAGGGGAGGTATTGTGTATACTGTATGGGAGTGTATCAATGTAAAACTCTGTTTTAATTGGCTTGTTAATCTTGTGTCCCTGTGCCCAACAAGGTCCACCTGGGTGTCACCCTTGTTGGGAAACCCGCATAAAAGGCCAGTGTGCCTCCATTTAAATTGAGTTCCTGTTTTACTCTCAACTCATGTGTGGGGGAAAAGGCTGTATCTAACCTGGGGATTGCTATATCACTATACTCCCCTGGGATTATAATCACTAGCTTTTTTAAGTGCTGTTCCTGCTACTCTCTCTGGAGTAGGAGATGTTCACCCACTGGAAGCTGGATCCTGGTCTTGGGTCCAGTGTGGGTGGAGGAAGTCGAGTTCTTAGCCAAGCTGTAACACTGGACGTGGGGACTGTGGTGTTGATGGTGTTGGGTAGAGTGATGGAGTCCTCGGTGAGCACTAGGACCATCGACTGACGGAGGTACCCAGTCGGATAACCAGAATAACCAGAACACCTGCAAAGTCCATAGCTAGGGTTCAAATTAAACTCAGAGCATTAAAAATCAGGAACAAGAAATGAGGCCAGTATACATTTGTCAGATTCAATGTCGACTCTTGGAAAAAGAAGTGCAATAGAAATTGTAGTGTAACTGACTGGTTACCTCCGCTAGTTACTTCTCTCAGCCAGACTGGAACCATTAAAACATGCAGACATCCATTCCTCCAGTAACCAGATTTCAGTAAACATGCTGCAAACACAACAAATGACAATTTTCAGTTCTTTACAACCTATAAAGTGTTTTCAAACTTACTGTGCGTAATTTTTTTGGAACAGTGCATTGTAAGTTTGTGCGTAATTTTTTTGGAACAGTGCATTGTACGTTTTTTATGTTTAAAAAAAATACTGTTATCATTAGGAGGTTTGTTCAATAAAATTTGAATTGTACTTGTAAGGAAACCAAGTGTATTTAAACCTCAATCAGTAGTTTCCTCCCGGACCACCAGAGCCTAGTGAACATAGCCCTCCGTTCGGTAGTAATGGTAGACGAATCCCCGTGTAATTTCAATAGTGTCCCTGTATAATTCCCTCAGTAAGACACACAAACTCCCAAACAGCATACGTAGACAGGAGAAGGGTACAAAGTTGAACTGAAGATTTATTGACAAGTTGTAAGGAAACCAAGTGTATTTAAACCTTGATCGGTAGTTTCCTCCCGAACCACCAGAGCCTAGTGAACATAGCCCTCCGTTCGGTAGTTATGGTAGACGAATCCCCATGTAATTTCAATAGTGTCCCTGGATAATTCCCTCAGTAAGACACACGAACTCCCAAACAGCATACGTATCTCCGCTGGTATATCAGGTAAAAAAATCCCCAAATGCCCCAGTAATCAGACGAAGCACAGTACAGGGAGTCAACTGACATTTTTTAAAAAAAAAATCAGGCTCAAGGAGTCAACTGCCAACATGAAACAAGGGAATACAAACTGTCACCCCAACGCCAAACAGGGGAATTCCTTCACACTACTCTTAATAGTTGATAACATGAGAATAATGCTGACTGTTATTTACATCAATTATTTAGGTAAATGAGAAAAATATAATTTGCATAATAATTTGGAACAGGGTGTATACATGCTTTCCTGATCAATCATGGCAGCATTTACTCATGATAGCTCCTCCCTCACAGCAGAAAGGTGTCAGGATCTTACCTGGAGGTGGGAGTCCGAAAGTGCAGAGTTAAGGCACACCCTTGCAGTTTAACACAAACTAAGGAGACTCTAGGAAGAAATCTCCAAGGTTGTGGAACAATGCACTGGGGCTTTGCAGGAAAAGTACTCCTGGATACGCAGAACAGACAAGGGAAGTAGTCAGTAGAGTAGTCAGGTACAATTCCAATAGAAATCCAATAGAGTAGTCAGGTACAATTTAAATGGAGTCAGATGAACTAAGCAGTTTCCAAGACAGGAACAAACTGATCTGACAAGGAGGAAGTGGCATAGCAGGGCTTTGAAAGGCCGTTAATTATCCACTCAATCATGAACCATGAGCAGGTGTGAAGCAATCCAGGCTCAGGGATGCAGACATCACAGTATGAGAATATAACCAGAATTAACAAGAGAAGTGGCGACAAGGTAAGGTCACCCACTGGGACGCAAAAGACCCAGGTTTAATCCCAGCCAGGCCCTGAAAAGGGATGACAATAATTGATCAATAATAGCAATTAATAGTCTGATCAGACAGCAATTTTTTAGAAAAAATGAGAAAAGTGAAAAAAAGAAAAATAAGCAGCTTTATGAATGAAAAAATTGGTTGGATCTCACCACAGATCATTTGAAGCTGTAAATATAGGTTTCAGAATGGAGTCCAAATGATGGTGGATGGGTATAAAGCAGGCCAGTGAGGTTCTCTGTGTTCTGGAGTTAGAGAATGTAGCTTTATCAGATAGGTAGTGATGAAGGGTAGTCCCCATCCAGTCCGGTCACTGTCTCCTGTCTCGTGTTGCCTGGGCTGCCCACTCAGGACAGGAATGCCCCTTGGGAGGCCTCCAAGGCCTTCCATGTTTTTATGTGATCTGATATCTCTGTGTATAAGGTGCTGTTAATAAACACCCACAATATAAGTGATTAGTATATTCTGTTTGTGAGTTGGTATTTATTATATAACCCCAATTTATACAAAGCCTTAGTATATTTAACCCCTTAGTATATTTAACTCCTTGGGGACCTGGCTCTAAATGCCGGCGGGCCGCATAGAACGCCCAAGCCATCCTATGTACTTACCTGGTCGCTGGCATTTAGATATATATATATGATCTAAGTATATATATATATATATATCACTATATATATATCTATATATAAATAAAAAAATGATATGCATATGTATATACACACATATATATAATAATAATTCTACGTATATATTTATGCAATAATTTTACATAATTGGGTCATTTTATTAATTACAATTTGCAGGACCTGCCTGACAACCCAGGCCAAAAGTCCAGGGAATTTAATTTGCTAGCACTATATTTAATACTGTTTTACTCGGTAGACTTCGCTGAACACAAATATTAGTGTCAAAACAGTCAAATGTATTACAATGATGATATCGTCAGTGAAAGTGAATTTTTTTGCATTTTTCACACACAAAGGGCACTTACACGGATGCTATAATTGTTGTGATATGTTTTACTGTTTTGAAACACTAATATTTGTGTTCAGCGAAGTTTCCCAAGTATAAGAGTACCCCTCATGTACAGGTTTTATGGTGTTTTCAAAAGTTACAGAGTCAAATATCAGGCTTGCGTTTCAGTTTTTTCACATAGAAATTCGTCAGGTTGGTTATGTTGCCTTTGAGACTGTATGGTAGCCCAGGAATGAAAATTACCTCCATGATGGCATACCATTTGCAATAGTAGACAACCCAAGGTATTGCAAATGGGGTATGTCCAGTCTATTTTAGTAGCCACTTAGTCACAAACACTGGCCAAAATTGGGAGCGGCTTATGCAGTGCCTGCAGGAAGACTGCCTGAGCTCTCTCCCTGCATCCCATGTCAGGGATGGCATGCTTTTGGTTCTTAAGGGGTTAAGGATCAGAATTTCCCACAGATTTCCCTGTTGTGAAGGGAAGCATTATAATTTCCTTTTTACTCTGCTGTAACCTCAAGCCCGGCCTGGTGGTGTGCGATAATGGGCGAAATCTCGTAGCAGCTCTGGGCCTAGCCGGTTTGCCGCACATCCCTTGCCTGGCGCATGTGCTGAATTTGGTGGTGCAGAAATTCCTGAAAAACTATCCAGATATATCAGAGCTGCTGCAGAAAGTGTGGGCCGTCTGTGCACGCTTTCGGCATTCTCAACCTGGTGCTGCTCGCCTGTCTGTGATGCAGCATAACTTCGGCCTTCCCGCTCACCACCTGCACCTTGCACATGCTGGAGAGACTGTGCGAGTAGCAGCAGGCGATAGTGGAGTTTCAGATGCAGCACGCACGGGTCAGTAGCTCTGCAGAACAGCACCACTTCACCACCAATGAGTGGGCCTCCATGCGAGACGTGTGTGCCATTTTGCACTGCTCGAGTACTCCACCAACATGGCCAGTGCCAATGACGCCGTTCTCAGCCTTACTATCCCGCTTCTATGTCTCCTTGAAAAACGCTTTGGGCGATGATGTAAGAGGAGGAGGAAGAGGGGTTATTTCCACGGTTATCAGGCCAGTCATTCACAAGTGACTTGGAGGGTGGGTTCCTGCACCAGCATAGGCCAGGTACACAATTGTCCAGCCATGGCACAGTTCTGGAGGATGAGGATGATGAGGATGAGGACGAGGAGGAGGAGGAGGAACCGTGTTCACAGCAGGGTGGCACCCAACGCAGCTCGTGGGCATCACTGAAGCGTGGCTGGGGGGATACGGAGGACACAGACGATACACCTCCCACAGAGGACAGCTTGTCCTTGCCTCTGGGCAGCCTGGCACACATGACCGACTACATGCTGCAGTGCCTGCGCAACGACTGCCGAGTTGCCCACATTCTAACTTGTGCTGAATACTGGGTGGCCACCCTGCTGGATCCCTGTTACAAGAACAGCATGCCGTCCTTAATTCCCTCACTGGAGCGTGATCGGAAGATGCGCGACTACAAGTGCACGCTGGTAGACGCACTGCTGAGGGCATTCCCAACTGACACCGGGGGCTAAGTGGAAGCACAAGGTGAAGGCAGAGGAGGAGGACGAGGTCACCAACGCAGCTGGGGCACCGCCAGCACTTCAGAAGGCAGGATTAGTATGGCCGAAATGTGGAAAAGCTTTTTCAGCACACCACAACAACCACCATCTGATATGGAACGTCTTAGCAGGAGGCAACATTTCAGCAACATGGTGGAACAGTACGTGTGCACATGCCTACACGTACTGACTGATGGGTCTGCCCCATTCAACTTCTGGGTCTCCAAATTGGGCACATGGCCTGATCTTGCCCTTTATGCCTTGGAGGTGCTGGCCTGCCCTGCAGCCAGTGTATTGTCTGAACGTGTGTTTAGCACAGCAGGCGGCGTTATCACAGACATGTGCGGCTGCCTGTTCACAGCCAACGTGGACAAGCTCACGTTTGTTAAAATGAAATAAAAAACAGTGTTGGCTACCTCCTCCTTGTCCTCCACCGCCGCTTCCACCTACACCGCCACGGTGTATACCCAGATATATCAGAGCTGCTGCAGAAAGTGCAGGCCATCTTTGCGCGCTTTCGGCGTTCTCACCCTGCTGCTGCTCGCCTGTCTGCGCTGCAGCGTAACTTCGACCTTCCCACTCACACCTCATGAGACTGTGTGAGCAGCAGCAGGCGATAGTGGAGTTTCAGCTGCAGCACGCACGGGTCAATTGCTCTGCAGAGCAGAGTTTTCTTTTTTATATGTCCCAATATTTGGGGGGCTACCCCAATTAAAAAAAAAAAAACAGTGTTGGCTGCTTCCTCCTCCTCCACCGCCGCTTCCACCTACACCGCCACGGTCATCGCCTCCTCAACCTATGGGTAACTTAGTATAAACTATATACACAATAGCAGAGGCTTGTGAAGGCCTTTTCTCCATGCATCAGGGGTTGAGCTCAGTTTGAACAATGAAAGAGAATACCCTGCACTCCAACCCTCTCTCAAATTGATAATTCTGGTGATCCTCCTGACAGCCATGCTTTAGATTTTCATATATGTTCTTCCATAGCTAAAATCAAAGATTCCATCTAGTGCTATTTTATGGCTTAGCTGTATTTTTAATTTTTATGTTATTTAAAGTGATTTCCCTATCCACATTTGTTTGCAGGGCACTTGTCCTACTCTTACCCCCATTTTATTTCCTTTCAAAGCCCTTTAGCTCTTTCCAGGACTTTTTTAGAGGCATTTTAGTGCCCAAAGGTTCGGGTCCCCACTGACTTCAATGGGGTTTGGGTTCGGGGTCAAGTTCGGGTTCAAGTTCGAGGCCTGAACCCGGACTTTTTTTCAAAGTTCGGCCGAACCCGCCGGAGCCGAACATCCAGGTGTCCGCTCAACTCTATCTGTAATAAATACATCCAGAAAACAGTATCTGCTCGTTCCAGTCTGATCTCTGGAAGTTATGTCTTTGTCAAGGTTCAGATTTGATAATGCCATCCATTTGTTTTTTCATTTATATTAGAGAAGGGCATTATCGTCTGTTTTCGACATAATAGATCTATAATTTCTAGACCGTGTCTGGGTTTCATTGAGGTTCTCTAATTATATTTTTTTATTATCCATAACAAGATGGGTTCCTTATTTCTTATTTGCCTTCTATTAGTCTAGCCTTGTTCCTTCTATAGGTTTGATTATCCTGACCTTAATTCATATCTTGTTCTATTTCTCCAGGATATTTCAGACATTTGAATGCAAAGGGGTTGCTGACCTAGCAGACTCTACGGTAAATTAATATCCTATTGATTACTTGTTTGGCATTTTTAAAGTCTTCTAAGGTTTATACAGCTCACTGATGGTTTTTTATAACTATTAGCTATATTTCAACTCTGCCCCATGAGTAAATACTGCCATGATTGATCAGGAATAAGGAAAATTGTTTCATACGTACTGTAATTTTATTTTCTTGATCATTATTCATGGCAGCATTACGTTCCCACCCATATACTATAAGAGTTGTGGAGCTAGTTATATATACTGCCTGATTGGAAGGGGAGGATCTATTTATACCAATTTCAGAGTTCTATTTCCTGTCCTTGGCGTGACAGGTGGTCATTCCCTCTAATGGCCATTGGAATTACTAAATAACCTCAATGTGTTTAAATATGCATAGGGATTTGGGAAGAGAGCAATTAACTTTTTCTTTTGTTTTTACTGTATGTATTGGGGCTGATGTGTACTATGGTCATTGCTGCTGCCAAGAGTAGTGGGAGTTTGAGCGCAGGACTTATTTTTGTGTATTTGTATTAAGATTACCATTTTTATAGGACCAACATAATCCGTAGAGTTATCAGCTATACAGTGGAAATATTTTACAATAAGTAATTGACCTACACAAATAAAGGTGGCAGACGCAAGCGGTAAAGAAAGCTCTACTCCAATGAGATTACAAATAGGGCATATTGGGAACTCAGGACCTCTTCTCAGGTAGTTTCAGACTGGTATGTAAAAAAAAAAAAATATGTGGGATAACAACCAAGGAGAGATCCGACTGCCTTTCTGGGTCAAGAAGAAGTTGTTTCCTAGTTTATTGCAAAATTGTAGATTATGCTAGCTTTAGTGTACCTATAATCTTAATTTTATTAATGACAGGAGGCGAGTATTTGCTTAAGTCTCTCTTTACTAGAACTCCACAGCAGCACAGAAAAAACAACCAATCAGAAAAAAGTTAGGTACTATAAAACTCCCCTCCCCATGCATCATTTCCTCTTTCAAGCTGCGACAAACCAGAATAAAAGGCAGAGAACATCATGGGGAAGAAATAAAGTCCTAGATACAATGAATATAACGATGTCCACCATCCGAGAGAGTAACTGTCAAACTTGATAGTGTTGAAGGACTGTAAACTGAAACGAGAGAAAAACAGAATTGAACGGGTTGATTATCCAATGAAATGTACTCTGAAGAAATATGTAGGTACCTAATGTAGTGACCAAAATTAACCTCAATATGTAGATATCCCAACCCTACATGTGAAAAAACACAGACATAAGAAACAAGCGACAGGTAGCAGAGACAACCAACAGAGTTGCATACGTACCTGATAATCTAAAGCATAACAATAAACAAGGGAGGGACAAGAATGGGTGGGAAATACTCGCCTCCTGTCATTAATAAAATTAAGATTATAGGTACACTAAAGCTAGCATAATCTACAATTTTATAACATGACAGGAGGCTTCGTATTTGCTGTTTCAACGCTCAGTTCACCAATCCAACGCTGTTTGTGTCGCTGGTATTCATTCCAGGAAATATCGGAGTAATCCTAAATGGACATTCCAAGTACGATAAATGACAGCAGACGGATCAAAGACTTAGGGTCGTGAGAAGAAACTGCCACCATGTCTCAACTCATGATCCGTAAGGTGGCTCTTCCAAATGTGCCAGGGTCATTCGGCGATGCGGCCTTGCAGGTAGATCTCCAATCTCAAGGAATGCGCCTAAGTCCGCCACCAAAATCGCAATAGAAAAACTGAGGAGGATCTTCCGTTCCTTCCTGTCCCACCCGGTGAGATGTCTCATCCGAGGATAAATTCATAATGCAGGCAATAGTGTGGCCAGACCAGCCGTATTCTAAGTGATACCAATATTCCAAATGGACTGTGTAATCCTCGGACGCAGTAGAGAAAAGACTCCAAAAGACGTCCATTCAGGGATCCGAACTGAACTTGTGTGGAGGAAACGGTGGTCGACTACTCCGGGAATAGTGAATCCCAGAAAATCTTCAAAGGAATGGGAAAAGCAAACCGGAACGCAGGTTTCCATCCAGAAATGCCCTCGTCCAAGAGTGAAAGATGTCTGTGTAGGAGTCGGGGCACGCCAAGTACCTCCATAAAGTCTCGGAGGTCTCCTCGACGGTAGTTGAAAAATAGGTTAGCGCGAATCCAACAAAACGGCTCCCATGAGGGATAAATAGAGCATAGACGGAGGGTCCTCTATCTCCGAACCATGTTCACCAGGTACGCGCTCCGAGGAGACGGGGCAGTCCTGCCATCTATCCCAAGATCATAATGACCGGGGAAGTCAAGACAACCGGGGTTTCCGGTCTTACCATGTGATCCATACGTACGGTTTTACCTTCAGACCGGGTAATAGGCCTCCCATAATATTGTTACCCGAGCAAGGCAGTGCCTGTTTGCTCCATGAAGGTCTCCGTATCTCCTGACCTCTTGACATGGGAGAAACTGTCTGCGCAGTTTGTTCGTAATGGTCTGAATCTCCAAACAAAAAGCAATCTCTGTATCAAATGGCGCAGAATATGCCAAAAACCTTCACTCTCATAATACCGGAGAGCCATCCGTTAGCCGTACCATCTCCAGGAGAGTGTGTAATTAAGTGTGAGACTCCCCCCGTTATACTTCTGAGTATTTCTTGCGTGATTCACAGCGGTCCGGATCCCGTAGATCCATTACAGGAGATAGAATAGAGGGATCTAGTCTAAACATGCAATTCTTGCAAGATCAGGCAGTCCTCTAGAATGAAGTCAGTAGCGTGGATGTCAGCTCTAATTGAACGCAGGAGGGACGCCCCTCTATGTAGTCATCAATGTCATGCACAGGTACAAGCCTGTGTGATGAACAAATGGCCGGTACTGTAGAGTGCCGAGTGCATGAGAGAGCCGCGCTCTCTACTACTGTGATCGCATACCGCAAGAGTGTCCGGCTGTTAGCCTGAGTGGGCCGCGCCCGTTAGCAACCAACAGCAGAGTCTACATCCGTGACCGGTTCTCTCTATGATAATGGATCCTCCCAACCTGTCCTCTGTAACCAGCCCAGAATCTGGTTGAGGACGAGTGAGGGGCTGCGCCCTCTAATAACGAATAAGTATCCGGTTCTGAATGAGAGGGTTCGCCCTCTGTTCCTGAAAATAAATATACTCGGATCGAGGTGATGGAGGGCCGCACCCTCCCGTGGTGCAAACTAGAGTCCCTAGAGATTCAGGGTGGTCAAACCGTAGGGCGCACCAATTATTAACATCAGCATAAGGCTGAGGGCAATCTACGGAAACAACGGTGGAAAAAACTATCAACCGACTAACCAGATCCCGTGCGCGCGCGCGGGGTCCAGGTAGACCGTTGGTAGCCTGAGGAAAGCTGGAGACGTTCTCCGCAATCCACGAGTGCCCGAGAGGTCGGAAGAGGTCAAGCCAGGCCTCACGACGACCCGAGCGAAAGGGAAAAGGGAAGTCATGAAAAAACAAAAAAGGCAACAATTAATGTAGACAAGAGAAAATACACCAATTCTATCCGGATAGAAGGCAAACAGCAGGCCGGAAGGTAAGAAAAGTAAGTCCCACTGGACAGGGTCAGGAGCTAACCCAACGCAGGAAAAACTACTGAACCTATAAGGAGTCCGGGAGGCAGATACGGAGTAGCTGGTAAAGACAAGGAAAAAACCCGCTTACTCCTGTAGGAGTCTGAGTACCGGTCCTTGCCTGTGCGAAGTCCTCTTTGGAGATGTGCCATCGCCGGTTTGGAGTAAACCCTGGATGCGTCCGGGTCTTTATAAGAAGAAACTTTGCCCTGCAGACATGAGGTTTAGGGCCTTCACCCTTCCCACCATATTCAGATGGCCGTACACTGGTGTCCTCTTGGATAGTATGGCAATGGTGTTTGTCTGGACACCTGCCTATCTCCATGTCACTGGTGGGCACTGGGTTTTCCTCAGTGATATTCCCCCAGGCCTGTGACCAAAAGGGGTTTGGTACCAATAGTGCAGGCCCGTCAGTAGGGCGCAGGCCAAATGAATGGATAGATGGGCACAGACATAGCAGGCCATTCTTATGGGCACAGACATAGCAGGCCATTCTTATGGGCACAGACATAGCAGGCCATTCTTATGGGCACAGACAAAGCAGGCCATTCTTATGGGCACAGACAAAGCAGGCCATTCTTATGGGCACAGACAAAGCAGGCCATTCTTATGGGCACAGACATAGCAGGTCAATCAATGGGTTGTGTATTACCACGATATTATTATTGCCATGTATTTATATAGCGCCTTCCAATTCCGTAGCGCTTTACAATGGGTACTGAATGAGCGACGGGGACCTCCGTCCGGTTAGAGGTCCCTAAAAATTGCAGATCCTCAGGGCAACTTGTGACATGGGACCCTTAGACACCAACCCTATTAGACAGTGTAATGCCGTGTGGGTAACCTGAACCGGGACTGGCAGCCCCTAAATGCCCAGCAGGCGAACAGTGGTATTCCAGCTCTAGTGGGTAGAAGCGGGAGTTGTTCCGGTGACCCTCATGTCCATGAATGTAAGATACGCTGAGCGATACTTACCTTAAACTGTGAATCGGTAAGCACATGCCCACACGGGACCGTTTGAAATTTTTTTAGCATCATTATAGGTTACCATCATCATATCACCTGAAGGCTATTGTAACCCTGGACACTCCCAGGAGCAGGGCTAAGTAGCCAACTCAATGGTTCTCCCCAAGAACCTGACTAAATCGTATAGTAACAGCGTAGACTGGTCTCCCATACCAGGTAGTCAGAGCCCGGTCCAGTCATGTCTATATGTGCCATGGACAGGATATCCAAACCAGAGTAGACTCATCTGAGTCCTCATAACTGGGCAAGAAAAAAATATATACTGAGAAGCACACGAATAGCAGAACTCACAGAAAAACTGTGATATACACTGTAGCAAACTCACAGCGATCTGTGACGTAGACTGTCAGGAAAGACTCACAGTAATTTGTGATATACACTGTCCGCGCAACTGTCAGCAATCCGTGATATACACTGACAGCTAAACCAACAGTAATCTGAGTGACATAATAGGTCCTGGTGTACCATGCAATAATGGGCCAGACGTAGGCCTCTGGTACAGAAGATATGGTGCATGCAGGGTACAGGCCCCCATAGGAAGTAAGCGTATGAAGTACGCCTACAGTGGCAAAATAAGGTCTGTGTCACAGACAGGGCAGTATATGGTATACTGCCTATAGGCATGTACTCCCAGTAAAAGAAATCTAAATATACACAACTCAACATCTATACACACACATGCACACACACACAAATCTACATAAATACATAAATACAAGTACATACACCCACATATACATCTACCTGGATATAATATCTCATGGGAAAAAGTCTACATTGTCCCCTAAACCGAAGGGCAAGCACAAACTGCATGTAGTCCGGTAATGAAAGAAATAAACTGACATGCAGCAGGAAAACTGAACTGGGTGGAGGCAGACCTCCAACGAGCAAATTATTGAATTGTACCGACGGGGGGGGGGGGGGTGCGAGTGGTTGCACTCTCTCCCGGTCGGACTCTCCCCCGCCCGGTCGGACACATGAGGTCCGCGGGCGGAGGCGGCCGCGGCAAGCGGCCACGTGGGAAAAGTAGATCCGGCCGCTGGATACTAGGGGAAGGGCACGCGAGTACCTCTGCGGCCGGCAAAGTACATGGGACCGCCGGAGATGAAATCCGCGGTCCCGGAGCTCGGGGGTCGAAGGAGGCAGATGTAGTAAGCCTCCTGAAGCCCCCGAGCGGCGCACACACCGCCAGGAAAAGGCGGAAAAACATTGCATGAGAAAAACGGGCATACACAAACCAGGGGAAAACGGGCAGGGGGGGCACAAGTCCAAGAAAAAAGCAGCAAGGACCCCCAAGACCCCCCACAAATATATAGGAAACTACAGCGAAGTTGCAGGGGACAAAGAAATCACACAAGATATAAAACATCATGATGGAACAAATCCAGCAAGGGCAGAAATAAAAAAAATTAATAAATACCTAAGAATAAAATCTCACAAGAAAATAAAAAATAGATTACTGAAGATAAATATATCTATGACTAAATTAAACAAGTGCAATCTACAAAATAGAGTCTAAAAAACTGAATATAAGCAATAAAATCCCAAAGCCACCCACTATAAGCAGGAGGCAGAGGTACTCTGACCTGTACTGATGCGGAGCAGCAAAGAAAGAGGAAATGATGCATGGGGAGGGGAGTTTTATAGTACCTAACTTTTTTCTGATTGGTTGTTTTTTCTGTGCTGCTGTGGAGTTCTAGTAAAGAGAGACTTAAGCAAATACGAAGCCTCCTGTCATGTTATAAAATTGGAAAGTGCTTAAAAGAACCACAAGAGGCACCGCATTGGAAACCACTACAGGCACAGCATTGGAAAATTGATGAGATCTAAACCAACTGATTTCAGCTTTAATAGTATTTTTTTTGTCTAAAAATGTATCATATGCATTAGCAAAATCCAAGTAGATCACATTCACTGGAACACCCTGAACATGATTTCTACTAACTGTCAGGATCGGGACAGGGATCCAACACTCAGAGTACAAACAGTAGCCAGATACGTATACCGGACCTTAGAATGGCCGGACTAACGTAAGTAGTACAGTAGAGAATGGTCAAAGAAAAGCCGAGGTCGAGGGTAACAGAAGACAGGTAAGCGGTAGACAAGCCGAATCAAGGGTAACAGAGATAAGCAGAGAAGAGCAAACAAGCCGGGTCAAAACCAAAAGGGATAACTAGAAAACACGAGCACTGAGTGACTAGAACAAGCTAGAACCACGACAGGGCAATGAGCTAATGAAAGAAGCACTGTTAAATGCCCTGTTCAGATAAGTAGACACACCTCCGACGAGTCCTGATTGGTCCTGAACCAATTGAGTGACAGGTCGCTCCGGGTTGACGTCCTGACGTCGATTTCCGAGCGTCATGCTATAAAAGGGAGTCACTCCCTCGCGACCGGCTTTGCATGACCGGATGGACCGCGAGAAAGAGGGAAATCAGGCCGTCCGGATGGATGAACGAGTAAGTCTCTACCTCTCTCGGAGGTAGAGACCTCAGGTACCCTGACAGTACCCCCCCTCTCAGATACGCCCACCGGGCGGAAGGAACCAGGACGAGAAGGGAAGCGAGAGTGAAATGCCCTGCGGAGACGGGGAGCATGAACATCCTCCTGAGGTACCCAACTTCTCTCCTCAGGACCATATCCTTTCCAATCGACCAGATATTGTACTCTCCCCCGGGAGATTCGAGAATCGACGATGGAATTGACCTCATACTCCTCCTGACCCTCCACCTGAACAGAGCGAGGAGGGGCGATCGTGGAGGAGAATCTGTTACAAACTAGTGGTTTCAGCAACGAAACATGGAACGAGTTAGGAATGCGTAAGGTAGTAGGCAAAGCTAGACGATACGCAACTGGGTTAATTTGAGCCAACACCCTGTAAGGTCCAATATACCGAGGAGCGAACTTCATGGAAGGCACTTTTAACCGAATGTTTCTAGTACTTAACCATACTCTATCGCCTGGAACATACACCGGTGCTGCCCTTCTACGTTTGTCAGCGTGTTTTTTCACCAGCATAGAATTGTGCAGAAGAATTTGTCGAGTCTGGTCCCACAACTTCCTTAAATTGGCAACATGGACATCAACCGACGGTACCCCTTGGGAAGAAGACTCCGAAGGAAGAATGGAAGGATGAAAGCCATAATTCATGAAGAAGGGGCTAGAATGCGTAGAATCACAAACGAGATTGTTGTGTGCAAACTCCGCCCAAGGAATCAAACCGACCCAATCGTCCTGGTGTTCAGAAACGAAACAACGTAGATATTGTTCAACCTTTTGGTTGGTGCGTTCAGCACCTCCATTGGACTGAGGATGGTAGGCAGAAGAAAAATTACATTTAATGCCTAGTTGAGAGCAGAAGGATTTCCAAAAACGGGAAACAAATTGGGAACCTCTGTCAGATACAATTTGGGAAGGTATCCCATGTAAACGGAAGATCTCCCTAGCGAATATCTCTGCTAATTCGGGCGACGTTGGGAGTTTAGGTAAGGGAATGAAGTGAGCCATCTTAGTAAATCTGTCCACCACAGTGAGGATAACAGTCTGCTTTTTAGAGATAGGCAAATCAACAATGAAGTCCATAGCCAAACAGGACCATGGCTTTTCAGGAACCTCTAAAGGGTGCAGAAATCCGCATTGGAGCGAATGAGGTTGCTTATTCTTGGTACAAACTTCACAAGCCCCGATGAATTCTTTAATATCTTTACGTAAATCAGGCCACCAGAAATCTTTAGAGATCAAAGCATACGTCTTGCGAATGCCAGGATGCCCAACCACCTTGCTGTTATGGAAACAGCGTAACACTTCTAGTTGGAGAGTGGCGGGAACGAAGTGTTGATCCCCAGGAGTCTGTTTGGGCGCAAGATGCTGTAATTTCATGATCTCAGTAAGCAACGGAGAGTGAATCCTGAGATTTGTGTTAGCGATGATGTTACCCTTAGGAACTATCGAGGAAAGGACTGGCTCAGTTATAGTGAACGGTTCATATTGACGAGACAAAGCATCGGCTTTAGAGTTCTTAGAACCAGGTCTATAAGTAAGTACATAATTAAAGTGAGTGAGGAACAAGGACCAACGAGCTTGCCTGGCGGACAGGCGCTTAGCCTCCCCAATATAAGACAAGTTCTTATGATCCGTTAAAATAGTAACAGGGTGTAATGTCCCTTCTAGTAAATGTCTCCACTCCTTTAAAGCCTTAATGACCGCTAACAGTTCCCTATCGCCGATGTCATATCTGCTTTCAGGCCCAGATAATTTCTTAGAGAAGAAACCACAAGGGTGTAACGGTTTGTCCACCCCTAACCTTTGAGACAGAACAGCACCAACTCCCGTCTCAGAGGCATCGACCTCGAGTAAGAACGGCAGAGTCGTATCAGGGTGGACTAGAATGGGAGCAGAAGCAAACAGTTCTTTGAGAGTCTTGAAAGCAACAAGAGCCTCAGTAGACCAAGTCTTAGTATCAGCCCCTTGTTTGGTCATATTGGTAATAGGCGAGATGATAGAAGAGTATCCCTTAATGAAGCGCCTATAATAGTTGGAAAAACCAATAAACCTCTGAATAGCCTTGAGTCCTTTAGGCAACGGCCAATCTAAAATAGATTGGAGTTTGTCAGGGTCCATTTTAAAACCTTCCCCAGAAATCACGTAACCAAGAAAGTCTATCTGCGACTGGTCAAAGCTGCATTTCTCCAATTTACAGTATAGACCATGTTGCAGAAGTTTGTGTAGTACCTTTCTGACTTGTCTATGGTGAGTCTCAATCTCCCTAGAGTGTATCAGTATGTCGTCCAGGTAGACAATAACACAATCATGTTGAAACTCCCTAAGTACCTCATTAATCAAATCCTGAAATACTGCAGGAGCATTGCAAAGTCCAAATGGCATAACTGTGTATTCATAATGGCCATACCGAGTATTGAACGCTGTCATCCACTCGTGTCCATGCTGGATTCTCACCAAATTATATGCCCCTCTGAGATCTAATTTGGTGAAGATTTTGGAGCCCTTAAGACGATCAAACAACTCGGTAATCAATGGGATAGGATAGGCATTTCTGATAGTTATTTTATTCAAACCTCGGTAATCAATACAAGGCCTCAGCGTGCCATCCTTCTTTTTAACGAAAAAAACCCCAGCCCCGGCAGGAGAAGAGGACCTCCTAATGAATCCTTTCTCTAAATTCTCACGAATATATTCCTCTAGAACAGAGTTCTCCTGAACAGATAAAGGATATACATTACCCCTCGGGGGCATAGTACCAGGTAGAAGCTTAATTTTACAATCAAATGACCTGTGTGGAGGTAATGAATCGGCATTCTTCTTGTCGAATACTGCCTTTAAGTCCTGGTACAGGGACGGTATCTGTTTCTCTGTGGACTGAGTAGAACTACCTGGTGTATTAATATTAGCCAATGGAGAAACCTTGCGTAAACACCTCTCCTGGCAGCTCTGACCCCACGAGAGTATCTCCCCTAACTCCCAATCGATAATAGGGTTATGTCTCTTCAACCATGGATACCCCAGAACTATGGGAACAGAAGGGGACGAAATGAGCATAAGAGATAAATTCTCCACGTGTAGGATACCAACATTTAAGTTAATGGGTATGGTCTCACGAAAGATAACGGGGTCCAGTAATGGTCTACCATCTATGGCCTCAACGGCCAAGGGTGTCTCCCTTAACTGGGATGGGATATTGTGTCTAGTGGCAAAGGCTTGGTCGATAAAATTCTCAGCAGCTCCAGAATCTATCAAGGCCATAGCCTTTACTACTTCCTTCTCCCAGGTTAAGGAAACTGGTAGCAGAAGCCTGTGATCTTTATAATTAGAAGTAGAGGACAAAATAGAAACGCCCAAGGCCTGCCCTCTAGAGAAACTTAGGTGCAAGCGTTTCCCGGGCGGTTAGGACAGTTCGAGAGTAAATGACCTCTGGTTCCACAGTACATACATAACCCCTCCCTTCTCCTGTACTGTCTCTCCTCCTCAGAGAGGCGGGTATAGCCTATCTGCATAGGTTCAGGGAGCAATGAGACCGTGGAGTCAGGACTTAGAAATGCGGGAGCTAACCTAAAGGAAGGTCTCCGGTTCCTCTCTCGAGTGTTCTGTCTCTCTCTTAAACGTTCATCTATACGAGAAATGAGCGAAATTAAATCCTCTAAATTCTCAGGAAGTTCTCTAGTAGCAACCTCGTCAAGGATCACATCTGATAGCCCATTCAAAAATATGCCTGCTCATTCCACTTGACCTCTGACGCCAGAGACCTGAACTCTAGTGCATAATCCACAAGTGTTCGGTTCTCCTGTCTCAGGCGTAACAGTAATCTGGCTGCATTAACCTTTCTACCTGGAGGGTCAAAAGTTCTTCTAAAAGCAGCTACAAATGCGTTATAGTTATATACTAACGGGTTATCGTTCTCCCATAGTGGATTGGCCCATCTCAGCGCTTTCTCAATGAGTAAGGTGATAATAAATCCCACCTTTGCCCTATCCGTAGGATAGGAGCGAGGTTGCAATTCAAAGTGGATACTAATTTGGTTTAAAAACCCACGACACTTCTCAGGAGCACCACCATAACGTACTGGTGGGGTAATGCGAGAAGAAGCACCTACAGTGGCTACCTCTAGGCCTGAACCTACAGGAGAGATAGGAGTAGTACGTAACTCCTCTGGTGGATTATTGGCACGAGATAATAACGCCTGTAGCGCTAGCGCCATCTGATCCATTCTGTGATCCATGGCTTCAAACCTAGGATCAGGAGAACCAAGCTGACTGTTTGTACTTGCAGGATCCATTGGCCCTGTCGTAATGTCAGGATCGGGACAGGGATCCAACACGCAGAGTACAAACAGTAGCCAGATACGTATACCGGACCTTAGAATGGCCGGACTAACATAAGTAGTACAGTAGAGAATGGTCAAAGACAAGCCGAGGTCGAGGGTATCAGAAGACAGGTAAGCGGTAGACAAGCCGAATCAAGGGTAACAGAGATAAGCAGAGAAGAGCAAACAAGGCGGGTCAAAACCAAAAGGGATAACTAGAAAACACGAGCACTGAGTGACTAGAACAAGCTAGAACCACGACAGGGCAATGAGCTAATGAAAGAAGCACTGTTAAATGCCCTGTTCAGATAAGTAGACACACCTCCGACGAGTCCTGATTGGTCCTGAACCAATTGAGTGACAGGTCGCTCCGGGTTGACGTCCTGACGTCGACTTCCGAGCGTCATGCTATAAAAGGGAGTCACTCCCTCGCGGACGGCTTTGCATGACCGGATGGACCGTGAGAAAGAGGGAAATCAGGCCGTCCGGATGGATGAACGAGTAAGTCTCTACCTCTCTCGGAGGTAGAGACCTCAGGTACCCTGACACTAACTTCTTCAAAGAATGCAATTAAGCTAATTTGGCATGACTTTCATTAACCATGTTGATTCCTACTAATGGTGATCAAAAAGATGGCCCTTCAAATAATTTTAAAACAATACAACCTGTTCCAAATTATTATGCAAATTCTATTTAAGTGTCACAAAGATTAAAGATTTTGTTTTTCAGTTTAACTCATGGATGGCATTGTGTCTCAGGGTTCTTTTGATCACTGAAAACAATCTCTGAGACACCTGTGATAATTAGATTGCCAGGTGAGCCCAATTTAAGAAAAAACTACTTAAAGGGGGTTTTCCACATTATTAAGCAGCGCACCATTTTCATACAATATGGGGAAGAAAACGGATCTCTCTGCTGCCGAAAGAGTGAAATAGTTCAATGTCTTGGACAAGGTATGAAAACATTAGATATTTCACGAAAACTTAAGCGTGATCATCGCCCTATTAAGAGATTTGTGGCTGATTCAGAGCACATACAGGTTTGGGCAGATAAAGGCATATTGAATAAGGAGAGAACGTGACTGATACAGCCACAGGAGATAATATAGAGATAAAGAGATAAGTGACTGGGAGGCTGCCTGTGAAGATTTACTGCACTGCTCTACTTTACTCCAGATTTATTTGGATAAGGATTCAAACTTGGACAGCTAAAAATATTAGAGAAATATATAGTTGAAAAGAGGCATTCCACCAAAGCGGGAGCTGTCAGTAAGGTATGAATAATTACTGAATACTGAATCCTGCTGAATTCTTAAAACTGCAGAGAAAATCAGGTAAACATGGGCGCATTCCAGGAGAGTTCCCCTTTTGACCCTGCTGGTGGATGCAGAAAAGGCCTTCGACAGGGTCGGGTGGGGATGTATGAGAAAGGTGCTGACTCAGTTTGGGTTTACTGGTTGGATAGCCAGAGCAATTAAAGCTTTATATTCATCACCTACAGCGAGAATAATTGATTATGATATCTGTTCTGGTTGGATGAACATCACAAATGGAACCAGACAGGGCTGCCCACTATCTCCACTATTGTACATATTGTGTATAGTGCAGCTAGCGATTAATAAAGGAACAACACTAATATAACTGGAATTGTATTAGATGATAGAGATTTTGGAATGTGTCTGCATGCAGACGACATTCTAATTTCTTTAACCAACACTAAAGAATCTCTTCCAGAGACTATGAAAGAATTTCAAGAATATAGTCGTGTAGCTAATTATAAGTTAAATGTAAATATAACCATCGCCCTTGTTAAAAGACAGCGATACCCTCCACTCGTTTAAAAGTCAATTTGAATTCATTTCGGCTGAAAAAGAGTTCCAATATTTAGGTATTGTTATTACCTCTGATCCTAGAGATATAATGAGTTAATTTTATGAGACTCATTAAGGATACAAATAGGCTCTTAAAAGAATGGGGTTCTGGTCGCCAGAAGAGTTGCTGCTGTTTGCGGTCCCCATGGCAGGAGATCGGCTGCCTCTCCCAGCCACTAGGCCGCTTTCCATGTTAGACCTCATTTGTAGAGTGTGGCGCGTTCACTCCAGAATATAAAATTATGTAACTATGCTTTTAAAACAGTTACAGATTTAACTGGTATAACATTAGATAAGAAACCAGAAGTAGCACTGTTACATTTAAATTGGCAGCAACAGTCTAAACCCCATATTACTTTAATAATACATTGTTTTATGGCAACTAAAATCTTTATTGCCAGATACTGGAAACGAATAGAAGTCCCATCTAAAGATCATTTTTGTCAATCTTTGTTTTTATTGCGGCATAAGATGGGTCAATACAGAAAGTAAAACAAGGGGCTAATGCATGAAATAAATACGGTATGCATAACTAATTGTACAATTGTTGCATGTAGTCCCGAGTGTTAAGACCTGCAGTGGTGATGGTGCTGCGGTCTCCTGTTCCTTTCCCAGCTGCTGAGTATTAGTGATTATAGCTCCAGCAGGGGGTAGAGATGAATACAGCTTCCCAGACAATCCTTCCCAGTGGATAGAATATTCCTTCCCCAAACATGAGCCAAGACTTCATGAAGGGTGTAACAGAACTAAGCTTTATTGAAACAGGCTGGCTTTTATGGAGAATCCTTCTGCAAAAGGACGTCCCAGAACAAACAAATACATTCACCAATCACTGAACAGTATTTTACTAATACACGCCCTCCCTCTGCCTGGGAGATATTGAGATAAGTTAAGGAGTAAATCAATTATCTCCAGGCAGAGGGCACACATTTTCCCCAAAAGTTAGAACACCCCTTTCCCCACAAGGTATCCCCACAAAATACATATCCTCTGATAGCCCCGATCTGGGAGGCAAACATATCCAAATTTCACCCAGATCGGTTCAGGGGTTCTTGAAAAGTGTGGAAGTCCTGTTTTACCGACCACACACAAAGCTCCTGCCCAAAACAGTTCCACGAATTCAGCGTGTGTGGTCGGTCAATGGGGAAAAAGGCGAAAAGCGGCCAAAATACCGAATACACCCTCCTGGCTCATAGTAGCGATTGTTCCCCTGGTCTGTACGAACATAACTACAGAATGCCGCTCTTCTGGCTGTTCGGTAAGTAGGAGAAGCGGGAGTTCGGTAGTTTTCAGCGATGGTTCGTGCGGTCGAGTGTCCGATTTTAGTTCCAGACACTCGACGACCAAGTCCCGCTGACTCTCCTCGTGCGAACAAGATGGCCGCCGTTTTCTTTACCACGTGGCGTTTGGCTATACGAACAGCGGCCACCCAGGGAACATTTAATTGACGGTGCTTTTGAACATAACAAGCCAGGAGGGAGGTCGGGGTTCGGTAGTTGCAAACTGCCGAACTAATAATCCATTTTAGGCAGAAAAATGAAACAAAATACATAAAAATAGAAGAAAAGGTCGGATGAAGTCTCTTTTCTTCACATTACTCCCCCTTAGTTCCATGGGTCGGCATACCCGCCTAGACCCTGCCGGGTTGGCTAGGGGATGTCCGGGTGGTATCATTAAGTGTCCAAGTCTGTCTGACGGGAAAGCCCATCAGCGTTACCGTTCTGTTTGCCCGGGCGGTACTGTAGTGTAAAATTGTAGGGCTGCAACGCTAAACTCCAGCGTAGCAACCAGGGGTTGTCTCCACAGACTCGGTTGAGCCAAATGAGGGGGTTGTGGTCAGTAAGTAAGGTAAAAGCATGGCCATAGAGGTACGGTTGGAGTTTCTTTAAGGCCCATACTAGCGCCAGACATTCTTTTTCCACGGTGGCATAGCTGACCTCCCGAGGTAGTAACTTACGGCTGAGGTATGCCACCGGGTGTTCCATGCCATCTTCCCCCACTTGGCTCAGCACGGCTCCCAGCCCAAACATAGAGGCATCTGTGTGAACGAGAAATGTCTTATTAGGGTCTGGGGCCGCCAATACTGGAGCTTCGCTTAAAGCCGTCTTAAGGCTCTGGAACGCTGTTGCACACTCCGGGGACCACGTTACCTGCTTGGGTAGGGCTTTTTTGGTTAGGTCGGTGAGGGGTTTGGCTAGGGTGCTATACTCAGGGACGAACTTGCGGTAATACCCCGCTGTACCTAAAAAGGCTAATACCTGGGTCTTAGTGCGGGGCTGGGGCCAATTCGCTATGGCCTCTATTTTGGCGGGCTCGGGGCGCTGCTTACCAGACCCTACCCTATGCCCTAAGTACTGGACTTCGGCCATGCCCACATGTCATTTATCGGGTTTTAGGGTGAGGCCGGCTTCCTGTAACTTGCTAAATACCAAAGCCAAGTGCACCAGGTGGGTTTCCCATGTGCCACTGTAGATGGCGATGTCATCCAAGTAGGCACATGTGAAGTCCTGCATTCCTTCCAGAAGCCGGTCCGCCATCCTTTGAAACGTAGCCGGGGCATTCTTCATCCCAAACGGCATAACCCTAAATTGGTACAGCCCGAATGGGGTGACGAAGGCCAACTTAGGGATGGCGGCCTGGTCTAGCGGAATTTGCCAATAACCTTTACACAAGTCTAGGGTAGTCAGGAGGTGCCCGCTGGCCATGCGATCGAGCAATTCGTCGATCCGTGGCATAGGGTAGGCATCCGTGATCGTCCGGTCGTTCAGTTTCCGGTAGTCAATACAGAAGCGAGTCGTACTGTCTCGCTTTGGTACTAGCACCACCGGGGACGCCCAGGGACTTTGGGAAGCCTCAATAACCCCCAACTCTAACATTTCTTGGAGTTCCTTCCACATGCTAGTTTGTACTGCTGCCGGTATACGATATGGCTGCTGCCTCAAGGGGGTCTCCCCCTGTGTCTCTACCCGGTGCACTGCGGCGGAGGTGTATCCAGGTAGGGCTGAGAATAGCCCACCGTATTCCTGCAGCAGGTGCTTAGCGTCTGCCTGCTGAGTGGGGTCTAGTTTTTCCCCCAACCCGACCTGTTCTAAGGTCCCGGGGTTAGCTGCTAGCAGGTCAGGTAAGGGAAGTCCCTCACTATCATCTGTGGATGGGGCGCATATGGCAGCCACGTCCTCAGAGCGCTCGTGATATGGCTTCAACATGTTCACATGAAAGGCTCGTCGGATCCTTTCATCTGAACATTTGGCCACGATATAAGTGGTGTCGCTTTTCTACCACTTTGAATAGCCCCTGCCATGCTGCCTGGAGCTTGTCCTTTTGGAAGGTCTGAGGGCTAGTACCTTCTGCCCTACTTCCAGGTTCCTATCTCTTGCCCCACGGTCATACCATTGCTTCTGGCGTTTCTGGGCCGCTTGCAGGTTCTCCCGGACTGACTCGGTTAGGGCCTGCAAGCGGTCCCGAAACTCCAGCACGTATGGCAGAACTGGGACTCCCTCCTCCCCTGTGTTGCCCTCCCAGTGCTCCCGTATGAGGTCCAGGGGTCCCCGGACTTTTCTCCCGTAGAGGAGTTCGAAGGGGGAGAACCCAGTGGACGCCTGAGGCACTTCCCAGTAAGCAAACAGGAGATGAGGTAGAAACCTTTCCCATTGACCGTAGGACTCTGTGAACGCTGTGAGCATTTGTTTAAGCGTGCCGTTAAACCGTTCACAGAGACCGTTAGTCTGGGGATGGTAGGGGGAGCTAAATAATGGTTTGACCCCGCAGCTCTGCCACAACTGTTGAGTTACAGTTGCCGTAACCTGGGTCCCTTGGTCGGAAAGTATTTCCCGGGGAAACCCTACTCGGGAAAAGATCTTAACCAGAGCCTCTGCTACCGTCTCCGCCTCAATGTTGGAGAGCGCCACAGCCTCAGGGTATCTGGTGACATAGTCCACCACCGTGAGGATGTAGCGCTTCCCGGAGGAGCTGGGTTTGCTGAGGGGCCCTACCAGGTCTACTGCCACCCAGTAGAATGGCTCCTCTATTACAGGTAGGGATCGTAAGTTGGCCCTAGGGTGATCCCCCCTTTTCCCTATCCTTTGACAGGTGTCACATGTCCTACAGTAGGACTGCAAATCTTTGGATATCCCTGGCCAGAAGAACGTCTGGGTTAGGCGGTCCTTAGTTTTCTTGATACCCAGATGTCCTGCTAGCGGGATATCATGGCTGAGCCTTAGAAGCTCTGCCCTGTATTTACGGGGTACTACCAGCTGCCTCTTTATAACTTGCGCTGCCCCATTCCCCACTCCCCCTGTGACCCTGTACAGCAACCCCTTGTCCCATTGGAATTCCTCGTGGGCATTACCTTCCCTAGGGGTCCCTACTGCCTTCCTGTAACCGGCTAAGGTGGGGTCTGCTTGCTGGGCTTGGCCAAAGTCTTGGGGGGTGCCCCAGAAGGGGATAGGGTTAGGGTTGGCTACGGGGATTTCAGTTCCTACCTGTGGTTCCTCGGAGTGTGTCGGTCCAGCTCGGCGGGCTTGCGCCCTGGTCGTCACTGCGCAGGCTCCAGCAGGCTCGGATTGCACCAGCTGTAAAGTCAGGCACCCCAGATCATTCCCCAACAAAACTTCCGCCGGTAGTCCAGCCATAAGGCCCACTTCCATCGGCTTTGCGCCACTGCCCCAATTTAACTGTACCCGGCTGTGGGTATCTTGTGGATGGCACCCCCGGCCACTCGTACTGCTACAGTTCTGTTGGTGCGGGCCTTGGCAGCTACGGTGTGGGGCTGTACTAACGTAAGGGTGGCGCCAGTGTCTCGTAGCGCCTCTGCTTCTTTACCGTCTATGGTGACCAACTGTCTGTGGTGGACCCGGTTGTCGACTTCGGCTTGGGCTAGATCCACCTCATGTAGCACGGCCCACTGTTCTGAGTCTGGAGTGGGCTCGTCCACATGGGTATGCTGATAGTGGTGAGCGGCGGCCCTCGGGGTTTGTGGTGGCCGCTCCCAGCTGGTTCTGCTCCGCTGAGGGCAATGGATTTTGTAGTGCCCGGGCTGATTGCACTGTTTACATACCAGTGGGGGTCTCCGGGTAAAACCAGGCTGGGTTGTGGGGGGTACCGTGGGTGGTCTGGGGTTGGTCACAGGTCCTGGTGGTGGAGCACTGGACCTTACCAGAGGACGGTTCCCACTAGCTTCCCCTTTTCGGCCCTCATGATGCTCATCTGCCAGCTTGGCTGCGGCTTCAATTGTAGCCGGCTTTCTGTCTCTGACCCAATCCCTGGTGTCTACCGGGGTGTGCTCAAAAAAATGTTTGAGTAAGAAGAGTTGTAGTACCTCTTCCAGTGTGGTGGCCAGGCAGCCTTGTATCCAGTTCTGGGCTGCCCTATACAGCCTAAAGGCCCATTCCGTGTAGGAGTCTCGGCCCCCTTTCCGCAATACCCGAAATTTCTTTCTGTAAGTCTCTGGGGTCACGGCATACCTGGCCAGCAGAATTTCCTTTACCTTGGCATAGTCATGTATGGCTGTGTCAGGAACTGCTCTGTAGGCCTCGGCTGCTCGGCCTGTGAGCTTGCTGCTTAAAATCGCTGCCCACTGCTCCGATTCCAGACCCTCCAAAGCGCATTGACGTTCAAAATCCTGTAAATATGCGTCAATTTCCATTTCTCCGTCCGCAAAGCTTTTAAATGCAGCATAGTTAAATTTTCTCCGCTGCCCTCCATTTATAGATCCTGTTAGGGATGCGTTGTCTACTTGGTTCAAGCTTGCCTGTAGGGCACTGCATTCTGTGTTCACTTGTGCCAGGACTTGCGTTATTGCCTCAGGTGGGGGGTTTGGCCCATATAGATGTAGCCTCCACATCACCTTCTGTTGGAATTCTGCTTCCTCCCGGCTGACATTCGCCATGCTGCTGGTTTGGTCGCCCTCCATCAGTTCTGCTATGAGGGTAGCTTTCTTTTTGTTGCTTGCCACCTGACCTCGGGCTTCCAGTAGATATTTTAGCGTAGTCCTTTTTAGTTTCTCGTACTGCTGGGTCATTCACCAGTTGTCTCTCCGTGTTCCATTCAATCCCGTCGCTTGCCACCAGTTGTTAAGACCTGCAGTGGTGATGGTGCTGCGGTCTCCTGTTCCTTTCCCAGCTGCTGAGTATTAGTGATTATAGCTCCAGCAGGGGGTAGAGATGAATACAGCTTCCCAGACAATCCTTCCCAGTGGATAGAATATTCCTTCCCCAAACATGAGCCAAGACTTCATGAAGGGTGTAACAGAACTAAGCTTTATTGAAACAGGCTGGCTTTTATGGGGAATCCTCCTGCAAGAGGACGTCCCAGAACAAACAAATACATTCACCAACCACTGTACAGTATTTTACTAATACACGCCCTCCCTCTGCCTGGGAGATATTGAGATAAGTTAAGGAGTAAATCAATTATCTCCAGGCAGAGGGCACACATTTTCCCCAAAAGTTAGAACACCCCTTTCCCCACAAGGTATCCCCACAAAATACATATCCCCTGATAGCCCCGATCTGGGAGGCAAACATATCCAAATTTCACCCAGATCGGTTCAGGGGTTCTTGAAAAGTGTGGAAGTCCTGTTTTACCGACCACACACAAAGCTCCTACCCAAAACAGTTCCACGAATTCAGCGTGTGTGGTCGGTCAATGGGGAAAAAGGCGAAAAGCGGCCAAAATACCGAATACACCCTCCTGGCTCATAGTAGCGATTGTTCCCCTGGTCTGTACGAACATAACTACCGAATGCCGCTCTTCTGGCTGTTCGGTAAGTAGGAGAAGCGGGAGTTCGGTAGTTTTCAGCGATGGTTCGTGCGGTCGAGTGTCCGATTTTAGTTCCAGACACTCGCCGATCAAGTCCCGCTGACTATAGTCCCGCGGGCTATACGAACAGCGGCCACCCAGGGAACACTTAATTGATGATGCTTTTGAACATAACAAGCCAGGAGGGAGGTCGGGGTTCGGTAGTTGCAAACTGCCGAACTAATAATCCATTTTAGACAGAAAAATGAAACAAAATACATAAAAATAGAAGAAAAGGTTGGATGAAGTCCCTTTTCTTCACACCGAGTATAACGGCCTCATTTTATGAAAGTTACAACAGTAGTACTATACAGGCTAGACAGGTTTTTTGTTTTTTAAAGGTTTGTCGTTGACCTAGAGTTTGAAAGTACAAGCTATGGATCATATGATCCGATTGGTAACATGCTAACTAATTAACACAACAAAAAGTAGTTGCATAGTTGTAGGCAAATAAGGTTAAATGTAGTACAGCTGATGTAGTGTATCAGAGGTGGTAAAGCACGTTAGGGCAACAGACTTGTGTCAATAGACATATATGCCTGTTCAAATGCGGTAAGGCAATCTGTTTTGTTGTAATGCATATCAATGAACTGGCATTATATAGTTGCTTAAGATGCGTTGAATGGCACAGCAGTGTATTACTATACTGGTTAAACCGGTAGGTGCATGTGTAGTCTCCAATAGCATGCTCAATAGTACATCATCCTAATCAGCTAATAAGTTGCTTAGGGTCCACAGCTGGGTGTGTGGTTAGTGCAAGTATAGGATAAGCAGGCTAGTGTACAGATGTTTTTATACAGCAAGCATCTTAGCTAGGGCTATTATTCAGATAAAGTAAAGTAAAAGACAGTACAATAAAGTAGAGTACACTAAAGTACCATCAGGCAGATCGCGGCACATTGCGTCAGCCACTGCGAGTGTCAGGGTGTTAGAGACCGCTGTGTATTGCAGGTTTGACTGTGATATTATTAGCATATATGTCCCTCCATGTAGTGGTGAATGCCGCCAGAGTGTCCCTTGGTGATTGTGCCTTTCATATCTTCCGTCTGCTTACTTTGTGGAAGCTATTAGTAGGCATCCTCTTCTTGGGCATGGGGATACACCGCGCAGGTCTCTCCAAATCCACTGGGTTCCGACGTCCCGCTGCAGGGCACAGTGTCCGGAGGTCGATGTGGTCGTGTGACCCAGACGTGAGGTGAGTGCAGGTCTTGTGCTGAACAGATCACTTTGTCCAGGTGCGGGTAGTGGTGCAACCTAGCTGCTACAAGGGGACAGCTTTGCGGTGCTTTCCCCCAGCGATGGTCTGCGGTCTTGGCAGTAGGAGGCTGGGGTGAGGCGTTCTCAGTTGGCGCGGTCTGCGTGGCTCTTCTCCAGTGGCTTGTGGGGCAGTTACAACACGTTCGTCCATTTTGTTGAGGCCGCGTGGCAGTCGTTGGCGGTTGGTGCCGAGCTGCCCAGGAGTGCCTTGTGGGTGTTTGCTTGCCTGGTGGGGACCGGGATAACCCCCACCGGTCCAAAGGGGGGGTGAACGGGGCCGGGACGGCTCCAGCCGTGTTGTGGCTCTCTGCAGCCGGGGTGAGAAGCAAAGCAGCGTCCGTCTGCTCCACTCCCCCCCGAATAGGCCTCAGTCTCCAAGCCCCAGAGCATCTCACCGGGATCCGGAACCACCCACTATCAGGTGTTCTAGCTGCACAGGGACACTCCAGGATCCTGTACCATGGATTTCCAGGGTGTTTCTGGCTGAGTTAAGTGGGTATTTGCCCGATTTTAACTAAATTCCTCAGGAGCCATAGTGACTTGCAGCCTGCCAGCATGGCCGCCCGGCCCCACCCCCAAGATCATTTTATTCATCAACTTCTTTATCAGCTCGGTATGAAAAAAGGGATCAATATATTAAACCCAAGAAAAAAACATAAAAAGACAGCGAGGTTTAGACCTGGGGGTTGTTTTGCGTCTCTCTTCTTATGTAACTTGGCGGGGACCACCTAGTTAGGCTGTCTTGAGACAGCAGGATACTAGATTAGATATAGAAGGAGTTTATCATTAGACACCTGAGTGGTTATTAGCCATCCTCACTTGATTATAGATGAACGGCAATATTTAGAACTTATTGGGAGCGATTTACACTGTTTCCTTAACGGACAATGTGATTGTCCACTTAGGATTTAGTCATTGTAATGGATCACCTGGCACCCCGACTAGGTACCTCCGTTGAAGGATGCTCCTAGCACTTCCCGAGGGCTCCAAGCACTCCAGCTGACACCATAACCACCGTAGACTCCAAAGAGAAAGACAGGAGCAAGCTCTTACAAGAGCTTCGTAGTAATATAGCAAGAGAGTATGACTAGCATAGCAATCCCTTGTAGCAGATTCCCCCAATAAGAGACGGCACTCCAAATTGAGGGTGAAGTAGAACTGAAGCTTTTAATCAAACACTCTGCTTTTATGCCCATTTTACAAACATAGTACCGCCCACAGGGTTTTGAAGAACAAACCCATTAATACATTACAACACAGCCAAACACTCCCATTCATACCAGTAGAAATCCTCCCCTCTGCCTATGATACAATTACTGAACACAATGGGCTAACATAATTATCACAGGCAGGAAAATACACAGTTTCACACAATATTCATAACTTTAAATGTATACACCACATTCACATAAAAAAAATTCAGAATCAGCATACTCCAAAATCATACAAATTGGTCCAGTGGTTCAAAAGATAGATGGAAGACGTATTTGACCGACTGCAAGCATGGCTTGGGTGTGGTAAGCCAATTATCTCCAGCATACAGAAAATAGCTCCATTTAAAACAGCAAAAACACACAAAAATACATCATTCCTATCATACTTAACAGAACCCCCACATATCCGAACAGCGCTCAGATCCCACAAACACAGTCAAATCGCCATGGGGTTAAAGTTTAGCAACAAGTTCCACCTGGTCTGGCCGTGTCCCTGGGGCAACGCCCTGCTGGAGAACAATAGACAGGAAACGGGGGAGGGGCACACCTTCTCATTTATTCAAATGGACAGAAAAAGTGTTTCAAAATTCAATAAGCCCAAATAATGCTTACACAGGGAAAAGTCTCCCAGGGTCCATAGTCAGAAGGCAGGAGGCGGGCAAGCAGCCCCCTCCAAAAACCAGTGGCGAGGTCCCTTTTGCCACATTCATTTAGCTCTCATATATACTGTACTCTCTCTATGAGCATAGTATACAAGCATTCTTTATGAGGTGGTATGCTTCTTCTATTTATACCTGCATGCAGATTTCTATATCTAATACTCCCATATATGTGACTGTACATTTTATACAATGATCGCACCAGGGAGCCTTAGACAATAGGTAGCTATTTAACTCTCAAGGGTTCTTAGTCCTCTTATCTCCCCAGGCAGTACTCATGTCCATTTGCAATAGGGATACCCATCTATTTCCTACCCTACTTAAAGCTATATACATTGACTACATGGGGCCCTTTGTTGCAGGACATTACCTCTAGACATTTTTAGTAATTTCTTTTTGATTTTTCACTTGGGTTTGCACACCACTATCGTATTATTTATGTTTATTTCGGCAATATATATTAATAAAGGCTAATACCACGTATATGGACTCTTAACTATTTAGAGGTTCTCTTTTCTGGAGGTGGGACCTCCCACAAATTTGTGAGGAGCTATCCCTACTCTATTCTAGTATTTTTTCTTCAATAGCTTTAGGGTTGATGCACTCAAGTTCCTCAGTAACCAGTAATTGGTGTGCTTTTAAGTCTACCATGTGAGGTAATTTCTTTAGTATTTATGATCAGTTTAAAAAAGCAAGGAGTGCAGATATGGCAACTCTGCAAGCGCAGTTAAAAAACGCTTCAAAAAATAACAAATGGACTCCCAACAAAGAGAATTTAGATCATTTGTCAAAAATACAGAATCAAATAAATATCAAACTTTTAGAAAATAATGCCAAAACATTAGATAAATTGAGATCTAAGTTGTATAGCAGATAAGTTACTGTCAACAAAATTAAGAGACAAAATTGCCTCAAGTAAAATTACGATATTGGTGGATGAGGAAGAGGAATATCTCAATCCCAAGGAGATAGGAGAATATTTTAGTTTATACAATAGGGGCTTATATAATCTCACTTCAAATAACAATAATCTTAATGATTACTTAGAGAAAAATAATTCTCCAATGATTTCAGACAGACAAAAAATTTGTTTAAATTGTCTAATAACTACCGAGGAGGTAAAGAAGGCAATCTCTAACCTTAAGTCTAAAAAACCCATGTCCAGGCGGTTTCTCAAATGTATTTTCTAAAACCTTTGTAGATTTAATTAGTATTCACTTGGCTTACACTTTTAATTTTATAGTTACGGAGAGCGGTTTTCCTAGAGAAATGCTCAGAGCTAACATTCTCCTATTTTTAAAGCAGGATAAGGATCCATCAAAAGTCAAAAGCTATAGACCAATATCTTTGATAAATACCGACGTAAAGATTTTTCCGGAAATATTAGCAAATAGACTTAAAGACACCCTGAATAACATCATTTATAGAGACCAAATAGGCTTTCTTTCCGGGATGAGTAGCTGCGGACTGCACGAGGCGCATAATAGATATAATAGACGCCGCAACTAAGGAAAGAATTCCACTGCAGCTACTGGCAGTTGATGCAGAGAAGGCATTCTACAGAGTTGGTTGAGAGTTCCTGAGTAATACGTTGGAGAAATTTGGTATCCAGGGTTGGATGTACAGGGCAATTCTGTCACTATACAAGAGCCCTACAGCAAAAACAGTGGGTCCCGATATTGTCTCTTAAGTATTATTTTTCACTTATATCGGACAAAACTACACAATGTTAAGGAAGAAGGTTGGTACGCACTAAAAAAAACTAAAATGAGTGGGCTAGAGCATGGACATATTTGCCGCGAGGCAAAAACACCGCCCCCAAATGCCCAGGCAAATAACCAACAATCAAGGCAGGCGAGCGGCTAACTAAGAATCCATGCGGGCAGGTGGGCGGCGCTGGCGAGGGAGCACTGATTTGTGAGCTCTCTGCTCAGCTTCCTCATGCTCCGCAGAGTGATGCCAGGAGCCGGAATATGACGAATATGGGAGCTGAGCAGAAATGGCTCACTAATCAGTGCTCCCTCGCCAGCGCCGCCAACCGGCCTGCATGGATTCTTAGTTAGCCACCCGCCTTCCTCCCTTCCTGTCAGAAGGAACCCCAGGACCCTACCCCAGGTAAAAAAAAATCCACCAGCACTCCCAAAGGTAGGGAGGCTGGGTGGATTTAAACTAAAAAAAAAAAGTAATCAGTTAATGTTTGGGGAGGGGGGCTGTCAGTGTGTGTGTCTGGCTGTCAGTGTGTGTATGTCTGTCAGTGTGTATGTAAGTGATTGTGTATGTATGTCTGTCAGTGTGCATCTGAGTGATTGTGTGTGAATGGCTGTCAGTGCGTGTATGCCAGTGTGTATGTCTGGCTGTCAGTGTGTGTATGTGAGTGATTGTTTGTGTATGTGTGACAGTGTGTCTGTCACTGTATGACTGTCTGTCAGTGAGTGAGAGTGTGTGTGTCTGCAGAGACGTGTCTTCCGCGAGGCAAACAAGGTATCTGCCTTGGGCGGCACTTTGCAGGGGGCGGCAAAAAAAGCCGCCCCCCAAACGCCCAGGCAGATCCCTTGCTTGCCGGCTTACCACTTTTGAGCCCCCTCGAGGAGGGCGGCAGGCAGCGAGGGAGCTCACTAAGTGCCGCCAACTCAGCCTGTGCACCCCCTGCCTGCCCGACCAGCAGAACCACTGGACAGGTAAGCAATCCACTCCATCTCTCCCAGGGAGGCTGGGTGGATTTAAAATAAAATTAAAATAATAATTTGTAAGTGTTGGGAGAAATGTGTATGTGTCTGTAAGTGTGTGTGTGTGTGTATGTGTCTGTAAGTGTGTGTGTCTGTGTGTGTGTGTCTGTGAGTGAATGTGTGTGTGTGTGGGTCAGTGAGTGTGTATGTGTCGGTCAGTGAGTGCGTGCGTCTGTCAGTGTGTGTCCAAATAATAGTGTGTGTGTCTGTCAATGAGTGTATGTGTCTGTCAGTGAGTGAGCGTCTGTCAAAGTGCAGCCTTGACAGGAAAGGGTTGGGAAAATTTTAATTGGGGGGGAAGGCGGGTGCCCGAGCACCGTCCTGCCTCGGTCAGCCCAAATCCTAAATAAACCACTGGGCTAGAGGACTTAAGCTGTTTGGTTTGGATGGGGTAAAAAAACAAACGGGTTAAATCAGTCATAAAGTCTGTTTGGATTCACTACTATATGAGTGGGAAAATTTGAAAAGAATGAGTGGTTTGGAAAACAAAGTGCCAAGAAGCTTCAAAATTACTGATATTTCAATCTTCGTTAGGGATTTAAAGGTTGAGTGGTGGACTCAAAATGGTATAACACAGATTAAGCAATTAATGGTATATGATAACATTAAACCATTTTCAACATCGCATATGTTCGCCTGCCGCGGCGACCACGAACAAGCTATGTTCGCCGGCGAACAGTTCCTGGCGAACTGTTCAGGACATCTCTAGTGTCGAGTGTTACCCCAAACATTTAGAAATATTCACTGTCTAAATATCATAGAAGTGGTCTTCAAGCTATTGAACAGGTGGTATATGGTACCAGCTAGGATGGCTAAAATGTACAACTCAACATCTCCCATGTGTTGGAGATGCAATAAATATTATGGCTCCTTTTTACATATTTGGTGGGAGTGTGATTTGGTGAAGGAGTTATGGTCAAAGGTTTTCATTGAGGTAGATTAATAGGAAAACAAATTCCCAGATCTCCAGAAAACACCTTGCTACAATTTATAGCCTACAATCAAAAGAAGTATATATCTATTTACACTATATGGCTGCAGTAAAACTAATATTGGCATGAAATTGGAAGAGTTCTGCGCATTTTAAATTGGATAATTGTAAGATACAAGTCCTATATCAATTAAGGATGGGAGTTCTTATATGTAGTTCACAGGGTGCGAAGTTAAATAAACAGGATATATGGGAGCATTGACTTAAATCAATGGAGAGAGAAGGAATTCAAACCTGAACATAAGTGGTGCATCAACATAAGGGTGGTAAGAGGAAAGAAAAGAGTCCCTTCCAACAATTCCCCCAGCAGTGTATTATGTAAAGTAATAGACCAAATTGGTTTTATTCCAAATAGATTTTTAGGATCAAAACATAAAGAGACTTATGGATGTAATGGATTCAGTAGAAGGATCAGGTGTTTCCCTGCTAACTCTGTCGATTGATGCTGAAAAAGCGTTCAACAGAGTCAGCTGGAGATTTATGAGTAAATCAAAAAAAAACAACAATTTGGCATAGAGGGCTGGAAGCATCAAGCAATTATGTCTATGTATTATTCCCCACTAGCGAGAACTGTCAGACATGGTATTCTATGAGACTGGTTCGCATTAAACAATGGAACTAGACAGGGCTGTCCACTTTCTCCAATTATCTGTCTTATCAATTGAACCGTTAGCAATGAAAATCAGAGAGAATTATTTTTTTAAGGCTTTACAACAAATCATAAACAATATAAAAAATGTTTTATATGCAGATGATGTCCTTCTGACATTGACAAATCCAAAGCAATCTCTAACACTCTAACAAGCCTTATGGAAGAAATTTTTACTTTAAGTGTCGAATCATTAAAATCAACATACAGAAGTCCATAATATTAACCGAAAATAAATAAAAAGAAAAGGGGGTAGGTAGATATAGGGAGAAGAGGGCGGAAGGAAAGGTAACCATATGGGACCGGTCTGTGTTATTTAGGGTCGATTAGTGCTAGGTCTAAGTACTCATCTCATTAGTTTGGGTGCTCTCCTTTTCCTAGATAGCCTTCGTTGGGGGCTGGGTTCCGGATTCTGTTTACTGGGCTAAGGGTTAAAAGACCTCCCCTCTCCCAGCTCCCGCTTGCTTCATACCTTCCAGTCCTCTGCCCTCCAGAGCTCCCAGAGCCAATATCCCCCATTATGTGATTCCCCGCAGGTTGCGTATATCTCAGTAGGGTACCAAGTCCCCCGCCAGAGTCTCTGGGTAACCTAGGTATCTCTGCAATGGGTGATTTACATTCTATCTTTGTAGGTATGCCAGGGTTCCCAAACCTTGTGAAACGAGGTAAGGGAGTTGTGTAGGGTCACTGTGAGTTGGCCCATTAAGTGGTTTTCTTCTATTTTGGCACTCACCTTGCCCAAGGATGGGGGAGAGGGTTGCAACCAATGAGCTGCCAGGACTCATCTCACTGCCGATGTAATTTTATTGCATAGTTTCTGTTTGCGATGGGTCAGGCCCTCCTAGGGTCCTGTGGACAAATAACACATTGATCCCCTCTGCTAACATAAAGTTCAGGGTACACACATTAATTTCATTATACATGTTGTTGTGTTTCTTTCACAGCAACAGAGGGCTTAACCTATTGAGCATATCATGTTGTACTGAAAAGAAATTGCTGAAAGGCTCTGTTGTTCTACTGTTTGAGCCAACCCCTTAATGCAGTATATATACCTCAAGGAGCATAGGTAGCACACACTGAGCAGATCTGTGAGAGACCTTAATCATGTTAAAGAAGCTCTTATTTCATACATTAATGTCTCCTTTATTTTGGAGATTAATGCTGTTCTGTGATGTCCAAAAGCGCCCGATTGCACACTTACCTGGAGATATCATCATAGGAGGGATCTTTCCAATCCATAAAGAGGTTTCAAATTTAACTGGACGCACTGATGCGAATGACTTTATATGTACTGGGTGAGCATTATTTTTATTTTGTTTAAATAACCAGGAATTCATGTTTTATTATCAAGTAAGTTTAACCCTGGTAGTTAGCAATCTAGGGAAGTGTACTGTGCTTAAATTACCGTAAAATAATTTAACTGTGATCTAATCTTCTGCATCCCCACCTACGGTGTTCATAAAGGGATTTTAACCTTAACACGGCAACTTTTTAGATTCTATTTGCAATGAATCATAATTATAATTTCTATATTTAGTGCATACTTAGGCACAGACATGTTTATGGAAGCCCGATACTGCATTTAGAATGTTTGCAGTTAATTGTTTGATTTTCATGGTAACACTCATTTATTGAAAGACCTCCCAGGCACCAAAATGATTTCAAAAAATGTGAATGCATTTGCAAAACTTGAAATGTGAGTTTTGACTTGTGTGTTTCAAAGTTAAAATGAGAAAATACAAACACCCTAAGGCACTTTTCAAAAAAGGAGCAAATTAGGATATACTGTAGATTTGCTTTATAAGTAGTCTTTTACAAATATGAATTGAACATTTTATTGCTAACAGTATTTCCTTACAGAAAAAAAACCCACACAAAATAGAGGGATTCCCTTTTTAGGGTTGCTGCCTACCTTTATTTGTGTATATTTATTTATCTTCTGTTTTGTATCCTGTACACAATAAAAAATGTTTACTTGAAAAACACCCTGCTGAAATAAAAAAGAAACTGTACTGTTACTCCTCTTTTTTTACTTAGGCATATAAAATAATAAAACCAGAAGGAAGCACAAAATCTATAGTGCAGTATTTTAAAAACACCATCATTGCAAGTAGGGTATATATTTTACTTACAAAGATATAAATAAAGCAAACCCATCAACCCACAACGGGTTTGTTCGTTGATTGATTCTACTCTTCAGATGAACATCTGCGAATTAAACTTTAAATGGTGTTTCACTACTATGTTTGTTTGGAGAAAAACTACCACAACAAGTGGACATAGTTTTAAATTAGAGGGGCAAAGGTTAAAAATAATATCAGGAAGTATTATTTTACAGAGAGGGTAGTGGATGCATGGAATAGCCTTCCAGCTGAAGTGGTAGAGGTTAACACATTGAGGGAGTTTAAGCATGCGCGGGATACTCATTAGGCAATCCTAGATATTAAAAACTAATGAAAGTAGTTAGAAAATTGGGCACTTGATGTGGCGAATAGTCCTTATCTGCCGTTGATACCGGAGAAACTGACGGAAGCCAAGCACAGAGAGATGGACACAGGTTTCTTCAGGAAGGAAGAGATTCTTTATTGGATCACCGATCAGGACTCAGAGGGACTAGCGTCACCAAAATACCACAAGTTCTGAGCCCCGGACAATAGTGCAGGCTCCTTATATAGGCACATAACTCCTCCCATATTAAGCTCCACCCGCACATTCTCTTGACCAATCAACATAAATAAGAATTAACTTCCTGTTTGACCGCATGGCTTGTCCAGCACAATGGAGGAGGGGGAATACTACATCCTGTATTCTTGCACATGCTCCGTACACTACTGATCGTATCTTGCCTCGTGCAACCAACTGATCGATACGTCAGCATATGCACGTACACATGCCACGTGGTAATCTCGGCCTACTAAATTTATTTTTACCGAGATTCCACCACATTCCCCCCTTTGATGCCTCTTGATATTTCACAATTACTTGAGGCATCACTTAACCTTAGTTTGCATACACCGCAAATTACCTTGAACCAGACCAGACTTATCTTATGATGTGAATCTTCAACACTCATCTTCCTGCATTGGTTCTCCCTGATCTAGAGCCTTATATTTATAAATTGCCATTATCTGTGCAGCAGCCTTCCTTTCTGCTATATTTTCTATCAGGCTTTGCACAGACCTAACTACTAAGGGTATAAGACACGGCAGGAGTAGACACAACATTAAAATCAGTAGGACTCCACCTACCACTGCCTTAATCCCTCCAAACCACTCATACCAGCTACCAAACCAACTACTTGGATTGTACCCTTTCCATACCTGAGTAGGCACATGCGCTAGTTTAACCATATGGCTAGTAAGCTCAGCTATTGCTTGCCCTTCGTCATCTATTTGAAGACAGCAATTGCTCAGGTTAAACTTCCCACATACACCTCCCTCTACTGCCAAAAGGTAATCCAAGGCTAATCTATTTTGGTAGACTGCTGTCCTCATCCTGGTATTATGCTTCGCTAGAAGATTGAGCGCTTGTGATGTTTCGTTAGTAATAATCTCAACCACCGCCTGTAATCTTATAATACGGTTGAGCATATAAATAGGGGTTCTATAACCAAAGGTACCATCCTCTGCCCACGTGGCTGGCCCATAATAATCTATGATACGCTGGGGAGGCCATTCATCATCTTCCCAGGCGCCTATCTCTATGGGTCCCCTTTTCTTCCTATGATTCACATCATACACTTTAACACCTAAAGTCTCACCTGTTTCAATAGGTAACAAGAAGAAGGATGTTTGAGCATACCCAACACACATGCCCCTTCCCAGTCCTGTGGCAACTCCGAATAGGCTTTCTTACCACAGATCCAGTACAAATTTGCTGGGGCTCTCCAGGTAGATGTGATGGATAAATCAAACCACACATCCTTTAAATTGGCGTATCTAGCAAACGGGTTAGATGGTTCTGAGACATTTGAAGCCGACCACCAAGTTGTATTCTTTGTATCATCATCATAAGCTTTTTGCCCTAGACAAGTTAATTCTCCTACAGAAGTATTATACATTATTCCTTTCCTTGCTATGCAAACATAACCTATGATGGAGGTCTTTAATCTCCACTCAGATTTACCTCTAACACTCATATGATAATCGGCTTGTGTAGATATTAATTGGTCAACTGCCTCAGAACCAGACATTACCTCCTTTGCTTCCCAAGGCCATTGGTCTCCCATGTTAATACCTCCACACACATAGCAGTTGGTAACATTAAGACTACCGGCAATACTTTCAGCTAAGTCAATGAACAGGTTTTTAGCATTATGGGGGATCTTATTATCTATACTCATCTCTTCATAAAAGGAATGGTATACTTGATGAGTTTGGGAGGATACCGTGTCTCTATCCCTATAAACAATACTGTCCCAGGATCTAAACCTGTCCCGTATATCTGAAACCCAAATAAATTGCCATATTTGTCTAAGAACTTATCGGGGTTATTTATAAGTATATGGACTGGGTTGCATTCCATAGACTTACAATATGGGCTGGTAGGCAACTTAGTCACTATCATGTCTTTGTCTACTGTCTGTCCCCAAGTCGCCCACCCCACACAAGACCAATATGGGCAAAAGTTATAGTCTTTATTTGGGCATCTAGGACTCACATATTTATTTTTACTGCTGGGACAAATATATTTATCATTAGACCCATACGTCCTCTCCCATCTAAGATCCCCACATACATTCCACGGCTTTCTACCACTTGATATCGCCTTACACGCATCAAATAGCAAAACACCCGAAGAATGTACGGATTCTAACACCGTCTTATTAATTAGGGTCCCCTGAGGATCTCCATTCCTGAGAGTCAACCAAATTGTACGAAGTTGATACTCCGGACTGAAGCACTTAGGTTCTCCTACTCCTAAATGGCACACACTATAGTCTATATTTAGGTATCTACATCTCGATACATCTCCTTTACACTCGTATTGTGAATGCCAAATTAGGGTTTGGGAAATATGGTTACCTGTTCTTGTAGTCTTAATGCATACCTCACAGCTAGGAGTGTCGGTACCTCTACCTTCCTGAATATAAAAATACACATAAATAAACATTATCATCAACACATCTTTCGCCGTCATCCTCAGTCTTCGTCCGTGCGAAGGCACCTCAGCTTCCAGGATGTAAGGGCTGCAGGGAATGGAGTTCTGCTCGTCTTCACAGGAGTCCCTTCGAGACTTTCCCTGGCTTATAAACTATACGTCGGTGGGCGGACAGGCTTTATTATGGCCTTCTCACTCACGCACCAAATCCCAAAAATAATAAAATTTGTAATCCACAATAGTTCCTCGTTACTCCGACTGAGTCGTGCGTTTTAACCGGATCTTGCAGGGATTCTCTGGATCTGCTGTAACTTGCCAAGAATCGACTGCTGCTGGTTTAACCCTGGAGTGATGTATCCACGGAGTCACTTCGGCTACTTTTATCGCTGTAGGGGTAGACAAAAGAACAACATAAGGACCTCTCCACTTGGGCCCTAACGGTACATTATTCCACTCTTTTATCCACACTTGGTCTCCTGGGTGATAACTATGAACTGGGGGATAAATATTCACAGGTAATCTATCTTGTACCCATTTCTGTACCTCCTCCATAGTCTTACCCAACTCTACAACCTGCTGCCGGGTAATTCCTTCTCCCAACTGACTCAAGTCCCCCCTTAAGTTACCAAGTACGGGAGGTGGTCGCCCATACATGATTTCAAAAGGAGAGAGGCCCATCCTTCTGGTAGGGGTACTGCGGATTCGCAATAAAGCTATGGGTAAGAGAACGTTCCACTTAAGTTGGGTTTCCTGACACATTTTAGCCAACTGATTCTTAATAGTTCTATTCATTCTCTCTACCTTACCAGAACTCTGGGGTCTATATGCCGTATGAAGCCTCCACTTTATACCAAGCATATGAGTCAGTTGTTGTAGGCACTGGTGAACAAAAGCTGGACCATTGTCCGATCCTATAGAGCAGGGTAGTCCATATCGAGGTATTATTTCTCGTAACAGGAATCTCACAACTTCTCCTGCTTTCTCTGTACGAGTAGGACATGCTTCTACCCAGCCTGAATAGGTGCACACAATTACCAGCAGGTAACGATGTCCACCCGATTTAGGCATCACTGTAAAGTCAATTTGTAAATCGGACATGGGGAGTCCCCCCATAAACTGGACTCCTGGTGGCTTTACTGGTCCTTGTCTTGCATTATTTTTAGCACACGTTACACATCTTCGTACAATGGCCTGAGTCAAGTTGGACAATCTTGGTATGTAGAAATGTTTTCTGAGAGATTCTTCCGTGCTGTCTCTCCCAGAATGTGTCCCGTTGTGATAATTTTGGACAATTTCTACCGCTAGTGATGCTGGTATGACTATTCTTCCATCTTCTAGCTGATACCACTTGTTCTCCAAATACTTTCCTGGTTCAGTCTTTAACCACTCCTCTTCTTGAGCTGTATAAACTGGAGTCCATTGAGACAGTGGAGTAGGTATAAGAGCAGCTATATGCCCCACATACTCCTGTCTTCCCGATTCAGCGGCACGCTTAGCTGCACTATCTGCCATCCGATTTCCCTTGGTTACATCACCATCTCCTCTCAGATGCGCTCGACAATGTATGATACCGACTTCTTTCGGCTCCCACACTGCTTCCAATAGTTGTAGGATTTCAGCTGCGTACTTGATTTCTTTGCCTTCTGAATTCAGTAGTCCTCTTTCTTTATACAAAGCTCCGTGGGCATGAGTGGTTAAAAACGCATATTTGGAGTCTGTGTAGATGTTCACTCTTAAACCTTCAGCCAATTGTAACGCTCGTGTCAGTGCTATCAATTCTGCCTTTTGTGCTGATGTTCCTTTCGCCAGTGGCCGAGCTTCTATCACCTTGTCTATTGTTGTTACTGCATATCCTGCATAGCGGATCCCTTCTTTCACATAACTACTGCCGTCGGTATAATATTGAACATCGGGGTTCTGGATGGGAAAATCACGAAGATCTGGTCTACTTGAAAATACTTCATCCATTACTTCCAAACAATCATGTTGACTTTCAGTAGGTTGTGGCAAAAGGGTAGCTGGATTTAAGGTGTTTACAGTCTCTAAATGCACTCTTGGGTTTTCACACAACATTGCTTGATACTTGGTCATACGGCTGTTACTAAACCAATGATTTCCTTTGTAATCCAACAACGTCTGTACTGCATGTGGGACTCGTACATAAAGTTCTTGACCCAGAGTGAGTTTATCAGCTTCAGCTACTAGCAGGGCGGCTGCAGCTACGGCTCTTAGACAAGGTGGAAGTCCGCTGGCCACTGCATCCAATTGCTTAGACATGTAGGCAACAGGTCTTTGCCATGATCCCAAGTACTGTGTCAATACTCCCACAGCCATTCTTCTTTGCTCATGTACATACAGGTAGAATGGTCGTGTGTGATCAGGTAGACCTAATGCTGGGGCACTCATCAAAGCCTTCTTCACATCTTCAAATGCCGTTTGCTGTTCTTGGGTCCACAAGAAGGGGTCATGCTCTGTACCTTTGATAGCTGCGTACAGAGGTTTTGCCAGTATCGCGTAGCTGGGAATCCATATCCTACAGAAGCCTGCTGCCCCCAAGAATTCTCGCACTTGTCTTCTATTCTTGGGTATCGGTATTTGGCACACAGCTTCTTTTCTCTCTGGCCCCATAATTCTTTGACCTTCAGAGATATGGAATCCCAGATATTTGACAGTTGGCAAACACAACTGAGCCTTCTTTCTAGACACCTTGTATCCTGCCTTCCAGAGAATGTGTAATAGATCGTGCGTTGCTTGCTGACAGATTTCTTTTGTAACTGCTGCTATCAACAAGTCATCTACATACTGCAACAATACACACTCTCCTGGGATGGACTCGAAATCCAGTAGATCTTGACTTAGAGCTGAACCAAATAGGGTAGGTGAATTTTTAAACCCTTGGGGCAGTCTTGTCCAGGTCATTTGGCGCTTTGAGCCCGTTACAGCGTTTTCCCATTGGAAAGCGAAGATACATTGACTTTCTGCGGCAATTCGGAGGCAAAAGAAGGCATCTTTGAGATCTAAGACTGTAAAGTAAGTAGCCCCGCCCGGAATTAAAGCAAGCAGGTTATATGGATTGGGCACAACTGGATGTATACTAACAACCGCATCATTGACTGCTCTCAAGTCCTGCACAGGTCGATACTCATCTGTACCGGGCTTTTGAACAGGCAGCAATGGGGTGTTCCAGGGGGAAGTACAGAATTTTAGGATACCATACCGTATGAACTTATCCAGATAAGATTGGATGTTCTTCTTAGCCTTCTGCGGGATGTGGTATTGTCTTAGGCTTACTGGATAAACCCCAAGTTTTAGTTCAATTTTTATAGGTGGAATATTGCGGGCCAGTCCTGGTGGGTTGTTCTCTGCCCAAACTCCTGGTATGTTGAATAATGACTCATCACTCCTAGGGTTTTGGCTAGTCAACGCTGTATAAAGTCGCCACTCTTCTTCCTTTGGTACGGATAATGTCATAATACCTGAAGGTCCATTAAACTTTAAGGATGTTGTTCCATTTGGTAGGAACGTAATCTGCGCTTGTAATTTTGATAGCATATCACGTCCCAGCAATTGGACTGGACATTCAGGCATATAAAGGAATTGATGTTTTACTACGTGGCTGTCAGGATCGGGACAGGGATCCAACACGCAGAGTACAAACAGTAGCCAGATACGTATACCGGACCTTAGAATGGCCGGACTAACGTAAGTAGTACAGTATAGAATGGTCAAAGACAAGCCGAGGTCGAGGGTAACAGAAGACAGGTAAGCGAGAGACAAGCCAAATCAAGGGTAACAGAGATAAGCAGAGTAAGGTAAACAAGCCAGGTCAAAACCAAAAGGGATAATAGAATACACAAGCACTGAGTGACTAGAACAAGCTAGAACCACGACAGGGCAATGAGCTAATGAAAGAAGCTCTGTTAAATACCCTGTTCAGAGCAGTAACCACGCCTCCAAGGCGTCCTGATTGGTCCTGCAGCCATTGACTGACAGGTTGTTCCGGGGGAGTGTCCTGATGACTACTTCCTGCCTAGATGCTGTAAAAGGCAGTCACTCCTTCGCGGCCGGCCTAGCATGACCGGATAGACCGCGGGGAAGGGAGCCATCAGACCGTCTGGATGGAGGAACAGCTAAGTCTCTACCTCTTTCGGAGGTAGAGACCACAGGTACCCTGACAGTACCCCCCCTCTCAGATACGCCCACCGGGCGGAATGAACCGGGACGAGATGGGAAGCGAGAGTGATACGCCCTGCGGAGACGGGGAGCATGAACATCCTCCTGAGGTACCCAACTCCTCTCCTCAGGACCATATCCCTTCCAATCAACCAGATATTGTACTCTCCCCCGGGAGATTCGAGAATCAATAATAGAGTTAACCTCATACTCCTCCTGACCCTCCACCTGAACGGGGCGAGGAGGGGCTATTGTGGAGGAAAATCTGTTACATATGAGTGGTTTCAGCAATGAAACGTGAAACGAGTTCGGGATGCGTAAGGTATTAGGAAGAGCTAAACGATACGCAACTGGATTGATACGGGTCAGCACCCTGTAGGGTCCAATATAACGAGGAGCGAACTTCATGGAGGGCACTTTTAAACGGATGTTCCTCGTGCTCAGCCATACCCTATCACCTGGAACAAAGACCGGAGCCGCCCTTCTACGTTTATCAGCGTGTTTCTTGACCAACATAGAGTTGTGCACAAGGATTTGTCGAGTTTGATCCCACAACTTCCTCAAATTGGCAACATGAACATCAACCGACGGCACCCCCTGGGAAGGGGAATCCGAAGGAAGAATAGATGGATGAAAACCATAATTCATGAAGAAGGGGCTTGAATGAGTAGAATCGCAAACGAGATTGTTGTGTGCAAACTCCGCCCAAGGAATCAAACCGACCCAATCATCCTGGTGTTCAGAAACAAAGCATCGTAAATATTGTTCAATTTTCTGGTTGGTACGTTCAGCAGCTCCGTTAGACTGAGGATGATAGGCAGAAGAAAAGTTTAATTTAATACCAAGTTGAGAGCAGAAGGACCTCCAAAAGCGGGAAACAAATTGGGAGCCTCTGTCCGATACAATTTGAGAGGGTATCCCATGTAGGCGAAAAATCTCCTTAGCGAATATCTCTGCCAATTCGGGAGAAGACGGGAGTTTAGGCAGGGGAATGAAGTGTGCCATCTTAGTAAACCTGTCAACCACGGTGAGGATAACAGTCTGTCTTTTAGAGATGGGTAGATCGACAATAAAGTCCATGGCCAAACAGGACCATGGTTTTTCTGGAACCTCCAAGGGTTGCAGGAATCCACATGGAAGCGTATGGGGTTGTTTGGTTTTAGTACAAACTTCACATGCAGCGATGAACTCCTCAGTATCCCTCCGTAAAGCAGGCCACCAGAAGTCCTTAGAGATCAACGCGTAAGTTTTGCGAATACCAGGATGTCCCGCCATCTTGCTATTATGTAAACACTGTAAAAGTTCCAGTTGAAGAGCAGGAGGAACGAAATGACGGCCCGCAGGAGTCCGTTTAGGTGCTAGATGTTGCAACTTAATGATCTCGGCCAGTAATGGAGAATGAATCCTGAGATTCGTATTAGCAATGATATTGCATTTCGGAACTATAGAAGAAAGAACTGGTTCAGGTACAGTAGAAGGTTCATATTGGCGAGATAATGCATCGGCTTTAGAGTTTTTAGAACCAGGTCTGTAAGTCAGTACATAATTGAAGTGAGTCAGGAATAAGGACCAACGAGCTTGTCTAGAGGATAAGCGCTTAGCCTCCCCAATATAGGACAAGTTTTTGTGGTCCGTCAAAATCGTAATAGGGTGTAGGGTCCCCTCCAACAAATGTCTCCACTCCTTTAAGGCTTTAATGACTGCTAACAGTTCCCTTTCCCCGATGTCATATCTGCTCTCAGGCCCAGAAAATTTCTTAGAGAAGAAACCACAAGGGTGTAACGGTTTATCCACCCCTAACCTTTGAGACAGAACAGCCCCAACTGCTGTCTCAGAGGCATCGACCTCGAGCAAGAAAGGCAGAGTCGTATCAGGATGAACTAGAATGGGAGCCGAGGCAAAAAGTTCCTTGAGAGTCTTGAAAGCACCCAGAGCTTCCTTAGACCAGAACTTAGTATCAGCCCCTTGTTTGGTCATATTGGTAATAGGCGCAATGATAGAGGAGTATCCTTTAATGAAGCGCCTATAGTAGTTGGAAAAACCAATAAACCTTTGGATAGCCTTGAGTCCTTTGGGCAAGGGCCAGTCTAAAATAGATTGAAGTTTTACAGGATCCATTTTAAAACCCTCCCCAGAAATCACGTATCCAAGAAAGTCTACCTGAGACTGATCAAAACTGCACTTCTCCAATTTGCAATATAGACCATGTTGCAGCAGCTTGTGTAATACCTTTCTGACCTGTCTATGGTGAGTCTCAATCTCCTTAGAGTGTATTAGTATGTCGTCCAGGTAAACAATAACACAATCATGCTGAAACTCCCTAAGTACCTCATTAATCAAATCTTGAAATACTGCAGGAGCATTGCATAGTCCAAATGGCATAACAGTGTATTCGTAATGGCCATACCGGGTATTGAATGCCGTCATCCACTCGTGACCTTGCTGGATTCTCACCAAATTGTAAGCCCCTCTGAGATCTAACTTGGTGAAGATTTTGGAGCCCTTAAGACGATCAAATAACTCGGTAATCAGTGGGATAGGATAGGCATTTCTGACAGTTATTTTATTCAAGCCTCGGTAATCGATACAAGGTCTCAGCGTGCCATCCTTCTTCTTAATGAAAAAGAACCCAGCCCCGGCCGGAGAAGAAGACCTCCTGATGAATCCCTTTTCTAAATTCTCCCGAATATACTCCTCTAGAACCGAGTTTTCCTGAACAGACAAAGGATATACATGGCCCCTCGGAGGCATAGTGCCGGGTAGAAGCTTAATCTTACAGTCAAATGACCTGTGTGGAGGCAAAGAATCGGCATTCTTCTTGTCAAACACTGCCCTTAAGTCTAGGTAAAGGTCTGGTATTTGTCTTTCTGTGGACTGAGTAGGATTCTCCGGTATGTTAATATTAGCTAATGGAGAAACCTTGCACAAACACCGATCCTGGCAGCCCTGGCCCCACGAGAGTATCTCTCCTAACTCCCAATCGATAATAGGGTTATGTTTTTTCAACCATGGGTACCCCAGAACTATGGGAACGGAAGGAGACGAAATGAGCAGAAGAGATAAATTCTCCACGTGTAGGATACCCACATTTAGATTAATGGGTATGGTCTCACGAAAGATAACAGGGTCTAGTAGTGGTCTACCATCTATGGCCTCAACGGCCAAAGGTGTCTCCCTTAGCTGGGATGGGAAATTGTTCTTACTAGCAAAGGCTTGGTCGATAAAATTCTCAGCAGCACCGGAATCTATCAATGCCATAGCCCTTACTACTTCCTTCCCCCAAGTTAAGGAAACTGGTAGCAGAAGCCTGTGATCTTTATAATCAGGAGTAGAGGACAAAATAGAAACACCCAAGGCCTGTCCTCTAGAGAGACTTAGGTGCGAGCGTTTCCCGGGCGGTTAGAACAGTTCGAGAGTAAATGACCCTTGGCTCCACAATACATACACAAACCCTCTCTTCTCCTGTGCTGTCTTTCCTCCTCAGAGAGGCGGGTATACCCTATCTGCATAGGTTCAGTAAGCAAAGATATCGTGGAGTCAGGACTTGGAACAGCGGGAGCAAACCTAAAAGAAGGTCTCTGGTTCCTCTCTCGAGTGTTCTGTCTCTCTCTTAGACGTTCATCTATACGAGAGATGAACGAAATTAAATCCTCTAAATTCTCAGGGAGTTCTCTGGTAGCAACCTCATCAAGGATTACATCAGATAGGCCATTCAAAAATACATCCATATACGCCTGCTCATTCCACTTGATTTCTGCCGCCAGAGACCTGAACTCTAGTGCATAATCCACCAGTGTTTGGTTCTCCTGTCTCAGGCGCAACAGTAATCTGGCTGCATTAACCTTTCTACCTGGAGGGTCAAATGTTCTTCTAAAAGCAGCTACAAATGCGTTATAGTTATAAACTAATGGATTATCGTTCTCCCATAGTGGGTTGGCCCATCTCAGTGCTTTCTCAATGAGTAGGGTGATAATAAATCCTACTTTTGCCCTATCTGTAGGATAAGAGCGAGGTTGCAATTCAAAGTGGATACTAATTTGGTTTAAAAAACCACGACACTTCTCAGGAGCCCCACCATAGCGTACTGGGGGGGTAATGTGAGAAGAAGCACCCACTGTGGCTACCTCTAGACCTGAACCGACAGGAGAAACAGGGGTATTCCGTATCTCCTCTGGTGGGTTATTGGCACAAGCTAATAGAGCCTGTAGCGCAAGCGCCATCTGATCCATTCTGTGATCCATGGCTTCAAACCTAGGATCAGGAGCAGCCAGCTGACTGTTTGTACTTGCAGGATCCATTGGCCCTGTCGTAATGTCAGGATCGGGACAGGGATCCAACACGCAGAGTACAAACAGTAGCCAGATACGTATACCGGACCTTAGAATGGCCGGACTAACGTAAGTAGTACAGTATAGAATGGTCAAAGACAAGCCGAGGTCGAGGGTAACAGAAGACAGGTAAGCGAGAGACAAGCCAAATCAAGGGTAACAGAGATAAGCAGAGTAAGGTAAACAAGCCAGGTCAAAACCAAAAGGGATAATAGAATACACAAGCACTGAGTGACTAGAACAAGCTAGAACCACGACAGGGCAATGAGCTAATGAAAGAAGCTCTGTTAAATACCCTGTTCAGAGCAGTAACCACGCCTCCAAGGCGTCCTGATTGGTCCTGCAGCCATTGACTGACAGGTTGTTCCGGGGGAGTGTCCTGATGACTACTTCCTGCCTAGATGCTGTAAAAGGCAGTCACTCCTTCGCGGCCGGCCTAGCATGACCGGATAGACCGCGGGGAAGGGAGCCATCAGACCGTCTGGATGGAGGAACAGCTAAGTCTCTACCTCTTTCGGAGGTAGAGACCACAGGTACCCTGACAGTGGCCTCCCAATGTACAGAGTCGACTTTTAAGAACCGGTTTTTCAGCACTTCTTCCAGTTGCTCCTATTACAGTAATAGTCCTTCCAGATGGAGGAGCAAATGCTCCCGTTGTGCTGAACGCTCCTGGAGGAAGTCTCGTACACAATCAGACTTTCTCCATTATAGATTCATATTGTGTTCATACAGTGCAGCCCTTGCCCTTGCCAAACAGTCCTATTTTTCCGCTCTCATTAGTTCATGTTCCCGCAACCCCAGGCGTCTCTTTCACACCTTTAATTCTCTTCTTCGCCCTGCTGTGGCCACCCCCAAAACTAACCTTACTGCTGATAACTTTGCATGTTACTTCACTGACAAGATTGAACAGCTAAGGAAAGAATTCTCCCCTCCTTGCCTTTCTGTTTCTCAATCACACATAGAGCATGCCTTTCCTACCCTTCAGACATTCTCCCCAGCTACTGACCAAGAGGTGGCTGCTCTTCTTTGCTCCTCTCGCCCCACCACTTGCCCGCTCGATCCTGTCCCATCTCACCTTATTAGATCTCTCTCCACTTGTCTCGTGCCTTCTCTAACACACATCGTCAACTGCTCGCTCTCCTCTGGCATCGTCCCTGCTGACCTTAAACATGCCACTGTAGTACCTATACTAAAAAAACCATCCCTCGACCCATCCACTCCCTCTAACTACCGTCCCATATCCCTGCTCCCTTTTTCCTCAAAGCTTCTGGAAAGACTTGTCTTTACCCGTGTGTCTCATTTCCTCAATTCCAACTCTCTCCTTGACCCTCTTCAATCTGGCTTCCGCCCTCTCCACTCTACAGAGACTGCCCTTATCAAAGTTACTAACGACCTAATCGCAGCTAAATCCAAAGGCCACTACTCCATACTAATTCTTCTTGACCTCTCAGCGGCCTTTGACACCGTTGATCATGCTCTCCTTCTTCAAACTCTTCAATCGCTTGGTCTCTGTGACTCTGTCCTCTCATGGTTTTCCTCTTATCTCTCCCAACGCTCATTCAGTGTCTCCTTTTCTAATCATACCTCCTCCCCTTGCCCTGTCTCAGTTGGAGTTCCCCAAGGCTCCGTCCTTGGTCCCCTTCTATTTTCTCTTTATACTGCCTCTCTTGGCAAACGTATTACCTCTTTTGGATTTCACTACCACCTGTACGCTGATGACACCCAGCTATATCTCTCCTCCCCGGACCTCTCCCCTGCCGTCCTGCAACGTGTCACTGCTTGCCTTTCTTCCATCTCTGACTGGATGTCCTCCCGCTTTCTGAAACTCAATCTCTCAAAAACTGAGCTCCTTGTCTTTCCTCCTCCTAATACTGATCCTCCTCTTTCGCTCTCCCTCCAAGTTTGTGGTACCAACATCAGTCCATCCTTGCAAGCGCGCTGTCTTGGCATCATACTTGACTCTGGTCTCACCTTTGAGCCTCACATCCAGCATGTTGCCTGTAGATTCCATCTTAAAAACATAGCCCGCATCCGCCCCTTTCTTGCACCAGATACTACCAAGGAGCTTGTCCATGCTCTAGTAATTTCCCGCATGGATTATTGTAACCCTCTCCTGATTGGTCTCCCCAATAGCCGTACTGCACCCTTACAGTCCGTAATGAATGCTGCTGCTAGATTGATTTTCCTCTCTAGTCGTTTCTCTCACACCTCACCCCTCTGCCAGTCCTTACATTGGCTCCCTGTATGCTATAGGAGTCAATTCAAGGTACTAACTCACACCTATAAAGCACTGAACAACTCTAGCCCCTCTTATATCTCCTCACAGATCCATAGGTATGTCCCTTCTCGGTCTCTCCGTTCTGCCCGTGACCACCTCCTGTCCGTTGTCCGCACTCGTACGGCCAACTCGCGCTTGCAGGACTTCTCACGGGCGGCTCCCTTCCTATGGAATAGCCTGCCTACCGCCATCAGACTCTCCCCTAGTCTTGCATCTTTTAAGAAATGCCTTAAAACCCATCTCTTTAGGAAAGCTTATGGCCTCCAAGACTAACCCTTACCTCACATACCTGTCTCTTGCCCTCTCCTAAGCCCACCTTATTTGATTGTAAATTCCTGTCCTAATGTGTTTTACACCCCACCTCCTATAGAATGTAAGCTCGTTTGAGCAGGGTCCTCTTCAACCTATTGTTCCTGTAAGTTTATTTGTAATTGTCCTATTTATAGTTAAATCCCCCTCTCATAATATTGTAAAGCGCTACGGAATCTGTTGGCGCTATATAAATGGCAATAATAAATATATAAATAATAAACTAGATTAGTCACCACTGAATGTTCAGCACCAGTGTCGATCATGAACGCACTCCTTTTTCCCCCTATTGATACATCGACCATAGGCTCCGCTCGACCAAGGGGGATGGAGCCCGGTCGGTATCAATAGTCCTCCATGACCGTGTCAGCCAATCCTACAAAGTCCCTACCTTCTCTATCGCGGGACCTTTGCGCTGCTGGGATATACCTATCTTCCCTAACACTTCCTCTGTTACCATTACTCCCTCTATTACCATTACTCCCTCCGGGACCTCCTCTACCTCTCGCTCTGCCTCTGAAGTTTCCATAACCTGCCCTGGGTTGGTCTCTCTCGTACTGCTCTCTTTGTGGACATTCGTTCCTCCAATGCCCTTCTTCCTTGCAATACGCGCACTGATTCCTACTCAAAGGCTCCCTACTCCATCTACTATCGCCTCTATCTGGGCCCGTCTATCTACGCCTGCGATCGCTACCGCTAGCATGTCTGCCTTTCTACGCATCTTGCGCTCTTCCTCTTTCTTACTTTCTGTTTCTCTATTCATATATACCTTATTCGCTACCTCCATTAGTTGGGTGATAGACATTCCTGCAAACCCTTCTAACTTCTGTAGCTTGCGCTTAATATCTCCGTAAGCTTGGCTGACAAAGGCGGAGTTCACCATTCGGGAATTATCTGCGTCTTCCGGATTAAAGGGGGTATACAAGCGGTATGCCTCCAATAATCGGTCATAAAAGACACTGGGCGCTTCATCACCTTTCTGAATCACCTCAACTGTCTTCGACATATTAATGGCTTTCTTTCCTCCGGCTTTCATGCCAGCAATTATAGCGTCTCTATAGGCTCTGAGTTGAACCATATCAGCACCATTTACATTCCAATCGGGATCGGTGTTGGGATAATGTGTTGCGGCCCATGCTGATGGATTAGCTTGGTTTAAAGTACGGGCTTTATCCTCTAGTGCTTTAATGGCCGCTTGATTAATTCTTGTCCTTTCCTCATTGTTGAATAAAGTCATTAATAACTGCTGGCAATCAGCCCATGTCGGGTTATGTGTCTGTACTATTGAGGTGAACAGATCAGTCATAGCTTGTGGTTTCTCAGTATACGAGGAATTGTGGGTCTTCCAATTTAAGAGATCGGTTGTCGTGAACGGGACATATACAAAGACTGGGTCAGCATGTGCCATTTGGCCTGCGGCATCGATATAGGCTGACCCAGGATTTAGACGAAGAGGCATCTGATAGTGTTTTAATTGTTGGGCACCGGTCAGTTGTCGGGTCTGTATGGGGCTACGTGGAGGGGCGTCAGTCATAGGTTCCAGTCGGGGAGAAATAGGGCATGAGGATGTGGGAGCTTGGTTTTGGGAAAAGGTTGTAAATAAAACACTTCGAGTCGAGCTAGAGGAAGCTTGACCGGAAGTCTGAAGTGGCGCCAAATCAGGATATTCGGATCTAATGGGGGTTGGCTCTGATTCCGGAAGGGGAGATTTAGTACGAGAGGGGGTGGATTCTGTACTGGAGGAGGAAGCGGAAGTGGATGGGGGCAATGGGGGAAGGGGTGCAGGACTTCCTGCATTCGCGTCACTTCCTCTTAAAGGAAAGTAAGGAGGCGGCAAAGGGATCTCGGACTCAGGGGGCGTGTCCAAAATGGGCCTAACACCAGTCCTAGTGGACAAACAAGTCCTAGCCACCATGAGGCGACATTGCTCCTCGTGGCATGTCTGAAGCCATTTTGGCGAGTCATTTACGGCCTGTCTCCAACAATCAATATAAGGAAACTGCCCGTAAAGTTCAGGCCTACCCGATACAGCCACGTGTAAGTGCTGTACCAGAGTTGGATCCAAACTGCCACGTGGTGGCCATGCCGCAACCAGAGTAGGCCACTCCCTAGTACACAAAGTGACCAAATGTACAGGAGACATTTTAACCCCAAAATCACAAGTTTTGAATCCCTTTTTAAAATTCTTCACCATACAACCTAAGGGATCCGGAATCGTTGACTGCGACGCGCCCATACTTATCAATGGAACGTCGCTGACAACGAATACTATGCACGCGTACTATTCAACAGTCACACCCGTTTCCTCTGGCAACAGCACCACGTGGTACAGTTACCAAGTGAAACGTATACAATAACACAATAAACACTCAGGGAATTCCCGTACACGCACAGCTGTTACACCAGTCACTAAATAATCAATATTATGCCCTTTGGCGAAACTATACAGTCACCCACGCTATAATTCTCTATATACGAATTACCCGTCTATAACACACCCCAGTAACATCGTCTTTTACAAATAGCGGTTACAGTACGGTTAGCATAGGTCAAAGCACAAGTTAAGGTCACAATACAATTATTAGTGATTATGGTGTTAAACATGCAATGGACGACAATTATTAGTACTTATATACAGTGTCAGTAAATATACAGGGTTATGGTACCGTGCACTATGATACAGCAACACACTATTAACACTCTCGCTAGACGGCTGAGCTCGCGCTATCTAACAAGATATACACTTTACTAAACAATCTTTATCACATTTACAATTCCCAACTAAACTATTGGCCAGTACCTTGATGGACTACCTAAAACTATATACACCCGTTTTGGTTAGCCACACTGCCCAAGCACCACATATAGCGAGCTAGAGGACCGAATTTACACAGGCGCCTCTTAGTCGATTACTATCAAAAATCTAGTGGGTTCCAAATTTACACGCCTTCCCACTTAGCCAAGATAGGTTGAGAGCTAGCGAACCGAATTTACACAGGCGCCGCTTAGTCTCCCGGTCCCTCCGACCTAGCGAACAAAATATACACCCTAGAACGCTAGTCTAGACAAGACACCGGTGTCCGGCTAGGGCTATTTACACAGGACCCCGCCTGACTAACCAAATCAAACGGTCTGACTAAAGAGCGTTCGATTGAGCGGTGCGCCTTCGCTCCTTCCCTCCGACAGAGGGGGCAGATTCCATACACAAATAACCCCTTATGGGCCTACCGCACAATCGGTATACCCCTAGTGGGTCTGCCGTCTAAAACAGCAGTTGTCTTACCTCCTCGTTCCTGAACCTGAGTTCACACTCATCGACGGGGACACCCCAGCACTTCTCACGTAGAGGCCGATGATCTCCTGGACAACAGACCAGTGGCGCCGAGACGAAGGGAGGTCCACGCAGAAGTTCAGGGGTGCAGCCGTAGAGAACGTGGGCAAAGATAGACCGTCTCACGCCTCTGCCTCTCAGCTACCGTTGAACGATGAGTTTCCCGGCCAATGCACCAAATGATACCGGAGAAACTGACGGAAGCCAAGCACAGAGAGATGGACACAGGTTTCTTCAGGAAGGAAGAGATTCTTTATTGGATCACCGATCGGGACTCAGAGGGACTAGCGTCACCAAAATACCACAAGTTCTGAGCCCCGGACAATAGTGCAGGCTCCTTATATAGGCACATAACTCCTCCCATATTAAGCTCCACCCGCACATTCTCTTGACCAATCAACATAAATAAGAATTAACTTCCTGTTTGACCGCATGGCTTGTCCAGCACAATGGAGGAGGGGGAATACTACATCCTGTATTCTTGCACATGCTCCGTACACTACTGATCGTATCTTGCCTCGTGCAACCAACTGATCGATACGTCAGCATATGCACGTACACATGCCACGTGGTAATCTCGGCCTACTAAATTTATTTTTACCGAGATTCCACCACACCGTCACATTCTTTGTTTCTATATTTCTATGCATATGTTCCATGATGATGTTCATCTCAAGAACAAGAGAAGAACCGCTTTTTGAATATAGGTTGATGTGCCTGCTTTATTTGTATCTTTTATATATTTCCTACTTCCAATAGTAGTGTTTTTAGAATACCATGCTATAATTGTTTTGTTTCCTTCTGTCTGCAATTTGTCTGGTTATTTTAACAGCAAGTCTTGCAGGGTTATTTCTTAAACTAAGAATTATTATGAATTCAATGAGAATTCAAAGTGAATTTAAAATGTAAAGCTAAAAATGCCAAACTGGAAAAAATAACTTGGGTCAGATATGCATTTATTTTAGCTACTGGAGCTCACAGTCTGGCCTAACACTCTGACAGCTGCAAACCAACGATCCAGGTTCTCTCTAATCCCCTCTACTGCTGCCCAGGGGGGGTTTCAAATAGACTAACTATTGCTGCCCAACCCTATTAGCAGTGGAGTGAAGCCTTTAGTAGTTCCAAGAGATACTTCCCACTTATTCACCTGAGTTTTGTGTGCGTATCTATCAAAATTAGTACTAACTACCTACTGGCAGTGCTAACAGGAGTACTAATAAAATGAGAATACATGGGAACATCTCTGGTTCTCTCTAATCCCCTCTACTGCTGCCCAGGGGGGTTTTCAAATAGATTAACTATTGCTGCCCAACCCTATTAGCAGTGGAGTGAAGCCTTTAGTAGTTCCAAGAGAGACTTCCCACTTATTCCCCCTTGCTCCCACCTATTAGCTGAGGCTAGACGGGGGAAAAAAGGATTATTGAGGGGGACCCGCCACTGGTCTCACATAGCCCCCATTTATTGGTATTGGGTCATTGCCAGATTATAGGAACACTCTGGGCACCATAAAAACGTAATCTCCACAGTCCTCTTGACAGTGCTCATCCGTTTCCCCCCTCTCTCCAATTTGGCTTTCATATGAGCACTGTTACTAGACGAAGCATGTCAACTGATGTCCTCAGCATGTCAACTGGCTTCCCATTGAGAGAAATGCGTTAGAAAGTTACATTTCAAGGTGATGTTTTTATGGTGTCCGGAGTAGCCTTTTAAAGCAACATTGTTCCCAAGAAATTTTTTTTTTATATTTCATAAAGATAAAAATATCTGTTGGATAAGCCATTATATCGTTGATGAGTCTCTGTATGAGACTGTGGGAGCCTCCATAGATATTATCTGGTTATCAACAATATAATGGCTTATACCTCAGACATCTATGGAGCACTAACAGCATCTACAAAGATTTAAAAAAAAAATACATTTTTTTTTTTTACAAACACAGTTATTTACTGAAATCTGAATGGCCTGTACTTAATGGGGTTAATCCATTTGGTTCCATATGGGGTCATTTGGACTGAAAATTCAAGATTTTGTTCATAGTAATAAACAATGCTATGAACAAAGTAGAGCCACTAGCAGGCAAATAGTTAAACAAACACCTTCAATTTGCAAGGGGTAAGTTAAGTGGCAGCTGGCCAACAGTTGCTAACTTGCTGCCATAAGAAATGTAAAGTTAAATTAAAATAAAGAAACCACAGGGGTCAATATGACTCTCAGGTGTTAAAGGTTGAAAATCAAAACTAGTGAATGGACAGCTATTGTTGTTAACTCACAAATAAGGCCCTATCCTACTAAACTAATGACACAGGTCCCCTCATTACCCTACATATGTGCATCAGGTGAGACCAAATTTTAATAATGTGAGTAGACATGTCACTGTCTACCACTGCCCCCACCATTGACCAGCAACTGCGGGCTTAAACAATCATGCATGGGGGAACATGCCAGTTCCCCCCAAAAAACCTCCCAATAGGTGGAAGGTGGGAGCTTTTAATATGTAAATAGTAGCGTATGAGAGGTGATAGCATTAGGGAGCAGCACCTTGGAGAATTGTTCAAAATCAAGATGGTATGTGGAAGAAGAGAAAAAGGAAAAATATATAGTGTAGTATATTAAAATTTCAAGTAGAGGATAAAAAAAGGAAATACACTTACAGTGTTGTTAGATAACTCTTAGCTTCAATTGTAGCGCTTGAGCTGTATAATACCCACCTGTGGATGCAAGTTGTTGTTTTTTTTCTTTTCCCTCGTCCAACGCAGTATAGTGAAGATAGCCAACACAGATGAGCAACACCAAAAAAACTGAAAAATACAAAACCGATAAAGAACACCAGGATAGTGTAGTATGTAAAAAAATGTTTTACAAAAATTAGAAAATAGATATTATAAAAATGCACACTTACATTTATTGTAGCCTCCAGGTGGCTCCATATGTAGCACTAGGAGTGGAATAACCCACACTCTGGGATATATGTGCATAAATCTCTCTCTGATAAAATCACCGCAAATATAAAAACAAGAAATAAAATATAGTGCACACTGTAGAATAAAGCCAAAAGAAAAAGTATTCACCGATAAAATCTTCACCACAAATATAAAAACAAGAAATAAAATATAGTGCACACTGTAGAATAAAGCCAAGAGAAAAAGTACTCACATTAGTAAGAGCAAACAATGGTTTTGCTCAATCAAAAATGCTTAGGTTGTATATTCCCCAAGGAAGAAGATGTTCCACAAGGAAGGAAATCAGGAAGGTCCAGAAAATATGAAGTAATGTAAAGTTTACTAAAGGTAAAGTTGCAACGCTGATATAAAAACAATAAAGTAAAAAAGCAATGTAGTACACAAATGCATTTCACCTAAGGTGTAGGCTTCTTCAATACACTTGAAGTCACTCAACAGAGACGTTACTCTGTTGAATCGAACTGATGTGCTGTCAATGAAGCCATGATAGCAAAGTTGGAAGATGGGTGTGTCAGTCTGTGAGAAAGCCATCAGAGGCTTTCCAAAAGAGAGGTAATGTTAATAGTAAAATTTACGGCCTCAAGGGGCTTTATGGGCTAATGTTGGTGCTGAAATGGTTGAAGAGGAGGTAAGTATCCTGAAATATGGATGAAGCTCCATTAGGGCACATTGAAAAAGACACTAATATTAAAAATAGACAACATGTTCACTGAAATTCTGAAATTCACTTTAAATTCTCAGTTTAGTAACTGACAATAGGAATCTAACATTATAAGCATTTTATATGTGTATTTTTATTCCAGGTTACAACCGCAGCGTGACAGATGCCCTGTCTATGATTTTTGCAATAGAACAGATAAATAATTCCACCTTTTTGCCAGGAATAACTTTGGGCTATGAAATTTATGACTCCTGCTCTGATGCACTGAAGGCAACTCAAGCAATACTGCAATTAATTCCAGAAGCCATGAGCACAAACAATTCCAAAGAGTGCAAGGCTACAGAGACTGTGCCTTCTGTGAAAGCTGTGGTTGGAGAAGAATATTCTGAAATATCTATTGCAATTGCAAGATTTCTCAGCCTTCACTTTATTCCTCAGGTAAAACATCACCATTTATTGCAGGGTATACAATCAGTTCAGATGTTATAATAATATCTAAGGAAGTAAAATCACAAAAAAGTATGAAACTATAATAAATAATTATGTATACATTTTGGTCACTACGGTAGTACCATTCCTGCTAAATGCCTTTAGTGCTTTTTTATCTTAACTATGTAAGTTATTTCTCTATGGGAATTATTTGAACGTTTGTGGGATAATATTCAGAAATACTCAGAGCTGGGTTACCCATAAAGTGGCATAGATCGAGCTCTATCGCTGGCTGTGAGGGGGCCCTTTTTGAGACTCCTCCACACACAAAAGTCAGCCACCACACACCACACTCAACCAGCACACACAGACACACTCAGCCTAACCCCCAAGTGCAGCTTACAGCTTCCTCCAAACCTAATACTCAGCCACTGCACATACTGTCACACAAACACACAACACTCACAGAACATAGCCCGGAGCTCTAGGAGGGGGTCCTACTCTGGCATTCTGCTAGGGCCACGGGCTAATTAATCTGGATATAGAAATATTGTTTGGCCCGTAGTGCTATCAGGAGTGAAAGTATAATTTTCTGAAGCAAAAATCATGACCTATGAAATTATTTGACATTATAGGAAGAAGTGAATAGAACTACAGATCATGTTGTTGGAGTGAATATGATCTACTTCGATTTTGCTAGATCGTAATATATAAAGCTGTACTTATAAATTCCACCAGAATGTTTATTTTCATATTATATTAAAATAATATACGATTTTGAAAAAAAGGGCAGAACTTTAAAAAAAAAAAAAAAAATCTTTTACTTCAAACTGCCAAATGGGAGAAATCTCACTACTAATCCAATTTAGTCAATTGCCGCTGCTTAACCCCTTAAGGATATAGCTTCAAAAGCTTGTCTTGCACTTAAGGACACAAGCTATTTTTTTTATTTTTTGCTGTTTGCGTTACTAATTGATTGCACCAACACATATTATATACAGTTTTTTGAAGGACAAAAAGGGCTTTAATTTGATGTAACATATACATATATAAATGCTCATTTAGTATAAAAAAAAATGCAAAAAAGGAAAACATTTTTTTAAGTTAAGTTTTTTTTTTACTGTTTTTGCAAGAATAATGTGATAATAATTAGTGCAGGTTAAGGAAAGTAATTAAAATAAATTAATTTAATTGTTCTGATTTACAGAATATAATGTGTCTAGGATTTTAAAGTAGCAACTGAATCTATAAAGAAATATGTGGTGGCATTAAGCTCTTTATCACTTTGGAACTTAAAATGTCTTTGTTAGTCAAGTCTGTTGACAAAATAAATGTATGCTAAGATACTAAAAGTTAATTAAACATTTCTCTGGCTGTACATATTATTTCAAAAACAGAAAAAAAGAACATTTCTGCCATAAGCTTTCTAGCTGGAAAGCTACATACCCCACAGTGGTATGAGAAAGAAAAACAATAATTAGATACTTTTTACAAACACTCTCATGAGAGAGAGCCTGCAGCCTTAAACAGATATGGAAAACAGAAAATCTACATATCATTTCCATATCATTTTGAGGACTGTGAGGAGTCCTTATCTACAGTACTTGTAGTACAAGGGTAATTGTTTTGGATTTTTTTTCTCTATCTATTGCCCACTAAGTGTGTGTTTTATCCACGATTTGGTGTATCTGTACATTTCTTTATTTGATTAAACAGATATGTAGAGTTCATATGCATAATTAACCAAAACATTCACACCTACAGTATTTCTAGTTTGCAATGTTAAAGGGACACTATAGTCACCTGAACAACTTCAGCGTAATGAGGTTGTTTGAGTGAGAACTATAGCTCCCTGCAGCCTTTCTCATGTAAACACTGTATTTTCTGAAAAAATACATTGTTTACATTGAAAACTATGAACACCTCTAGTTGCAGTCACTCAGACTGCCACCAGAGGGACTTCCGAGTTGATGGAGGCTTAAAACGCCTCCATCCAGTCAGATCTGCTGTCAACAGACAGGGTAGCTCTGTGCAGCACTGTGCACGAGCATCCTGTCTGCAGGCTGTCAGCCTGTCAGCACCGCAGGATTGTGGGAGATCAGCACATAGAGTTGGCTGGAGCTGACAGGCTGAAGACCGGAGACCAAGCAGGAGGGGAGGATTCAAACTATAAACTTATTGTCAGGGTACCTGTAGTCTCTACCTCTGATAAGAGGAGAGACTTAGACGTTTTTCCTTCCAGAAGGGCTGTTTCCTCCGTTCCTCGCGGTTCCCTCGGTCGTTTACACGCCGGCCGCGAGGGATCCACATCCTTTTATGACGCGACGCTCAGTAGCCGACGTCATGACGCCAATCCAGCTCGACCTGTCAGTCAAGTCCTGAGCACTAATCAGGACCCGTCGGGGGTGTGATTACCTCCTAGAACCGGGGTATTTAATAGAGCTTCCCGCATTTGCTCATTGCCCTGTCGTGGTTCTAGCCTGTCTAGTCACTCAGTGCTCTTGTATTCGATTTGTCTCTTTGGTTCTGACCCGGCTTGTTTGTATTACTCTGCTTATTTTCTGTTATCCTTTGACCCGGCTTGTCTCTCGCTTACCTGTCTTCTCGTTCCCTCGACCTCGGCTTGTCTCTGACCATTCTCTACTTAGTCCTTACGTTAGTCCGGCCATTCTAAGGTCCGGTATACGTACCCACTACTCTTTGTACTCTGCGTGTTGGATCCCTGTCCCGATCCTGACACTTATTTAGTGAGTGTGGGTGATTGAGTGAGTGTGAGTGAGTGTGTGTGAGTGTGGGTGGGTGACTGAGTGTGAGGGGGTGAGTGAGTGTGCGTGACTGAGTGTGAGTGGGTGAGTGTGGGTGGGTGACTGAGGGTGAGTGAGTGAGTGAGTGAGTGTGGGTGAGCGAGTGAGTTTGGTGTGAGAGTTATTGTGAGTGTGGGTTGGTGAGTGAGTGAGTGATTGTGAGTGTGGGCGGGTGGCTGAGTGTGGGTGGGCAGATGGCTGAGTGTGGTTTGGTGGGTGAGTGAGTGATTGTGAGTGATTGTGAGTGTGGGCAGGTGACTGAGTGTGGGTCACTGACTGAGTGTGTGTGAGTGAGTGAGTGAGTGAGTGAGTGAGTGTGGGTGACTGAGGGTGAGTGAGTGTGGGTGAGTGTGAGTGACTAAGTGTGGGTGAGTGAGTGCTTGAGTGTGGGTTAGTGCCTGAGTGTGGGTTGGTGAGTGAGTGATTGTGAGTGTGGGCAGATGGCTGAGTGTGGGTGGGCGGATGGCTAAGTGTGGGTAGGTGGGTGACTGTGGGTGGGTGACTGAGTGTGGGTGAGTGAATAATTCTGAGTGTGGGTTAGTGGCTGAGTGTGGGTTGGTGAGTGAGTGTGAGTGTGGGTGGATGGTAGATGGAGTGTGTGTGTGTATGTTTTTAACAATATTTATTTTAAATGTGTGTGGTTTTATACAAACACTATATATAGAGATCTCTCTATATATAGTGTTTGTATACTTACATTGGGTTAGGAGGGTTGTCGTAGGAGGGGTGCGGGCATAGACAGCGAGCTGAGCTGTCATCTCAGCTTGCGAACGCGCATTCCGCGCACATGCGCAATGGAGCGCTCAGTTTTTTGAAGAACCTGATTGGTGCAGCGCGAAACCGCTCATGCGCACCAGAGAGAAGAGAAGCGTCTGATTGGGACCTACGATTTCGTCATTTTGATGAAAAAAGGGGCGTGATGGGGAGCTCGGGGCTGGCACAGAGGTAAGTTTTATTAATAAAAAGTACTCAGATTTTTTGTTTTTATGACAAATTCATAAAAAAGCAAGAAAGGAGGCTGCGGGACCTGTCTTTCTTGCTTTTATATGTTGATCCTTTTTTTTGGTAGATGCAGTTGTGGGAGGGGCCGGTTACCCTACTTAAACCTTCCTACTCACCGTCCTCCGTCCCGTACGTGCCTTTAGCGATACATATGTCTCTATTTCTGGTCGCCATCCGCTTCCTCATGGTTCTCCTCACCTGGCCTGCCATATTCGTTCTGTCCGCAGTCCTTTCCTGGGCTCTGCTCCGGACGTGCTGATGTGGCTGCACAGCCTCAATGCTCCAAACACCTTTTTCTGTCACGAGTCCAGCTACTTAATTCACATCTAAAATCAGCATGCTGGGTACATCCCTGCTCCCGCAGCTTCAATATATTAACTAGTGCTGCTAGCCATGTCCGATCAGTATTTAGGCTTGCTGTATCGACGCACGCATACAATGTACACATCCCTTTGCTGCTAAACCGGAAGTCTGCAGCGGTTTTGGACGCTTAAGTATTCTGCGTTTTGTTAGGCGGGGCCCCAGACCCGGGCCTGTCATGCAGGGTCCCCAGTACGCACCCCTTCGACACCGTCCTCGCGTGCTGGCTATCCCGGTGGCCTCACTCGGAGCCCGAGCCGTGCTTCAGCGGTACCCTGGATGCCTGTCTCGGACCCTGGCCCGGTTACCGTTAATACCCAGCAAGATGGACGAGATGTGGCTGCTCTGCAGCCGTGTGCTTCTCACACTGGGCATGTTTTCCGGCGGCCTGTAAGTAACTTCGGTAACCCCAACAATTTCCTATTAGCTGCTTCTACAGAGCCCAGTCCAGCTTGGCACTGCATCTTTCAGCCTGCACCCCCTCACTTTTACTGCCTCTGTATTTCAGCCTGCACCCCCTCACTTTTTCTGCCTCTGTATTTCAGCTTGCACACCCTCACTTTTACTGCCTCTGTATTTCAGCCTGCACCCCTACATTGCAAACTATTCTATAGCCTGTACCCACTATTTCAATCATGCTCCTCTATAGTAATACCTGCACCCCTAATTCTTCTGTTGTGCATCCTGATCCCAAACATTATAAACTTGTCCAATATAGTATTACTTTTTCCCCAACATTCCAACCTGTTCCTCTATAGTACTATCCTGCACCATCACATTCCAAACTGTTCTAATATACTACTGTCTGCCCCACGCATTGAGACCTCCTCTGCTCCTCCACTTTCCAACCTTTGCCTCTATTGCTCAATCTGCTCCCCCACATTCCAACCTTCTCCTTTATTGTATTATCTGCTAAGCTATAACCCTACAGCTCCGTATTTAGCAAGTACCGCTTGGATTTTGGCGACCGACACCGTATGGTAGGATTTTGTGTTTCACTGTTTAGTAAATTCTCCGTAGACCCAGGCAGACGGATTGCTGATGTTTTATTTGTAGTGTGCGTTTTTCAGTTTAATTACAGTTTTGTATCAGGGTTTTTTCGGTCCCGTTGCAGAGTCCGATCCGCGTTTTTCTTTCGAGTTTTCGTTTCCTGCATGGCTGGGCCGCGTTTGCCCGCCATACTCCTCGTGCTTCATTTTTTTCCTGCTCTCCCCTTCTTCCCCCACTTTCCTTCCATGTTCCTCAGGTATGTCCTCTCTCTCTCTCTCTCTCTCGCTTACCCTCCCCCTTTTAGTTAGCTGTGGCTGGCTGTCAGGGTCCTAGGTGTCCACTAGTTGTAATTCATAGTTAGTCGCCTCGCATCGTGGCGTAGAGAGGGCCACACCTGTCACTCCCATTCTATCTTATGTTTAACTTTTACCGAGAGGCCAACACCCCGCCACAACGTTTCAGTGGCCACATCATCCCCTCGCGCCAACTCATAGTTAGAGCCTCTCACACCGCTTGGCATCTAGCAGGGCCTCACCTGTCACCAAACGTAGTTTTCATTTTTTCGCCTTTTTGGCATTAGCTAGTATGCCGGCACACATTGGGTTCCTATACGCTGCTTATTTGCTTCCTTTTTCTTACTCCTTTATGGCCTGACCACCTGGACTCTGATGTCCTTACCCTGCACTCCAGTTACGGTCGGCCCCACAGTACTCATTTGAACACCCCCACATTTTCGACACACGTTCCTCGGGTATATCCTTTCTCTCACTCCCTTCCCTCCCCTCTTAGTTAACTGTGGCTGGCTGTCATGGTCCTAGGCGTTCACTAGTTGTAATTCCCTCTGGCTTTTCGCCTTAGGTTAGTGGTCCCGCGAGGCCAACACCAATCCTCATACTCGGAGGTACAACGCCCCTCGAGCCAAATCATAGTTAGTCGTCTCGCATTGTAGCATAGAGAGGGTCTCACCTGTCACTCCCATTCTATCTTATGTTTAACTGTCACTGAGAGGCCAACACCCCACCACAACGTTCAGTGACCACGTTATCCCTCCGCACCAACTCAGATAGAGCCTCTCACGCAGCTTGGCATCTAGCAGGGCCTCACCTGTCACCAAACCTAGTTTTAATTGTTTTGCCTTTTGGCATTAGCTAGTATGCCAGCTCACATACACACACATTGGGTCGCTTATGCACTGTTTATTCGCTGCCAGGCACTGGCATGGTATTTTTTTCCACCCCGGCTCTCTGGCTAGGTCTGGTACTCCTCACGCTGTGGTGTTTCGGCTAATCCTACCTTCTTTTTGTGTCCTGGTCTCTTCCTAGCTTCGCTGTAGTTCTGGCTAGGTCTGGTACTCCTCACGCTGTGGTGTTTCGGCTACTCCTACCTTCTTTTCGTGTCCTGGTCTCTTTCTAACTGGGATCGGGATCAGAGCTAGAGATTACCTAAATATGTGGGCTGCAGGGGTGAGACAGACAGCATTGCAGGGGTTAACTGGGATCAGAGCCAGAGACTACCTAAATATGTGGAGTGCAGGGGTGAGACAGACAGCGTTGCAGGGGTTAACTGGGATCAGAGCCAGAGATTACCTAAATATGTGGGGTGTAGGGGTGAGACAGACAGCGTTGCAGGGGTTAACTGGGATCAGAGCCAGAGATTACCTAAATATGTGGGGTGTAGGGGTGAGACAAACAGCGTTGCAGGGGTCAACTGGGATCAGAGCCAGAGATTACCTAAATATGTGGGGTGCAGGGATGAGACAGACAGCATTGCAGGGTTTAACTGGGATCAGAGCCAGAGATTACCTAAATATGTGGAGTGCAGGGATGAGACAGACAGCGTTGCAGGGGTTAACTGGGATCAGAGCCAGAGAGTACCTAAATATGTTGGGTGTAGGGGTGAGACAAACAGCGTTGCAGGGGTCAACTGGGATCAGAGCCAAAGATTACCTAAATATGTGGGGTGCAGGGATGAGACAGACAGCATTGCAGGCTTTAACTGGGATCAGAGCCAGAGATTACCTAAATATGTGGGGTGCAGGGATGAGACAGACAGCGTTGCAAGGGTTAACTGGGATCAGAGCCAGAGATTACCTAAATAAGTGGGGTGCAGGGGTGAGACAGACAACGTTGCAGGGGTTAACTGGTATCAGAGCCAGAGATTACCTAAATACGTGGGGTGCAGGTATATTTGATATGTGCCACTAAGATCAAAGACCCCAAATTATGCTCAGCTAAATCTTAACGATAACGATAAAACGATAACCCCATTGTATGTCTTTGGCACTATTTAAAAAAAAAAAAACGCTAAGACCTACCATTGTAAAAGTAGACACTCTAGGGTGTCTCATATGGTTTATATTGTGCCTTAACATGCCCTCATTGTATGTCGTTGGCACTATTTTGTGAAGCTACAGTGCCATATCGGAGACATGTCCATTTCAGTATTTACAGTAGAATTTTGAGAGATGGATTTGATGGGCCTATGTTTCAATTTGGGATATTATAGCAGTTTGACTGTTCAAAACCCTCCCACAAAGGCCTACCATTTGTAAAAGTAGACACTCCAGGGTATCTCATATGGTGCATATTGTGCCTTAACATGCCCCCATTTTTTCACCAATTTATGTCAAAGTATGTTGTAAAAAAAAAAAATTGGGGGCATTTTTTACATACGGATTACATTTTTGCTGGGCATTTTGTATATTTGATATGTGCCACTATGATAAAAGCCCCCAAATTATGCTCAGCTAAGTCTTCTGAGTAAAATTATACCCCAAATGAATGTCTTTGGCACTATTTCGAGAAGCTACAGTGCCATATAGGAGACCTGTCCATTCCAGTATTTACAGTAGAATTTTGGGGCGGATTTGATGGGCCCATGTTTCAATTTGAGGCATTATAACAGTTTGACTGTTAAAAACCCACAAAGGCTACCATTTCTTAAAGTAGACACCCCAGGGTATTTCAAAAAGTCATATTTTAAACCTTAGCATAGGATAATATTTTTTGCTAGTTTGTACCAAGTCTAGTAGCAATTATAATTTTTTCTGCCTTTTATACACACACGTGGAGATGTTACTGTATATTTTGCAATCCTTTTATGTGCTATGACAGTATAACACCTAATATGTTGCTCAACTATGTCGTCTTAGTAGAACAATGCCCCCATGTGTAAATTTTTTCATGGATATGTGGATGTTGAAGGGGCACATTGGAGACCAAGCCATATCAGTTTTTACCAAAATTTTAATTTTGACGCTGGGCCCATGTGCAATTTTCGAGCGTCTTAGCAGGTTTTTAATTCAAACTACCCCACAAAGGTCTACCATTTCTTAAAGCAGACACCCCAGGATACTTCAAAAGGCATATTTTAAACCTTAGCGTAGGATCATTATTTTGCTAGTTTGCACCAAGTCTAGTAGCAATTATCATTTTTTTCTGCCTTTTTGACACACACTTGGAGATGTTACTGTATATTTTGCAATTCTTATGTGTACTACGGCAGTATAACACCTAATATGTTGCTCAGCTATGTTGTCTTAGTGCAACAATATCCCCATGTGTACATTTTTCATCGATATGTGGATGTTGAAGGGGCACATTTGAGACACACCAATTTCATATTTTTAAAAGTGGATGCTGGGCCTAAGTCTCATATTAGCAGCTCATGATTGCAAATGACCTCCTAAAGGCCACATCAATTTTAAAATATAAGCAGCTCATCAATTCAAATTATGAACAAGTGCATACTATTTGCTGTGAAAGGGGGAATATTTTGTGTAAACTTATCAGGGGGTAGTACCCAGTCATCTGCATCATGGGCAACGCTGTCACGGGTTCAGGAACACAGACAGACCTCCTCTACAGTGCCCTATATGGCATATTACAGCTAAAAGGTTCCAACTCTGAAAAGGGATTGTAATAACCCTTTAAGGACAGATAATTACATGATTTTGCTATTACATGACGAAAAGTCATGATTTTATTAAAGACACGGAGGCGAGTATTGCATATCCCTTTCTTTACTGTTCACAAATAGCAGCAAAGGAAACAAACAGAATGAAAAAAGAATGAACATGTGATAACATAGGCCGCTCCCCGCTCAGGTCCCAGTATAACAGGCAGCACTTCCCTTCCATTTCCCTCTTTCTGCAGATGCGACCAAAGAACAATGTCCATAACGAGAGTAGTGTGAGAATAAAGTCCCAAGGTAAGGGCATAAAACCGAAGAAGGTAGAACATCAAAAACTGGGAAGCTTGACCATAGAATCCATAGGACCGATGGAGAACAGCGGGAAGAGACCAATAAACCGGACCATTGCTAGCTGTCTTGCCGGCTTAAGCTGTGAAGATATAAAGGAACAGGAGCCAATAGGTTAAAGTCAATACTTGCAACTAGTTTCAAGGTTACACCAGTGAGGACAAAAGACCCCCGTATGTACAGTCCCACAAAACAATTGATATATCCAGTATTATTGAAACAACAATGTCTAAGGATGGCCCCACTTACCGTATTGAACCATACTATGCGGTGTGTCGTGGTATAAGTAATTCTGGGGGGGAAATATATTATTACCAGTGTGTAAGAACAACAAAAAAGGGTGGGACAATACTCGCCTCCGTGTTTTTAATAAAATCATGACTTTTCGTCATGTAATAGCAAAATCATGTAATTTTATAACAAGACACGGAGGCTCATATTGCAAGTTTAAAGCTAATCCATTACCGCAGCGAATGTATGTGGGGCCGGCCGAAAGTAGAATTCTCGGAAGGTAGACTCCCTAGACCAGTCAGCTGTCCTCATAATGTCTTCTAGGCGTGCGCCTGCCGACATCATAGAAGAGGCTGATGCCCCCCGTACTGAATGGGCGCCAAATACCGTAGTATCAATGCCTGCTTGGGCCAGCAGCCATTTCACCCAGCGTGACAAGGTCGTGCTAGAAACTGGATGAAAAGGAGGACGGAAAGATAAAAACAACTGAGGAGAGACGGTAGAGCGGTGTGGTTCGGTGCGAGCTTCATATTCGCGAAGGCAGGTCACTGGGCATAGTGAAGGAGAGGCAGGGAAACTAGGGTATGATACCGATTTGATGGAAGTCTTGGTCCGCCTGCTGATGTTAAAAGTTACCCCGTCCGGGGTATATGACTTGGCATCAGGGGTGTATCCTGGTTTTGTGCTGCCCTAGGCAGGACAAAACTCAGGCGCCCCCCTCACCCCCCCCCCGCCACCCCCACCCAACCCTTCCCCCGCCTTCTAAATACACACACACTGACAGATACGCATCCATTAGCTAACTGTTAGCTAATGGATGCGTATCTGTCAGTGTGTGTGTGTGAGTGTATGAGTGTGTCTGTGTGTGAGTGTGTCTGTTAGTGAGTGTGAGTGTGTCTGTTAGTGAGTGTGTCTGTTAGTGTGTGTGTCTGTTAGTGTGTGTATGTCAGTGTGTGTGAGTGTCTGTTAGTGAGTGTGTGAGTGTGTCTGTTAGCTGCTAACAGACACACTCACACACTCACTAACAGACACACTCACACACACTGACATACACACACTAACAGACACACACAGTCAGACACACACACACACTCTAACAGACACACTCTCACACACACACACTCTAACAGACAAACAGACACACTCACACTCACTAACAGACACACACTAACAGACACACTCACACACACTAACAGACACACAGTCAGACACACTCACACACACTCTCACACTCACTAACAGACACACACACACACACTAACAGACACACTCACACACACTAACAGACACACACAGTCAGACACACTCACACACACTAACAGACACACACACACACACACTAACAGACACACTCACTAACAGACACACACTAACAGACACACTCACTCACATTAACTCATTTTTTTTTTTAATTTACCCCCCCAGCCTCCTTACCTTTGGGAATGCTGGGGGGGTTCTCCCTCTCCCTGGGGTCTAGTGGGGCTGCCGGTCGGGCTGCTGGGCTGGTTGCTGGGCGGGCGGCTGGCGAGGGAGCACTTCCTCTGAGCTGTCTGCTCAGCTCCCTCGCGCACCGCAGAGTGAGGCTGGGAGGCGGAGCCGGAATATGACGTCATATTCCGGCTCCCAGCCTCACTCTGCGGCGCGCGAGGGAGCTGAGCAGACAGCTCAGAGGAAGTGCTCCCTCGCCAGCCGCCCGCCCGCCCGCCCAGCAACCAGCCCAGCAGCCACCAGCCCAGGATGTCTGTTAGCCGCAAGGCTAACAAGGCATTTGCCCTGGGCGTTTGGGGGCGGCTTTTTTTGCCGCCCCCTGGAAAATGCCGCCCAAGGCAAATGCCTTGTTTGCCTCGCGGCAAATACGCCCTTGCTTGGCATTGAAGTCCAGTGCACTGACATCCGAGACTCTCTTGCATGAGATGAGGCAGAGCAGGCAAACTAATTTGGCGGACAGCTGTTTGAGGGAGAGTCCTGCGTTAGCGGGCCAGGATGAGAGGAAAGCCAATACAACTGAGACATCCCAGGTCGTGGAGTAGCGGGGCCTGGGTGGTCTTGAAAATCTAGAACCCTTGATGAGTCGGCACACTAGGGGGTGTTATCCCGCGGGGCGGCCCTCGAAACCTTGGTGAATCGCTGAGATAGCGGAACGGTAAAGGTTAATAGTCCTGTAAGCCTTACCGGCTTCGAAGAGGGACGTCAGGAACTGCAGGATTATTGTTACAGAGGCCGAAACGGGATCCTCGTTCCGAGCCATGCACCAACCAGCCCAAGCTCGCCAAGCTGACCCATATGCCCGTCTAGTGCCGGGAGCCCATGCTGCTGCCAATAAGTGTCTAGTTGTGTCCGAAACTCCTTGGATTTCCCAGGGTCCCCGGAGATCCGCCATGCCAGAAGTGGGAGAGAGCCCTCTAGCCGGAGGGGATGATAGCGTCCCGTCGGGTCTTGCAGCAGGTTGTGGTGTCCCGACAGGAGTCGAGGGTAGTCCAACGTCATCTCGAGCATTTGGGGGAACCATGACTGCGTTTCCCAGAATGGGGTGACCATGACCAGTTCCGCCCGGTGTTTGCGGGCCTGCAGGAGTGAGCGAGGGATCATGGAAAACGGGGGGGAAGGCATAAAGGAGGCCTCCCTTCCAATCTTGTAGGAAGGCATCCACTGCCTCCGCCATTGGGTCCGGCCTCCAGCTGAAGAAGCGTGGGAGTTGGGCATTGAGCCGGGAGGCGAAAAGGTCTATGGTAAATGGTCCCCAGAGATATGATATATTGGAAAACACCTTCCTGGCCAATCTCCAGTCGCTGGTGTCTGAGAGATAACGTGAACCCCAATCCGCCTGGACGTTGTGCAGACCAGGTAGGTACTCCGCGTAGACCATCAGGTTCCGTTCCAGGCAGAATTCCCAAAAGTCTTTCGCCAATCTGGCCAGGACCGCCGACTGTGTACCACCCAGGTGGTTGACATATCTCACCGCCGAAACATTGTCCATGCGGAGCCGAATGCATGATAGGGCACGGTCCTTGGCGAAGCTGCGGATGGCGAAGGAGCCTGCCAGAAGTTCCAGGGCATTGATGTGCAGTCGGGATTCGGACTCCGACCAACGGCCCCCAGTTGAGACTCCCTCGCAGTGGGCTCCCCAGCCGTGTAGACTCGCATCCGAGTCGATCGTGAATTCTGGCATTGAGCCGAAGATGGCTTTGCCATTCCATGCGGACAGGTTGAGAATCCACCATCGCAACTCGTCTTTCGTCTCGTTGTCCAATGATACCAGATCCGCGTAGGATGCCCCGGCTCTTAGGTGAGCGATCTTTAGGCGCTGTAGCGCTCGGTAATAGAGTGGGCCTGGGAACACAGCCTGGATTGAGGAGGCCAGCAGGCCTATGAGGCGTGCCAGTTGGCGTAAGGTGAGCTGGGGCCGGATAAGGGCCCTGCGTAGCTCTTTGCGGATGGATCGAATTTTGGACATCGGGAGGCTCAGCGTTGCTGCCCCCGAATCCACTTGGAATCCTAGGAATTCCAAGCGGGTGGTGGGGGTCAGGCATGACTTCTCCCAGTTGATTATGAAACCTAAGCGTGACAGGAGGTTTATGGCTAGCCGTAGATGTGTGAGGAGGGTGGAACGCTCCTGAGCCATGAGGAGAATATCGTCTAGGTAGACGATTAGTCGAACTCCTCGACTGCGTAGCCAGGCCATAACAGGACGTAGAAGCTTCGTGAAACACCACGGGGCTGAGGATAGGCCAAAGGGTAGGCAGGTGAACCGCCATGTTTCGTGCCGCCAGTAAAAGCGTAGGAGGTCCCGAGATGCCTCCGCTATTGGCACTGTCAGGTACGCGTCTTTTAGATCTAGTTTCGCTAGCCAGTCTCCGTGGAGGGGGAGATCCCTTAGCAGGTGAATACCCTCCATCTTGAAATGGCGTTACCTGACTACGGCATTGAGGGGGCGCAAATTTATGACTGGCCTCAATTGGCCGCCTTTCTTTTCCACTAGGAAGATATTGCTTATTACGCCTGCAGGGTTGGGGGGTGCTAGTTCTATAGCCCCTTTGAACCGGAGGGTTGAAAGTTCCTCGTTGATCCGTCCGCGATCCTGGAGGGAAAAGCGGATCGGTCGAGGAGGGGGAATGTGTATGGGGTGGCTGGTGAGTTCTATATTGAAACCCCGAATAGTGTTCAGTACCCAGGGATCTGAAGTGATTTGTGACCAGGCTGGGAAAAAATGTTGGAGTCTGCCCCCTACGTAACCCGGAGAAGAAATGTGTGGTATGAGGTAACTCACCGTATGGTCGTCTTGAGCTTGGGTTACCCCGAAGGCCTCTGGATCGCCATGGACGTCTGCGGGATGGAAAAAACATGGGGCCTCTTGGTATTGGTTATGGTGTTGAAAGGAGCCTCTTCCCGTGCCACGGGATTGGGGGTAGCTGCGGCCGGACAGACGGCTCCTGAGTCTGCCGGCCCTGGTAGAGACCCGCCCCTGGAATACTCGCCTCATGGAGGCTTGGGCCTTGTCTAAAGCCGTGAATGCTCCCACAAAGCGCCCTAAATCTTTAATGAAGGAGTCTCCGAAGAGGAGTCCTTGGGCGTCTTTGCCCGCTTCCGTAAGGGCGAGGTTGGCCAGTTTGGGCTCAATTTTGAATAATATGGCCTTAAACCTTTCTATAGATAGGGAGGTATTTACACTCCCAGCAATACAAATTGCTCTCTGGACCCAACCTCTAAGGTCTTCAGGGTCGACCATGCGGTTTTCCGCTCTGGCGTCTTCCGCCAAGTCAAATAATGTGGCCAAGGGTCCGAATATGTCCAGGTGCTTGTCCTGGCAGGACTTCAAAGCGGACTCCAGTCCTTTACGGGGATTCCAGCCCATTTTAGTGAGGAACTGGGTCATTTTGGGGTCAACCTCTGGGGTGTCACAAACCTTGTTGGGCACCACAGGCCTAGGACATTCCGCCCTCAATTTGTTGCGGGCCGCCTTGCTTAAGGGTTTTCTGACCCAATTTTCCAGGTATGTAGCAACGTGGTCGGCCGGGAGCCACTCCCTGACCTCGGATGGTGTAGGTCATCCGGGTCGAAGAGTGGGACCCCCGAAGGATCCACGAGGGAGGGCCCCGCAGCCGCAGGGTTCCTGGTCCCTGTCTCGCCTCCGGGCATCTCTGCCTGAGCAGAGGAAAGGAGGTCGAGAGCGCCATCGGCGGTATCCGCATCAGAGTCAGTATCCGACTTGTTCATAGCATCCTCATTTGACCCGATTTCTGAGTCGGTGTCGCTCTCAATCTGTGCTCTGGCACATTTCCATAGCCGTGCCCGTTCTGCCTGGCGCGGAAAGGCTCTTTTGCGTGGATGGGACACGCTTTCTGGGGCGACCGAAGGTGCGCCAGTCATGGTGTTTCTGGAGGCAGAGGAATGTTTGGACTTACGGGTAGCCTTTTTGAATCCCTCTTTAGACACCTCTCCCTGGGGTGTCAATAGGCCCGAGAGTTGCTCGTCTGAAGGACGTGGCAAGAGGGCCTGTGAAATGGTGTGGGAGAGGGTGGAGGACATAGACCCCATAGCTGCCATAATGGCGTCTGTTACTGAGCGCTGTAGCACTAGAAACTGTGCCCCACCGGGGTGGGTATTTCCATCAGCCATAGAAGGCGAGATATCTGAGGTGACAGGAGCCTCAGTTCTAATGAGTGGGGTATCCGACTCCCCAGAGTGAGTGGACCCAGCGGATAGTCTGGGTTTAGGCATGTTGAGAAACTAGCAGGAGTAATAGGAAATAAAGAACGTATGGGTTAGTCACCCAAACAGCTAAGCAAGGAATAAGGAAAATCGCTCTCACCAGGGCCCAGACCAGTGACACACTAAGATGTAGGGACAGGATGTCAGAAAATGGCCGCCGGAAATCTCGCGGGATTCGCGGCACCCGCGAGATACGTGGTAAAACTACCAAACATGAGGGAGAGAACGCAGAATGCGCAGAAAGGCGCCCGGGCAGAAGAAACAGACAGGAGACAAGACTACATAGGCAGGGGAGGTCTGGGCCCTGAGACTAGGGTACAATGAGACAAATTACCAAACTTTGATACTAAAGAAATAAATGAATAAATGAATAAATTAATAAATAACCGAATAAATAAGTGGATAAGTAAATACAAATAAATACAAGTAAATGAGAGAAAATATCAATGAACAAAATCAGTATACTAAGAGAATATGAGGAGAAAATATGGCATGTACTTATCTTTGTGTCAGAGCAGCAAAGAAAGAGGGAAATGGAAGGGAAGTGCTGCCTGTTATACTGGGACCTGAGCGGGGAGGGGCCTATGTTATCACATGTTCATTCTTTTTTCATTCTGTTTGTTTCCTTTGCTGCTATTTGTGAACAGTAAAGAAAGGGATATGCAATATGAGCCTCCGTGTCTTGTTATAAAATTAAGCAGTGAGACTGCTCTGGCTTGTTCTACAAATTCAAACTATTTTATTAAGCTAAAGTTGTCTTGATCTTTAGAGTGTTTCTTTCACATCTCTGTCTAAAATAGTGTAAGTTTCTGGGAGTGACTCTTGCTGGTTATTCACTAAAGTGAGAATTCAAAGTGAATTTGAAGTGAATTTCTTTTCTAAAATAGCTGAACTGGAAAAATTGTCTATGCTGCCAGCTCAGCTACTTTGGCCTTAAATTCACTTTCAATTCTCACTCTAGTGAATAACGCTGTTGGAGTGATTCTACCATTTCTTGGACTGCTTAAGATCTTCCCATTAGTAATATGCAATTTATAACACATTTGTACAATAAAATCCATGTAGTAAAATGCTCTGTCCTCTTTTGATTTAGATAAGCCCTGCATCCACAGCTGCAATTCTTAGTGACAAAGTGAGGTTCCCTTCCTTTCTTCGCACTGTCCCAAATGATAAACACCAAACTGAAGCTATGGTGAAAGTGATCAGAACATTTTGGTGGAACTGGGTTGGTATCATATCAAGTGACGATGATTATGGACGCTCTGCACTAGATTTTTTAAATATTCTCTTTCCACAGCATGGGATATGCCGCGCATTCTCCAAAATCGTTCCATCGTCTGGAGAACATCCTGATTTGCCTAATGTAATAACTAGTATAACAAATGAACTCAGCACTAATAAAGCAAATATTATAATCATAATTGCTAAAGGCCCCTTTGTTGTGAAACTTTTCAAAGAAGTCATCAGACTGAATATATCCAAAACATGGATTGCAAGTGATGCCTGGTCAACTTCAAAAGAAGTTTCGAGCATTGAAGACATTGAAAAAATTGGAACCATACTTGGATTCAACTTCAAGGAAAATCGTGCTTCAGGAATAACAGAATATCTACTGAATCTCAATCCCAGAGAACCTGAAGCAAGGAATGATTTTCTTAAAGAGTATAAAGAATTCCGTTTTGGTTGTACAGATGAGTACAGAATATACCTAGAATGTATTGAGTCAGCTTTGGAAAACTGTTCAAATTCTGAGTCAATAAAACAAAAATCTCCTCTAGCATGCAGGATAGAAAATATTTATTTAGCAAATGATGATTACCTATTGAACAATACTGAATGGGGCAAATCACATAGTACATATATGGCAATTGAAGCCATATCTAGTGCACTGAAGAACTTAATATGCAAAGATGGAACATGTGAAAAGAATCGGAGCTTATCACCACAAGAGGTAAAATAAAAAAGTTGTGTTATTATTAACAGGAAATGTAAATAGTGCTCATATTTTTTTTAAAGAATTATAAAATAATTATTTATCACAATTAGACTTTAAAATGGTTGATCGTGTTTCCAAAATGTGTACCATTTTAAAGTAATCATATTGTAAGTTTAGGGGCCATTTTACCTTATCGGTTTTTACTATTACTTTAATTCTACTTTCATGTTAATTAGCTTCTCTTTATCCTACTTGTATATCAATATAGCTTACTAACAGCCAGGTTGTATATAGTGGGGCTCATTAATTAAGCATCACATTTTAATGAGCTGAAGACTAAATTGCAAAATGTAGGCAAACAATGCCAGTGCAAGCTGAAGATTTTTTTCAGTATTCTTTAACATTTTCCCCTAAATTATATTTATTGTATTTTGGTAGCTAGTGAAGAGAACTCTTTTAATTAAAAGTAAATTAAAAAAACATAAGGCATATTTAGCATTTCACCAAAAAAGAAAGAAATACACATACCTCCCCAAATTCAAGATTTAGCCAGGAGCAATACGCAAACATATGTCCAAAATACTAACACATGTTGTTGAAGAGGACATGCTGGTTGTACAGATGAGTTGATATATATTATTTATTCTTTATTTATAAAATATTTTACCAGGAAGGATACATTGAGATTTCTCTTGTTTTCAAGTATGTCCTGGGTATATGAATCAAATTTGACATGCCTTCCAAATGTCCCTATTCCGATGGGACAGTCCCGATTTCCGGTTCCTGTCTCATCATCCTACTTTAGTCCCCTGGTGTCCCGCTTTTCAGGACACCAGAAGACTTTTCCCAACCATCATGCAAGAGAGCATCATTAAACACACTCACACTGTGTTCAGGACACTAAGATCCTGCAGGGATAACTGAAACAGCCCTCAGTGGGGTAGTTAAAGTGATTGGCAGGCAGCCTGGTGTTTATTCTCTCACCAGCATCTTGATTCATAGGATTACGAAATTGGGAGGTATACATTTTTATATTACACAGGAAAGACACACATTGCTCTTGAAGGAAATATATGAAACTGCTTTTTAGGGAAAAAAAACTAGATCTCAAAAGATAATTAACATTCTGACTGTGCCATAGAAGGAGTTGAGAAATACAAGTTATACGGTATAGTAACATCTTTCTCTTTGCAGTTGAAAACATTTAAAAAATAATTAAAGGACCACTATATGCACCCAGACCACTTCAACTTAATGAAGTGGTCTGGGTGCCAGGTCCATCTAGGGTTAACCCTACAGCTGTAAACATAGCAGTTTCAGAGAAACTGTAATGTTTACAATAGGGTTAATCCAGCCTCTAGTGGCTGTCTCATTGTGATTTTCACAGTGAGAAGACGCCAGCGTCCATAGGAAAGCATTGAGAATGTGCGCGCGGCTCTTGGCAGAAGAGGAAGGAGAGTCCCCAGTGCTGGAGAAAAGTAAGCCTTTAACCCCTTCCTCCCCCTAGAGCCCGGCAAGAGGGGGGCCATGAGGGTGGGGGGGGGGGGAATCTATTAACACTATAGTGCCAGGAAAACAAGTTTGTTTTCCTGGCACTATAGTGGTCCTTTAAGTAGCAAAATACCCGACTTTGATCGTTCCAAATCGAATAATGTTATCAGGATAAATTCATATAGTAACAGCAAAGTAGTCAATGCACTCAAGGTCTTCATACATAAGCAGATTTATTGAAAAATCATGACAGATACAGCAACGTTTCGATCCATTCAGGGATCTTTATCAAGCTTAAAAGATCCCTGAAGGGATCGAAACATTGCTGTATCTGTTATGATTTTCCAATAAATCTGCTGATATATGGTGAGATTGAGTGCCTGGACTACTTTGCTGTTACTATATGGATTAGGGGTTTGCCAGCCCTAGGTACAGTGCACCGAGTGCAGATCCCTCCTTTTTCTGCTTTCAGGATAAATTCAGTGATATCAATTGATGTACAAATGAATCTTTTGCAGCTTTTAAAAGAAATAAAGAACGGAACTTACTCAAGAAGTGGGGAGACTTTCCGTTTTGATTCCGTTGGCGATGTCTTAAATGGATATGATGTGATTAATTGGCAATATTTGAACCACACTACCGAATTTAAGATTGTTGGAAATTATGATATATCAGATGGGATAATTACATTAAATAAAAGTATTTTTATGTGGAACACGGACACAGAGATGGTATGTAGAAAAAATTACACGTGAAGTATGCATTAATCTTTTACTGACATTGTATATTTAAAAAAAAAAGAATCGGTGTTGTTATTTTGCAATGGCGCTAATAGAACTCTTTTACATTTCCATGTTTACTATTTTTAAATTGCTACAGTAGCGGAATTTATTTACATTTTTATTCTACTTTTGCTTTTCAGTTAAAAGACCGCTCCACACCTCAAAAGCAAAGTGCTTTATGGGTGAGGAGTAGCCTAGTTTAACTCCAGTTTATAAAAGTGCTGATTTCTATGAGAAATCAATGTATAACATTATTTTAAAAACTACATAGCTCAAATCACAGGACACAAATGATTTATGTCCTGAAGACAGTACAAACTGAAACGTTGATTTTTACCTGGATTAAGCTCTGAATTAAAAGATATATGTATGTATATATATATATATATATATATATATATATATATATATATATATATATATATATATATATGAGATAAACTTGGCACTCACCCTTTCAAAAAATCTTAGCAGTATTCTTGCCTGGGTGCAAACCTCAGCGTAGATATGAATATTCCAATATTGTAATAAGGTGCACTCACAGGGCTTTGTCAATAACTTGCTTTTATTCTAAGAAGTGAGTTACATGCGAAGAAAATATCATAAATCGACGTTTCGACCCCTGTAGGGTCTTTTTCAAGATCTTGAATAAAAGCAAGTTATTGACAAAGCCCTGTGAGTGCACCTTATTACAATATTGGAATATATATATATATATATATATATATATATATATATATATATATATATATATATATATATATATATACATACATATATATATATATATATATATATATATTTTAATTCAGAGCTTATTCCAGGTATATCTTTTAATTCAGAGCTTATATATATATATATGCAGTGAAGTTATATTATAAAATGAATGCTCAATGATATAAAAATTCAGCATTCCGCTGAACAGATGCACTCACACCCTAAATGAAATAACTGTGGAATTATAATCACATGTATTACTGTCTGCAGGCTCCTTTTTCCAATTGCTCACGATCCTGCAGTCCTGGAGAATACAAAAAGCATTCTGACATCAGTTGCTGCTATGAATGCATAAAATGTGCAGATAATTACTTCTCTTCTACAACTGGTATGTAAATACAAATATATAAATATACAACATATGCATTTGTTTATGTTATGCACTAACATAAAAAACGATTTACTTTTATTTTAAGATGTGTGACCAGGTATGTCTAGCCAGTAGACATGTGCATTTGTATTCTTAAAAATATAAAAGTGACAAAAAATGTAGATTTCCGGTTATTTAGAGAGAATAAGAAAGCACATTTGCCATATACCAAATGTGTGAATAGTTCACTGACAGAATGTCATTCGGATCATTCGGCCATTACAGTGTGCATCCGCTGGCTGCTTGCTTTTTAGCAGACATGTCCCTTCTTGTGTCATGACAAGCTCTCTTGGTGGAGGTATAAAATGTTTATTCTTTCCCCATGCTTCCCTTCACCATGCCGCGATCGTTGGCATTTCAGCTAAACAGCGAACAACCAGTGGTTGCTCGCTGTAATAAAAAACTAGTGACTGGGGGGCTTTTGAAGCCATTGGATGTCTGTCGCCAGCATGCTCTTTGTGCTGATCTCATTCTTGTTAATTGCTCATACAGGACTTAAACTCTGTATGTGCTCTAGTGAAACACTGCACATGCAGACTGCACGCACCATGGCCAGTTCAAATCATTGAAGTGTTCGTGGTGCTTGAAGTAATCCATTATTTAGCAATGTCACATGCATCCAAAATTTGGTGGTGTGTAATCCTGAGTGTTCTGCTTCACCATTCAGAAAGTGTGAAGTATCCCACTTATGTAGCTACTGATATCAAATCTGTGGGTTCTCTGTTAAGTAAATACAAGTCCAGTTTGCAGTGACAGAATATATCTTGCAACTACCAACTTTGTGATTTTAAAAATATAATTATATATTAAGATAATAAATATTGTTTTAGAAAATATAAATTCATGGTGTACAGTTTTCTGAACAGACACGGTGATTGCTTATTGCCTTGTTAACATAACAAGTATAAATAAATACATGTGTACATATTGCATTGCACTTCTACATATAAATTATTGTGGAATATTGAATAACAACATGTTATATCTTTTCCATAGATGAGACTCAGTGTACAAAGTGTCAACTCTTTGAATGGTCAAATAGCGGAAGCTCGACATGTGAAAAAAGGACCGTTCAGTACCTGGAATGGAGCAACCCATTTGCAATCACATTGTTAATATTCACCGTCTTTGGATTTCAACTATTACTAGCTATCGGAATCGTGTTCATTAAATGTCCCAACAAACCACCAGTTCGAGCAGCAGGAGGGAATTACAGCTATCTGATTATAGCATCTTTATTTTCCAGCCTGACAAGCATCTTTTTTTTTATTGGTCCACCAAGTAATACAATCTGTCAGATCAGACAACCTCTCTATGGTATCAGCTTCACCATCTGTGTTTCTTGTATATTGGTCAAATCTTTACGTATCATTTTTGCATTTCATTTAGCCAACAGACTAAAGAAGTTTACTAAACTAAGTTACACGCCGTTGGCTATTATCATTATACTAACTGGTATTCAGATTTGTATTTGTGTTTTATGGATGATATTAAAAAGACCCTTTTATGTAAAAGATTATAAAATACCTCAATTCCTAGTTGTGCAGTGTGATGAAGGGTCCTATGTTCCTTTTGGTATTATGTTGGGTTACATTGGATGTCTTGCATTAATTTGTTTCATTCTAGCATATAAAGGTAGGAAATTGCCAGAGAAATATAACGAGGCCAGGAGTATTACATTTAGCATGCTCATATATATGTTTGTGTGGATTATCTTCATCCCCGTTTATATGAATACAAATGGCATTTATATATCAGCTGTTCAATTTGTAGCCATATTAGCTTCAGTATATGGAGTTATATTTTGTCATCTTTTGCCAGCATGTTACATTATATTGTTCAAAAGATAAAAACACTGTAACAGGGAGCTATACTTGAAAAGTGTATGTGCATTCTATAGGGCTAGACAAAGAGTATTTTCTATTAGAAACACAGGCTTGCAAAGTCAACCTACTGATTCTAATCTAGAAGCTCAGGTCACAAACATCTCTCAGCTACAACCAAAAAGAACAGCAGTAACAGTAAGGAGAAGACATAAGAGCTTCTATGACCTGTAAATACTAGAATGTATAGTTTTTGACATATATTAGCAAGCACATATCTTTTTTTTATTTTTAATTACTATAATATCATATTTAAGATTAACCATCGGTCGAGTTTATTTTGTGTTCTTTTTTACTTTCATCTTTGTTTTCTTCTTCTTATGATTATTATTATAGATAAATAAAATAAAATAAAACACTGTTTGGGATATTTTCAATGATGTAGAAAAAACTATATTCACATGCATATACAGACAGAAATATAGGTAAATACAATAATTTACTAAGTTTTAGTTTTTAATATTTACTATTAGAGAATAAACAAAGATGCACCTGATGAGAACTCCTCAGGTTTACTCCACACACTTCTTGTTTTGCTTTAAAAACCTGTTTCCAGATCTATTGGATGAGTCCATACTCCAGCTAGGTATGCAGGAGATTTTCATAACACTGTTAGGAATGTATATGCAAATGTTGCATTTTAGGAGAAATAGAACAGTGAGCATATATACAAAGTAACTTGTCCATTTGTCTGTGAATGTAATGTTGAATTCAGGCTTACATTGTATCAATTATGGTACTGACAATGGTGTGCTAACTGGGGTGGGGGAAATCCACCTTTGGTGACAATTGGCAGGGTGCACAGGGTATACCCTCTTGCTCTGTCAATTTAACTAAGCAGAATGCAGAAAGGGCAGAGATGAACCAACTGGGATCACTCAGTGCACTGACCGTACATTATACCTCACCGCCTGTACTGTGCAAATTACTGGACCTCAGAAATAATGTTTTAAATACAAATATTTTTTTTGTAAATTTGTGTGTATGAATGTAAGTATGGATGTATGTATTTATGTAAGTAAGTGTATGTGTATATGAATTTGAGCGATTGATTATGCCTGAGTTTGTAAATGTGAGTGTGCATGTATGTGTAATTTCCCTAACACAAGGTTGTTAGAGGTGACACACACACATACAAAAAGAAAAATCTCCATTGTATTCAAGGGTGCCAAAATAAATTTCTGCCGTGGGTACCAAGTAACCTAGATATGCCTCTGGTTACTGAGATATTGTGAAGACCAGTGAAGAGTAGACCTTAGAGAGGGTATATTGTATTGGTGTGGTAGACAAACAAACATTTTCAAACATTGTCAAGTGACAGTATAAAAGAAAAAAGGAGGAGCTGCAAATATTTTAAGATTTTCGAGATCTTCCAATGCATAAAGGACCACAATGAGCCTTCAATCTTTTACATCTCATCTCAATATTTATCTCTTCCAGAAAACCTATAGTCTCCTTCAGTAGTTTTCATTCCATAGAGCGGTCTGCCCCCTATTCTACCACTGGCCTTGATTTAATCCTAACAGCCATAAACAGGGGAGTCCGTCAGGAAGATGAGTCTGGCAGCAGCATACATTACGGTCTGAAGAGGAACTATGCAATTATATGAAAGGCCAATGAGTAATGAATTGCAATAGTTGAGTCAGGAAATAATGTCTGCATGAATAAGAACCTTAATTGTTTCTTGAGTTTGAAGAGCGTGAAGTTAGAGACTATATTTTTAAGGTGTAAGTTACAGGAGTTGGAGACAGCGTATGTGAGAAGAAGTGCTAAGACTTGAGTCAGAAGTAACACCAAGACATAAAGCTTGAGGGGTTAGGCTAATAGATGTTCCATTAATATGCAAGGAGATAGATGAGGGTTAACTATTTGAGGTGGATGAAAAGTTATACAGTTATACAAAGCTTACTTTTAAAAAAAAACCAGGAAGACATTCAATTAGAGATGGAAGAGAGGTCATTTGCGACGCATTCCAGGAGGGAGGTGATGGGAACATATAGATGGTATTGAAATCAAAAAGAGTTAGGAAAGATACCAAGAGAGTCCATGTAAATAGATAATACAAGAGAACCAAGAACCGATGCACCAACAATGCCATTGTTCTTACCAACAAAAATTATCTCAATTATCTTATTATTAACTATCCTTCCTTGGCTACGCTGCAGACAAATATATTATAAAAGTACATATTTGACACTATTATGGCATTATCCTCCACATAAGAACTCTTACCTCTAGACCTCATTTTGTCTATTACTATGCTGTTCCTGGTTTGGGTTCTGTCAATGGCACTTTCATTCTGGACACTAGCTGCTTCTCCATTTGGCAATTTGCAGAGCTTGTCTCCCCAAACAAATAAACCTCATTATATCATTCATCTATTATTCCTATGGTTAAGTCTATCTACAGAAACTTTCCAGCATATAGATGAAAAATTATAAAACCATGGAATTAATTGCATTTAACAGAGCTGTGCAAGTGTGTTGCAGTTAGTGAGAATACAGATAATTTGTTTGTAAAATATATAGCCAATTAAAATAGGTTTCCTCATATCCTTTTTTTTATTCAGTATCTTTTGCCAAATAAAATCAATGCAAATCAACTATAAGCAGTACATAGACGACATATTTTTAATCTGCAATGGTTCAGTGGATCTTTTAAAAACATTTTTAACGTTTTTAAATACGAATGATTGGGGAATAATATTAACCACGGAACATAGTAAAGAAAGTGTTAATTTTTTAGACCTAACTATTTTTATAGAAAATAATTGCATCAAAGCCAAAACTTTTCTAAACCGGTAGATGTGAACAATTACATCTACCTAAACAGTTGCCATTTTTCTCCCTGGTTGAAAAATATCCCAAAAGCACAACTAATGAGAATTCGTAGAAACTGCACAGACCAAAGCACTTTTGAGATTCAAGCCATTAAAATCAAAAAAGATTTTATGGAAAAGGGGTATGAAGAATCCTCCCTTGTAAACACTATAAAAGAAGTAAATACTATGGAGAGATCTACCTTGCTAGAATATAAGCCCCAAAGCAGAAATGAAAATAACAATTTGCCTTTTACCGTATATACTCGTGTATAAGTCGATCTCATGTATAAGTCGAGTGCAGTTTTGTGACCAACAATTGTGAAATATGCTATGCCTCGTGGATAAGTCGAGGGTAAAACTTGGGGCTATGAAATTCTGTGATTTTTATAATTATATACACACACACTCATACAAACACACACTCTGCATTATATACACACACACACTCTGCATTATATAAACACTGTGTGAATGCAGAGTGTGTGTTTGTATGAGTGTGTGTGTGTAGTGTGTGGGGAGGGCATTTTTATTATTTTTAATTTTTTATTTAAATATTCTAATTTTTTATTTTAATATTATAATTATTTTAAATTTTAATATTTTTTTATTAAATTTTTTTTTTATTATTCACATTTTTTTTTTTGTCCCTGGTGGTCCAGTGGTGTGTACTGTGCAGGAGGGGGGCTGGCAGGAAGCGTTTACTTATCTTTCCTGCAGCTCCTGTCAGCTCCCTTCTCCTGCGTTCTGGTCAGCTCCCCTGTAAGTCTCGCGGTCTGCGTGCCGCGTTGCCACGGTAACCCGTGGCAATGCTCTGACGCCGCGGCTCTTGCAAGATTTACAAGGGAGGAGAAGGGAGCTGCAAGAAAGGTAAGTAAACGCTTCCTGCCAGCCCCCAACAGGACCGCCGGGCTTGTAATGAGCCTGGCGGTCCTGGTCTGTATTATGGCAATGTAAGTTGCCATAATACAGACATTGACTCAAGTATAAGTCGAGTGGGGGTTTTTCAGCACAAAAAATGTGCGGAAAAACTAGACTTATACTCGAGTATATATGGTATTTGTAAATTTTAATCAAGAAAGCCACAAAATTAAACAAATAATAAATAAACATTGGCCTATGTTAAGGAACGATCCTATGTTATACTCTATATAACCAGAGAGACACAAATTAGTATATAGAGGAGCACCTAATCTAAGACAAAAACTAGTACACAATCATATTAAAGAAAATACACCCACCCCCTTTTTTCAAAAATACGTTTTTTTTGGCTGTGGACAGTGCTTAGCCTGTAGAAACACGAAAAACACCAAAAGACATATCAGAATTCTATGACCCAAAAGGGAAAAATAAATATAAAATACGTCAAATGATTACATGTTTCTCAAAAAGGGTAATATACATACTAAAATGCTCATGTAATCTGTTTTATGTAGGCAGAACCAAACGTCCCTTACAAACAAGAATAAATGAACACATAAGAAACATTAACCCCTTAAGGACACATGACATGTGTGACATGTCATGATTCCCTTTTATTCCAGAAGTTTGGTCCTTAAGGGGTTAAAAAAGGCTATGACAAACATAATGTTTTCAGAACATTTTAATTTAATACACAATAAAGATCCCCAGTTTTTAGAATTTATGGCAATCCAAAAGGTTACACTGAATTGGCGAGGGTAAGATGAAATTAGAAAATTAGGAAAGATCGAAACCAAATGGATCTTCAATTTAAACACTTTAGCTTCTTCAGGTCTAAATGCAGATTTTGAATTATGTCATTTTCTATAAATCAGACCATATATATATGTTCAGAATACACCAGTTATTAACACCTTTTTTTCACTGGTTAAATATTTATATGTCTTTTATATATGGGATATCACAGGATTTTTAACTACATATATTTTATTAACTTGGATAAAAAACAGTATTCTTCTGACTAAATCTGCATATATAAGGCACTGTATGATGAACATATGGGACAAGGTTTAATACATATATGTATATATCTTGAATATTTATTTTAACACAATAATATACACTTTTCTCTTTTTACTCTGATCCCCATATTGTTATGAGCCTAAGCAGGCTCTAATATAGACTTGATAGCCTGCATTTATGGACTACATTCCCCATAAAGTACCGGACGAAAACCGGAAGTTGCGCACGGCGCGCAAAGCATCATGGACCTTGTAGTGCCGAAAAAACGGAAGTGACGCGCCGGCTTTTAGCCGCGTCACGTGAAACAGAGGACCAATCCGATATTTTAAACGCTTAAAATACAGCACAATGAGAGGACCTTCACAAGCTGACTGAGGAAGCCGTTTTTACCAGCGAAACGCGTTTTGGCTTTAAAGTGGACTCATTATTTCTTGGACCAACAATATTTGAAATATGCTGTTTTTATATTTGTTTTTATCTTCTAAAAATATATTTTTATAGTGATTTTATACATATTTTGTAATAAATTCCCTTATTGTATCCAATCCACTGTATCCTGCACAAGTGATTCCAGGGAAGAGGTAGTGTCACCCCACAAATTGACACTAGGCTTATATACTTAGAGCCAGTTACCAAAAGGCTCTAAAAAAGGTGAGCACTTTAATTTAATTTTATCTACATGAAATTATTATTAAAGATGCTACACTTAGTTTAAAATATCTGTGTCTTTTACATACGTTGTGGAGAGGAACATACGCACTTTTCCTTGGAGAGAGGGGTCATGTGATCTACCCTAAAAGACACAGACGCTTGGAAGTTTAGAGCCTAATAAACTTGAAAAGGCTCTAAAAAATGTGAGTGTAGATACATCTGTTGCTCACTTAACCTTTTACTATAGTATCTAATATACTGCACAATTATTTGTATATTTTTTTCTGTTTTCTTTTGTATGTACATTACACTGGAGAATATAGAGGATAAGTGTCTTTGAACAACAGGTAAAACACTGTGTCCTCACAGATTATATAGCGCTGCACTCTTAAAGACAGAAGACCTAAGGGGTGGCAACACCTATTAAGTCTGAAGTCTTTATTGTTCTTTGGTGATTGTCTTTGTATGGTGGGTTTTGAGGAGTACCCATAGAGTGTATACAGCAGCTTGAATTTACTTTTCCCCAGACACATCTATCACCTAGCGCCACGTATTCCACACCTATTGTAAATATATTCAAATCAACTAATACTCACCAAGTGTGTGTATGTGTTATCTGGCATAGAATCAATAAAATAGGAATTAATTCTTGAAAAACAACACAAAAAACAAATTGTATCTATATATCTCCAAATACACTTTTACCCACTCCGAGTTTGGGGAAAAGTGTAGAGACACTTAGTAGCTTGATTATCGTTTAGTCCCAGTTCAGGTCTCAAACATTTTTTTGCTCACTTGTGTCTTACAAAGTGTCACAGTGTCATACCCCAACATGCAGAGTTCAGGACAGCAAGGAAAAAAACAAGGAAATAACTTATAACTGAGCCTTAGAATGGCCAAATTTAAAGGTGCATCGATTAAGTTCTCAGCAGCACCCAAGTAGACCAAGGCTAGAAGATTCCCTATATCAGCGAAATTAGCATAATGTAGGGAAATAAGGAGAAACTATTTATTTAGAGGCAATTAAGGGGACTCCCTGATGTCACACCCAATGCCAGTTCAGTAAGCGGTCTTAGGTGCCAGAGTTTTACAGAAGAACGGGATACTCTTTTTACATGTGGCCTTTTTTACCACAGTAAAGAGTCCCTCTTTCCTCTAAAACAGCTTTTCTGCTTCAGTTAGTTTGGTAACCCCTAACTGCATAGGTTCTGACTGTTGCACAGTGGAGACCTTGAGATTGACAATCTCAGGCATGACGGATACAGTAAGGTGTCTGTTACTACTCTTGGTATACTGTATATCTCAAATATCTATATCAATGAGGTAGTTGATAAGATCCTCCAATGCTACAGGAAGTTCTCTGGCAGTTTCCTCATCCAATATAGTATCAGATAACCCTTCTATGAAAGCTGTAGCAAGCCCATTATTGTTCCAGTCTACCTGAGAAGTCAATGTTCTGATCTGGATCACATAGTCAGCAGCTGACCTGAATCCCTGCTTGATCCTCATTAATGCTTCAGCAGCATTTTAGCCCTACTGATAGTGTTAAAGGTCCTACAAAAAGCTTTAAGGAAACCTTTGAAATCATGAACCAGAAGACCATTAGCCTCCCATATGGGGTTAGCCCACTCAGGTGCCTTATCAGTGATCTGATGCATGAGAAACCTGTCAGGATCGGGACAGGGATCCAACACGCAGAGTACAAAGAGTAGATAGATACGTATACCGGACCTTAGGATGGCCGGACTAACGTAAGAACTACGTATAGAATGGTCAGAGACAAGCCGAGGTCGAGGGAACGAGAAGACAGGTAAGCGAAAGACAAGCCGGGTCAAAGGATAACAGAGAAGCAGAGTAGTAACAACAAAGCCGGGTCAGAACCAAAAGATAATCAGGATACAAGAGCACTGTGTGACTAGACTGGCTAGAACCACGACAGGGCAATGAGCAAATGCGGAAAGTTCCATTAAATACCCTGGCTCTAGAGAGTAATCACGCCTCCGACGAGTCCTGATTCGTGTTCCGGACTTGAGTGGCAGGTCGGACTGGATTAGCGTCATGACGTCGGCTATTGAGCGCCGCGTCATAAAAGGAAGTAGCTCCCTCGCGGCCGGCGTGTAAACGACCGAGGGAACCGCGAGGAACGGGAGAAATAGACCTTCTGGAAGGAGAAACGTCTAAGTCTCTACCTCTCTCAGAGGTAGAGACTACAGGTACCCTGACAGTACCCCCCCTCTCAGAAACGCCCACTGGGCGGAAGGAACCGGGACGAGACGGAAAGCAGGAGTGAAAAGCCCTGCGAAGACGAGGAGCATGGACATCCTCCTGGGGTACCCAAGTCCTCTCCTCAGGACCATATCCTTTCCAGTCCACCAGGTATTGAACCCTGCCCCGGGAGATACGAGAATCGATGATGGAGTTGATCTCGTACTCCTCCTGACCCTCAACCTGAACAGAGTGAGGAGGTGAGAACTTGGAGGAGAATCTGTTACAGATTAACGGTTTCAGCAATGAAACATGAAAAGAATTAGGGATACGTAATGCAGGAGGAAGCGCTAAGCGATACGCAACTGGATTAATTCGAGTCAGAATCCTGTAGGGCCCAATGTAGCGAGGAGCGAATTTCATAGAAGGTACCCTCAAACGAATGTTTCTAGTGCTCAACCATACCCTATCCCCAGGCACAAAACTTGGAGCCGCCCTTCTGCGTTTATCAGCGTGTTTTTTGTACAGTAAGGAATTATGTAAGAGAATTTGTCGAGTCTGATCCCACAACTTCCTCAGATTGGCAACATGAACATCAACCGACGGTAACCCTTGGGAAGAGGGAACCGAAGGAAGAATGGAAGGATGAAAGCCATAATTCATGAAGAAGGGGCTAGAGCGAGTTGAATCGCAAACGAGATTATTGTGTGCGAACTCTGCCCAAGGAATCAGACCGACCCAATCGTCCTGGTGTTCAGAAACAAAACAACGCAGATATTGCTCAATTTTTTGATTGGTACGTTCAGCAGCTCCATTAGACTGAGGATGATAGGCAGAAGAAAAATTCAATTTGATGCCTAGTTGAGAACAGAATGATCTCCAGAAACGTGAAACAAATTGAGAACCTCTATCAGAAGTAATTTCAGAAGGTATCCCATGTAAGCGAAAAATCTCTCTTGCAAATATTTCCGCCAATTCAGTGGAAGTCGGAAGTTTAGGTAAAGGTACAAAATGTGCCATCTTGGTAAACCTATCAACCACCGTGAGGATAACAGTCTGTCTTTTAGAAGCAGGCAAATCCACAATAAAGTCCATAGCCAAACAGGTCCAAGGTTTCTCTGGAATCTCCAAGGAATGTAAAAGGCCATATGGAAGCGAATGAGATAGTTTGGTCTTAGTACAGACCTCACAAGCTCCGATGAAATCCTTAACATCCCTCCGTAAAGAAGGCCACCAGAAATCCTTAGAGATCAAGGAATATGTTTTGCGAATGCCCGGATGACCAGCTACCTTACTCTCGTGAAGACACTGTAAGAGCTCCAATTGGAGTTCAGGGGGGACGAAGTGTCTTGACGCAGGAGTCTGTCTAGGTGCCAGATGTTGCAACTTCATGATCTTGGCCAGCAGCGGAGAATGGATTTTGAGACTTGTGTTAGCGATAATATTACACTTGGGTACTATAGAAGACAAAACCGGCTCAGATACAGCAGAAGGTTCATATTGGCGAGACAAGGCATCGGCTTTAGAATTCTTGGAACCAGGTCTATATGTGAGTATGTAATGGAAGTGAGTGAAGAATATAGACCAACGAGCCTGCCTTGAGGATAATCGCTTAGCCTCCCCAATATAGGACAAGTTCTTATGATCCGTTAAGATAGTAACAGGATGCAAGGTCCCTTCCAATAAATGTCTCCACTCCTTTAAGGCCATGATAACCGCTAGAAGTTCCCTGTCACCAATGTCATATCTGCTCTCAGTACCGGACAATTTTTTGGAAAAATACCCACATGGATGTAATGGTTTATCCACACCTAACCTTTGGGACAGGATAGCACCTATCCCCGTCTCAGAAGCGTCAACTTCGAGTAGGAAGGGCAGAGTAGTATCAGGGTGAACTAAAATTGGTGCGGAAGCAAACAGTTCCTTGAGAGTCTTGAAAGCAAGAAGTGCTTCAGTAGACCAATTCTTAGTGTCAGCCCCCTGTCTGGTCATATTGGTGATAGGAGCAATAATTGAAGAGTATCCCTTAATGAAACGTCTATAATAATTGGAAAAACCAATAAACCTCTGAATGGCCTTGAGACCCTTAGGTAAAGGCCAATCTAAAATGGACTGGAGTTTCTCCGGATCCATCTTAAACCCCTCCCCAGAAATTACGTAACCAAGAAAGTTTGTCTGGGACTGGTCAAAGCTACATTTCTCCAATTTGCAGTACAAGCCATGTTGAAGAACTTTGTGCAAAACCCTTCTGACCTGTCCGTGGTGAGTCTCAAAGTCTCTAGAATGTATAAGTATATCATCGAGATATACAATAACACAGTCATGTTGGAATTCCCTGAGAACTTCATTAATTAGGTCCTGAAACACTGCCGGTGCATTACAGAGACCAAAAGGCATTACTGTATACTCATAGTGCCCATAACGAGTATTGAACGCAGTCATCCACTCGTGTCCCTGCTGAATTCTGACCAAGTTATATGCCCCTCTGAGATCCAACTTAGTGAAGATCTTGGAACCCTTTAATCGATCAAAGAGCTCAGTGATCAAGGGAATCGGATAGGCGTTTCTAATGGTTATTTTATTCAAACCTCGGTAGTCAATGCAAGGTCTCAAAGTGCCATCCTTCTTTTTAACAAAAAAAAATCCAGCCCCAGCAGGGGAGGAGGACCTCCTAATGAATCCCTTGTCTAGGTTTTCACGAATATACTCCTCTAGAACTAAATTCTCCTTCGTAGACAAAGGGTATACATGACCCCTAGGAGGCATAGTACCAGGAAGTAAATTAATCTTACAGTCAAAGGACCTATGTGGAGGTAAAGTATCGGCTTTTCTTTTGTCAAATACCGCCCTTAAGTCCAGGTACAAGGACGGTATTTGTACTTCTGTAGAGTCGGTAGAATTAGTAGGTGTGTTACCTGTGCAAAGCGGTGACACTCTCTTTAAAGACTTCTCCTGACAATTCTGTCCCCATGAGACTATCTCCCCTAATTCCCAATCAATAATAGGATTATGTCTCTTAAGCCAGGAGTATCCCAGTACTACGGGAACAGAAGGGGATGAAATGAGTAATAGAGATGTCTCCTCTTCGTGTAGGATACCAGTAGTTAAGTTAAGAGGTATGGTTTCACGGAAAATCACAGGCTCAACTAAAGGTCTACCATCTATGGCCTCAACGGCCAAGGGTGTGTCCCTTAACTGGGATGCGATAGCGTGTTTAGTGACAAAAACTTGGTCGATAAAGCTTTCAGCAGCTCCAGAGTCTATCAATGCCATAGTCTCTAGTGTTCCCTTCTCCCAAGTTAAGGAAACAGGTAATAGAAGCCTGTGATCTTTGTAATTATGAGTAGAGGACAAAATAGAAACACCCAAGGCCTGTCCTCTAGAGAAACTTAGGTGCGAGCGTTTCCCGGGCGATTGGGACAGTTCAAACGTAAGTGACCTCTGACTCCACAGTAAATACACAGTCCCTCCCTTCTCCTGTACTGTCTCTCCTCTTCTGAGAGGCGGGTATGGCCTATCTGCATAGGTTCTGGAAAAGGTGGTGTTTTGGCCTCAGGACTTTGAAATGATGAAGCTAGTCTAAAAGAAGATCTACAGGTTCTATCTCGAGTGTTCTGCCTTTCTCTTAGACGTTCATCAATGCGAGAGATAAAAGAAATTAAATCCTCCAAATTCTCAGGAAGCTCTCTAGTAGCTACCTCGTCAAGTATTACATCAGATAGTCCGTTAAGAAACACGTCTATATAAGCCTGTTCATTCCACTTAACCTCTGCCGCCAAAGACCTGAACTCTAGTGCGTAATCCACAAGTGTTCGGTTATCCTGTCTAAGGCGCAACAGTAATCTAGCTGCATTGACCTTTCTGCCAGGAGGGTCAAAAGTTCTTTTAAAGGCAGCTACAAAGGCATTATAATTGTATACTAATGGATTATCATTCTCCCACAACGGATTAGCCCATCTCAGAGCTTTCTCAACGAGTAAGGTGATGATAAATCCCACTTTCGCCCTATCTGTAGGATAGGAGCGGGGTTGTAATTCGAAGTGGATACTTATTTGGTTTAAAAAACCACGACACCTCTCAGGAGATCCAGCATAACGTACAGGTGGGGTAATTCGGGAAGAAGCCCCTACAGTAGCTACCTCTAGACCTGAACCCACAGGAGAAATAGAAGTATTACGCATCTCCTCTGGTGGATTATTAGGACGAGATAACAACGCCTGTAGCGCTAGTGCCATCTGATCCATTCTGTGCTCCATGGCGTCAAACCTAGGATCAGAAGAACCAAGCTGACTGTTTGTACCTGCAGGATTCATTGGCCCTGTCGTAATGTCAGGATCGGGACAGGGATCCAACACGCAGAGTACAAAGAGTAGATAGATACGTATACCGGACCTTAGGATGGCCGGACTAACGTAAGAACTACGTATAGAATGGTCAGAGATAAGCCGAGGTCGAGGGAACGAGAAGACAGGTAAGCGAAAGACAAGCCGGGTCAAAGGATAACAGAGAAGCAGAGTAGTAACAACAAAGCCGGGTCAGAACCAAAAGATAATCAGGATACAAGAGCACTGTGTGACTAGACTGGCTAGAACCACGACAGGGCAATGAGCAAATGCGGAAAGTTCCATTAAATACCCTGGCTCTAGAGAGTAATCACGCCTCCGACGAGTCCTGATTCGTGTTCCAGACTTGAGTGGCAGGTCGGACTGGATTAGCGTCATGACGTCGGCTATTGAGCGCCGCGTCATGAAAGGAAGTAGCTCCCTCGCGGCCGGCGTGTAAACGACCGAGGGAACCGCGAGGAACGGGAGAAATAGACCTTCTGGAAGGAGAAACGTCTAAGTCTCTACCTCTCTCAGAGGTAGAGACTACAGGTACCCTGACAAAACCCCACCATAGACCTATCTGTGGGAAAGGATAGGTGTTATATGGCAAAGTGGAACTCCACTTGATTGAGAAATGCTCTACAAGTCATACCTAGGAGGTGCTCTGATGCATTATTTTGGCTAGATGCCTCTGGAACAGGAGATATTGGTTGAGGCAGTATAGACACCTGTGTCTGAGGTGTCTATACACTCAGTATGGCTCAGATGGCTCAGGAAGTACATTAATTTTTTTCTGGACAAAAGTGTCTGTAGTGGCTTAGCCATCTGATCCATAAGGTGATCTTGCTCATCATATCTTGCCTCATAGGAAGCCATTTGCTGTCCTAAACCTGCAGGGTCCATGGGCCTATTGCAAAGTCACATTGTAATACCTGCAGAGTTCAGGACAGCAAGGGACAAAACAAGAAAATAACATGTACCCAGGCCTTAGGATGGCAGGACTTAATGTTAGACAGAGAAAAAGCGTAGTCAGTAACAAGTTGATGTCAGGTTAACAGAAAGACAGCAAAAATGAGAACTAGCCAGACTCAGTTACACGGTAATTAGTCAAACAAGGAAATAACACAGGAAAGGGTTAAAGATAAAGCAGAGTCAGTAAAAAAGCCAAGGTCAATACCAGAATAATAATATGCAAGAGAACAAGGAACACACTAAAGGCTACTGGGAGAGAAACCACAATAGGGCACAGTGTACAGTGCCACATTAGATTGGTCCAAAACCTGGGTGCATGGATGCGCCAGAATAATATTGACCAATGGGAGCTGGAATTTACTTGGGGCTACCATTGTCCCTTTAGGAGTGTGCTTGTGGCGCGGGCAGCACTCTTAATTATACAAGGCGGGCCACGCGACCTTTCATTAAGGTTGGTGCACACAGCCTGCTCAGGAGAAGTGATCGAGCTGCGCGCAGCTCGTGTGGAGGCAGGAGTGCTTGAGTTACATGCTGAGGACCCTGGCCGGCTTGTGGATCAGGTATGTATTGCTACAGTACCCCCTGAAGACACGCCCACTAGGCAGGGAGGAACAGGCTTGGCGTGAGTCAAATGTACTTAGAAGATGATGAGGGGCATGAATATCACATGCAGAAACCCAACTGCACTCCTAATACTCCCTTCCAATGGACCAAATATGGAGGACCTCAGCCAGCTCGCACATCTGTTAAGTAACACTACACAAAGAGAACCTGCACCATTTGGATATCAGACTGATCCAACCAATAAGAGCACTCCAGAACTGAAATGCTGGCAATTTCTATCTGCATAAAAGATACAGCAACTCGGATGATTGTTTTATACTTTTTGGATCTTGGCAGCAAGGTGTAGCTGATACCACTCTAGGGACAGTGAGCACAGGGTCAATATCTGGATTACCATTTTTGCTTAGGGAGAGCCTAACGAATTGCATATGAGAACTGAGCGAGGATTTACTGAATGGCAAGCTATTTAGTTTCTCTGAGCTTTTGTCCATTCTCAGAGTTCTCATATTCTTTGTTTTTGTTGCAATGCTAGATTTCTCCCTAAGTAAAAAGTTTCGGTTCAGGACTGCCCTTGTGGGTGAGATCAGCCTGATATGCAAGTGGTATAGGTTAATTCTCTAATGGCATAAGTGAGCAAAAATATTTGAGACCTGAGCAGGGATTTAATGAAGGGCAAGCTATTCTCTAAGCTTTTGTCTATTCTTAGAGTTCTAATATTCTCTGTTTTAGTTGATGTTTTAGTATGATTCTGTTGTCCCAATCATAAAATTCCAACTGACCTTTGTATTATGATCTCTCTTTCTTTAAAGCTTACATTTTTTATTTATATTTCTAAAATACAGCAAAAATATTTTATCTAGCAATGTCAGTGTTAATTTGCAATATTCGAAAGAGTTGTTATTTTTTTTTTATGTATTTATTTTGGAAAAATATACTGTTTGAACACTCACATTATTTATTTAACCAAGAAGCAAAAGCTGTGTCACTGGTTTACCCACAGAGTTCCAGATATGGAAACGCACAATAAACAAACATCAGCTTGACTCACACAATCACAGATGATTGTTCCAATCTGTTAATCATTAATGTGGTGGATCTGATCACCACCATTTTTTTATCCTTCTGAGACAACAGATAACCAATTCATTGCTGCAACGTCACATCCAATGTGATTAACTCTCCCACTAAGTGACTTTTTTTATCAAAATAAAAGCATCTGGGATACTAGACACCAGCATACTGACGACCAACTGCCTTTCATTTGATAGATGATCTATGCCAACAAAAGGGCGTGTTTAGTGACTTTCTTTAAAATACCAAATGATGTCAAACCACTTAGAATGGAATTGTAAGACCAGAAAGTCCTGTCATTGTCCAGAAGAACCTTACATTTTCTTCATATCTTATTCTAAATTTTACTGGAATTAATTTTCAAATTCTTTTGTGGCCAACTAACATGAACTAACACCAGCATTTTATTTTATTCCACCATTTATTTTATACAGGGTCGTTCATATTATAAATTTGGGATGGTCTTTAAACAACCTTTGGAATAAACTTGTCAGCAGATCCTGGACTTTATATCTTTGATGGTCATTTGGGAGTTTTCATCTAAAAAAAAAAAAAATGCCAATTGAGAGGTTTTCGGAGACACAAGAAGGAGATTGTCCATTCGAAAATGTAGAATCTTGCCAACGATTATCCTCACGGATGGAGGATTGTTATGGAACAGTAGTAGGAAAGGATTTGCTTTCATATTCACAAGAAGAACTCTGTATGGAAGCACCAGATGCTATAATGTTAACACCAGAAGATGAAGACACATCAGCAGGCCTTGGGATAAAAACAGGTTAGTATGGCACAATCTGTATCATTATTATTTCAAATAATGAACCTTATCACATGTGCTTTATCATACATGAGCAATAATAACATTATGCAAACCCCACCCATATTTGTAACATTAAATTCTCATTAAAGACATGAAAATGAAATGTGTTCTTTTTTCATTTAAATAACTAAAATGCAAGTACAAAACATATTAATAAAAGCAAGAATAACTTGTAATTTGGTCTATATTTTTCGGATAATTAGTAATATGCTTTTTTTCTTACTATTTAACTGTCAGAGATTCACCTCTCCACCGAAACCTTTTCATCAGAAGATGAGGAGTTAGATATTATTTACAGTAAAAATGCAGCTTTATCTGACAAGACTTCCCAGAAGAAATCTATCACACAGATCATTAAGGATAAAAAAAAACAAACACAGCTTACTTTACAATGGTAAGTAAATGTATGTTGGTCTTGGGAGGAGACTGCAAATTCAAATAGCAAGATTTTCTTATGTATGGAGTACAATACATGATTGAAAAAATTGTGTGTAGTAAGACTTTTACTGTTTGTTATTAGAGCAATTCATGTAAATGCTAAATTAATGGGTTTATCTACTAAATAGTGAGTTGTGTTTACTTGTGAATTAACATATTGTACTAAAGTGAGAATTCAAAATGAATTTCACTTTGAGAACTCAAAGTGATTTCAGAGCGAATTTCAAATTTAAGATCACAATAGCTGAAACCGAAAGATTTACATATTCAGCTGCACTTCCAATTCATCTACTTTCACCTTAAATTTGACATTTGATATCTTTGCATTCCCACTTTAGTGAATAACTGTGTCAAATTTGGATTTAAACAGCAGAGCTGTGTAACTGTAACTATATATTTTTGCAAATTTATTTTAGCCTAAATAATGATGTTCTAAAGCAACGTGCTGTTTAATCAGTAATCGAAAGATGTTCTAAGGCTACACTGATGCCCCAGTCTTGACAATGTATCAGGAAGATGTAACTTTCTAAATGATCTATTTATACATAAGTATCCACGTTCTTTGAAAACGCTCACATTTAAAACAAAGAAGAAAATGATGTCCCATAGGTGAGACCTATAGTGTGTCAAGGGAACTTTGAAGGGGGTAACCCTAAAAATTGCAAACTAGTATACTGAAGTGTCATGTGGACATAATTGTATCGATTGTATTTTTATATATTGTCATACAAACCTGCAGAGACTTTATTGTGTCCTCTGGACTTTATGTCCACATGGCACTTCAGTATACTAACTCTCACGTTTAGTCAAATTTCTTGTGCTGGTTTTTCAATTCCTGAAATCCATGAAAAAGAAGATATAAAGTATGTACACCACACTCAGGTAGATGCATTAATAAATAAAATAAGTGTTCCTTGATGTGCCAGTTTAGTAGAAATAGTGCAGATACAACATAAATCCACCAGAGTATATTGCAAAAATAACATTTCCAAGACTTAATAGAAGGGGTGGTAGCAAAACACGCTAAGATTCACTAAGATTCTAGAGTGATCCTGAATGCGGTTCATGTCTATATAGACACTTTTTCAACGGAAATTTTGTTATGTTTGCATTATAGTTAGGTGGATGTATAGTGTGTCTACTATTAATTTCAAACTGGCACAACAAGAAACCCTTATTTTAATTCTTAATGCATCTACCTGATTTCGGTGTACATACTTTATATATTTTATTTAGTCAGTACCTCACAATGAAAGCATATACAGATATGTAACTCACCTAAAAGTAAACTCAGTAAAACTCACTGTATAGTTAGTATAAAAAGTAAATAGCTTAAGTTGATCAGTAGAGATGTCGCGAACATAACATTTTCCGTTCGCAAACGGCGAACGCGAACTTCCGCATGAGCCCCTCTGATGAGCTTCACTGGCGAAACGTGCACGTCAGGGGCTCTGGACACATACTGACACATTATTGGTGTCGGCACCTAACTCTCTGCTTATCAATTGCTAAATTACCGACATCAAGTTCTTTCATGTCCAGCATCTCAGGAGTGCATATTGGAGACTCTTAACACTAATTGTATGTACTCTGTACATACTTTATTTCTCTTTCTTTTTCCTTTATTATGTTTATGGGGGGAGATTGATAAGACCAGGCATTTTATTAAGGGGTGCCCTCGAAGGCACAAGACTCAGGAATCTTTATTCTATACGCCTTCCTCTGCCACTGTCTGTATATTTTCTACTACCTAGGCAACCTGTTCAAAACTGTTTGCAAACCCTCTCTTTACACTTTGACCTATTATTTAGATAAAGCTAGCACTTAGGCTACTTGTGTGACTTTTAACCGGTTAACTGCTGCCTGTCAGCAGTCCTTCACAGGTGAGCAACTACTTTGTGCTCCACTGTGGTCAAGCATAAGATAACATCATTCAGTGCAGGCAGCCGTTGTTACACTAGAATATACTGCTAGGTATCTTGCAGAAAACACGGAGCCAGGTCAGCAACCCCTTATTTTTCACTTCACTGCTTGACAGAAACCTTTATTTATTATCAATATGCTGCTATGATCTGGGCAGCTTTTGTGATATTTAACTGGCTAATTGCAGTCTGTCAGAAATCTGTCTTAGCTGAACCATTATCTTTGATCTTTCTGAGGTTAAGTACCATAGGACATTATCAATTATTGTATGTGGAGTTAACCCATGTCGCTAGTTATACTATCATGTAGGGACTTACTTATCCATGAATCTTGTAACTATTGACAGCACTGGTTTAGCAGTCGTCTTATCTCCCCCCTCTTGTTACAGCTATTAGTGATATTTAATACAGTATCACCTCTATTACTTGGGAATACCCTGATGTTATATTATAGAAAAACAGTATTGCTTCAGCATTAATGTTATTATGTATACACTTTTACAGCTTGTATAAGTAGTCACAGAGTTTTACTCGCTGTATAGTCTCCACTCACTCCTGCTGTTCATATTATTATTTTTCTTTAATATATTTTTATTTTAGATTTATTTATTAAAAGTTACTTTTTAAGCTTATAATCTTCTCAGTAAATCATACAAGGGTAGAATGGCATTTTTTTTCTTTTTTTGTTTATTCTCTATGATAGTCACCATTTAGGGGTTACCCTCCTTTTTTGTGCCTTCTACCTTGTGATATCTAAATTTTGGCCCTAGGTTAATTCTTTTCATTTTCTTCGTATAACAACTTCTGCAAATGTTAGCGAACGGGCAAACCGGGCGAACCGCCATAGACTTCAATAGGCAGGCAAATTTTAAAACCCACAAGGACTCTTTCTGGAAACAATAGTGATGGAAAAGTTGTTTCAAGGGGACTAACACCTGGACTGTGGCATGCCGGAGGGGGATCCATGGCAAAACTCCCATGGAAAATTACATAGTTGATGCAGAGTATGGTGTTAATCCATAAAGGGCATAAATCAACTAACATTCCTAAATTGTTTGGAATAACGTGCTTTAAAACATCAGGTATGATGTTGTATCGATCAGGTTGTGTAAGGGTTACGCCCGCTTCACAGTGACAGACCAAACTCCCCGTTTAACGCACCGCAAACAACCGCAAACAGTCCATTTGCACAACCGCAAACTCCCCATTTGCACAAGGTTGGATACCAAGCTAGCCATGTCCCGTTCCTTGATCTCACTGATGTAATTGAAGGTCTCTTTCTCCACCCAGCCACGTACAACACCAATGGTCCCCGAAAGGTGACAACAAGCCCCCTGTATTTTTTTTTTAAATGTACACTACTGTTACACCAGATATGAGTTGCACTGGTGTGACACTGTGCCCTGGCAGGCCCTGAAACGCACACGTGTGAAGGAAACTGACTGCTATTATATTACAGACAAAAAAGGTTTGTTTTTTTTTTAAATGCAAGCTATTGTGACACCAGATATGAGTGGTGGCACTGGGCAAGTGGGCACAGTATACGCTGTGAGCCTGACACACACGTTGCCAGGCAGGCAACTGCAATTAGATTACACAGGAAAAAAAAAAGAAGCAGACTGATGTTCTAGCCCTAAAAAGGGCTTTTTGGGGTGCTGTCCTTACAGCAGAGATCAGATGAGTCCTTATGGACTGTAATGGACACTGAATACACTAGCCTAGCTATCGATTTCCCTATTAAATCAGCAGCAGCTACACTGACCCTCCTCTCACTAAGAATGCAGCTTCCAGGGGGCGGGGCCTAGCTGTCATGGAGGAAAGACGCACTTCGTGTGAGCTCCCTCAATATCTTACTTTAAGCAGCTATCAACAAGCGAATTTCACCCCAGAAGGGGATGACCCAGCAATGTTGATCCTACCTGACCGACCCGACATGCTTAATAGCGGTCAGCAACTCGACAGAGTCTTACTTAACTCCGCGTGGCAAGTGTGGCCTGGTGCTTACCGAGCAGGAGAGGCGGCCGATCTCCCGATCCTGTGATGCCCAGGAGCAGCTACTTCCCGGCAGGAGCTCCGTTACCCCCCCCCCCCTCCCGGACCGGTGGGGGTTATCCCGGTCCACCCCTGAGAGGCTGTCTGGAGATAATGGACGCACAGAGCACAGCCGCCCAGGCTGACATACTCATCTGCGGCTCTCCCAATATGGCGGCAGCCGCGTGTCCTCCTGGTACCAGCAAAGCATGGCAGGATATTGAGTCTAAGCTGGATAGACTATTTATTAATTTTGGAAGCAAATAACAAGCAGGAAGCCCCAACAAGCTCCACCACAGCCCCAACAAGCTCCACCACAGCTAAGGGAAGCAGTCCCCATTAAAATCCACAAACGCAAAAGGCGTCGAAGACAGGACCGGAGGCACAAACAGAAATGCAGAGCCTGCCCCACGTCAAGCACTCGCCTCCACCTTAAGCCACCACAATCCCGCACCGGACGTGAAGCACCACCGGGACACATCCGACCACCCGACAAAACAAGCTTCCACCACCTCAAGCCGCGAACCCGGCACTCAGCCAGAGACTTGCCTTTGTTGTTCCAGGTATCAGGGACTCCCAGGGTCTGCACCTGGGACCCAGAAGGGATCGGATGAGCACAAGCAGTAAACAGCAGCCTGCCAAGCATGTCCCACTATAGCCGATCCTCCACACCATGCCTTTGATCACATGAACTGCTCTCTGCACATTAACTAATCGTAAAGTAGCAAGCGTTTAAACATGTAATTATTTCACCTCCTAAAGAGTTTATTGTCGTAATTCCTTACATGCCTTTACCTTAACCGTTCATGTATTATGTTATTCACTAGTTTCATCTCATGGGACGACTCACACTTGATTTATAACTAGTGGTGGAGCTGCTGATATAAATACCTACTTGATAACGTGCAAGCTACACCCTAAACATGACAGCCTTCTTTCACAATAATGTACTGCTATATACTTATACCATCAGTGCAACTAGCCATGATATACGCACGTTCAGCCTAGCATGCTCAAATATAACAAACTTCTGTCTAAAAAAAAAAAATAATACAAAAAAAAAAGAATGCAGCTTCCGAATGAATCTAAAATGGATGCTGTCCAGGAGGTGGGGGGGGGGTCTGGGAGGGAGGGTCTGCTGCTGATTGGCTGGAATGTGTCTACTGACTGTGAGGTACAGGGTCAAAGTTTACTCAATGATGACGAATAGGGGGCGGACCGAACATCGCATATGTTCGCTATCTGTGGCGAACGCGAACAAGCTATGTTCACCGGGAACTATTCTCCGGCGAACCATTCGGACATCTCTATTGATCAGCATTACAGGAAATCATGTTCAATAAAAAATATGATAAGTTTTAGATAGAAAGGTACTCTCTGTGATTTTTCAGTCTGTTACTTTTGAGTGTCACAAACAGCATTAGAGAGCAAAATTCAAATTGTGTCAAGATTTTATGACAAAAATAATTCAGCTCAGTAAAAACAACAAAGTTCTATAAAAGTCCCTTATAGATTTTTCTTCTTTCACAAATTAGTAGTTTCAAAAGAGTATGTTAAAAAAATTGATTTCCGTGGGTTGAACACGAACAAAATTCACTACTTGAATGAATTCTGAATTTTAATGGACAATATATTAACCAGAACCACTAGAGTTTTATTTAGTGGTTCGGGTGTCTATAGCCTGACCCTGCAGGCTGAGCACTGTAAACGCAGCCTTTTCAGAGAAAAGGCAGTGTTTACATTGCTATCTAGGAACATCTGTAGTGGCAGTCAGTCAGGCAGCTACTAGAGGGGCTTCCTATCTCAGTACGCAGCACCTATGTTCAGCATTTCCACGCTCTTCCACGAACTTCACCATAGACATGCATTTATTCAATGCATCTCTATGAGGATATACACAATAACCTCCCAAATCTTTCCTATGGGAAAGCATTGGATTGGCTGAGTTCATCAAAAGTGAGGTGGGGCCAGCTGTGGCGAGACTGGCATAGCGAGAGACAAAAGGTGAGTAACTTTCCCCTCCACTTTGAGGGGGGCCAGAGTATTAAGAAGAAATGTTTTTATTCTCAGCACCATAGTGTTCCTTTAAGGTGAAAATAGCCAAACTGGAAAAATTCTCTAAGTCAGCTATGCTTTTAGTTCATCTACTCTTGCTTTAAATTTGAAATTCGCATTGAATTCTCACTTTAGTAAATAACCCTGTTTGAGTGACGTTGTCTATACATTTTATGGCTTTGCCACCAAACACAGAAACATATCTACTGAGACCGCATAGTAAATTAAAGATTTAATGTGAAACTAAATTAATCATATTTAAGGTTTATTGAGCTCAATCAGCATATGCAAGTGTTGGATGAATCAGGTGCATTTAACCTTGTTAGAACATTTTTATTTCAATTTTACAAATAACATAGTAAATAACATAATACATACTTAATTCAGTAAACCAGTTGTGATAAAAATGATTTAGTTCTAGACAAACCTTATTTAAAAAATGTTTTACCTCCACTGGTATAGAGTACCAACGGAACTCTTGTTTTTTTGTTTTTTTTTATTGCTCAACTACAATTTCACAATAATCCATCAAAATCCTGGTGTGAAATAGTAGAATGTATTTTATTTGATGTTTACAAAATTTTAGCAAAGTAAATCAAAATTGCACAATTTATGCAAAAATAACTGTTATGGACATTTCTCCAATTCAACTCTAGCCACAGCTCCATCAATTTACTCTAAATGTTACAATTTAGATTTAATCTGCTATTGCTAACATACCGATTTTAGTGAACAACCCTGTCTTATTTTATGTATATTAAATGCTGGCCTTCATTATTTCTATGTCATTAAAACTAAATGCCAAGTAATAAACAGCTTCTAAAAAATGAAATGTATGCAATCTTATGATAATTAAATCATTTTACAGGTTGGAAGAAAACTATATTGTATGCGAAGGAGTTTGTTTGCCGAGATGTATACTGTATGCACACTATTTAGACTTCTGTAGAAAGGAAAAGTTGGAACCAGCCTGTGCAGCAACATTTGGAAAGGTATATTCGTTTTTTTTTTTTCTTTAACATAAAATGTAAAAACAAATTACTGTGGAGGTTGATGCGCTAAATAAACTATACTCATATTTATATTATAGAATTATTTAGAACATAATTACATAAATATATAAGATGGAAAAAAAAATATCCAAGTATATGAAGATCAAATGTTTTGCTTATGTTTATTTCTTCTGTTAGGGGGATGGCAAAATAACCAGGGTGGTTTCCAACTGTCCTGCAAAGCAGGGAAAATATTAATTCCTGACACTAATGTGGCAGTCAGATTTCTTGTTGGATTAAATAGATAAAACAGCACCAGTGGATTTGTTACCTGATCTAGTACTTTCATGTTCTGCTTCCTCCTTCAGTAATACTGGCTTGTGGAGTCTTTGCAGATGTTAGTTTAGACTGCTACTAGTGAGATGCTCTTTCACCCTCCCTCTTAATAATTTACTTGCTGCACAATTTAGACTTTGCAATTCACTCTTCTTGGCCTTGTGACTGATGAAAATGTGGGTGGATTTGCATCTTTGGAAGCTGTTTTAAAACTAGCCTCTACACTAGCACTTAGTTGCCTTATGCTCATGGGAAGGGAGGTGGAGGTGTTAAAAATCGTAACACTATTCCTAACACTATAGTGTCCTCTGGTTCCCCCCCCCCTCCGTCCCGGTCTTAAAAACCCTTTATTTACTCACCCATTTTCAGCACTGATGTCCCTCAGCACTGGGTCAGCACTGCGCCTCCTCCAACGTCATCCGATGGGGGGGACTTAATGTGCATGCACGGTGACCGCATTAGGTCCTCCCCATAGGAAATAATTGGCAATGCTTTCCTATGGGGATTTCACTGCTGCTGGTTTGTCCTCATACTGGAATAAGTCTGTTCCTTGACATACTAAGTTATATCATCTAAATTTGACGATACACCTGATTCCTGAGTTAGATGTGGGCCAACATCCTTTTCTTTTTAAAGCAAATTCTTTTTGAGACACCAGGTTACAGAACGCATACTAGAGGGTGTGTTAAGGGGACATCCAGTTTCCAGACATCGAGACATCCACTTTCAACGCAGGCCTGAATCCTGGTATCCACTGTTTCCAATAGTAAACTTTCTTGGAGTTTGTGCCTTTCTGTTAACTGGAACTATATTCCACAGTTGAAGGCAACAGCTGAGCAAATTTTGCATATTCAATGCTTTGCGCCCCTTTTTTCACACTATAGAGCACACTCAGTTTTAACATCTACTTTAAATTTAATTGTGATAGATGGGAGGAGATCTACACATTGATCAGAGCCAAACTCATATTACCCACTCTCCCTTTCCTTATCAGGTGCACCATTTTCTCTTACATTTAAATTATCTCTGGCTACTTCTTCCTTTGACTTTATCATGTGAGTAATAAATAAACTATTGTGAATAACTATTGATAAACTATTCAGAATTCTTTTCCAACTGTATTGCAGTATATACTGTTTTTTTTCTTATTGATTTTCCTTCCTGCTATTATTATCTATCAATAAATAGAGACAGTTTGCCTCATGTGAGGCAAACACATGATTTTGATACTGCTCTGAAGAGAAAAGAGTTGGGTTACCATTTGCAGGTTTATTTACTTAAGTAAGAATGCAAGATGAATTCAAAGCAATTAATTTTGCTTTGTAGAGTTGCAGATCTATAGTGGATTTTCTGTAAATAGAATTCAAGATATGCATAGAACTTGCCACTGCCCACTACTGCATTGGAACCATTGCATTTCCCATGATAGCTGCCATTTTAGGTTCAGCTGCATGTTGGGTGGCACAGTAGCTCCGTCAGCAGCTGTCTGTTCACCTTTGAGTTTGGGCAGGCCCCTCTGGCAGGAATAACCTCCAACAGCCCAAGGGTGTTGTGAGATGGTAGTATTTGCTAGCTATCTAGTGAGTACAAAGGACAGGACATCGGTTGCCTCTCATGCTGCACGTCTCCAGCTAGATTAAATGATATGGTGATGCATTACTCAGCCTGGAGTTAATGTCAATGAGGTTAGCTGAAGTTGATCCTCAGGTAATCTTCTGGGAGAATATGATGGATTGACAGTAGTGGAGATTTGTGTTGAGTAATTAAAAGGTATTTTGTAGCTCTGCAAGAGCAGCACAACCACTGCTCTGCTGTTACAATATTGCCCAAGTTTAAATAGTTTTTATAATAATTTGTGCATTTTGTCAACTAGTATTGTGGTTAAACTTTGCTAGGATAAGAATCATCGAGGATTGGATCTAAATAACAGAAACACAGGGAACTGTAACAGGAAGTCAGACCCGGACAGCATGTTAATTATAGAGATATGCAGACAACTGGGATAATACTATCTAAACTGCAAATCACACATCTTATATATAATATATAATGATTTGATTTCTTGCATCATTTCAATGAAACTCTCGCCTACTTGGTCTGTCCAAACTCCCTACTGCATTTTCACAATTAATAACGTTCTTCTGTTGGGCTTATTTTTCTTTGTCCCTGCTCCTTTCATACCTCACACCTTCTAGATACTAACAATCACATAGAAAAACATATCATCTTCATTAGATTTCTCACAAATTTACTGCTCTGCCCTGCCAGTGATCTTCTGCTGTTCTCTGTACCCATACGTTTAATTCTCATTTACAGGATTTTCATAGGACCATTAAAGTCACCCAGGCTAATTCATCGAAATGGGTGCCGTGATCCATTAGGTAGGGTGGGATTTCATATTATGCAGAGTAGACAGCTGCCTAAAGGTGCCTGAACAGTAGGGGGCACCAATTTTCAGCACTTATAGCAAGGGTGGGGAACTTTTGGCCCACCAGATGTTTTGGACTACATCTCCTATAATGCTGTTACAGCCATAAAGCTAGCAAAGCATGAAGGGAGATGTAGTCCACAACATCTGGAGGGCCAAAGGTTCCCCACACCTGATGTATAGGGTGCCTTTTTGATTTTTAGTAGGCTGTTAATGAGATATAAGTATTAGAAGCCTTGGCCAGTGTCTTCTGTAGTTAGGTCAGACTTAATTTTGTTGTTCTGGTGACTATAATCAGTCCCTGCAGGCTTTTTTCTGTAAGCAATTTCTTTTCAGAGAAAAGGCAGTATTTGCATTGCTCCCTATGGACACCTCCAGTAGTAGTCACTCAGGCGACCACTAGAGGTGCTTTCTGGGTCAGTGCTGCACAACGCTCTGCATGGCGGCACTGAGCTTTTCCATACAGATGAATCGAGTCAAGTGTAGAATGAAAAGTTTCAAGCCGTGGCATCTTGTCATCCTACGGTTTATTGTTCAGCATATGAAATGGAATGGAAAAACATATAGGGTTAGTCACTAAAGTCCAAATGGCTCCATACAGAATGGGGCAGAATCCTCAGATGATGTACAGGGCCATTTGGATTGAAAAATCCACTCTATGTAATGTATGGATTTTGCACTGCAGGCTTCAAATAAGCCTGAATTTGTTCCAGATCAAAGATGGACTGAACACTGATGGACAGCTGAAATCCAGACTTGTATTGTCAAGCTTCATGCATGGATGATTCAAATTTTATAGCATGACAGGAGGCTTCATATTTGCTTAAGTCTCTCTTTACTAGAACTCCACAGCAGCACATTAACAGAGAGATAAACACCAAAGACAAAAACATAAGGCATCTATATAAGGCTCCTCCTAAACCACCATTTCCTCTTTCTTTGCTGCTCCGCAGAACAGTACAGGTCAGAGTACCACTGCCTCCTGGTTTTCCTGGGTGGCTGTGTATTTATTATATGTATACCCCTTTTTGCTTTGCAATATGTTCGATTATTTCTTTATTCTCTCATTCTGCTGAGTGGTAATTTGTATCTTTAATTTGTATTTTTAATTCTATTTTTAAGACTGTTTTTTCTTTCCGTTTTTTGTGCTTTCTGTTTTTTGTGTGCCTGTTTCCTTTACGGTCGCCGTGAAGCGGTCTTTTGACCGCCTCCCGTGCCGACCGTCGGGACCGCGGAGAAAGACTCCAGCGGTCCCTCGATCGCCGTGTACTGATTCCCGCTCGGCGGACGAAGCCGGCAGCGGGAATCCCCTTCCTGCTCCCCGGTTCCCCCCTCCACGCCGCGCCCACTCTCCGGCTATGTTCGGGCAGCGTGGGGAGGGTACTGGGAGCTTCTCTGTTGCCGCGGGTTGCGGCTTCCATGAGCCCTCTCCTCCGTGGCCACGTGGCCGGGTCTGGGGGTGCGCGGCTTTCTAGGTGCTTGCCGCGTGTGCGCCCTTCTTTTAAGGGCGAAGGACACTTTTGGTTTTCGGTCATACTTTCCCATCATAGATTTTTATGTTCCGGTTAGCCACTTATCTTTGTATATATTATTTCATAATTATGGTTTGGATGCTGGGTATGTCTGGATATAACAACACCCTTCTATCCTTTTCAGATGTTTCTTTGTGTCACACTACTGTAGCTCCATAGGTGCTTGTTTCACCTCCCATCCTGATTCTTCTAAGGAATATGTAGTGGGGTGAATGCCTATCTTTGGCTCTGTAGTTTTTTGTGAACTTCTGGTAATTTTTTTTTATGATATTTAGTCATGGCACTATGTCTCAGTTATGTGCAATGTGGTCAGGACAGAACACGCTGTACATTATATGTTATAAGCGGACAACTTTCTTGTTTCCACCTTTAACAGTGTCGGCTATGACCTATATCTGGGCCTGTGACACGTGCTATGCTATACTATGCTTCATTGCCATTTGCTATTATATACTGAACGTCGGTTCTCTGGCAGACCTCCTTATATATTTGGGGTCTCCCTTCTGTTTTAGGTCCCGTACTGTCTATATTCCCCCCCCCCTAGGTACATATATACCTCTCAGAGGTGATTTGAGGTTTTTCGTTGGAGCGTGTTTTCCCCCCTGTCTCACTGCAGGTAGCAGTGCATTGCAGGTTTGCGTGGTACACTACGGTTTGCAGTTTTTCTTTGTGCAGGGGTTCTGTGCCCTTACTGCTTATGCTATTCATGCTGCCTGGACTATTTAAGGATTGAGCTGGTCATCCGGTGGATATCATGGCGGCGTGCCTGACTGGGATGCCCAGATCTCTTAAACGAAAATAAACGCAATTACAGTTTCTGCGTTACATCTGCATGGGACCCTGCTTGGTGACGCTTTCCCTCTCACTGTCCTGGGCCTGACCTTGGTACAGCTTCCCTACATGCCTTTGTGCCGAGACTCGCCTGCCTGTCACCTCTACAAATTTACACTTTGCCTCCATATGCCACTGGGCCGGTGCTACCTATGCCCATATATTGGCCGGCTTCGTCCGTGCCCCTATGATTGGCCTGCTCTGTCAGTGCCCCTTGATTGGCCAGCTTTGTCTGTGCCCCATGATTTGGCCTGTGCTGTCAGTGCCATATTACGCATGCTACTGGGCCGGCGGCTCCATTACCGGGACCCCTGTTTGTGGAGCCGACATGCGTTTACTACTTGCCTCTGCCAACTGTAGGGGTGCTGCCCCTACTGCCTGCTAGTGTTACCCATTCTCTATCCTTAGGTAACGCGTATCAACATCACGGACGTTATGGAGGCCTCTGCACAGGAGCAGAGTTTGCATTAATGGATGCGGCGGGGTCCGCCTCTGTGGAGACAGCCCTGGCTAGGGCCCTCCGGACAGGGGTGCAAGTGGGGCCCCCGCCTGGCAGACGACTCGGCTGAGTCAGACTCTCATGGGAGAGAGCAGGCAAGTGCGCAAATGCGCTATTGGAAGGGCGAAGTCCCTAAAACCACGCTCCCGGAGGGCAAGGCTCCGGCGAAGCGTCATGGTTCAAGGTTCTTAACCTCGCCGGCCTCGCGCCGCCGTCTATCGGGCGCTGGGGTGGAGGCCTCCTTGCTCCCCCCCTATCATAGGCCGTGCTGGATGAATGGCGGACAGATCAACTCCCTTCAATGGTAGCTGATGATGGGGACTAAGGCCGTGGGTTCGGCCGAGGTTGGCGCTTGGAGGATGAAGACGCGCCGGGAACAGGGGCCCCCGCGGTGGTGCCGGGTGACGACACCCTTCTAGATGCTATAGGTGAACCTCGGTCTGACCCTTGCTCTATCTGGCACCCCAGGTCCTCATTATGGTCGCGACCCGACCACTTAGCACAATCCGTGCGCTACTGGGTCCGTAGACCCCTGGAAAGGGAGGCCCGCGAGTAACTTCGGGCTGAATGCCCCTGGCCGTCCTGACGGACGAGGTGGCGGGGGTCCCGGATTTTGAACCCCTGGTGGCCTCGTACTTGAATCGTACGGCTCGGGACCCCACGTACGGGGTCGAGCGTCACCCCCGCCCGGCACAAGACGAACAGCCGGATAGGCTGGGCCCCTTTGTACAGGTTGTTGGCCCTGACGGACGTGGCTTACACGGATGGTACGAGCCTGGACCCGGCCGTCAGGCGGGATTGGACGCTACGCCCCATTTGCCTTCTAGGCAATGCTGATCTGCACCGAACGCAGGTAAACGGCTCTGTTTCGTAGGGAAGCTAGGCTATCGGAGCCAGGGTTCAAAGAATTGGGCCCCCTGGCCATAAGACCTACTGTTTGGGGATCCTTTCGTTAAGGAGCTACAGAAACGCATCAATTTATTTGCTTCCCTGGATGAAGCACAGTCCTCTATAAAGAAGGTGTTTCGCTCACGGTTATCCCGGCTGGTCTTCGGACCCACAGATCCCGTGGCCCATCCTTTTTTCCACCATACCAGCCCAGACCTCACTACACTCGAAGGGCGGGTAGAGGTCGCGGAGACCGTGCCAGAGGACGAGCGAGATTTCCTGCGGGTGTGTACAACTCCTGCCACCTTTCCTATTCCCCTCTACTACGTACAGACAGATCGTTTCACTGCAGGGACAGGTGGCAGGTAGTGTCTTCAAATGCATGGGTCCATCAGTCGGTATGGGATTAGGTCATGGATTTCCACTCCCCACTGATGCAGGTTGGACCTCCAAGTGTCTCCATCATCGCGAGGGTTCAACGTTCCTTGATGTATTCGGAGGTTCGGACTCTGCTCGCCAATTCTCATTCCTCCCATTAGGTCTCAGCTCAGCCTTTGGTGCTTCACCAAGCTGCTGACGCTGGTGGTCGCCCGATTCTGGCCAGGGGCATCCGTTCCCTGTTATTTTCTGGATGGTTTTGCTAGTCCTCTGCGAAGATCCCTCCAGGCTCGGATTTCGAATGTGTTCGGCGACCCCCTTATTGGAGCTCCTGGGATTCATAGTTCATCTGGAGAAATCAGCTTTGGAACCTTTCCCAGACGGTGGAGTTCTTGGGGTCAATGCGATGGAATGCGTTCCTCGTCTGCCTTTGGCACTGAGGACAACCGCCCGGGAAGTGAGTAGGAGGATATTACGACAAGTCTGGATTTCCCTTCAGAGGTTTGCCCACAGGGTGGGCCTCCTCTCAGCCTCGATACAGGCAATATACCCGGGCCCACTACACTACAGGACCATGCTACGGCTAACGGCCCCTGTTCTATGCAGGTGCCCTTCTTCAGACCGGATGATTTTCTGCTCCCGGACGGGAAGGCCGGACTGCGCGGGTGGCTTCTCCGCATGGCCGCATGGAACGGCGAGGCAATATTCGGACCAACCCCGGATTTCGTACTGGAATCGACTATACGCCTTTGGGTTAGGGTGCCACTCGCGTGACCGGGCCCGTGGTCGGACAAGGAATCGGAATTCCACATCAATTGCCTGGATTGATTGCGAGTTCGTTGACAGTTCGGAGACTGGCAAGTCACTTGTCGGACTGTTGCACCCTCCTTTGGAGGGACGAGGCCTCAGCGGTACAATATACCGACCGCTTGGGAGGCGCTTGATCTCGCACACTGGAGGTGACGAAGGAGATTTTCCGCCTTCTGCTTCCAGCGCAACATCGCATTACAGACGAAGTATCTACTGTGTGAATCGAACCTGACGGCGGATTCGTTCTCCTGGCTTTGGAAGTATGCCAGCGACTGGGAACTCTTTCGACCCATCTTCATCGTACTCGTGCGTCGCTAGGGTTTGTTCATGGTGGGTCTATTCGCCGCCGGAAGGACCATCGGATTCGGACGTGTTTTGGTTGGCTCCCGGATCCTGTGTGTATGGTGGTGGTCGCGTTTCGACAGGTGCGGTTGTTTTCTCAGGAAGCATAGGTGTTTCCTCCATTCGTCTTTATCTCCCGGGCGTTACTTCTAGTCTGTGGTCGACGTGTGCCCTTAGTGTTGTTGGCTCCGCTATGGCGAGATCGGTCGGGTTCACGGAGCTTCTGTGTTTTTCCTGTCGGGATCCTCTCCTCTTACCGCCGTCTCGAATAATCCTCTTGGACTCTTTCGGGAGTGCCTGGTATGTCACGGCGTCGTCACTATCGGCCAGGGACCTTCTCTGGGATCCCTGAGCTCCCGAGGAGATGTTTACCTCTCAGCATGGGTTTCATAGTTTCGTTGGTGCTTAGGACAGGATGCTGAACCCTTTTTTTCCGGCCCGTGACCAACTTGCTGAGTGTCTTGTCCCTCCTCGATGGTTTGGGACGGTTGTGCCGTCTGGTTCTTGTGATTAGTCATTTATTTAGACGGCGCGTGTCCCGTTTGGAGGTGTTTTCCCTTCGGTCAGGACCCGCTGGTCTGCAGTTTCCTACGTGGGATGAGGCTGGCACGTCCTTCAGCACCTAAATACTTTTCCCTCTGGGAGGTAAGTATGGTTTTTTAACGTTTTCTTCGAGATCCAGCCGGAGTTCCTTGTTTTTCCCTTCGCCAGCTTTCTACTGGTTTTGCCCTCTTGTTGTGTCTGGTTTCGTTCAGACGTCTTTCTGATGTCCGATTCTTCACCCCTATCCAATCTCGATGGATGACATGGTTATTGCAACTGGCGGGGGGAATGCGACTCTTAGAGTGCATTCGGTTAGCGCCGCTACTGCCTCCGAGTTTTTCCTTGATGGGTGTTTCGCTTCGGGGCGTTTTTTTGTGTGTGGCGGTCCGGTCCCGTGAGGAGTTTTCTTGCGCCAGTTTGTTTTGGACCGTCGGACTATATTTCTTTTGCTTTGCTGTCGGAGCGTTAAAACAGCAAATATGAAGCCTCCTGTCATGCTATAAAATTGTAGATTATACTAGCTTTAGTGTAACTATAATCTTAATTTTATTAATGACAGGAGGCGAATATTTCCCACCCAATTTGATTTCTTCCCCCCCTTGTTTTGGATGGATTGCATTGATTGTATTTCTGTTGATTTGTCTGATTATCTGGGCTAGGTCGGTTAGTCTGGGGTGATGTTGTGGGAAGTGCATGTTATACTGTATTGACGGTCATTAGTATGGATTTCGTGTCTTTATTCTATCAGTACTGGATCGTGGGATTTATGTTTTATCAGTACATTTCGTTCACTAATCAGTGTTTTCGATTCTGTTTATTTCGTTTCAGTTTAATGGTTCGACTTCGGTTCATAGGATCGGCCGTTTGGCGGGATAAAGATCAAGTTCATCCATTATCCGAAGTTTTTCCAGATGACATTCATCGTTATGTTGTGAATTTTTCTTTAGTTAGTTTTTGTTATTATTGTGTACGTTACTTTGTCGCAGCGTGAAAGAGGAAATGGTGGTTTAGGAGGAGCCTTATATAGATGCCTTATGTTTTTGTCTTTGGTGTTTATCTCTCTGTTAATGTGCTGCTGTGGAGTTCTAGTAAAGAGAGACTTAAGCAAATATTCGCCTCCTGTCATTAATAAAATTAAGATTATAGTTACACTAAAGCTAGTATAATCTACAATTCAGGCCCACCTTTTAAACATCCAAACAATTTTTCCTCTGGCAGAGCTAGCAGCCAGCAGGCTGATAGTTAACCGGCGGTTACACAATACTTATATATGTGTTAACTGCCAGTGCTTGGTAGCTAGCTGACACATTAAACATTTTTAAAAATAACTTTAAAAAAGTCTATGAGGGTCACTTTAGACCTCCCTTATACCCTCACCTGCACTGACACTGTGCAATTTTCTGGTCCCTAATCTCAATAAATGGTGTTGTTAGTTGGGGCTGACAGGGGATGGAGTCCCGAGTGGGAAACTGTAGAGCCCTGGGTCTAATTTCCACACCATTTCATTGTTAGCCCTAGGCTCCCTGTAATGCAGAGAAATGAATAACATTTAATTACATTACGGCAATTACATAATGTGACAGTGCCACCTTAATGCACCATATTTGCAGTTAAAGGAAGACTATAGCCACCCAGACCACCTATTCTCAATGAAGTGATACGGGTGACATGTGCCACACGGTTTTAATTCTGCAGGTGCATGTTTTCTTTGCAGGGTTAACTTGGCTCTAGTGGCTGTCAATATGACAATGAAATTACATGCTTCTGTGAAATAGGAGCGTAAACAGGGCTCGAGTCCTGCAGGAACGCGTGGGAACGGCGTTCCTGCACTATATCCACAGCAGGAACGCCGTTCCCATTACTAGTCCTGCAGGACCCAGGGCTGGCACAAGCGGCTGCCAGAGCAGGGGGGAGCACAAATCCGAATCCCCTGCCTCTGACTGGGGACTCGGATTTTTAAACTCACCTCTCCCCCTGCAGTCAGTGGAGTCGTCCGGCCTCTCCTGATAATGTCAGTAGGAGGGGGCGTGACTTTCTCTGCTCTTCTCACAGGACCGCTGGGGAGCAGAGGAAGCCACGCCCCCTCCTCCTGACATCATCAGGAGAGGCCGGCTTACTCCACTGACTGCAGGCTGCAGGTTCCAGATCCTGTCCCACCCCTCCTGGCCCAAGGTAAGCCTCAGGGAGGTGGAAAGGCACTTTAGGTTTTTTTTGTTTGTTTTTTATCCCTTTCCTGAGTCCCTGTCCCCCTCCTCAGTCCCTGTCCCCCTTTTTAAGGCCCTGTCCCCCTCCTCAGTCTCTGTCCCTCTCCTCAAGCCCTGCCCCCCTTACTCAGTCCCTGTCTCCCTCCTCAGTCCCTGTCTCCCTCCTCAGTCCCTTTCCCGAGTCCCTGTCCCCCTATTTAAGGCCCTGTCCCGTTACTCAGTCCCTTTCCCGAGTCCCTGTCCCCCTATTTAAGGCCCTGTCCCGTTACTCAGTCCCTGTCTCCCTCCTCAGTCCTTGTCCCTTTCCTCAGTCCCTGCCCCCCTCCTCAAGTCCTGTCCCCTTACTCAGTGCCTGTCTCCCTCCTCAGTCCCTGCCCCCTCCTCAAGCCCTGCCCCCTCCTCAAGCCCTGTCCCCTCCTCAAGCCCTGTCCCCTTACTCAGTCCATGTCTCCCTCCTCAGTCCTTGCCCCCCTCCTCAGTCCCTGTCCCTTTCCTCAGCCTCTGCCCCCCTCCTCAGCTCCTGCCCCCCTCCTCAGCCCCTGTCCCTTAATCAGCCCATGCCCCCCCTCATCCTAAGCTCCTGTCCCTCTTCCTCAGCCCTGCCACCTTAATCAGCCCATGGCCCCTTCCTCAACCCATGTCCCCCCTCCTCCTAAGCTCCTGTCCCTTTTCCACAGCACTGTCACCTTACTTAGCCCCTGTCCACCTTACTCAGCCCCTGCCCCTCTTCCTCAGCCCCTGCCCCTCTTCCTCAGCCCCTGCCCCTCTTCCTCAGCCCCTGTCCCTCTTCCTCAGCCCCTGTCCCTCTTCCTCAGCCCCTGTCCCTCTTTCTCAGCCCCTGTCCCCCTTCCTCAGCCCCTGTCCCACTTCCTCAGCCCCTGTCCCACTTCCTCAGCCCCTGTCCCACTTCCTCAGCCCCTGTCCCTCTCCTCAGCCCCTGTCCCTCTCCTCAGCCCATGCCCCCCTCCTCAGCCCCTGCCCCCTTCATCAGCCCCTGTCCCCCTCCTCAGCCCCTCAGTTCCTGTCCCTTTCCTCAGTTCCTGTCCCTTTCCTCAGTTCCTGTCCCTTTCCTCAGCCCCTATCCCTTACCTTAGCCCATGTCCCCTTCCTCAGCCCATGCCCCCCCCCCCCCCTAAGCTCCTGTCCCTCTTCCTCAGCCCCGTGCCCTTACTCAGCCCCTGCATACAAGCGTATCATTTTTTTTGGGGTGGGGGGGAGGGGGCGGGGAGTGGATCTTGGGTGAGTTCCCAAACTGTTTTACCCAGGACTTGACCCCTGAGCGTAAAACTATGGTATTCTAATCATATGGTCTCATAGTGTGCATGTGTGTTTTGCCACACATGCACATTAACTTTAATACAGGAAAGCATTGGATTGTCTGAGATCATGAGCACCCAACATATCTGTATTCCTAACTCTATTGTGCTCCTTTAATTGTACAGCATATTGTGGTATTTCTGTGGGTGCAGGATTTGATTACAGTAGGGTTAAAGATATACAGCATGGTGTGGTGTTGATACAGTAAACGTGGAGTTTAAAAGTACAGGTTTATGTAATATGTGGAATTCAAAGATTGGTTTCCCAATGTGATTTATACAACATTTAAGGGTTTAAAAACAGATAAGCAATTAGGATTATTAGTGCTAGTAACAAGTAAAAATGAAGGTAGGCAGCTAGGTCAGGCCATAGTCTCTTCTTTCAGGTGGTTGGTTTGGTATCGGATAGTGATGTGGTAGCAGCGCCTTTTGCTTGTACTTGGGTCCAAGTGACAGTCAGTGAATATTCAAAATAAGAACATAGAGGGATACCATATAGCATAGTATGTTCTTGTGACCGGTGAAGTACACATAGAACAGCATTTACAATTTGTTGGAGCTTCTGACTAGCTCCAAGTATTTGCACTTATAATCCCCGCTTGTGGATGTACTGGTCCTTTGAAGTCTTTTGTGGATAGTGGATAGATGCCAGTAGAGTGCACAGGATTCAGAGCTTTGTAGTGGCCGGTCGCCGATAATGTGAAAGGAATAAAACAACCAATAGTGCTCACTAATAAACCTTGATAGCATAAAATAAATAAAAAGAGAGGTACTTGCTAAGAGAGAGCAAAATATAGGTTTTGCTCTATCCTAAAGGCGTAGGTGGTATAATCCCCACCAAGGATGTATTAGGTGGAGTCCTGTTCTTTTAAAAATAATCAGGAGGGTTCAAGTAGATAAAAATATATAGAGAGTTGAGAGCCACTTGCCTTATGTTGTGAGATTCAACATTTAATCTATTAGTTAAAAATCATGTAATGATAATTGGTTAAAAAGTAAACTAAGTAAATTATAGAAATAAATCTAGTATGATACATTTTGTATGAGGGGAAAATAGGAAGCAAGAGAGAATAATAATATGTATGTCGTTAGCAACCTATTGAGAAGCAATAATGGGTTTGTTTCTTGTTAGGTATACTAACTAAGAAGGGTGTCTAGGATCTTGTGGTGTTAATAAGACTGTCAGCAAAATGAAAACTGGCAGTCTAAAGTAACAATAGTATCAAATTAAGCAGTAAAGCAGTTGAATACTAATGTTGCAATTGCCCTTGAAGGAAGCTGCTATAATAACTATTACGAAATTTCTGACTTAAAGGACCCCTATAGGCACCCAGACCACTTCAGCTTAATGAAGTGGTCTGGGTGCCAGGTCCATCTAGGATTAACCCTGTCTGCTGTAAACATAGTAGTTTCGGAGAAACTGCTATATTTACCTATGGGTTAATCCAGCTTCTAGTGGCTTTCTCATTGACAGCCGCTAGAGGCGCTTCCGCGCTTCTCACTGTGATTTTCACCGGCCGCGTCCCCAGCCCCGCATCAACTGCTAGGCCGCAGGTCAGACCTGCCTCGGCTGGTGCCGGCGGAGTGCTAATATTGCTCCAGTCCTGTTTCCACCAGGGGCTCCGTGGGGTGAGTGGGTTTGGAGCCTGTTTAGCCCGGCTAGTTTGCGGCAAGGAGGGCTTAAATTCAGCCCTTTGGCGGGAGCCCTGGGTGCTTGCGACCACTCCGCATGGCGGTCAAACTCCGCCCCCCTACAGCGGGCTTTTTCAAAACACATATTATTTAATTTATCATTTTAAGCACCTGTACATCTCATTTGTTATGCTCTACATTACATATGAACTGCAGGGACATTCTGTGTAATAGTAGCTGTCTGGGACTCTCGTACTTAACCCCTTAACGCCGTTACGGCGTTCTATGCCGTCGCGGCTTTAAAGGGCTTTAAAGCCGTTGCGGCGGCATAGAACGCAGTAACGGCTTGCAGCCCCAGGAGCAGAGGTGTACTCACCTCCGCCGCGATCCTCTTCTGGGGGGCTGTCTGAGAGCCCAGGCAGCCCCCCTCCGGCAAATGAGGCCCCCGGGGGCCATGTGATCGCTCTCAAAGAGCGATCACATGGCCCCCTATAGCTGGCTATGGATCTGCCAGCAGGGGGACTGTCTAAAATATTAGACAGTCCCCCTGCTGGTAGGTAGTGTAAAAAAAAATATATTAAAATGTTCTAAAATAAATTAAATGCCTTTTTATATATATATATAATATGTATATATATATTATATATATAATATATATACATATTATATATATATGTAACGTCATACGTAATGTATTTTAATATTAATATTAGTTTATATATTAATATTAAAATACACTTAGAATGACGTTACATATATATAATATGTATATATATTATATATATAATAGATCTACATATATATTATATATATATATGCATAATTACAATAATAAATAAATAAAATAATTAAATAAATAAATAAAATATTGAAACAAAATATAAAATAAATTATATATTCATTCAGACACCATAAAACCTGTACATAGGGGGTACTGTTTTACTCGGGAGACTTCGCTGAACTCAAATATTAGTGTTTAAAACTGGTAAATTGTATTACAACGATGATATTTTAAGTAAAAGTGACGTTTTTTGCATTTTTTACAAACAAACTGCACTTTTATGGACTATATTATTGTTGTAATATGTTTTACTGTTTTAAAACACTAATATTTGTGTTTAGTGAAATCTCCCGAGAATAACAGTACCCCCCATGTACAGGTTTTATGGTGTTTTGGAAAGTTAGAGAGTCACATATAAGGCTTGCATTTCATTTTTTTGACATTGAAATTTGCCAGATTAGTTATGTTACCTTTGAGACCGTATGGTAGCCCAGGAATAAGAATTACCCCCATGATGGCATACCATTTGCAAAAGTAGACAACCCAAGGTATTGCAAATGGGGTATGTCCAGTCATTTTTAGTAGCCACTTAGTCACAAACACTGGCCAAATATTAGTTTTTTGCTTTTTTCACACAAAAACAAATATGAACGCTAACTTTGGCCAGTGTTTGTGACTAAGTGGCTACTAAAAAAAAACAAACATAACCCACGTTCAATACCTTGGGTTGTCTACTTTTTCAAATGGTATGCCATTATGGGGGTAATTCTCATTCCTGGGCTACCACACCGTCTCAAAGGTAACATTACTAATCTGGCAAATTTCAATTTGAAAATGGAACGTTCTATATTTGACCCTGTAACTTTCCAAAACACCATAAAACCTGTTAATGGGGGGTACTGTTGTACTCGTGAGACATCGCTGATTACAAATATGTGCATTTTGTTGCAGTAAAACATAACAGTATTATGACATTTACAGCTAAAATGTGAGGCGGAACTACAAATTTAAAAAAAAATTTAAATTTCTCACTGTTTTTTTTTAATTTTATTCATAATAAATTGTTTCATATACAAATATTTTATATGAAATGAAAGCCCTGTTTCTCCTGAACAAAATGATATATAATAAGTGTGGGTGCATTTAATATGAAAGAGGGGAACTACGGGTGAACAGACATATAGCGCAAATTCCAGTTTTTGTTTACGTTTTGTTTTGATCAGAACGTGTACTATTGACTCCGTCCTGAAGGGGTTAAAACCAATTCAAATAATGTTTTTGTTTTTCTTGATTTCTTGTACTCACTGAATCATTAAGCCAATCACTAAATGGAACTCAAATGGTCTTAATTAATGAAAAATAATCAGTGATAGTTAATACTCAGCCACATAAAGAGTTAACTATACCTTTTATCTCTGACATATGTCATACAGATAACCACCTATACCTTGTCACAGATACTATCTCACTTGTATTTGATAGTCTGACATAATTTTTAAAAAGATTCATATTTGCCTTGCTGATAAGAATGGAATAGCTTGATAAGAAAAAAAGAAAATCATTGTTCCTTTCTACTGCGAACTAGATGCCATTTCTTCAGATAATTCCTGAGTTAACTGAGTGAATTTCCAGTGATCTGATGTAAGAAATTGGGCTTCTCTTGTATGTATTCCTCTTTTTATGTCAGACTAATTACCTTAGTAGGGGTAAAGGCACACAAATAATTTAAACGTGTGAAAAACTAATTCTGTTCGTTTGCCTTTCTTTGGTAGGCAATCCATGTCAATTTAGAGTTATGTTTCAGAGTTGCAGAACGGACACTTTAAAGCATGCTCTTCATATCACAGCACTCTTAATAGTCAGTGACGGGGCGGACTGACAACTCACTGGGATCACTAGGATCAGTAGGTGATCATGGGCCCTCGTCCTGGTGCAAGGTCTTTGTGCCGGTCTCACACAGATATTATGTGCCCGCTACCCAGCACACATGTGTTTGGAGGCTACTTGTATGGTTACACATGTGAAGGACGCTACTTGTTATGTCACCAACAAACACAGAGGATTTTTATTTAACTGTGCATTATTTCTCCAAACACATGTGTTTGGAGACTACTTGTATGGTTACACATGTGGGGGGCGCTGCTTGGATTTTGTGTTCCTGTATGTCAACGTGTTGAGTTAGAATTAATAATTTGTCATGTTTTACCTATTGTATGTTGGTGCTATACAGGTAATTGTAATAAGTGTGTTTGTGTGTATAAGGAGGCTGTATGCAGTATTGCAATGATGGGAAAGCCTCTTGTGATGTGTGTGTAGGGAGGCTGCATGTGGTATTGAATGTGTAGGGATGCTGCTTGTGGGATTATGTACATACAGTGAGGTTCCCTGTGGGTGTGCATGTGTGGATGGAGCTATTTGCAGTGTCGTATGTGAGTGGAGAGGGCTGGTTGTGTTGCAGAGTGTGTGTGGATAGGGACTGTTGTATGAGTGTGGGATAGGGGCTCTTGTAGGCGTCTGGGGCTGTAGTATGTGTGGATAGTGGCTGCAGTGCATGAGGGGATATGGGCTGTAGTAGGTATAGGGGCTGGGATAGGTAAAGATGGCTGTGATGGGTAAAGAGGGGGGCATATTGGCTGGGATGGGTAAAGAGGGGGCATATTGGCTGGGATGGGTAAAGGGGGGGCAGAGGGGCTGGGATAGGAAATATGGAGTATAGGGGATGGGCTGGCTAAAGAGGGGGGTATAGGGGCTTGGATGGGTAAAGGGGGTTGAAGGGCTGGGATTGGAAATGTGGGGCATAAGGGCTGAGATGGGTAAAGAGGGGGGCATAGGGTCTGTGATGGGTGAAGTGGGGATAGTAGTTTAAAAAAATGTTTACATACCTACTGTCTGCCAGGCTTCAGAATATTCTGCAGGAGAGGGCAGGACAGGAAGTGAAGTAACTTACCCTTTTGCGGGTCTGCCTCTTCCTCTCACATGGAGCTACGCACAGCCAGACATGGAGAAGACCTGGCAGGAGCAGAAGGATCACTTCCAGGTCTCACTCAGAAGGTGGGGGTGGAGGGGGGGGGGGCAGAAGGGGAATACTAAGTGTGTGACAGGTTGCAGGAGCAACCTATTGCTGGAATATATAGAATTATGTTTTTTTCCTGTTGGTCAGTAGTGATGTTGCGAACGCGAACTTCTGCAAATGTTCGCGAACGGGCGAACCCGTCGAACCGCCATAGACTTCAATAGGCAGGCGAATTTTAAAACTCACAGGGACTCTTTCTGGCCACAATAGTGATGGGCCCCAACCCACCTGAGCGGTGGGTGGGGGCCCTAAACAAGAATAAGGGGGGGGGCTTAATGTCCTCCCCCTGGCCCCCACCCCTGAGCAGTGGGTGGGGGCCCTAAACACAAATTGGGGGGGACCTAATGTCCATCCCCCTGGCCCCCACCCCGAGCAGTGGGTCCCTAAATACCAATAAGGGGGGACCTAATATCCTCCCCTTGGCCCCCACCCCTGAGCGGCGGGAGGGGGCCCTAAATACCAATGGGGGGACCTATTGTCCTCCCTCTGGCCCCCACCCCTGTGCGGCGGGTGGGGGCCCTAAATACCAATAGGGGGGGACCTATTGTCCTCCCCCCCGGCCCCCACCCCTGAGCGGCGGGTGGGGACCCTAAATACCAATGGGGAACCTACTGTCCTCCCCCCGGCCCCCACCCATGAGCGGCGGGTGGGGGCCCTAAATACCAATAGGGGGGGGGCCTATTGTCCTCCCCCCGGCCCCCACCCCTGAGCGGCGGGTGGGACCCCTAAATACCAATAGGGTGGGACCTATTGTCATCCACCCCGGCCCCCACCCCTGAGCGGCGGGTGGGGGCCCTAAATACCAATAGGGGGGACCTAATGTCCTTCCCCCCAGCCCCCGTCCATGAGCGGCGGATGGGGCCCTAAATACCAATAGGGGGGGACCTATTGTCCTCCCCCCCGGCCCCCACCCCTGAGCGGCGGGTGGGGACCCTAAATACCAATGGGGAACCTACTGTCCTCCCCCCGGCCCCCACCCAGGAGCGGCGGGTGGGGGCCCTAAATACCAATGGGGGGGGCCTATTGTCCTCCCCCCGGCCCCCACCCCTGGGCGGTGGGTGGGGGCCCTAAATACCAATAGGGGGGGACGTATTGTCCTCCCCCTCGGCCCCCACCCCTGAGCGGCGGGTGGGAGCCCTAAATACCAATAGGGTGGGACCTATTGTCATCCCCCCCGGCCCCCACCCCTGAGCGGCGGGTGGGGGCCCTAAATACCAATAGGGGGGACCTAATGTCCTTTCCCCCAGCCCCCATCCATGAGCGGCGGATGGGGGCCCTAAATATCAATGGGGGGACCTAATGTCCTCCCCCCGGCCCCCACCCCTGAGCCCTAAAAAAAATGTCCCCCCAGGTGACTAGGGGTCCCCTAGTCACCCCCTCCCCCCCCAAAAAAATGGTCCCCCTACCTACCCCCCTCACCCTAAAAATAATGAGGGGGGAGTCAATAAAGCTAAAAACCTGTAAATAAATAAAAATAAACCTACCATTAGATGTCTTCTTTTTTCTAAAATCTTCTTTCTTCAGCCCCCAAAAAGGCCAAATAAAAAGCCAATATAACCGTCGCACTTTAAAAAAAAAAAAACGAGCGCAAAAAAAATTAATCATTCTTCACCCTTGCAGGGCACGCCGCGTACTGAGCTCCGCAGGGCAAGCCTTGCCATGCCCTGCAATTAGGCTTAGAACACTCAGATTGGTTGGTTTAAGCCAATCAGAGTGCTCTGTGTCATTTTACACAGCGTGGGAAAGTTCTGTGGAATTTTCCCACGCTGTGTAATTTGACTCATAACACTTGATGGATTAAGTAACCAATCAGAGAGTTATGAGCCAAATGAGCGGCGGGTCCACAGGCTGCTCACTGTTTAATAGACATGCCCCTACTCACGGTATTGCGAGTAGGGGCACAATTTACTAATACTAAGTAATTTTTACTTAGTATTAATAAATTTGGCTGAAAGACCAAAAAAAAAAAAAAGGGGGCAGACCGAACATCGCATATGTTCGCCGTCCGTGACGAACACGCTATGTTCGCCAGGAACTATTCGGGACATCACTACTGGTCAGTGATTAACATTTCCAAAATATACACAAAACACATTGTGAGTTCCATGTCCAAACACATGTAATCATGCATGTCAACTATATCTACAGGGATTTTTTTGGTTTTAATGTATTTGTTTATGCATTTGCTCATCCTATGCAAAACAAGAGTGCAAGTGGAAACCTTAGAATGTATTAATAAACATAAATATGTGGCATGTCCTGTAGATACGGATGCCTAAATAAAACCATATGTATTTCAGAAGATACTATAGGCATTTATTGCTGCATTCCTATATGCCTTTGCTTATGCCAAAGATCATTACTACTTTCTTCTTTATCCAACTGCTATTCTCTGAAGCTCTTTGCCTTTAAAGAGCAGTCTTCAATTCAGTAATCAACAAAACCCTGAGAGACACCTATTACCACTTTGTCCAGTTTAAAAATGTAATAAAAAAATCTTTGTACTCTATCTTTTTTACCCAAGAACAAGAATTTTCACCTAGACAAAAAAATAAAATAACAATAAAACAGTGAGTACTCGAGTACAACAGGCTGTCATTGGCAAGAGGTGGGGTAAGACTCAGTTCGATCATCGTATATAGGGATGTAAAATATAAGTGTATACCAAGAGAATAGTGTTAAATTGAGGAGGAAATTTGGATTATAACTTGTTCTGGTAGTGTCATCAGGGATAGGAGAGAGGCAGTAGCCTATCATGATGTGTGAACTGTAGGCACCTTTGATGAAAAAGACTTATCTGAGTCTCTTTAAAATTATATGTTTTAGTATACCCAATGTTCATTTGGTTTTTTTTGAGTTTATTTCAAAATACACAATTTTCTGATCACTATTTACCAAGTGCTCCCTTACTTAACGGAGTCAATTGTACACGTTCTGCAGTCCCCCTGCAAGCAGATCTCCAGGCAGCTATGCCGGCCATGTGATTGCTCTTTCGATGAAATACAGGGTGACATGTCAAACATATGTCCAGCCAAGTTCTTCCATTTTGTATAGCATATAAGTGTGTACATTGAATTATGGTTATGTGTGCTATGTGTACATGAGTGTGTTTAAAGACCAACAATATTTCTGTTCCTCATGTTTGTGAATGTATAAATATATAATGTGTCAGTGTGTTAATATGTGGTGTACATACATAAAAAGGTGGAGCTCAATGCAGCAAATATTCTGAAAAACAAGATAATGCAGCAAAATAGTGTAACACAGTACATGTAAATTTTGGTATAAAAATATATAATGGTGTCACTCACAAGCCTGGAGTCATACCGTCATATGACTCCGGTGGTATATGCCTCTGGACCATTCAAGGTTGTCCAAACCTCTTCTGTGTGAGGTGTTCTCCTTTAAAGTGCTGTAGTTCTTCTTTCCAGTGCTTTGGGTTCTTTCTTTCACTTTTTTGGCCGGTTTCAAATAATAGATACACCAGGTCCAGGGTAGTGAATCCAATAAAGTGCTTTATTACTTTAAAATCAAAGAGTATAAAATAAATAAATAAATCTGTGCCAGATAAGTACCTGGATAGACTAAATAGTCAAATGTCCAATGTCCAAAACACGTTTCGCCTTGTTAAAAGGCTTCCTCAGTTGGTTGTTCTGTCTCTTCCTCTCTTCTCCTGTTTTTAAATCGCCCGCTTCAGGTTGTTAATTGTTTGTGTTTCCGGTCTTTCATTTCCGGTTTTTCGTTTCGTGGAACGCACGTGCGTTCCACTGTGCGTCCTCGCTTCCTGAATCGTCATTCTGGTGGAACGCACCTTGTATTGTGTTTCCGGTTCCGGTTCCGCGGTCAGTGGAACGCACTTGCGTTCCAGCATGTGTTATCACGGTTTCCTTAGTCTTACTTTCTAGGCATTAATGCATGAGATTTACTTTATATGTAAATAACACAATCCTTAAAGGTGGACCTTATTTTAATGTTACTATTATCCCTAATTTGTGTATCTTTCAAGATTAACTTCATTCCTGTTCATATACATTTACACTATTGTATTTACATCCATGTATGTTATAATACTCATAAATATAAAAAAAGGAAAACATTTAAAGAGACCTTATAAATAAAAGCAATATTAGTATGTAACCTAAAATCATATATAGATAAAATCAAATGATAATTCAAAACCCATTAATTTAAAGATCATTAATTAAAATGTACCATGTTAATTCATAAAATGACATAATTCAAAATCATTATTTAACCCATATGGCATCATAGTATTAAAATTGTAAATGAATTTCATCTCCTCCCTTCCAATTTTTTTAATAAAGTCGCCACCTCTCCAATCTTTCTTCACTGTTTTGATCGCCATAAAAATTAGCCCTTCAGGATTAAGGTTGTGGACTTTTTTAAAATGATTCGAGACACTGTGTGTCTCTATTCCATTTCTTATGTTCCTTATGTGTTCTGCTACTCTTGTATTTAAATTGCGGATTGTTCGGCCTACGTATAAAAGGTTACACGGGCATTTTAAAACGTATATTACCCCCTTTGAGTGGCAGGTTAAATGGTCTTTTATTTGAAACTTTTGGTTTATAATGGGCTCCACATCTATTATGTGACGTTTTTTGCTTTTGGTATTTCTGCATGCCAGGCACTGCCCACATCCATAGAAACCATTGCTCATATTAAAAAAGGTTTTATTGGTTAGTGTTGTGTCCTTGTTGCAACTTTTTACCAGCGTGTTTCTTAAATTCTTTGCCCCTCTGTATATTATTTTGGGTTTTGTCTGGTAGAATGTTTTTAAGGACAGGATCATCTTTCAAGATGTGCCAGTATCTATTTACAATTTTATTTATCTTCCTATTGTTTCCATTAAAACTACATATAAATGGGGTGTTGTGACCACCCCATTTTGGGTTTTTCTTTTTGTCTTTATAAATTAAAGTGCTCTCTCGTGGAATCCTGAGAACGTCTTCTAAGGCTGCTTGAAGTTTTGTTTCCTCGTACCCCTTTTGTAAAAATTGTTTTTTGATTTTATTTGCTTGTATTATATAATCACGATCTTCTGTGCAGTTGCGTCTAATACGCAAAAAATGGCCTTTTGGGGCGTTCATTAGCCAGGGTGCGTGGTGGCAGCTTTCCTTACCGATGTATCCATTGGCATCTACCTCTTTGAAGTGGTTTTTTGTTACGATCCGTGAGTCCATTATATTAATTTCTAAATCTAAAAAATTAATTTGGTTAGTGCTAATCTCTGCAGTTAAGACAATGTTCCATTCATTGGTGTTCAGGTGTGTGATAAATTGGTTCAAATCCATGTTAGTGCCTGTCCAAATAAAAAATATATCATCTATAAAACGGCGATAGCACACCAAGTTCGCCCCCCATGGGTGTCCTTGGTATACAAACTGTTCCTCCCAATAAGCCATAAACAAGTTGGCATAGCTTGGGGCGAACTTGGTGCCCATCGCCGTTCCTCTGATCTGTAGATAGAAGGTCTCATTGAACCAAAAAAAATTATTGGTTAAAATTAAATGGATGCCTTCTAAAATGAATAAAATTTGTTCTTCTTTAAAATTATTTTTCTTTAAAAAATATTGCACTGCTTCCAAACCTTTTTCGTGTGGTATAATGCTGTAAAGAGAGGTCACATCGCACGTCACTAAAAAATTGCCTTCTTGCCACGTTATTGCCTCAATTAGTTGTAGGATGTGTATGGTGTCTTTTATATAAGCTGCATTTCGGACCACTAGGGGTTGTAGTAAGTGATCAAGATACTCTGATACTTTTGCTGAGATAGAATCTATCCCAGATATAATGGGTCTCCCTGGTGGATTATCCTTATTTTTATGTACCTTTGGGAGGTGATAGTACACTGGAGTTTTGGGGTGTGGGGTGGATAAATACTTAGCCTCCTTAGTGGTTAATATTCCCTTTTCTAACCCTTTTTCAATATAATCGTCAAATTTCTTTTTTATACTTTCGATTGGGTTCTTATCTAGTTTTTGGTATGTATGTGAGTCTCAGAGGATCCGTTCTGCTTCCTGTAAATATTTGCTATTTTGCATAACTACTACACCCCCCCCTTTGTCCGCCTGTTTAATCACAATTTCCTTATTTTGTTTTAATTCCTTCACTATTCTTTTTTCTTTACTAGACATGTTTTGATGGTATTTGTTTAATGGTTTAATTTTCTTTATTTCTTTCATTACCATTATTTCAAAAGTTTTAATCTCGTCTGAGATAAGATGTTTGGGGAAGAAGTCCGATTTTGATTTAAGATCAGTGTGTATATATTCGGATATCTCTTCTTCCTTTTGTGGTCCTTCCTTGTTGTAAAAATTTTTTTTTTTAAACAGAGGTTTCTAATGAACTTGTTGATGTCTATGAAAAAATCGAACTTATTAAGATCAGAGGTTGGGGCAAATTTTAAGCCTTTCTGTAAAATTTCCACCTCCCCCATGGGTAGTTCCTTTCCAGTTAAGTTGAAGATTCCATCTGTATTTACCTCTTTCCTCTCTTCTCTTTGTGTATTTCTTCTTCTGTTTCTATTTCTCTTTCCTCTGTTAATGATCTCTGTCTTTTTCCCGGAGACTCCCATATTTTGATTGGGCGTATCTGTTTCAGCCTCTCTATTACTGGGTCCTTCCGAAAAGGGATTGAGTGAGGTTCTTCTTCTATCCCTTCTATTCTGTTTTAGCTTCTCGGGAGATCGTCTATAGGTTCTTTTTCTTCTCTCCTCTTCATTCCATCTCATGCCTTCCCTTTCTGATAGGTTTGATTGGACTACCTGGCTGTAGGTTCTATAATCAGTCTGTCTTGATGGGGGAGAGTGGTTTCTCCTATAATTTCCCCGTTGAGAGTGGTTTTGTCTCAATGGGTTTAGATCTTCCTGATCTCTTCTAACTTTTGGGTTAGTTTCTCTTGTTAATTTTTGTCTGGGTGTTATATTTATTGTCTGCCCTTTATGCCTATTAGATTGTCTAGTTGCAGAGGGTGATCTAGTCCTCCTTGCTAGTTTATTTCTAGGGGGTGATTTGCTTCTTCTTCTCTCTATGGACCTCCTCCTTTTCGGGAAGTCATATTGCTTTTTGTATGGTACCTTTTTGTGATTTTGGTTTTTTAAAATGTTTATATTGCCCGTTTTATAATCGTTCGTGTCTCTCAAATATTTACTCCTTTTTATTTCGATTACTTCTTTTTCAATTTTTTCTACTTTAGTTTTTATATCTCTCATTATTTGGCTATATATTTCGGGGTTAGTGGTTTCACTTATTTTTCCTTTCCAGGTTATTATTTCTTTGTCTATTTGTGACAGGGTCTCCTCTCGTCTGGAGACGATGTACCCCATAGTGCTGAAGGAAAAAACCCCCAGCATTTTATTCCATCCTGTCATAAAACCCTCATCTTCTCTATCAAAAGAGGGTTTTTTTTGGAATCTCAACCCTCTTGGTGTGATCCTTTCTCTCACATATTTTTTCAAGGTGGCTATTTCCCATTTGATTTTCATTTCTCGTATGAGGGTTTTTTCTAGATTATATTTACATTTTTCTGAATCTACATATGGAGTTTCATTAGGCAAATTTTCTGTTGAAGCAAACATTTGATCTATATCATTGGTTGAATATTCCCTATTTTCGTTTGAAGCCATATTATGGTGTTTCTTAATACCACCACTTTGTGCTAGGGGTGCTATTTGGATTATAACTTGTTCTGGTAGTGTCATCAGGGATAGGAGAGAGGCAGTAGCCTATCATGATGTGAGAACTGTAGGCACCTTTGATGAAAAAGACTTATCTGAGTCTCTTTAAAATTATATGTTTTAGTATACCCAATGTTCATTTGTTTTTTTTGAGTTTATTTCAAAATACACAATTTTCTGATCACTATTTACCAAGTGCTCCCTTACTTAACTGAGTCAATTGTACACATTCTGCAGTCCCCCTGCAAGCAGATCTCCAGGCAGCTATGCCGGCCATGTGATTGCTCTTTCGATGAAATACAGGGTGACATGTCAAACATATGTCCAGCCAAGTTCTTCCATTTTGTATAGCATATAAGTGTGTACATTGAATTATGGTTATGTGTGCTATGTGTACATGAGTGTGTTTAAAGACCAACAATATTTCTGTTCCTCATGTTTGTGAATGTATAAATATATAATGTGTCAGTGTGTTAATATGTGGTGTATTTGTGTGGTGCGCAAGGATATTCATATATGGCAGAATTGTCTGTTGTGTTGTAGACACTCTGGATGCATTATTTCTTTTGGATTTTTCTGGTCTCCTGATTTCCTCCACAGCTGTATATTTATCTGTCTTCAACTTATCCGTCTCCCCACCCACAATAATAAATCACCCCAACTTCTTCTCCCAATATCACACAGCTCACAACACCCCCCTTTACCTATGTCAATTTCCCATTTTTCTACTTCTAACATATCTCTTCCCATGTCTTCCCCACCCTCATTTTTCCTTCCACCTGTAACTCCATATCCCATCTCTCTGCTATTATTTGTGTCTCTACGCCTCACTCTCCCTATCATTTGGGTCTTCGTCCACCACGTCTCATACCCCTTGACTTCATTGCCCCTTTCTGTTGTGACTTCTCTTAATCCGTGGATGTGAGGCTTTTCACATTGTGGACTAGCAGGTATGGTAGACTGACTGGTGGCCAAGTGGAAGAATGCAAGGTTATTCTCATTGCCCAATCCCATAATTAAATCAAGGCTGGGAACAGTGTATTAAGTGTAAATGGAGATGTGGGAACATCACAGATAATAATCACCTATATTTTTCTAAACTGTTCATATAGCACTTATGTTTCGTTATGCATGTTTAAAATTTTGATTGCCGATTACATGTGTATACTTGTTTAATAACTAACATTAATCCCCAATATTACCTCAACAAAAGATCACTAAGATCAATGCCATCTGTGAGATTTGGAACATTTAACAAACATATTCATTTTGATTCAAAGTAAACATGTTATTGAGGTATTTCTCTTTTTACAGTCCATGTATTTTAATACTTTAGCCTACCTTGCCATATCTAATTATTAATTTAGCACATTTACAGTGCTCTCAGTTACTTGCTTGTTATATACAATAGCGGAAAATAAATATATATATATATATTTTTTTTTTTTTTTTTTAGACAATTCGACAAAAGTTTCCACTACTGACAACAAGGAGACTTGGCACCAGAGGACATTCAAAGTAAGAAAAGTAAAGTCAAATTTTTAAATTAGAGATGCATTCAGACAAGAGAAGTAATGAGGAGAGCTCCTCGTATTCCCGGGGTGCTCCACCTCACCACTGCTACCCCTTGATAGATATCCAATAGTAGAAGCTTAAAAAACTGACAACCTTTATTGAAACAAACAATAATAATTATATAAGTCTCCAACACACTCACAAAAAAATAGTGAACAACACACACCCTCATATACCATAAGTGGTAAAAAATAAAACAACGACTAGAGACTAAACATCTAACTGGTAAAGTATTCAAGCATTTTCCTTGTGTGAGCAGATAAGTCACAATATATCAGAGCAGTGCAGCTCAATGCAAATATGTCACAGTATATCAGAGTAGTATCACTCTTGTATAATTAAGTGAGACAATTGAGCACACTGACAAAAAATTGTCTATCAAGGAAAAAATAGCCTGTTAATGGTTAATTGTAATATATAGCAGGATATCTCCCCTTTGCATAGATCAAGTAGGGAAAAAAGGAGATAAAAAATAATAATAATAAACAAATGAATGACATAAGTACAAAAAGACCTCTTCCACCCAATCCCTAATTGAACATTGACTTCCAGTAGTAGGGAGAAAAACCTCCTAATATTAGGTCTAGTAGAAGTTAAATCGAAAGGATAGGGAGATGAGAGGTAGAGGAAATAAATCGGTTAGAGAAAGTGCTGTCTAGACTGAGTCCATTGTACAGAAAACAGACTCAGTCACTACACTTAGCCTATGTCATAAATCCCTTAAGTACATTTGAAAGTTAAAGATCTCTTGTGGGGGTATCCTGCTAGCTGTAGTCTCAGTCAGTAAAGGCCATGACCAAAAGCATTAAGTCATAGCCAAATAGTAGTGCAGGTCGTCCTGCTCAGGTCGCCCAACGCGCGTTTCGGCGGTATAACCGCCTTTCTCAAGGGCAGGTAGCTGGCCAGCTACCTGCCCTTGAGAAAGGCGGTTATACCGCCGAAACGCGCGTTGGGCGACCTGAGCAGGACGACCTGCACTACTATTTGGCTATGACTTAATGCTTTTGGTCATGGCCTTTACTGACTGAGACTACAGCTAGCAGGATACCCCCACAAGAGATCTTTAACTTTCAAATGTACTTAAGGGATTTATGACATAGGCTAAGTGTAGTGACTGAGTCTGTTTTCTGTACAATGGACTCAGTCTAGACAGCACTTTCTCTAACCGATTTATTTCCTCTACCTCTCATCTCCCTATCCTTTCGATTTAACTTCTACTAGACCTAATATTAGGAGGTTTTTCTCCCTACTACTGGAAGTCAATGTTCAATTAGGGATTGGGTGGAAGAGGTCTTTTTGTACTTATGTCATTCATTTGTTTATTATTATTATTTTTTATCTCCTTTTTTCCCTACTTGATCTATGCAAAGGGGAGATATCCTGCTATATATTACAATTAACCATTAACAGGCTATTTTTTCCTTGATAGACAATTTTTTGTCAGTGTGCTCAATTGTCTCACTTAATTATACAAGAGTGATACTACTCTGATATACTGTGACATATTTGCATTGAGCTGCACTGCTCTGATATATTGTGACTTATCTGCTCACACAAGGAAAATGCTTGAATACTTTACCAGTTAGATGTTTAGTCTCTAGTCGTTGTTTTATTTTTTACCACTTATGGTATATGAGGGTGTGTGTTGTTCACTATTTTTTTGTGAGTGTGTTGGAGACTTATATAATTATTATTGTTTGTTTCAATAAAGGTTGTCAGTTTTTTAAGCTTCTACTATTGGATATCTATCAAGGGGTAGCAGTGGTGAGGTGGAGCACCCCGGGAATACGAGGAGCTCTCCTCATTACTTCTCTTGTCTGTTCTATATATGTAGGGTTATGCCCTTTACTACCCCTGTAACCCTATTACTCTCCGCCAGAGTTCTCTTTGGCTGGTAGTTTTATTTTTTGTTTAGAGATGCATTCAGTTTTTTCTTAAAATCTGTTTTTTTTTTTAACATTTTGACAAATAAATACATATTATATTAAATAAGTGACTTTATATGTAACCTTAAAAAATTATTATTGCTGTTTATTGGGTTACAGTATATGTATTAGTTACATAGCCGAAGAACAAGATCACTGTAAGGGTAAAGAGATAAAAGAAGTCTATTTCATAAAGTCTTATTCATGTATTATTGTGAGTTACATTAGAATAGAATTTCGGAAGGATATGTAGGGCATCATCTAACAAAGTCTGAACCAACAGACTGGACATCAGTCACTGAATAACCAGCGCCATATGCTCATCATGCTAATTAGACATATGCATTCAGACTGATGTGCAATGTGTAAATATTATCTATCCTGTATCCATGAGAACTAGAAGGTTGGGTCACTCAGAGTATTAGTTAGAGGTTCCAGCTATAAACTATCTCATATAGTCCCATACAATTTAAGACAGTCATATTTTATAAGCATGGCAAGTGTTTTATTTTAAATAACATAATACAGAGGTTGAACTTTTCATGTTGTACCAAAATGTGTATACAAGTAATAGGTTTTCAGAAAAACAAGTGGATCTAGAAACCCTACTGTGGTACATTATTACATGAGCAGAAGTAGATAAGCAGTTAGAAGAATTCCAATGCCTTCTAATGCCATGCTTTCTATGTAGGTTCTTTATCCCACAGCCATAGAGTAGGGCAGGATGCCAGACAGTGGTATCATTGCTATTAAATTATATATATATATATATATATATATATATATATATATACACACACACATATATATATTCACAAAGCTTGTGTTTGATAAACATTTTTTACATCTATTTTACTTAAGGAAAACTCACATTTTAAGATAACAAAACTGCATATTTTTTTGTACACAGTAACAATATTATCTCTTTCTTAAGCCTTGTTTTTCACAGATGAAGTGAAAGCTATCACCCTATTTATTAGTAGTGATTAAATATGCAAAATACTGATATGGCAGCTGGTCTTATGATAACATGTTATTGCAAGTTTGTGAATAGCTTACCCATATGATAATGCTTATCAGTCATTGTTTGTGGCTGTACGAGATAACAAGAGGCCTACCGAGTGTGCACAAAAAAGTGAGCATATGTTACAGGAAATGTATAGTATCTTTTTAAATAAAAAAGCCATAAATATAGCACTTGAAATCTCAGTTACCATTTAAGATTAACAGTTGTGTAAATTACAGTTATGTACCTCCACAATAGCTTTATTTTGGATAATTACACAAATAAATAGTATTTTAGCACAAGTCTCTATACACATGAAAATTGTTAAATCATTCAATGTTTAATGCAATACTTTTAGAGTAATAGTAATGTAACAGTGTACATTGACGTCATAGTGCTCCCGAATATGAAAACAAAGACACGTAATTAGCCATAAACAGGGTGTGTACTATATATGTGACACAATAACAAACAATGCTATCACATGAAAAAGAGTACCTCACATACACACATGAATACAACCAGAGACAAGATATAATTTATACAACTCCATAGGGAAGTATATAGGGAAGTATAAATAAAAAAGTGGTATAGCACAATAAAATATATAGAGGATATTTATACTTATAGTTGTATAAATTATATCTTGTTTCTGGTTACATAATTAGCCAAACTGGAAGAATAGCTTACTTAACCCCTTAAGGACAGAGGCAAGTGTACACATTTTGATCAAAACAAAACCTGGAATTTGCACTATATGTGGTTCAACCATAATTCACCTCTTTCATATTAAGTGTACTCAGACTTGTTATATATAATTTTGGTCAGGAGAAACAAGGCTTTCATTTTATATCACATATTTATATATGAAACAGAATTTAATCCGAATAAAATCTAAAAATGCGTGGGAAATTAAGACATTTTGTTCTGCATGACATTTTAACTGTGGATTTCATAATACTGTTAGATTTTACTGCAATAAAATACACATATTTGTATTCAGCAATGTCTCAGGTGTACAACAGTACCCCCCATGTACAGGTTTTATGGGATTTTGAAAACTTACAGGCACTGGCGTACACAAAATCCATGGGGCCCCAGTGCAAAACTGATCCATGGGACCCCGGTGCAAAACTGATCCATCCCCCCCCCCCCACCCCACCCCATACAGACACACACACAGAGATACACACAGCCACATATACTTTTTTATATCACATATTTATATATGAAACAGAATTTAATCCGAATAAATCTAAAAATGCGTGGGAAATTAAGACATTTTGTTCTGCATGACATTTTAACTGTGGATTTCATAATACTGTTAGATTTTACTGCAATAAAATACACATATTTGTATTCAGCAATGTCTCAGGTGTAAAACAGTACCCCCCATGTACAGGTTTTATGGGATTTTGAAAACTTACAGGCACTGGCGTACACAAAATCCATGGGGCCCCAGTGCAAAACTGATCCATGGGACCCCGGTGCAAAACTGATCCGTTTCCCCCCCCCCCCCCCCACCCCATACAGACACACACACAGAGATACACACAGACACATATACATACATACATACATACATACAGGCAGCGGCAAACACACAATCCATGGGGCCCCAGTGCGAAACTGATCTGTGGTCCCCTGGGAGGAGCAGTCATTTCCTCCCAGTGTCTGACATCATCTGACATCATCAGAGGGGGCCTGGTCATACTGTTACTGGGCCCACTCTGATGATGAAGTTAATTTCTATTGGGTGGCCCTAACAGCATGGGCCACCCGATGGGCCCCTTCACGCAATACTTGGCGGCAGAACACGGTCGCAGGGCGGCCGGGCCCCCTAGAGTGACGGGCCCGGTCACAACTGTGACCGCGTATGTACGCCACTGCTTAAATATAGTCTTTTTTTTTGCACATTGAAATTTGTCAGATTGGTTTCCCAGTCCTATGTTGCCTTTGCGACAGGACTTTGTAGATAAATATTGACGCTTTATTGTGCAATCATACACCAGAAATTGTGTTGACGTTTCAGTCCTCTATGGGACTTTTCTCAAGACCTCTTTATGGAAATTTACAGGGTCAAAAATAGGGCTTGCATATAAAATTCTCTAGACATTCTGTCTTGATTATCAAGCAAGTCCCTTAATATACAATTAATACTGTCATGGGAGATGGGACTCCTCGTACGTGTTCCCTTATTTGTACTCTGTTTCGTCTGATATTCCCCTGCATTTGAATGGGATCACTAGCTGATAATTGTTCCCTTGTATTCGGATAGCCATTCCCTTCTGTTCGGTTACCGAACAGACTATGTGTGGTCTCCCTTGTTAACACCTAGTAATCGCCGACCACCACTGGCTGTTAACCACAAACAAGCAATCACCTCAGGTGCTTCCATGGGTGTCTGCCATTCGCATATACGAACACACGTGCTATCAGGACTGGTGGCCATCTTCTCTCCCGAACGCAGTCAACGGTACATGGTCCGGCATGGATCTCTGAGTCGGCTACCTCATGTTACAGGCACTGTATAAAAAGCCGAGTGTGGACTAATAAAGCTCCGATTTGCTTCTTTTACCTAATACGACTGGTTGCGTCCATTATTATTGGGGAAATTCTACACAACAATAATATTACCACCATATTCAACACATCTTGAATTAGTACTAGTGAAGGATTAGTGTTGTCGCGAACCCGAAATTTTCGGTTCGCGAACGGCGAACGCGAACTTCCGCAAATGTTCGCGAACCGGCGAACCGCCATTGACTTCAATGGGCAGGCGAATTTTAAAACCAACAGGGACTCTTTCTGGCCACAAAAGTGATGGAAAAGTTGTTTCAAGGGGACTAACACCTGGACCGTGGCATGCCGGAGGGGGATCCATGGCAAAACTCCCATGGAAAATTACACAGTTGATGCAGAGTCTGCTTTTAATCCATAAAGGGCAGAAATCACCTAACATTGACACCTGTCCTCAAAGCCCCTGATACACACTGACACAGAGCAGAATAGAGACTGTTCCCCGTCCTCAGAGACCATGATACACACTGACACAGAGCATTAGCTTACACTGGAAACCTTTTTTCTTTGTAAAAGCACGCTATAGAGACACCAGATATGATTGGCAACTGTCAAAGCACGCTGGCACAGGTCTGCAGAGCACACGCTGAAGTAGGCCTGACACCCAGACGCTTGCAGACAACTAACTGATCTTCTATTACAGTGAAAAAAAATGATTTCTTTAAAATCTAAAGCTTAAGCTATTGTTAAAACAGATATGAGTGGTGGCACTGACTGTGCAAATGGGCAAGGCATCCAACCTGACACAGAAGCTGGCAGGCAGGCAACTGCTCTTCTATTACAGTGAAAAAAAATGATTTCTTTAAAATCTAAAGCTTAAGCTATTTTTAAAACAGATATGAGTGGTGGCACTGACTGTGCAAATGGGCAAGGCATCCAACCTGACACAGAAGCTGGCAGGCAGGCAACTGCTCTTCTATTACAGTGAAAATAAATATTTATTTTAAATGTAAAGCTTAACCAATTGTTAAAACAGATATGAGTGGTGGCACTGGGCAAGTAGGCACAGTATCCAATGTGAACCTCACACAGAAGCTGGCAGGCAGGCACCTGCAATTACATTACACAGGAAAAAAAAAAAAAGCAGCCTGATGTTATAGCCCTAAAAAGGGCTTTTTGGGGTGCTGTCCTTACAGCAGAGATCAGATGAGTCCTTCAGGATTGTAGTGGACACTGAATACCCTAGCCTAGCTATCAATTTCCCTATCTAATCAGCAGCAGCTAAACTTTCCCTCCTCTCACTAAGCATGCAGCTTCAGAATGAATCGAAAATGGATGCTGGGAGGGAGGTTCGAGGGTGTGGAAGGGAGGGAGTGCTGCTGATTGGCTGGAATGTGTCTGCTGACCGAGAGGCACAGGGTCAAAGTTTGCCCAATGATGATGAATAGGGGGCGGATCGAACTGCGCATGTGTCCGCCCGCCGCGGCGAACGTGAACACGCTAAGTTCGCCGGGAACTGTTCGCCGGCGGACAGTTCGGTACATCACTATGAAGGATTGAAGGAATAACAGCTATTGACTAGTGAACCTGTGACAAATACAATCACATGATTGTAAAAGTAATACAATACGTACAAATACATTTTAACTATCTATATATATATGTATGTATATATATATATATATATATTAGATTCAAATAGGTATAGTACTCATGGTCCTGTAATTAAAAGTTCCTTACTTTATTGAAAAATCATTAAAACATGCAGATTGACGTTTCAGTCCCCGTCCGGGACTTTTCTTAGGATCATAGACCGTGAGTGCTAGCCTATCCCTATTTGAATCTATAGAGATATTGAGCCCTGGGCTTTCAGCAGCCAGTAAGGATATTTTGGAGCCTGGAGTGCAAGTAATTTCAAATATTAGTAGACATATTAGTAGACATATTAGTAGTTCTGGACAAAAGCCGTAATAATGAGCAAGTAGGAGTATGCATAAGTCGCTGGTGTGCTGGAACCAATGTATTGGGTAGGCCTGTAATAAAAGAGTACCCACCGAATTAGAAAAAAGGAGAGAGGTGGGAGGGATGAACCAAGCGGTGACGGTCCTGTAATGGAGGGGGCCTGAGATTATATAGCCAGGTAACCCCTCCCACAATTACAGGCTGGGCCTTAATATTTGTAGTTGGGGACAAAAGCTCTACTAATGAGCAAGTAGGAGTATGCATTAGTCGGTTGTGGTGTGCCGAAACCGACGTATCGGGTATGCCTGTAATAAAAGAGGGCAAAAAGTATTTATATATGTATAATCTTATTACGTAATTGTTACAATGCTAAATCTTTAAATGCTTGTCTCCGTTCCTACTCTGGCTGAGGTATATATCGTTATCACGTGGTGTGGATGGACGGGAATTGCTGCAGGGCAACTGCCACGGAGGGTAAATATTCTTGCTCCCAGGAGGGCACGATTATTAGGGTTTGCTGTGCCGCCCTAATGACATTAAAGCCCTCCTTTTGTAGGGTGGCATAGCACACCCTAATGTTGTTAAGGGGTTAAAGTGATGTGAGGTTCACTTTCATGATACTGTTTATAGTGTTAATGGTAAGCATTGAATGGGATAAAAAAATATATATCAAAATATCTGAGGATCCTGTGTTGTATTCATAATTTCTATTTTGTTTGTGTTTTGTTGTCTATCAAGCCATCCTTTCATGTCTACTGTAATATTATTTTAGTATATATTAATAATTAATACATTATAATTACATTTCTCTGCACTGCATTCTAGGTATCATTATTATGGAATTGGAATAAAGGAGAGCAGTGCATATTACCATTCTGTTTATTCTGGTAAAGGATTGACGAGGTAAATTATCTTATGCATTCTTCACCATATTCTATTCCATTTCCTTAGTAATACATTAACTTAATAATAATATTGTGATTATGTCAGATTTATCTCTCTTTCCCTGATCTATCCCCTGCTGTACTTAAACACATCACCAGCTGCCTCCCACTTTAGACTTTTAGACTTATTTTTGTTGCATTTATCTATGTCTCCCTATACCTGTCCATTACAAATCCCATTTATTGCCAGTTGCCTCACCTTCCTGCGTTGCATTTTCTATCATCCTTTCCATTTCTTTCATTATATTTCAAGCCAGGCCTTCACATCCCTTCATCCCATTCCTCACTTCTATCCAACCGCATTTCTGCACTCTATCCCCCCATTTTCCAATTTTCATACTTCATCCCCCTCACTGCCAGACCCTCATTTTTAACCCCCATTTCTACTCTGTTCTCTTCATTTCTGTATGTCATAGAAACATAGAATGTGACGGCAGATAAGAACCATCTAGTCTGCCCAATATTTCAAAATACTTTTAATTAGTCCCTGGCCTTATCTTAAGTCTAGGATAGCCTTATGTCAATCCCACGCATATTTAAACTCCCTCACTGTGTTAACCTCTGCCACTTCAGCTTGAAGGCTATTCCATGCATCCACTACCCTCTCAGTAAAGTAATACTTCCTGATATTATTTTTTTAAACCTTTGCCCCTCTAATTTAAGACTATGTCATCTTGTTGTGGTAGTTTTTCTTCTTTTAAATACAGTCTCCTCTTTTACTGTGTTGATTTCCTTTATGTATTTAAATGTTTCTATCATATCCCCCTGTCTCTTCTTTCCTCCAAGCTATACATGTTAAGATCCTTTAACCTTTCTTGGTAAGTTTTATCCTGCAATCCATGAACCAGTTTAGTAGCCCTTCTCTAAACTCTCTCTAAAGTATCAATATCCTTCTGAAGATATGGTCTCCAGTACTACGTACAATACTCCAAGTGAGGTCTCACCAGTGTTCTGTACAATGTTTCTGTTTCTAATGCTAATACTTCTCCCTATACAACCAATCATTCTGCTAGCATTTCCTGCTGCTCTATTACATAGTCTTCCTACCTTTAAGTCATCTGAAATAATTACTCCTAAATCACTTTTCTCAGATGTTGAGGTTAGTAGGGTATCAAATATTCTATACTCTGCCCTTGGGTTTTTACGTCCAAGGTGCATAATCTTGCACTTATCCACATTAAATGTCAGTTGCCACAGCTCTGACCATTTTCACATTTTTATAAATCATTTGCCATTTGGAGGCTTATCCCTCCTGGAACATCAACCCTGTTGTAAATTTTAGTATCATCAGCAAGAAGACATACTTTACCATCAAGACCTTCTGCAATATCACTAATAAAAATATTAAAGAGAATGGGTCCAAGTACAGATCCCTGAGGTACCACACTGGTAACTAGACCTTGCTCCGAATATACTCCGTTGACTATAACCCTCTGTTGCCTGTCATTTAGCCACTGCCTAACCCATTCAACAATATTGGAATCCAAACTTAAAGATTGCAGTTTATTGATGAGCCTTCTATGTGGAACTGTGTCAAAAGCATTACTGAAATCTAGGTAAGCAATGTCTACTGCACCACCCTGATCTATTATTTTAGTTACCCAATCAAAAAAATCAATTAGATTAGTTTGACATGATCTCCCTGAAGTAAACCCATGTTGTCTCTGATCTTGAAATCCATGTGATTTTAGATGTTCAACAATCCTATCCTTTAACATGGTTTCCATCACTTTCCCCACTACTGAAGTAAGGCTTACTGGCCTATAGTTGCCCGACTCCTCCCTATTACCTTTCTTGTGAATGGGTACAACATTCGCTAACTTCCAATCTTCTGGGACTACTCCTGTTAACAATGATTGGTTAAATAAATCTGTTAATAGTTTTGCTAGTACACCACTAAGTTATTTTAATAACTATGGGTGTATCGCATCAGGCCCCATCAACTTATTTGTCTTTCCTTTTGACATTTGAAATAGAACCTCTTCCTCTGTAAACTCACATGTAACAAGTGACTCATTTGTCCTTTTTCCTAAATGAGGCCCCTTTCCTTCATTTTCATCTGTAAATACTGAACAAAAATATTAATTGAGGCAATCAGCTAGACCTTTATCCTCTTCTACTTACATTCCTTCTTTTGTTTTTAATCTAACTAATCCTTGTTTTACTTTCCTTTTCTCATTTATGTATCTAAAAAATGTTTTATCCCCCCTTTTTTTTACTGACTGCTATTTTCTCTTCTGTGTGTGCTTTGGAGGCTCTTATAACTTGCTTAGCCTCTCTCTGCCTAATCTTATAGATCTGTCTGTCTTCCTCACTCTGTTTTTTTTTTTTTATAATTACTAAATGCTAACTTTTAGTTTTTTACTATTTTGGCCACATCTGCGGATTACCACAGTGGTTTCTTGAATTTTCTGCTTTTACTGACAAGCCTAATGCAATTTTCTGTTGCCTTCAGCAGTGCAACTTTTAAATAATCCCATTTCTCCTGGACTCCATTTACGTTGTTTTCAACGTTTACAACCAACCATCCCATTCCTGTATTTTATCTTCCCATTTCCATCTGGCTATTCTCATTCCTTAATCTCATCCATCATTTCCAGTTGAAACATTTCTCCTTTGTGCATTTTATCTCAGCTCTCTACATTGATACATCTCATCCCAATTATCTCATTCTTAGCATGCAATATACATGTGTGTGTGCTAATTCTGCCAAAACCTTAATTATTCCTTCATGGTTGTTCTATGCACAGTGTTATATGGGTAGTAGTTGACATTTGATATTGTAAGTACATATTTTGACTGTTTATGGCTAGTTATCTCTACAACCTACTGCATGTACTAAAATGTGTATTTGCTTTCAACACTATTTTCAATTTACACTGCCAAAATAATTTTTAGACATGGCAAACTGTGTAAACTTTATTACTTTATAGCCCACAATTTTTGTTAAAAGAAATAGAAATAAATGAAAAATTACAATTCTGTAAATTTAGAGAAATTATATATGCTTGAACATAATTCTACTGATAAAAAAAAGTGTTGACTTAAATGTATGTGGCATCTATGTATCCCATATTTTAAATGAATGCTTTATTTTTGTACTTTATTTTTAATTTAGAACAGGGATAGGCAACCTTCGGCTCTCCAGATGTTGTGGACTACATACCCCATAATGCTCTTACACACATAATGCTGGCAAAGCATCATGGGAGGTGTAGTCCAAAACATCTGCAGTGCCGAAGGTTGCCTATGCCTGATTTAGAACTTAATTTAGTGATCACTGAAGGTTGATTATGTATTCTTTGGTTTTAAAGGAACACTATAGTCACCTAAATTACTTTAGCTAAATAAAGCAGTGTTAGTGTATAGATCATTCCCCTGCAATTCCACTGCTCAATTCACTGTAATTTAGGAGTTAAATCACTTTGTTTCTGTTTATGCAGCCCTAGCCACACCTCCCCTGGCTATGATTGACAGAGCCTGCATGAAAAAAAAAACTGGTTTTACTTTCAAACAGATGTAATTTACCTTAAATAATTGTATTTCAAACTCTAAATTGAACTTTAAATCACATACAGGAGGCTCTTGCAGGGTCTAGAAAGCTATTAACATAGCAGTGGATAAGAAAATCTTAATTAAACAGAACTTGCAATAAAGAAAGCCTAAATAGGGCTCTCTTTACAGGAAGTGTTTATGGAAGGCTGTGCAAGTCACATGCAGGGAGGTGTGACTAGGGTTTATAAACAAAGGGATTTAACTCCTAAATGGCAGAGGATTGAGCAGTGAGGCTGCAGGGGCATGTTCTATACACCAAAACTGCTTCATTAAGCTAAAGTTGCTCAGGTGACTATAGTGTCCCTTTAACCAGTTGTGCTCAATTTATTTTTCTGGTATAAAAATGGCATAGACATATTAAATATTTATCATATAATATTTGCAATATTTCTTTAATCTTTGTGGCCATGGATATGACAAATATTTTCTTTTTTTAAAAAAAAGGTTTTCTGGTAGCAAGCTAAAGAGTGAGGTAAGCATTTCAAAGTAATTTATAATTAAATATTGTAATTTCCTATATAAATAAAGCAATTTAAATGTGTTAATGCTTAGCTTGAATTTATCTTCCAATGCTATATTAATAAACAATTAATAGTAAAAATATATTTTTTATACCAATGCTAATTATTATTTAGCAAATAGTGATATTAAATCAAACAGTATGGTCGGTTACATTCTGTTTTCATTTGTTTGCACTAAAAAACAGTTATACCTTTTTTTTGTCTGTGCTAAAATGTGATACAGGAAAGAACCAACACTTTTGTGAATAAACTACTTAGAATGTTCAGTTTTTGAAACACTTAATTAAATATTTACTGCATAGCTCTACCTGCTTGTTGACAGGTTGTTTTTTTTTTTTAAATAAATGTATTACTCATGTTTTTAAATGTTATTATATGTAAGTAACTAAAGAAATCAAGCTATGCTTTAACAGAATGTATTTTTAACAGTTTAACAACTATTGGAACATATTATATGTAGATGAACTGATAATTTGTATATGTAGGACTTCTTGCGGGCAGCTCCCTTCCTATGGAATAGCCTGCCTACCCCCTTTATACTCTCCCCTAGTCTTCAATCCTTTAATAAGTGCCTTAAAACCTGTCTCTTTAGGAAATCTTATGGCCTCCCAGAGTAACCTCTACCTCACATACCTGTCTCTTGCTCTCTAATATAGGGCAGCGCTTTACTCTCTCCTCCAGCCCTGCTTCACTCCCACCTTATTTGATTGCTATTTCCTGTCCTAATGTGTCTTATAGCCCACCTCCTACAGACTGTAAGCTCCTTTGAGCAGGGTCCTCTTCAACCTATTGTTCCTGTAAGTTTTCTTGTAATTGTCCAATTTATAGTTACATCCCCCCCTCTCATAATATTGTAAAGCGCTACGGAATCTGTTGGCGCTATATAAATGGCAATAATAATAATAATATATAGTATATATACACATTAGTAGTATTTATTTCATTGTCTTTAATACTACTACTGCACACGCCCTGGTAGTATTTATCAACAATTAAATAAATACAATCAATGGAATTAAATCTTCCAAAATTTGTAAGAACGGTTGAAGATATTTTAAAATATAGATTGATTTATTTAGTTACTGCCATATTAATAACATTTTTACATGTAATACATATATAAAAAAAAAACTGGAAACAGAGCTATTCACAATATCTATAGGGTATATATAAAGTATAGTGTAGATATAGAACTGTCATCTAGCGTCATCTAGCGTTAAAGCAGAATCAAAATACAAAGTACATATATCCCTCCACATTTTGAATGTTTCTTTAATTTTTTTTTTTTTTTTTTATTCAATATCGTATATTTTTAAGGAATGTGATCTGGTTATGGATTTAATTGGTTAGTTGTTTCAATTGAAAAGTAACGTGTCTAATCACATGAGAAGCCCAATAGAGCAAAGCTGTTTTTGCACAGTTGAAAAGTAGAAGTACAAATTCCTGCATGCTTTTTCACAACGGGGGAATCTGTACTTCATTCACTGCAAGCAATAAGCATTGATACAATAAAAATGGATAAACAGCAGTATTCCTACTTTATAACTTATATTAAAGTCAGTCTTATTTATTTCATCCAATGTAGAATACCCAATATGTTGGTTTGCATGACCACGCCTTTCATAGTTTTTCTTACTGTTTGACAGTTCCATATTTTATTTCCCTGTAATTCCAATAACCTCCCACCTGCCTTATCCTTACAGCAGCCTCCTTTTCCCTTTATGGCAATTCTTCATTCAAATTACGTTTGTTGGTCTTTGTTATGCCAATCTCATCTGCTCTCTTTTTCCTTAATTACATACCCCTGCTTTTGATTATTCTTCTAGGACCAATCCCTTAATTACATACCCCTACTTTTGATTGTTGTGCTAGGACCAATCCCTTAATTACATACCCCTACTTTTGATTCTTTTGCTAGGACCAATCCCTTAATTACATACCCCTGCTTTTGATTATTCTGCTAGGACCAATCCCTTAATTACATACCCCTACTTTTGATTCTTCTGCTACGACAAATCCCTTAATTACATACCCCTAGTTTTGATTCTTCTGCTAGGACCAATCCCTTAATTACATACCTCTACTTTTGATTCTTCTGCTAGGACCAATCCCTTAATTACATACCCCTGCTTTTGATTATTCTGCTAGGACCAATCCCTTAATTACATACCCCTACTTTTAATTCTTCTGCTAGGACCAATCCCTTAATTACATACCCCTGCTTTTGATTATTCTGCTAGGACCAATCCCTTAATTACATACCCCTACTTTTGATTCTTCTGCTAGGACCAATCCCTTAATTACATACCCCTACTTTTGATTATTTTGCTAGGACCAATCCCTTAATTACATGCCCCTACTTTTGATTCTTCTGCTACGACAAATCCCTTAATTACATACCCCTAGTTTTGATTGTTCTGCTAGGACCAATCCCTTAATTACATACCCCTACTTTTGATTCTCTGCTAGGACCATCTTAGTTAAGAAATATTATACAAAGAATGAAGGAGTGTGACAGAAGAATGTCACCATCCATATTCATTGGTGACAAAAGAAGGTGCCACCTGATGTAGCAAGAGATGAGTCATCAATTAAGTGTAGGTTTAAAAATTAAAAAAATATAATTCTTTTAAACTGCACTTCTACAGAATAAGTCATGCCAACTTAAAAGAGTCTACTTAAATAGTATTTATTTTTTCACAAGTATATAAAGCTTAAAGGGACATTACAGACTCTTAAAGCACTTTAGGAGTAAACTGCACTTGTCCTTTGCGTCAAGACAATTTGACACCCAGGATTCCTGATTTACTCTTCTTTATTGATTGTTCAAGCCTTCAAGTGGAAGTAAGAATTCCCATATGGAAGTATAAGTCAAAAGCTTCCCTATGGGAAGTATTCTATTGGGTGCTTGATGTGAATGTGCAAATGTTGTCCAGTGACGAAAAGAGACTGTTGTCACTGACAGCTTCTCACATGGAAGCAAGAGGGGCTTGCCACTAGAGAGAAAGGTAAGTAAAATATATTTTTAAGTTTGGGTGGTGCACCTGACATATATATATTTTTTTCTATTATTTTTTAAAATGTATTTTTAAGAATGTATAAATGGAGAAAGCATTTTTGTTTCCCATTTGCCTCATTTGAATTGTGTGCCTTAATTTATGCTGTTTGAAATTTCAAATTCTCATTCTATTATAATTTTCACAATGGCATTTCCTTACATGTTATATTTAAATATGTATGTAATGTGCGCTGCTCCAAATAACTGATTTTTTTTTTATTTTTTTTTTTATAGAAGAAGCTTTCTGGTTTTATTTTCTTTCATGTTAGCTCGCTGGAAATGTATTTTGAAATGTATTTGAGATTTTTTGGACTTTACTTAGTGAGATCTGTTTTGTTTTTTTATTATTTTTTATCTCTATCTTATATGGGCATCACTGATAATGAGATGGAGTAGAGAGGATCATGATTCTATTCTAATATCAGATACATTTAAATAGTTAAATAGCAGCGCAGCAATATAAACAAGAAAAGGTTTATCAAGTTCATCCTTTCATGTATCCATGTTTTTTTCTGCTGACCCAAAGCCAACTTAAAGTGTGCCCACTACAACAAACCATCCTTCTTGATGGTTTCCTATGACCTTCGCCATCTTGACTTTCTTTAAAATACATCTACACGCATGTTATCACCAAATACTGAATATATATATATATATAATGTTTAGTCATTACAAACATTTATCCAAAAATATAAAATAATTAGAAAATATTATATTATCCCAAAATATTAAATCAAAACATTAGTAAGTTATTTTAAAACAATTCAATTTTTTTCAGTGCATATGCACACAGTGTGAAACCTACTGATATAGAGTGCATTTTTTGTCAATAAACCATTAGGGTTTTAACATCAATTAGAAAGTTTAGAGCATGATAATGTGCCCTCCGTGTTAGCTCCTAATTACAAACAGATGGCAAGCTATATGACTTTGCTGATATACAGCATGAAAATAAGTCAATGTATATCAGGTAAACATACATGAAACACAGTGTAAATCCATTAGCTTTGTCAAATGATGTAAACAATTGTTTTTCATTAGAAAGATTATTACAAGTGAGGGTTTTTTGTTTTTACCATATAATACAACTAATGGGTAATTGTGCAATAAAACTGCTTAATTGCATGTTTTATCAACATCTAGACAGCTCCTAATGTTTACAGTCAATCGATCAGCTATGAAATATTGATCTAATATACAGTCTTCTGCCTGCCTAATTTCTGCAACAACATAGAATTTGAATATATCATTCGTTATCTATTCCACAAGCATTTCTTATCATTTATAGAGTATGTAATCTGTATTTGACTTTCAAAGCTAAAGGCAACGCAGTAATTAAACTCAATTCGGTGAGCAGCCTAAGTACTCTCTTAAAGGCATTTCTTAGTTATGCCAGCAATTCAGTCATATTATAATGGAAAATTCATTATTCCTGCACCCATGCTGACTTAAACTAGGAAGCCAAGAAAACCAATGTAAATATTGTTTAGGTGTAAGTGCTTTAAACAGTAAAAAATGTATATCATAGTTTGTATAATAAATGGTGTTATACGATGCCTTATTTTTTATATAATTTCATATGCTGAAATATACTGCGGAGCACTGAACTAACAGTTAGTTAATGTGACCGCAAGTAATAATTTAAAATATTATATTCTGAAGTCCTTTGCAAAGGTCGGGGCGTCATGGGAAACTTACACTGAGTTTGATTAGGTTTAGGGGGTGGAGATGAAGGATCTTCAACCTTGCCCTCCCCGGTGGCCTATCCTGATTCTCTTCTCTGGAAACTCGAGTTATATTTCTTCTGCCCTTTCATGCTCTGTTACCTTTCACAAACTAATAGCATGACACCCGCAATCTAGACGCTATTAAAGTTACATCCTGTGGGTGATACCCAACTGACACACTGCCCCAGATACAATCCTGTATAAGTGTCACTTTCCCACTATACAAGTATTGCTTCTCCGCTTCCAGATGATTTCCCCCATGACGCACCACCTCTCTTTTCTTTATATATTCTTATTCCTTCTGGTCACTCACCTGATTCGCCGACACAGTCCCTCCTTGGCACATGCCAGACCCTCCAGCATGTTCACCGCTGAAGCGGAGACCACACATCTGACTCCTGTATTACAGAGGTGCCACAGCTCTTCCCATCTCGCCATGGCAAACAACAAACAGTCACATGAGCCTAGATCTAAAATACAAAGACCCTCTGCTTGTTTAATTGTTCGTCAACCTGTGCTGCTTGTCCTGACCCCTGGCTTTTATCTGACAACGACTTTGTTTATTTCTTCAATACCTTGCTTTGGCTCATTCCTGCTTCCTGTCTAATACATAACACTTCTTCTCTTTCTCTCTATCACTCTCTCCATTCCACACCCTTCCTTCTCGTCTGGAAGGGATTCTCCCTGAATGGGTGTAGTATTATTTTACGAGTGGATTGGTGCATAAAATCATAGCATCGCCCAACACAAGGGTCATTGCGATTCTTTATATACTGTCCTTTGTGGCACATAACTTTGTATCTAGAGTGCAGTGGATCACTTATTGGTATATGGCACTGGGTGCATTTGGCAGTACTGATGGTACCTTTTTTTTATGCTGGTCTCCGGTTCCGCACGATCCCATACTCAAAGACCACTGTTAAAACAATTTGAGCTTTATACTATTTTCTTGGTTATGGACACATACTATGCAAGATGTACCTTGTCAATGTCAATTTATCTCTTTCTCTGCAACACCTACTGTCTAACAACAAAAAAAAAAACTTGGAGAGTGGGATCATATGCATCTTGTTCAACATTTTCTAAGCTGATGTAGTATTTTATTTTCATATTAACTGCTTTCCACTATGGGAGCGCTTACTTATGTAGCTCACAGGCCAATCGATACTCAAATGTATAGTCTGAAACAATATGATCCATGTTTATTTTTGTGTCTATTCTTTTGTTTATGTTATTCATTTATGGCTATACCTATGAGCATGTATCCTATTGGTTGTTGATGCAATGGTCTGTATTATTTACCATCATGTATCTAACTAATGTCAAATGTGCATTTCCTTCTGTATCCTCCACTGTCTGAGCTCAAAAATAAAGAATCAAAATAACAATAATTTCATATATAGTTCCAATTGCTTGCAGACAAATAATAGAAATAAAGTAATGATAGCACTCCAAGGACTTCAAAAATATTGTGAAAAAACATAGCTTTTTATTCAGGCATCTGCCACAGAAGATCAACATTTCAGTTCTCTAAGGAAAGTCCTTGGAGTGCTATCATTACTTTATTTATATATATACACACACAATACACAAGATCCAGCGCACTCACTTATCCACTAAACCACAACTTTAATGTTGACAGATTTCATTATTATTATTATTATTTTTTTTATTCTTTATTTTTCGAAGTGCATGGATAGTTACACAAGGTGAAGTTGGTGAATGACATTGCAAATATTATACATGTAAATGACAAGATATGCTGCACTTCTTTTTTTTATAGTAAAAAGGTAACAAGAGTGAGTATCCTTATTGTCTAGGAAAGCATATAACATAACATTTGATTTAAACTGACAATAAGTATTTTTAGGAAACAAGACATGCTGTTGACTAGGTATATGTTAAGCTTGCTCAGGGTACTGCATTATATGCTATTCCCCGTAGATGTGTTTTAAATCAGATTATTCCTAAGCAAATAAGAAGCAGGCTAGTCTTTTTACCTCTCCATGTGGTTTGCTTAGAATCTTACTATTATTGTGACGTGTGGTTGGGTTACTAGATAGAAAGCAACAACATTAAGCCTAATGTGAATGCATCTGGGGTTCTACTGGGTTGTTGCCTGAATAGCAGGCCAGTTTTTGTTGAGGATGAGGCGTCAGCCTACCCCCACTATCGGCATGCCTAGTGTGGCGTGCGGTAGTCCATTGGTAGTTGCAACTTGGCGCCGGCGGATCAGGACATCCTCACTTCCTCGGACTTGGGCATATTTCGGCTGCTCTACCTTAATAGTGCGGGTACTAATAGACCGGATGTGTGAGGTCCACAGATACTGTCACTGATGTGGGTGGCGTGCGGATCTCCACTGAAGCAGTATCCAGAGTGTGACTCTCTGCCGCCGCCTATGTTGGAGCGTGATCTCCCGCCTCTGCGGGTGGTGAAGAGTGGCTCTGTGCCGCCGCCACCACTGGAGTGCAGCCCTCCTCCCTCTCGGCAGTTGGGAAGAGGTGAGCCCCTGTTGTTCCGCAGTTTGGGTTTGAGCTCTAGGTGAGGGGCTGGTCGCTGCTGGAGCTTGCTCCCAGTTGTCGGCAGCCTGACAGGGTCCTCCCCATTCTCCACAGCTAGTGAGGCTGATTGTAGGATCGGCGGGGAGCTTTTCCATCTCTCCTCTATGCGGAGCCAAAAAGCCACGAAAATGTCATCCAGCCATTGGAGAGTTGATCGGGTCTCCATGGCTCTGGAAGGCCCTTCCGTGACCTCCGCCATTTTTGGTGCGGTGAGGACCTATTGGTAGTGTTGCCGCGGAGCACAGGAGCTGTCTTCTGGGACCGGGATAACCCCTGCCAGTCCGAGGGAGGGGGGGAGAACAGAGGCCCAAAATCGAAAATTTCGGCTGTGTGTGGCGTCGGAGGAGCCACCTCCTCCGCGCCGACCATGCTTGCAGGCCGCATGCAGTGCTCGGGTGAATCCCGCTTGATAGGCTGCATAATTGGTGCCCATGTGAGCGCTGGAGTGTCACCAGTAGCTTGGTAACCTCTGTGCGCCGTGTATAGTCAGATTTTTGTTGATTTTTCGTGATATAAGCAGGGATTAGCAGGAGCTTTATCAATAAGTGACCGTTCGGCTTAGCGGTCAGGCCCTGCCCCTCAGTTTTGTTTTGTTTTTTTAAACACCTAATCTAGGCAAAAATGATGGTGGTTTAGTTAAATTATATGATCATACATTGCATACGCCTGCCACAATGTCAATGTACCCCATCTTTGGCAGGTCCTACTCCAACAGCCTAATGTCTTCTCTTATGAGATTAACCCAATTACTTGGAGGAAAAAATCCATCTGGGGCTCTCTGCAGTACAAGGTTAAATAATACATATTATATTCTGATTCACCCTATCACTGCTCACTGCATTTGTAATAATACACATTGTGGTGACATATGCATAAAAAGTGTATTATCCACATGCATGCTGAATGATAAACTGATATTTTTTTCTATGTGAATTATACCCAAGATAGTAATAGGATTTGAACACCTTGTGTTTCGTTCTTTATTTTTTTTTTTTACACACAAGCACTTGTAATGTAAGTTGATAGCCTGGTCAATGACAGATTGCTATAAATCGGCAGCAGTAACCAAGCTAATAATCCATTATCCCCAAAGATGGGGCTACAATTCCCTTAAATGGACACTATAGGCATCAAGACCACTTTCTCATTGAAGTGGTCTGGGTGCACTGTCCCTGTCCACCTTAGTCCTGCAATGTCTCCCTCTTGGTCCCTTAACTGATGCAGGACATGCAGCGTCTGTGAAATACCTATAGGAAAACATTGAGGCAATGCTTTCCTATGGAGAGGGCCTAATGCACTTGTGACGCTAGTCGGATGATGTCGGAGAAGGTGGAGCGCCGACCCAGTCCTGAGGGACATTGGCGTTGGAATCAGGTGAGTAGGTATTTTTTTTTAACCATTTACATGCCAGAGGGGGTGGGGCGTGAAGGAGGGGGACACAAGAGGACTCTATAGTGTCAACAATACAAATATGTTGAAAGTTTTGCACAGTATAACTTTAGGCAGTCCGGAATAGAGTGTGCCTTGGGGTGCACAAAAGTTATTATAATTCTCGATGTGCACATACAGCCTCCTACACCCAGGAGCATACATAGAGTTTTTGACACCTGGGGCGGATCCTAAATTTACCCCCCCAACTTTAAAATGTAAAAAAAGAAACCCTAAATATTCTAATGTATTTAGCACTCAGAAGTGTTTGTGTATTTTATTATGTATTTTGCACTGAGCAGTGTTTGTGCGTATGTGTGTGACTGTTGGGGTGTGTTGACATTTGTGTATAGTGTGGTTTTTGAATACCGTGGTGTGTTTATATGTAATGGTGATGGTTTAATACAGATGTGTGTTTGTATGTAGTGTTGGCGTTTGAATGCAGGGGTGTATTTGTGTGTCGTGTTGGCAAGATGCTGAGATGTATGCACATATACACATACACACACTGACACACATTCAGATACATAGACACACAGATGCATACTGACAGATACACAGACACACACAGCTACACAGAAACATAGCTACACACACTGACACACAGGTATACACATACAGTCACACACAGATACAGACACGCACGAATGTAGCTACACATACAGACACATACACACAGATATACACACATATTGATACACAGACACAGATACACACACTTACAGATACAGACACACATAAAGATACACAATTATAGATACAGACACACATGTACACACAAGCAGATACAGAGACACAGTCACACATAAATACAAACACTGTATACCAATGGAGAGGTATCAGGGAGAGTAATGTTGTAAAGTAGCAATCACCCAAAGTGCTCCACACATAACAATAGTGGAAACCTAAAAATAAATAAAATCAACAATTGATAGAGAGCACAATAGCTCTATATAAAAATCTCTGAGAACATATAGTTAATAAATCAGCAGAAGCACATGTCTGTGCTAACAGGGAAACAGAAGTCACTGGATATGAGACTATTGTGGGGGGTAAGTAGAGCCGGTGGTAGTCGGAAAGATACCTTAGCTAAAAGCATATAAATGCTGCATACAGTGAATACAGGATACAAGTAATTCTTGAAGAATGATTGTGGTGTATATATATATACTTGCTGATCTAAAGGTAACAAGATGATATTAGTAGGCTATAATGCAGCGCACTAAATAGTGCGGTATATAAATGCTATACAGGGAGTGCAGAATTATTAGGCAAATGAGTATTTTGACCACATCATCCTCTTTATGCATGTTGTCTTACTCCAAGCTGTATAGGCTCGAAAGCCTACTACCAATTAAGCATATTAGGTGATGTGCATCTCTTTAATGAGAAGGGGTGTGGTCTAATGACATCAACACCCTATATCAGGTGTGCATAATTATTAGGCAACTTCCTTTCCTTTGGCAAAATGGGTCAAAAGAAGGACTTGACAGGCTCAGAAAAGTCAAAAATAGTGAGATATCTTGCAGAGGGATGCAGCACTCTTAAAATTGCAAAGCTTCTGAAGCGTGATCATCGAACAATCAAGCGTTTCATTCAAAATAGTCAACAGGGTCGCAAGAAGCGTGTGGAGAAACCAAGGCGCAAAATAACTGCCCATGAACTGAGAAAAGTCAAGCGTGCAGCTGCCAAGATGCCACTTGCCACCAGTTTGGCCATATTTCAGAGCTGCAACATCACTGGAGTGCCCAAAAGCACAAGGTGTGCAATACTCAGAGACATGGCCAAGGTAAGAAAGGCTGAAAGACGACCACCACTGAACAAGACACACAAGCTGAAACGTCAAGACTGGGCCAAGAAATATCTCAAGACTGATTTTTCTAAGGTTTTATGGACTGATGAAATAAGAGTGAGTCTTGATGGGCCAGATGGATGGGCCCGTGGCTGGATTGGTAAAGGGCAGAGAGCTCCAGTCCGACTCAGACACCAGCAAGGTGGAGGTGGAGTACTGGTTTGGGCTGGTATCATCAAAGATGAGCTTGTGGGGCCTTTTCGGGTTGAGGATGTAGTCAAGCTCAACTCCCAGTCCTACTGCCACCTTCTTCAAGCAGTGGTACAGGAAGAAGTCTGCATCCTTCAAGAAAAACATGATTTTCATGCAGGACAATGCTCCATCACACGCGTCCAAGTACACCACAGCGTGGCTGGCAAGAAAGGGTATAAAAGAAGAAAATCTAATGACATGGCCTCCTTGTTCACCTGATCTGAACCCCATTGAGAACCTGTGGTCCATCATCAAATGTGAGATTTACAAGGAGGGAAAACAGTACACCTCTCTGAACAGTGTCTGGGAGGCTGTGGTTGCTGCTGCACGCAATGTTGATGGTGAACAGATCAAAACACTGACAGAATCCATGGATGGCAGGCTTTTGAGTGTCCTTGCAAAGAAAGGTGGCTATATTGGTCACTGATTTGTTTTTGTTATGTTTTTGAATGTCAGAAATGTATATTTGTGAATGTTGAGATGTTATATTGGTTTCACTGGTAAAAATAAATAATTGAAATGGGTATATATTTGTTTTTTGTTAAGTTGCCTAATAATTATGCACAGTAATAGTCACCTGCACACACACAGATATCCCCCTAAAATAGCTATAACTAAAAACAAACTAAAAACTACTTCCAAAAATATTCAGCTTTGATATTAATGAGTTTTTTGGTTCATTGAGAAAATTGTTGTTGTTCAATAATAAAATTAATCCTCAAAAATACAACTTACCTAATAATTCTGCACTCCCTGTAATGGAGTAAGAATGTCACCTCTATGACTGAAATTGGTATGCAGTTATAATTTACCTGGATTTTTAGTACACAAAGAGCCTAATCTGATAAGTTCAGATAGACTGAAATGTATGATAAATTCTACTCATAATATGTGAATGCCGCACGTAGTGGTGAACTGGGCATATTAATTGATGCCTCTAGAAAAATTGTAACCCCACCGAGCCTTTGAAAGCACCTAGATGTATCACTGCTAAGTAAGGAGATATGTACTAGTCAGCATGTATCAGTGTTATCACAGCATAAAAGTAGCACCTGCACAGCTAGAGTTGATGTATAGTTTTGATACACCCAGATTTCTAGTATAACGATAGCAAAGTCTGATATATTCAGTAAGCTAGAGAGTGAATATATATGTAATTTGTTATACAACTGGATAACATAAGAGTAAATTGTATCCTAGTAGGTGCCGTAGATGAATAGTTACAGTACATAATTACTGTGATGGAGAAAAAATCATGAGATCTATCGCTGCTAGACTTGGAAATATACTAGTCAGCATACAAGCAGCAGAGCTAGATAGTATCAAAATAGTAATCCTGAATATAATGAAAACTAGATGTTAACTGTGACTCCACCGTGCCTTCAAGGGCACCTAAATATCCCCTGCTAGATAAAAACGCTGTCATAAGAACTCTAGGATAGCGTAAAAGTATACCCCTGTGCCTTCGAGGGCACCTAAATTCCCCTGCTAAATAAGTGCTAATGAGTCAAAAGATGATAAGGACAGAGATAGACGTTGTCATTGAGGTCTAAGACAATGTGGAAATAAACCCCTTGACGCGCGCGGCATTTTAATAAAGCATTTCGGATGTTATCACCTTATTTTTATAGAGATAAAAAACTTCAGAATTTGTTATCCATATATTATATATCACATACACACAAATCCTAACAATGCATTTTTTTTCCTGCTTATATTTGATAGCTTTTAATATTTACTATATTGTTTTACTGAGCTGTTCATTTTACATGTCAGACATCTCAGTCAAGATTTTATTGTTACTAAGTATATCTCTACATACTTCTGCAGGGTGGCTTCACTAGAAAATATTCTTTAAGTTCAAAAACTGGAACTCTGCTCCCCGAATTCCCAAATGCTCATCATCTTCTTTTGCACGGATGTTTGTCCAAGGATAAGGTAAATTAAATCTCAGTTAGATACATGTGTGATTGTAAGAGAAACTTCTTTGATTGTACTTTATTCCATGTTCTCTCTATATTTAGCAAAATCAAAGTAGGAAAATCTGTGATAAATTTCTATATTTAAATGAATTTGATTTAAATACCTTTACTTTCTTTTTTTGACAGTATTTATTTAGCAGGTAAATTTTCAGTGTTAACAATAAGGACAAAATAAGACAAGTCTAGGTACTGGAACAACGTAGGTTATGCCCAGTCATAGAGTATAATCTTATTTAGCAGGATTAAACATTAACATTGGACATATTTCAGAAGACTGCAGAGCAAGAATAGCACCCTTGTTACCTCGGCAAATATTATTCTTAGTAAATAAAGTCTAAGTGTTAATCTAAGAGCTATACTAAAGTGTGATATGTTATTCTATAGACACATATTTTTATGGTAGAACAGGCTTTAAATATGGTATGAAAGAGTTTGTGAGACCTTTGAGACTAAACTCATATATGAGAACCCACACTACCCTAATCTCACAGTACCTTAACCCACTCATCAGTGTATAACCCCTAATCCCAAAGACATTTTCTTAGCTCCATAAACTTTCTGCCTGGTATTCCAAATTAGATTACCCTATCTGCAATCAGATTGACCTGGTCCTCTTAATCCAATCATCATCACTGTCTCCATAATTATTTCACACCAATTCCATAATCAATTGATCACCGCAGCTCCATAACCACTTTACCACAGTAATCCCTCTCATAATCCCTAGTCCCATAATATTACCCTTTCCTCTCAAACCCCTACAGCACTCTCTAGCCCTAAAACCTCTTAATTCCCATCCACAATAATACCATCACCTCCTGCACCATCGCTTACCTACATAAAACACTGACCAACCAAGCACTAATGCACTTATGTATCATTTTTTTTGTCTTTGAGGACAAGTTGTGAGACCCCAGGATGCAAGAGTCCTTAGGTGTTTGTCTAACAGGTCTAATACTAGGGCTGTTTCTCAGTGTAACACTTTTATGATTAATACAGCACATTAGGGGATATTTGCTGGGTACTGGGAAGAGCCTCTTTTTTTGTCTAAGGACTCTCACAGTTTGACAAAGAAAGTGGGATGCACCCACAAACTTTTTGCACCAAACTATAGAGACAATGGTACACCGAGTGCCTCTTTACGTGTGTTTTTTAGATCAATTCATGTATTTTTATCACTGAAAATAAATCTCTTCAACTTACCATAACATGTCTACAAGTAGGAAATAAACACAGCTGAGATCTATAGAAAGCCATAAAAGTCTCTTGTTGATTACCCGAAAGAAAAATATTTACCAAATGCAACCTACTTATGCAGATCTATTTCCTTCTGTTTTCAAGAGAAGATTTAGCAATAACAAGCTTAATATTTATCTTCTTCTTTAGTAAAACTACTTTGATTGAACGCAAGCAAACATTAAAATCTACATAGAGGGAGTACATAAAAAAGACCCAAATTCTTTATACGTAAGTCAGTATTATTTATAGAGGGAGTACATAACAATACCCAAAATTCATCCAAATTCTTTATAATTCAGTATTGTTTTTCTTTTTTTTTTAAACAGTTTAACATTTTTTATGGCAAGTAGTTAGGGAAATCCCATGATCTCATGATAGCCTTGGCACTTTGTCTATCATTAAGTGATTAAAGAATAATTTTATTTTACTAGACACTAAAATCCTCCATTATGAAATGCATCAAATTGAAATTAAATTTTTTCTTATTTTTATTTTGTATTTTTATTGTATATTTGCATAAGGTACAGACATTCAAATTTTAAAGTAAATGGAGGTTACAAAGTACGTAATAAACAAGAGTACGATATTTGAAGTTGAGTATGTCATTAATACTTGTGTAGAAACCATTTGCTCAGGGACCATAGATCCCTGAAGTTTCATTTGGTCATATGCAATATTCCCTTAGGTAGTGTGTGAACAAAAGCATGTATCTTCGTAGCCGGTAGTGTACTTAGTGTACTCTGGTGATTTTATGAGAGTCTTATGGCGTTTGCACATGGTGTTTCTCCATTTAATTGAGCAGTACCTTAAGTGGAACATAACTATAGATCAACATCAGTGTTAACTCTGCGTCTGTAAGCACATCTTGAGAACCTATAGTTTGTGAGGGTTCTAGAGTACCTGACTTACCTGTACCTGTAGGGTCAGACCAGATAAGCTTAAGGTAGGGTGATTGCTGTTTAATATTGTAGATGTGAAGGCTCTTGAGACGCGTCACAGGGGTTGATTATATTGATTGCTTCTGCATGTATTGTAGCCAAGGTTCCCATACTGTTAGGTAGTGAGTGTAACTGTTCGTGCTGGAGTAATTAATTTCCTCGAGTAAGCGTATAGATTCCACTTTATGTATCCACTCCCTTACGGAGGGGGCAGAGGTACTTTTTCAGTGTGAAATTATATTTCTATGTAAAAATAAATAAACAATAAATAAACAAAATATGAAAATGAAAAAAAGTTTTTCCCCAGACAAGGAAGTGACCGAACACGTGCAGATATTTTATTTGTTATTGCAATTATTGCAATCATGTTTGTGTTGAGTATAGTAATGTTTAAATAAGTAAAATTGTATAGAAAATGTAAATTTTCAAATTATTCTTCCAAATAAATTATATTAGATAATTATGTGTATATATGTATATATATATATATATATATATATATATATATATATATATATATATATATATATATATATATATATATATATATATATATATATATATATATATATATATATATATATATATATATATATATATATATATATATATATATATATATATATATAGGATTCATATATATAGATAGATAATTTATTTGCATAATTCATAACAAAATATTGTATCATGATGGATAGTGTGTCAAATATAACGCATACAATTGTATAATAGCATAAGAGAGCACATTATGCATGTAAAAGCAAACCAATGTTAACTGATATTTAACTTACTTTAACCCTGAACTGGGGTTGAATTGGCTAAGAATGAATTATTGAAAATTTGTCAAAAATAAATAAAATGGCCTGCTGGCCTTCTGAAAAGTGAAGATCAGAGTGGCCAATCTTTGGGAGATTGAACTTGAGGAAGGCAAGGCTATTTGAGTCACCAGTGGTAATGACATTTTTCAGTATCGGGGATTCAAAATGTCACATGCAAGAGAATACATTTGCTCACTTTGGACTGTGGTTGGTAGACATGACAAAGGCAGAAGAGAAACAAAAGCTTCTGGGCAATCTGACACTTTGTTTCTCATCAGTAACTCTGAGGGTCCTCAGTAGGAGGCAAAGAAAATTTCTTCAGGTACGCTCTGACCACTTCAGAGGGAGTTTCCTTTTGGCTGCTTGCTGACTCACTTTTTCCCTTAAACCTCCAACGGTGTCATATCCACCACAGTCCACAGTCCAAAGTTAGCAAATGTATTCTCTTGCATGTAACATTCTCCACTCTGCTGTGTTAAGATGCTGCTGCTGCTGATGTTGATACTAGACAGTTACACCATGTTAGTTTCAATGTGCATATCCTCCTCAACCAGCATGCCTATTTTGCTGACTCTCCAGTATGTCAGGATTTTGGTCTGGAGTGCCACTCCCTCTTTAATCTTACAATTAGTGATGTCGCGAACACAAAATTTTCGGTTCGCGAACGGCGGACGCGAACTTCAGAAAACGTTCGCAAACCGGCGAACCGGGCGAACCGCCATAGACTTCAATGGGCAGGCGCATTTTAAAACCCACAGGGACTCTTTCTGGCCACAATAGTGATGGAAAAGTTGTTTCAAGGGGACTAACACCTGGACTGTGGCATGCCGGAGGGGGATCCATGGCAAAACTCCCATGGAAAATTACACAGTTGATGCAGAGTCTGGTTTTAATCCATAAAGGGCATAAATCACCTAACATTCCTAAATCACAATGGATATGGATTGACACCTTGACATATGGATTGACACCTTTCCTAAGAGACCCTGATACACACTGACACAGAGCAGAATAGGGACTGTTCCCCTACATAGGGTCACTTGGCAGATATGGATTGACACCTATTCTAAGAATCCCTGATACACACTGACACAGAGCAGAATAGGGACTGTTCCCCCTACATAGGGTCACTTGGCAGATATGGATTGACACCTGTCCTCAGAGACCCTGATACACACTGACACAGAGCAGAATAGGGACTGTTCCCCCTACATAGGGTCAATTGGCAGATATGGATTGACACCTATCCTAATGATCCCTGATACACACTGACACAGAGCAGAATAGGGACTGTTCCCCCTACATAGGGTCACTTGGCAGATATGGATTGACACCTGTCCTCAGAGACCCTGATACACACTGACACAGAGCAGAATAGGGACTGTTACCCCTACATAGGGTCACTTGGCAGATATGGATTGACACCTGTCCTCAGAAACCATGATACACACGGACACAGAGCAGAATAGAGACTTTCTCCCCTACATAGGGTCACTTGGCAGATATGGATTGACACCTGTCCTCAGAGACCCTGATACACACTGACACAGAGCAGAATAGGGAATATTCACTAAATGCCGAGCATTGTTATACAGGGGAATATTCAGTAAATAAGGATAAGGGGGGCTACTGTCCTCCCCCCAGCCCCCCCCCCCCTGCGCGGTGGGTGGGGGCCATAAATCACAATGGGGGGGACCTACTGTCCTCCCGCCCGCCCCCACCCGTGGGTGGGGGCCATAAAAATAATGAGGGGGGGGACCTACTGTATGATGTTGTATCGATCAGGTAGTGTAAGGGTTACGCCCACTTCACAGTGACAGACCAAACTCCGTTTAACGCACCGCAAACAACCGCAAACAGTCCATTTGCACAACCGCAAACTCCCCATTTGCACAAGGTTGTATACCAAGCTAGCCATGTCCGTTCCTTGTCCTCACTGATGTCCTTGAAGGTCTCTTCCTCCACCCAGCCACGTACAACAGCAAGGGTCCCCGAAAGTATGTGAATAAACTGAAAAAAGAAAACAATCTCCCAAGATGGAGATCTAAAACTGGCATAGGAAAAGGTTAGACAACTATAATAAAGTGATACCTACAAATCCTAGTGAGCATAGGTGTATAATAGAGGGAGAAAGGGAAAGCAGAGTAATGCTTCCTAATACCGTGGTTAGTACCCTTTGTTAAAGTAAATTGAGTAATGGACAAACGTTTTTATTGTATCATTTATAAATAACAAAGGGATACTATACTCATTCCCCTATAGTGGCTAATTGTGTAATAATGGTAATACTATTACCTATTATATAATATTGGCAGGGGCAAGGAAATTCCCTCTAAATAGATGGGTATAGGCAGAGAGTATGGAGACCGGAGTGATAAAGTGTCAATAAGGTGATATAAAGTTAAATGCATCACAGACACACAGCCACCCTTTCTCTTAGCTAGTTTCCAGAAATGCTGGATAGGTAGAAGGGCTATAAAGACTCAGAGAGGTCTAACAAGAATCCTCTAAACTAGCCCTAATCTCCTTAAACACCTTCAAGGGTGTTCTAAGCTAAAGCTCAATCTAAACGTTTAGATGACTGCCTGATTTCCCATCACAGATGCTGGCTAGGAATAACACTGTGCAAGACAAAGAGTGGGTCTAAGTGCCCATAGTGCAGTAAAGTGTCCCTAGTGAAGTGAAAAAGAGAATAATGAGCTGGCGCCCTATCAGGGGACGTGTATATGGCATCGATTTTAGGAAGCGGGAGATGGAAAACAATGCTTGGTCGGTCCTCCTACTTCAAATTTGGGGCACTGCGCGTGCACTCTAATGTGCCACCAGATAGGAGTGGTGTGGTAAGTAGTACTATTCCTATCAGTTTAATCCCTGTTATGTGCCTTTTTTTTGGTTTTGTTTTTGAAGCCACAGTGCAGCACCAGAGGCCCGAAAAATTAGGCATGTACACATGCCTGAAAAATTAGGTATTGTTGCAGCCGCTGCTGTAGCAGCGGGCAGAAAAATTGATGTTTGTTTCCCAGGCAGAAAGTGCCCTAAAACATTGCGGCTTGAACCCTAGTTGGTGGCGGATAAGTCACGCAAGTCCACCGTCATTCAGAGCTAAAATACAGCAGCGTGTGGACCATTTTTAGCCCAAGGAAGCTCATCTCATCAGGCCTTTTTTAGTCGAATGTATCGCCCACTGTCAGTCCCTTCGGGATCCATCCCTAATTCATCTTAATAAAGGTGAGGTAATCTAGACTTTTTTGACCTAGGCGACTTCTCTTCTCAGTGACAATACCTCCTGCTGCACTGAAGGTTCTTTCTGACAGGACACTTGAAGCGGGGCAGGCCAGAAGTTCTATCGCAAATTGGGTTAGCTCAGGCCACAGGTCAAGCCTGCATACCCAGTAGTTAAGGGGTTCATCGCTCCTCAGAGTGTCGATATCTGCAGTTAAGGTGAGGTAGTCTGCTACCTGTCGGTCGAGTCGTTCTCTGAGGGTGGATCCCGAAGGGCTGTGGCGATGCGTAGGACTTAAAAAGCTCAGCATGTCCTCCATCAACAACACGTCTTTAAAGCGTCCTGTCCTTGCCGGCGTGGTCGTGGGAGGAGGGGGATGACTTTCACCTCTTCCCCTGTTAGATATAAGTATGTGTAAAGCATACTTTTTAATTTATTTTGCAAATGCTGCATCCTTTCCGACTTGTTGTATTTTGGTAACATTTCCGCTACTTTCTGCTTATACCGGGGGTCTAGTAGCGTGGACAACCAGTAGAGGTCGTTCTCCTTCAGCCTTTTTATACGAGGGTCCCTCAACAGGCACGACAGCATGAAAGACCCCATTTGCACAAGGTTGGATGCCGAGATAGTCATTTCCCGTTCCTCCTCCTCAGTGATCTCAATGAAGGTATGTTCTTCCCCCCAGCCACGTACAACACCACGGGTACCAGATAGGTGACAACGAGCACCTTGGGATGCCTGTTGTGGTTGGTCTTCGTCATCCTCCTCAAAGCCACATTCCTCCTCTGACTCCTCTTCCTCACAATCCTCTTCCAGCGTTGCCGCAGGTCCAGCAAGCGATGCTGATAAGGCTTTTTCTGATGGCGATGGTGACCACAACTCTTCCTCTTCCTCTTCACGCTCATCTACGGCCTGATCCAGCACTCTTCGCAGGGCACGCTCCAGGAAGAAAACAAATGGTATGATGTCGCTGATGGTGCCTTCGGTGCGACTGACTAGGTTTGTCACCTCGTCAAAAGGACGCATGAGCCTACAGGCATTGCGCATGAGCGTCCAGTAACGTGGCAAAAAAATTCCCAGCTCCCCAGAGGCTGTCCTAGCACCCCGGTCATACAAATATTCATTAACGGCTTTTTCTTGTTGGAGCAGGTGGTCGAACATTAGGAGTGTTGAATTCCAACGTGTCGGGCTGTTGCAAATCAAGCGCCTCACTGGCATGTTGATTCGCCGCTGGATATCTGCAAAGTGCGCCATGGCCGTGTAGGAACGCCTGAAATGGCCACACACCTTCCTGGCCTGCTTCAGGACGTCCTGTAAGCCTGTGTACTTATGCACAAAGCGTTGTACGATCAGATTACACACATGTGCCATGCACGGCACATGTGTCAACTTGCCCAACTTCAATGCCGCCAACAATTTTTTTCCGTTGTCACAAACCACTTTGCCGATATCCAGTTGCTGCAGAGTCAGCCACTTTTCCACCTGTGCGTTCAGGGCGGACAGGAGTGCTTGTCCGGTGTGACTCTCTGCTTTCAAGCAAGTCAAACCCAAGACGGCGTGACACTGCCGTATCCAGAATGTGGAAAAGTACCTGGGGAGCTGGGGGGGTGCCGTTGATGTGGAGCAAGACGAAGCAGCAGAAGAGGACTCAGCCGAGGAGGTTATGGAACAGGATGGAGTAGGAGGAGTAGAGGAGGTGGCAGCAGGCCTGCCTGCAAGTCATGGCGGTGTCACCAACTCCTCTGCAGAGCCACGCATTCCATGCTTGGCAGCCATCAGCAGGTTTACCCAATGTGCAGTGTAGGTGATATACCTGCCCTGACCATGCTTTGCAGACCAGGTATCAGTGGTCAGATGGACCCTTGCCCCAACACTGTGTGCCAGACATGCCATTACTTCCTTTTGCACAATCGAGTACAGGTTGGGGATTGCATTTTGTGCAAAGAAATTTCATCCGGGTACCTTCCACTGCGGTATCCCAATAGCCACAAATTTTTTGAACGCCTCAGACTCCACCAGCTTGTATGGTAAAAGCTAGTTCAGACAAGCCAGCTGTCAGACGCTGGGCAAGGGGGTGACTTTCTGACATTGGCTCAAACATGTCCTTGACAGACACCTGACTGTGGGCAGATGAGCGGGAACTGCTCAAGGCGAGAGACGGAGTGGTGGATGGTTGAGAGGGGGCAAGGAGGACAGCAGTAGTTGACGTGGCTGAAGATGCTGGACCAGGAGGAGGATGGCAGCTTTGAGTTTGTGTGCTTCTTTTACTCATGTGTTGATCCCATAGGCGTTTGTGATGTGCGATCATGTGCCTACGCAAAGCAGTTGTACCTAGGTGGGTGTTGGACTTCCCACGACTCAGTTTCTTTTGGCACAGGTTGCAAATGGGATCGCTGTTGTCAGAGGCAGACACACAAAAAAAATGCCATACTGCTGAGCTCTGCAATGACGGCATTCTGGTGGTGGACACAGCATGCGTTGATTGGCGTGCTGTCGGGCTGACCCCGGGTGCCGATGCATGCTGTCTGACTGTGCCACTAGCTCCTTGCGACGACCTCCCCCTGCTTCCAACTCGTCTCCTCCTCCTCCTCTCTGTCTCCCTATCTGAACTTTCACCCTGTTTTTCTTCTTGCCGAGCGGGCACCCACGTTACATCCATGGACGCATCGTCATCATCAACCGCTTCACTTGTATCTGACAACTCAGCAAAGGAAGCAGCAGCGGGTACAACATCATCATCACACCGTACGTCCATGTGTGTAATGCTGCCTGCCTTAGACATATCCCTGTTATCTACATCCTCTGGCAATAATGGTTGCACATCACTCATTTCTTCAAACGGATGTGTAAATAACTCCTCTGACATACCAAGTGAAGCGGCTGTGGTGCTAGTGTTGGTGGTGGCGGCAGGCGGGTGAGTGGTATCTTGAGAGGTGCCCGAAGCTAAGCTGGAGGAGGATGGTGCGTCAAGGTTCCGAGCGGAAGCTGTAGAAGATTGGGTGTCCTGTGTTAGCCAGTCAACTATGTCCTCAGAACTTTTTAAGTTCAGGGTACGTGGCCTCTGAAAACTGAGCATTATTCTAGGGCAAAAGGGAATCACAGCACCACGAACACGATGGCCCCTGCGGGGTGGCCTGCCTCTGCCTTTCATTTTTTGGGGGATTAGTGGTACTATGCGTGCAAGCTACTGTGAGACCAGATATGAGTGGCAATGTGCACTGGCAGAGGTTGGCAGAGTACACGCTGTAGGCCTGACACCCGCTTGAAAACAACTAACTGCTATTCAATCTATAACAGTGGAAAAAGTTTTTGGGTTTTAAATGCACGCTATAGTGACACCAGATATGAGTGGCAATGTGCACTTGGAGAGGTTGGCAGAGTACACGCTGAAGGCCTGACACCCGCTTTAAGGACACTGACTGCTATTAGCTTACAGTGAAAATCTTTTTTTCTTTTTAAAGGCATGCTATAGTGACACCAGATATGAGTGGCAAAGTGCACTTGCAGAGGTTGGCAGAGTACACGCTGAAGGCCTGACACCTGCTTTAAGGACACTGACTGCTATTAGCTTACAGTGAATTTTTTTTTTCTTTTTAAAGGCACGCTATAGTGACACCAGATATGAGTGGCAAAGTACACTTGCAGAGGTTGGCAGAGTACACGCTGAATGCCTGACACACGCTTTAAGGACACTGACTGCTATTAGCTTACAGTGAAAAACTTTTTTTCCTTTTAAAGGCACGCTATAGTGACACCAGATATGAGTGGCAAAGTGCACTTGCAGAGGTTGGCAGAGTACACGATGAAGGCCTGACACCCGCTTTAAGGACACTGACTGCTATTAGCTTACAGTGAAAAACCTTTTTTCTTTTTAAAGGCACGCTATTGTGACACCAGATATGAGTGGCAAAGTACACTGGCAAAGGTTGGCAGAGTACACGCTGAAGGCCTGACACCCAGACGCTTGCAGACAACTAACTGCTATTAGCTTACAGTGAAAAACTTTTTTTCTTTTTAAAGGCACGCTATAGTGACACCAGATATGAGTGGCAAAGTGCACTTGCAGAGGTTGGCAGAGTACACGCTGAAGGTCTGACACCCAGATGCTTGCAGACAACTATTGTGACACCAGATATGAGTGGTGGCACTGGGCAAGTGGGCACAGTATCCACTGTGAGCCTGACACAGAAGCTGGCAGGCAGGCAACTGCAATTACATTACACAGAAAAAAAAAAGGACTGATGTTCTAGCCCTAAAAAGGTCTTTTTGGGGTGCTGTCCTTACAGCAGAGATCAGATGATTCCTTCAGGACTGTAGTGGACACTGAATACCCTAGCCTAGCTATCAATTTCCCTATCAAATGAGCAGCAGCTACACTTTCCCTCCTCTATCTAAGAATGCAGCTTCAGAATGAATCTAAAATGGATGCTGTACAGGAGGTGGGAGGGTCTGGAAGGGAGGGTCTGCTGCTAATTTGCTGGAATGTGTCTGCTGACCGTGAGGCACAGGGTCAAAGTTTACTCAATGATGACGAATAGGGGGCGGATCGAACCTCGCATGTGTTCGACCACCGTGGCGAACTTGAACACGCTATTTTCGCCTTGAACTATTCGCCTGCGAACAGTTCAGTACATCACTACTTAGGAGGACAAAATAAAGCTAGTAGCAGTTCAGAGGCATTAGCAATTGGTTCACTGATAGAGCATTCAGTAGATCTTTCAGCTTTCTGATCACTGCTGCTCCATCGATGTGAATTGTGCTGCTATGAACTAATTCACTGTTTTAAAAAAAGACATCCATTTTGAATTTGAGGTGACTGAACAAGAGGAAAACTTGTCCCAAACTAGCATTACTACAGCTCAAAGTTTCTATCACATCACTAAATGAAGTAAGAACTGCCAATAACTGCCCTATTACTGTGCAATATTCACATCCCAGTGGGGAGTCAATGCCAATGAAGTTTTACTCCCAGCAAACCTAAAGTAAAGTTTCGCTGACATCCTGTCATAAATGGTATGTGGGAAACCCTCTTTTCTCTTGCTCCTGCCCTTAGAAGTGGCTAGCTCTTACACTATAGTGGAAATGTCCAGCAAATATCCTGCTACATTTAGAATTTTTTGCACCTCTGTTTTAGCTTTGTGCATAGTACCCTTCACTACAAGATGTAGGATATGCGCAGAACAGCGCATACCTACAAATGAACCTTGTTGCAGAGCTTTGACCATGTTAACAGCTCCGTCGGTGACCATGAACACAAAGTGTAAATCGGTGCCTGCCTGATACTACGAGAAATGAAGCAGGCCATCTACCACTCAAAGTTTGTGTAAGTGTCAGTCTGGCAGTAGCTAGGTAAGCTGAACTTTTTTTCTTTTTACTTAACAACACACTCTCCAAAAAAGGATTTTCTTTCTACAAACAGTTAACAATAAAACAAATTGGTAAATCCATGTTGGTGTTAAAGGAGCCACCGGTGGAATTACTGCACTGGCTGCACAGGCCCATCGGGTAGCCCATGTACTTATGGCAAATATGGGTTTAATAGCAGGTCTGATCAGGGGTCAGTCAGGTGCTGTGGCCCTTTAGAAGAGTTACCAGACCCTGTTAATATCAGCAGCTAGTGTTGGGAGAGCACTGCAGTGCACTGGGCAGCCTCAGACCCCCATCAACCTCAGTCAGCCCAGAGAAGCCACCCTCCTGCACCCAAAAGGTATGGAGGTGTGGGGTGGCTAAATATGTAAATTGCGACTTGTTTGTGTGTGCTAGTGTGTACATGTGTCTGTGTAGGTATGTTTGTACTTCTGTGTGTCAGTGTGTATATATATATCTATCTGTGTGTATGTGTAACTACTTACAAACACACTGTTGCGAGCTATCACCAACACTACATACAAACATACTCCTGTATTAAAATGCCAACACCCCAGCATTAAAACACCAAAACTAAACTCAAATACACCCCTGCATTGAATCACCAACACAACATACAAACATACCCCTGCATTTAAACACATTGCACATAAGTACAGCACTGCTTTTAAGTTGCAACTATACATACAGACACACAAATGCATTCCAATGCCAACACTACACACAAATAGACCCCTAGGTTCACATAAACATATTTCATACAAAAACATGATTATATTCAAACACACAAACATAGATCATTGATAAAACCCTGTATGGATGGGCAAATGGTAGATACCCAGCTTGCAATGCATTGTGGGAGATGTACAAAATATGAGAATTTACCTTCTGGCCACTGTTGGGGGGGGGCAAAACAATTTCTGCCAGCAAGGCCCTCTTTACATAAATTATGCTATTGAACGAAACACACTCCAAAGGTTATATACCTTAGAACCACTACATTAAGTTGCAGTGATTCTGGTGACTATAGTGTCCCTTTATGGCCAAAGTGAAAAGTTAATCTTATAAGTTCGAAGTGATGTAAAGGAAAATTAAAAGGCTGTCTAATAGTGTGGACATCGTGTTTTGATGTATTTTGGGTGACATTTCTTCATTGAAGAGCGAATATGCCACACTATTCCTTTAGTAGATTTTTGTAACAGAATTGTGTTTTGAAAATGAATGTTCATTGAAATTTATATATTATATTCAATTTTATAGGTAGACACACTCATCATGATGTACAAAACCCACTGTCAGTGTGTACTTGACAACGCTATTAATGGCAATTTTGAGGAGGTAATATTATATTGCAACCATAATTATTTATATACTTTATAACAGTGCAACTTTTGAATGACTGTACCTTATTTTTTCTAGATTCAACACTTTTTACTACACTTTTGGCAAGGAATGCCAGATCATCTCCTTCCTCTTCTGGAAAACCCTATAATCATAGATATATTCTGTGTTTGTGATTCTATCCTTTATAAGGTAGGCCGTTTAGAGTGAGTATAAATATTGAGTGCCATTACACACCTTTAATTATGGAGTATGTCATTTTTAAAATGGATCTTTATTTTTATTTAGGTCCTTACAGATGTACTCATACCAGCAACAATGCAAGAAATGCCAGAGAGGTAAAATGCTTTTGTTCAGTTATTCGCAGTAATTGCACACACAAATAAATACTTTTGTTCTGGTCTGGGAGTATACAGGGTTAAACACTAAAGAGTTAATTCTATGTACACTAAATTGCAATGAATTTAAAACCAATTCGCTAAATTTAGCAGAAACTATGTCACTTATGTTTAAAGGGACACTAGAGTCTCCAGAACAACTACAGTTTAATGTAGTTGTTCTGGTGAGTATAATCATTCTCTGCAGGCATTTATAATGCAAACACTGTCTTTACATTGCCCTCTAGGGACACCTCCAGTGGTCACTCCTCAGATCGCCACTAGAGGTGCTTCCTGGGGCAGTGCTGCACACTGTGCAACACTGCCATTCAGCATCTCCACGCTCTGCATGGAGACACTGAGCTTTCCGAATAGAGATGCATTGATTCAATGCATCTCTATGAGGAGGTACTGATTGACCAAGAAGGCGTTTTGCCCTAACCCCGTCCCGCCTCCATGCCGATTTCAGCTAGACCAATGTTTTCTCTATGGGACAGCATTGACTGAAATCATAAATTCTGATTTAGTAAGCAAGGAGGCGGATTGGAGGCATGGCCAGCGCCAACAGACTTGTTTGCCTCTGGAAATAAGGTATGTTTTATTACCTTTTAAGGGGGAAAAGGTGGGGCAAGCTACTTAATGGTGGTTTTAACACTGTAGGGTCAGGAACACATGTTTGATTAGACTCCATGGCTCATGAAGATAATACAATCTTATTAACATATGAAACTAATATAATTTAATGATTCCAATAAAATGTCAGTATTAAATATAATAATTCAGAGATTTCTGCTCAATGTCCATTTCCATCCATTCGTTGTCTTAATGTAAATATAAATGCTTGAATTGTTTATTAGTTTGCTAGCAGATATAAGAAATTTTGCTAAACACTGGGAACAGTGGATTATTTCATCCTTGGAAAACTTGCCGGATCCTCTTTCAGAAAAAAAACTGCCAATTGTCAGAAGATTTGTGTCATCATTGAAACGACAGACCTCATTCCTACATTTAGCCCAGGCAAGTTTTATGTAGCAGGTCAACTTTAAAAAAAAAAAAAAAAAAAAAATTGTATATTGACTGCTTTTTACATACCACACAGTATTTCAAATGGGCAAAGTGGTACACTTTAATTTTAAGGGTGTGAGTGGGACCAGGGGTAAGACTGAGAAATGTTGGGTTATTTACTAATAACAATTCATGCAAATTCAAGGTAATTTAGAAGAAGAACAATGTACTTTATTTACACATTGTTGCAAGTATTATTGCTGTGGAATATTGTTATACACTCAGACACACCAATAAAATAGAGCTCCTAGAAAAGAGGAACATTGGCATAGAAAAGATTGACAGATGGATTGGGCTCAAAAATGGGCTGTCCCTCTTAAATAGGGACACTTGGGTCATATGTTTTGTGTATATATTTCACTCTCCCTGAGTAAAAACACTAGTAAATCAACCCCTTAGAGTTGTTAAACTAAACTTTGTTGAAGTAATTTTAAAAAACAATGTTACTCTCCAAATATGCTGAATTACCTCCTGGGGATTGAATATACTCCATTTCACAATTATCACCATAGACTATTTTAGTTTTTTGCATTCAGTGAACTGGCTGGCGATGATTAAACATAGTGGGGTACAATACTCTACTCCTGGAATTGTAATATGACTATTGGTATTTGCCAATTGTACTAAACCTCTGACCCAGTGAGAGATCATGTCTTGTTCAACACCATAAATTAATAGATGCATCTATTTGTAAAAGCATAACCACTTTAACCCCTTAAGGACTAAACTTCTGGAATAAAAGGGAATCATGACATGTCACACATGTCATGTGTCCTTAAGGGGTTAAAGAGGCTTAACTCCATCCTCTCTTTCTCTTGAGGATGGCGTTAAGTAAGAGAGTATCAGACAGATGTTATTTAATAGTCCCCATCCACCTCCATAAAATGCTATCCTGATGACAGTAAGGTAGGTGATCTTTGTTTATAATGATCACCTTTATCCTAAGGGGACAAGAGACTAATCATTTGGAAGGCCAGGCAATGTCCTTTCTAATGATGAGTATTATATAATATAGGTTAAAAAGATGGAGATAGGGGCGCCGTTAGCCTGTCTACCTCAAGGTAAAAAATAGTTTTTGCATAGTTTGCAAGAGATCACTGATTTTACTATTATTATTATTATTATTATTATTATTATTATTATTATTATTATGTTATTATTTATATAGCGCCAACAAATTCTGCAGCGCTCCTCTGCAACTTAGTGGGACAAGAGACCACATTTAAAGGGCAAACAGGCAGGGCTTTTCTCACTCTCTAGATGACGTAGGAATGGAGAAATTAGCTGGGGAAAATATCTCCCCTTTTCTCCCCCCACACACACCAATGTAATGACGAAATTACATTGTTGCAAAGCATTAAGGGCATCCTTAATTAGTATAATGAGGAGTAATCATCTGATTACCTAATTGGGACATTTAAAGGGACACTCCAGGCACCCAGACCACTTCTGCCCATTGGAGTGGTCTGGGTGCCAACTCTCACTACTCTTAACCCTGCAAGTGTAATTATTGCAGTATTTTATAAACTGCAATAATTACATTGCAGGGTTAACTCCACCTCTAGTGGCTGTCTACTAGACAGCCACTAGAGGGAACTTCCTGATTTATAGCAAAGATTTTCTTTGCTAGAGCGTCGCTGGACGTCCTCACACTGTGTGAGGACATCCAGCGTCGCTCATTTCCCCATAGGAAAGCATTGAAAATCTTTTTCAATGCTTTCCTATGGGGAGCGCTAATGCGCATGCGCGGCATTGCCGCGCATGCGCATTAGGTCTCCTCGGCCGGTGGGCGGGATCAGTCTCGCCCACCGGCCGACGGAGTTAGTAGGAGGAGCGGCGCGGAGGAGGAGGCAGTGACGCGGGACATCGTCGCTGCCTCAGGTAAGTGACTGAAGGTTTTTTTTTACCCCTTCAGCAACTGGGGATTTGGGGGTGGGAGGGAGAGGGAACCTGCAGTGCCAGGAAAATGGATTGTTTTCCTGGCACTGGATCCTTTAATCATTCTCTATATTCCAGAACCTCTGCACGTGACAACACAGAGTAATCCACTGCAGTGAAGGGATTAATGTACTAACTGTTTTATGATCCAAGTCTCAGGTTTACATGTTTAATTTCACACAATGCCAACTAGGATTTTCATTATGGGTTCTCTAATCTTTGCTGTAGTACAGGACATAGATGTACATACTGTATACCCAATATGTTTAATCTGGTAAAACATTTTCATTATATCAAATGGAGAACAACATTTTATAGAAAGAAAGATGTTTTCCTATAAAAAATTATCATTTATAAAAAATGATTTTGTAAATATTAATTGCTACTCTAATATTTCTCTCTTAGTTGCCAAAATTAAAGAGGAACCATCACTTTTCCTTGTTCCTTTTTACAGTAAATGCTTTTGAAGTATTTAACTGGATAAGGAGTGCAGTGGTAGTAAGCATAAAGCACACTTACCTCCAAAGTACCTCTATCCCCCACAGTACATCATGGTCATGCTCATATACGTTCAAGCAATTCACAAATGGAGCATAAGCACACTATGGAAGCAATGAGTGCATATCTTCCAAAGTGCGGTATACATGCATGTATCTTCAAGGCAAGTGCACACAGAGCACAACAGTAGTCACACTGATTCACATCATATGTTCTGGCTGTTCCAGCACTACTTGACATATAATGTAGATTAAACAAATAACAACCATCACAAAATAACCTAAACCTTCACTGCATTGTAGTTCTGAAAACAACATCATGTTACAATAACTAAACAAAGTGTGACTTGTGGGGAATCCAGGGTAATTGTAATTGAAATAGCCAAAATGAAAAGAAAGCTGGTATGAAAAATCTTTCTAATTTGGTTATTTAAACTTTAACTCAATCTGAATTTACTTTCAGTTACTGGCAAGTCAGACTTTAGTAAATTACCCTGTATGTGCGCTCTATGATTTTCCTCTTTCTGTTCTTTATTTCCAACGTTTCCCTAAATACATTCATTGTCTACCATCTTTTAACAAAACCATTTCATGACATGTGACTGATACAGATTTTGTTCTGTTTTATATGTTCTAGATAGCACGCCCAGCCCTGTTTGATCAAAATGTAGTAAACTCCATGACAACCGATATAGAGAAAGTTGATTTGTACAGCATTGGTTCACAAGCTCTGCTTACAAGCTGCAGTGGTGCTGACTCTGACTGTGATGTCTACACTGAGTGTAAGTTCATGTTCTGTCTTTAACATGAAAAGCTCTAGAACGTAACAGTGTTTTAATAAATGCAGCAAATTCTCATTTTGTGTCAAGATATAGTCCACAACTGTGGCATTACAAGTGAAACTGGACATTTTATTTGAATTATTATATTATTTGGATAGCGTATCTAACAATATTAAATATTAGATAAAGTTGATCAAAGTGTGATCTCATTGTCCTGAGGATATGGTTTACCTCAGGGATAGGCAACCTTCGGCTCTGCAGATGTTTTGGACTACACCTCCCATGATGCTTTGCCAGCATTATGTGTGTAAGAGCATTATGGGGGATGTAGTCCACAACATCTGGAGAGCCGAAGGTTGCCTATCCCTGGTTTACCTCTTCAAGATAAAATTAAAATTAACACTTTTTAGAGACCAACCCTTTTCTTAGAAAAGATAAAGACAAAATTATTGTCCTTTTTCCAACTAGTTAAATATGTTAGTGTATAAGTAAAGTATGTTCAATAGTAGAAGCAAAAGCATCCGGTATTATGTCCATTGCCTAATGTGACTTATATGCATATTTCACTAAACTGGGAAAAGTTGGGAATTCAACATGAATTTAATATTTAAGTAGCCAAACTGGTAGCACAGCTGACTTGGAGAATTTGTCCACTTTGGCTATTTTGGCTTTAAATTTTCAATCCACTTTGAATTCCTGACAGTTCTCACTTTAGTGAATAAATCAGTTTTACTATTAACTTTAAAAAATATATTTTTATGTTGAATTTTGGTTTATCTTAAACGTTAAAATAATCTAAAATGCACACTGTCACATGCAATACTTATTAAATGAACACATGCAGTGAATTATCCATTCTCAAGCGGTTTAACACCAAATGTTTACCTCTGAAGCCTGATCTCCAGTTCCCACAGATTGAAGAGTTTTAGGAAGTTTGCAGGGCACCTCTGATTGGATAAAGTGGTCAGATAACCCTCTAAGTCAACCAGTAGCTCCCCATTCATAAAAAAAAGTTTGTGCAATCATATAATAATTGATAGTAATGTTGAGATTTTTATTGGCAAGCCCTTCCTTTTCCATCCAAATGCAGATGGAACATGCTCTGAGCCACTGTGACAATTATTAGTATCAGAAATATCTGTGTGTATGCTGTCATGACATCATGTCAATCCAAGAAGTAGTTGGGATTTTAAACAAGCAGACAGCACAAAGAATTTAGAGCCAATGGTTTTTCAATAAAAAGGGTGAGCAATCTCAAACATACGCCTTTAAAAAAAGACAATTCTCCTCTTGAAGGACTAACCACTATATGATCCATCTGATTAATCTGATCATCAATTGTCTGAAATTCAAAGTGAATATCAAATCAGAAGTCATGTATGCTTCCCGTTCATCTACTTTAACCTTACATTTGAAATTCACTTTCCCAACAATTCTCACTTTATTGAATAACCCAGTTCACTGAACAAAACTATGTAGCATTTTACATGTTAATCTACCGTTTCTGCCTCCTCACCTTCCACCTTCTACAATACTCTCTTCATGCTATTTAACAAGCCTATAAGCATCATAGCACAGCCATGGTCATCCGCAGAGGGGGGCAAGATGGGGCACATGCGCCCCCTGGAATTTTCAACATGCCCCCTCCCCTCCCTTGGACTGTGACAGGTCAATCTGAGGAAAAGAAGGAGGGAGGTACTGAGGGCTGAAGGGATGTGCTAGGGGCTGTATTTAGGTTACCAGGGGGCCAGAGGGTGCACTGTGAGGTTCCCTTACGAATCTCCAGCAATTTGGTGCCTCTTTGCTCTGCCCGCACATTCAGGCTATGCCTACTGTATTGAAGCCCCACACTCACACGCTGGAAGGAAGAGGACAGACTTCGCCTCACAGTCTCCCACAACCGTCTTTGACGGTAGGCTTCAGACCATGACAGTGATTGATTTTGTGTGTGTGCCTGATAGTGAGTGAGCTTGTGTGTGTGTGTGTGTGTGCCTGATAGTGAGTGAGCTTGTGTGTGTGTGTGTGTGTGTGCCTGATAGTGAGTGAGCTTGCTTATATGTGTGCCAGATAGTAAGTGAGCTTGTGTGTGTGTGTGTGTGTGTGTATGTGTGCCTCATAGTGAGTGGGTGTGTGTTTGTGCATACTAGTGAGTGACCGTGTGTGTGCCTGATAGTGAGCAATCTTTGAGTGTGTGTGTGTCTGATAGTGAGTGAGCTTGTGTGTATGCGTGTCAGTGAGATTGTAGGGAACATGTGTGTGTCAGTGAGCTTGTCTGTGGTGAGAATGTGTCAGTTAGCTTGTCTGTAGCTGTGTGTGAGTTTGTAGTGAGCATGTGTGTGTCAGTGAGTTTGTCTGTAGTGAGCATGTGTATGAGTCGGTGAGCTTAAGTGTAAGCGTGCTTGTGTATGTCAGCTAGCTTTTCTGTAGTGAGCATGTGTGTGTCAGTGAGCGTGTCTGTAGTGAGCATGTGTGTGTCAGTGAGCTTGTCTGTTGTGAGTTTGTGTGTATGTCTGTGAGCTTGTTTGTAGTGAGCTTGTGCGTGTATGAGTGAGCTTGTCTGTAGTGAGCATGTGCATGCGTGTCCATTAGCTTGTGCGTGTGTCAGTTAGCTTGTCTGTAGTCAGCTTGTGTGTGTCGGTGAGCTTTTCTGCAGTGAGTATGTGTGTTTGTGTCAGATAGCTTTTCTCAGTAAGCATGTGTGTGTCACTGAGTGTGTCTGTAGTGAGCATTTGTGTCAGCAAGCTTTTCTGTAGTGAGCATGTTTGTGTGTCAGTGAGTTTGTAGTGGCCATGTGTGTATCAGTGAGCTTTTTGTAGTGAGCATGTGTGTGTGTCAGTGAGCTCTTGTGTGTGTGTGTATGTGTGTCACTGAACTAGTCTGTAGGGAGCATGTGTGTGTCAGTAAATGTGTCTGTAGGGAGCATTTGTGTGTCAGTGAGCTTGTCTGTAGTGAGCTTGTGCATGTATGAGTGAGCTTGTCTGTAGTGAGCATGTGTATGCGTGTCCATTAGCTTGTGCGTGTGTCAGTTAGCTTGTCTGTAGTCAGCTTGTGTGTGTCGGTGAGCTTTTCTGCAGTGAGTATGTGTGTTTGTGTCAGCTAGCTTTTCTCAGTAAGCATGTGTGTGTCACTGAGTGTGTCTGTAGTGAGCATTTGTGTCAGCGAGCTTTTCTGTAGTGAGCATGTTTGTGTGTCAGTGAGTTTGTAGTGACCATGTGTGTATCAGTGAGCTTTTTGTAGTGAGCATGTGTGTGTGTCAGTGAGCTCTTGTGTGTGTGTGTATGTGTGTCACTGAGCTAGTCTGTAGGGAGCATGTGTGTGTCAGTAAATGTTTCTGTAGTGAGCATGTGTGTGTCAGTGAGCTTATCTGTAGTGAGCATGCGTATGTGTGTGACAGTAAGCTTGTCTGTAGGAAATTTGAGTTTTGTATACCAACAAGCTTGTCTGTAGTAACCTTGTGTGAGTGTCAGAGTTTGAATGTGTGTGTACCAGTGAGCCTATTTGTGTGTATCAGTGAGCTTGTGTTTTTATGTCAATGTGTTTGTGTATCAATTAGATTGTCTGTCTGCTTGTGTGCTTGTGTCAGTGAGATTGTCTGTGTCTGCATGTGAGTATGTTTACTGTATAATTCATTTTTTTACACTGACAGAACCAATATTTTGGATTAGAAAACAAAGCATACCAATAATATATACACACACACATATATACAGACAAGTACTACATGCAACAATGACTTTTAGGGCTGGCATACAATTTTTTTCCAAAGCTGCTTTGTATCCCCAGCCCAGCCCTGCAAGAAGCATGTGCCAGCCTATATCTTAATTCTAGTGTGGCAGAGTCGTGTACTGGGGTAGAGTTGCTTTTGTTTCTCCCTACCCAGTCTAACAGGAAGTTGTTCATCAATCCCTGCGTGCACTTTCTGTCAAACAAGCTAGGGGAAGCTGAAGCTCCACTCCCACGGTCCACAGCTCAGTCACGCTACATGCCCTGACCGGCAGTGCTCCCCTCCTGCTGGTCACCCAGAGAATGCATGCTCTGGACCAATACGCCATAAGACAGCTGCATGTGCTGCCTTATGGTAGCACCAGCCCAGAATATGATAGAGGCACAATTCAAGTTAGCTTAAGGACACTAATTTAGACTTAGGTTAATCAGCTGATACTAGTTGATCTCAATGGTTTTATTTTTGGTTCCTATATTTCCTGAACATCTAATTGGTTTACTTATAACGCATCACTGATTGATTATAATTCAGTGTACACATCTTGTGAATTGATAAGTTGTTGACATTTATTTAGACCACTAATTCCACCGTTTCTCATGTTTTTACAGTGTTTCAAGAGCTAAAAGACCTATTAAAGAAAAATGCCACAGTGGAATCTTTTATAGAATGGCTGGACAATGTTGTAGAGCAAAGAGTAATTAAGGTAACTGCTATATTTTATTTAAAAAATGATCAATGTTGTGAACAGAACAGATCAAAGGACTTTCAAAATACACATGCATTTTGGTGACAAATAAAACAAAAAACATGGAGTGAAAGAACTCCTGCTTATAAGAATATTCAATAAAATGTTTAGCATATTAAACTAATGATGATTAGAAAAGATGGTGTCTTAATTATTCAAAACTGTTTAAAAACCTTCATAACTTTTGCTATCATTTTTACAAAAGTATAAGCATCTGTTAACTACATAGTGAGATAAGTTGCAAACGTTAGGCCAATGTAGCCATTTTGAACCCAAAACACACCTTTTATTTATAATCGTTTAAATAATCCGACAGATTCACTATATTAGTGTTCTTGATTTATGGTTAAAACTTGTTTCTTTGTATTAAGATATTTTACAGAACATTGAAGAAGAGATGTATGACTCTGATTGTATTTTTAGGCAAGCAAGCAAAACGGAAAGTCTTTGAAGAAGAGAGCTCAGGATTTTCTCTTGAAATGGAGTTTCTTTGGCGCTCGTGTTATGCACAATCTGACTCTGAACAATGCATCAAGTTTTGGTATTATTTTATTATAAACATATATAATACTAGTAACTTATTTTATATTTCCCAGATATGGCATATACCACAACAATGTTTCTGTAATAATAATAATAAAAAAAAATAATGATCTAAAAATGTACAATTCTAAATGCTTATAATAGCATATAAAGGCTTTTAATTTCATTTTGGAATCATTGAGAAAAACTTTGGAAAGTAGTATTTTTAAAATCCCCATCTCCTTTCAATTGAGTTTCTATAGTGTCTATTCACTATTATCTTTACAATGAGAAAAAAGTAAATATACTCAGAGCAACCAACTCATTGTGAGCTAATATGCTTTCTCTTGGGATAGTCATGTCTTACTTTCATCAGTAGGCTCTTTGATCTACTTTGTATACCATTAGACAGTAAATATACTGAACCATGTGAGTAATGTATCTACAGATTAGACTAGGAACACAGAATCTAACCCATGTTGGATTTGGTAGGTCATTTAAAGTTCAGCAATTATTTATTTGCTTCTCCCAATGTTAAGAGATGGTCACTCGATAAGAAAATTACACTCTCTCTCTTTTTGACCCTTTAAAGGACAATGTATAACAAATTATACATGTGTATGCCAGTATGATAACAGGATCAGGGACCAAGCAACCACAGATGGCAGTGACAAAGCAGTTGAGTAGAAGGGAACCATCACATTGATGCCAGGGTAGATTTAATAAGATTAGCTGGGGATCAGAGTTGTTTTGGTCAATAGCAGGTACACAAAATGGGTAGTTGGGTAATAGGTGTATGCGATGGATGATAGTAAATTAAAAAATGGTTGGTTATAGGCATGAAATGATTAGCCATTTTACTAATCTTAAAATATATATTTTATATATGCCTATATTTGAAAAACATTTCCTAAGCAAAGGATCCACACTTTGTCGATGGTATGCAACTATGTTTGAGTACAGGACAGGGTCCTCATTTCCTTGCCATGCTTCAGGTAATACCCAAATAATTAAGTGAAATGTTGTCTGTCTTGTTGTAGGTTCATTCCACTTAATCCGCATGCTACTTGATGAATACATATTGCTTGCAGTGGAAACACAATTTAATAATGACAAAGAACAAGAGCTTCAGAATTTGCTGGACAAGTATATGAAGAATGCAGGTAAACTGACAATGCACACCAAACGTTTTTTGCCCCTTCAAAATACATTACAGCTCATTAACACGATCAAAAACTCACATTATTTTTACAATATATGACTCAAATTATATTTAGTGAATACAGTTTTTATGACGCATAACACTTGTAGAACGGAAATCCTTTTATATTTATATAACATTTTCACCATCTTTGTCTGTACATTTAAGAACATCACCCACAATTTCATACGTCCTCCACATTTATTTTCCCTTAATTTATGATTTTATCTCATACCTCATCCTATTTTCTTCATCTTCTAAATTCATCTTGTCTCTATATTCATAACATATGTTTCCCACTTAATTTGATGGAAACTCTATCGTATAGTGTTCATCTTTATTTTATATATCTTATTTGATTTCATCCACCTAATCTTTACAATATGTTTATTAATTCTATCTTCTCTCACACATGTATTTATTGAATCTCTTTTTTAATATTTATCCTCAATTTGTAATGCACTTTTCACTCTTGCAAACTATTCTTCCAGTAATTATATGCTTATTTTCTGTCTTGTTTTTCTTTTTCCTGCATTTTGAGTATCTCTAAGCATTTCCTTGAAGACTTCATTTCTACGTCTATTATTTAGAAAACAACAAATGTGTTTTCATAAGGAGAGGGGGAGAAGGGTTAGAGGCTAGATTTAAGGGGTGAGGTAACATAAACTCCTAATCCCCCACGTTGCTATACACATGTCTAAAACAGATATCAGAGACACCTCACCATTTCAGGATAGAAAGATTGACAAAAGGAAAAGAACACAACAAGGGAAAAAGTGCTTTATGCGAAATTAGAGAAAAAATGCTGGTGGGTAAGGAACAATAGGAGAAAGAGTAAGGAGAAAAAAATGTTAAAGGAGAATTAATCCAAAAAAGCTTAAAAAGAAGGAGAAAGGCACAAATGATAGAAATAGAAAAGGGAACAGAGACTGAGTCATGCCTGAGAGGAGGAAAAAAAATAAGGCTCTTGGTGTGGCCCATTCATTTTAGTATTGACTTATTTGTTAAGAGCAATTTTGTACACACAAGCATAATCAGTCAGTATGTGAGAAAACAGGAAAGGCTTTTATCATTCCAGCCGCCTCCTAGTTTTAAGTCTGTGATAATGCACATCGAGACATTTAACAAAATGTTTCTTTTAATTTTAGATGCAAGCAAAGCAACATTTACAGCTTCACCGAGCTCTTGTTTTCTTGCAAGTCGTAATAAATGTGGCATTCTTTCAAATAACCCTGCAGTCAAAAATGAGTGCCTTCAAGATCAGACTTACGCAAGTCTTTCATCGGACCAGCTTGTTCATGGTTTGCAGTCTTTTGCACAAGGAGATAATGAAAACAACCAACTTGCAGGTAAAATGCAAAGCGAAATAGTCACATAGGAGGGTACGGAAACAAACTGACATCATACTAGTAATGATTATGTGGAAATGAAAGAAAACAGGCCAAAAAAGCAAACAAACACAAAACACAGGACAAAATATAAATCACTGGAAAGTGTGATGATGCCTATACTGTTTAGTCAATTGAAATCTTATAATTTCTTTGATGGATTTTCACACAGACAGATGCAGATGACATGAAGTAAAATTAAAAAAAACAGTGAGAAGAAATACAGATAATAACAATTGCTTTGAGATGAGTTTCAAATTGGTGCCACTCTATATATACTCAGTGTGTTTTTTTATTCCATACAATCCAGATAAAACATTCCCATGCCCATAATAGAAATATTGTACATTTCCAGATTATTATGATTAATACCATTGGTTCTCTCATTGAGAGTTTCTAATTAAAGAGGTGGACAATAGCACCAAATAGTGGCATGTCCATACAGAAGTGAGACTTCTCTACAGACTTGGTTGACAGATTTTTCGGATTGGGTGGTTTACCAGTCAGAGCGCTCCTACTGATATTGCATCGTGTCAGAAATTTTCACACATGATGTAACAGCTGATACACGTGAGAAAGCTGCTATGAGAGCTCAGTCTCCGGCGTTCTCTTGCGGGGTGAAGAAGGGTTACGTTTGCTACATCACAGTTTTGATTATTAGCATTTTTTTTTTATCTCAATTCTGTATTTTTTTTTTACAAGTTGTCTGTGTGACAGGCACTAGGGGCATTGAAACCCAGCAATGAAAACATTGCCATTTTGAAGAATTGAGATGAACTGGTCTGGGTGCCTATAGTGTCCCTTTAAAGTAGCAACTGGATCTCTAAAGAAATATGTGGAGGCCTTAAGCTTTTGACAAAATAAATGTATGCTAAGATACCAAAAGGTAATTAAACATTTCCCTGGCTGTACATATTATTTCAAAAACAGAAAAAAAGAGAACATTTCTGCCATAAGCTTTTTAGCTGGAAAGCTACATATCCCACAGTGGTACGAGAAAACAAACCATAATTAGATACTTTTTACAAACACTCTCATGAGAGAGAGCCTGCAGACAGCTAGTTACATCGCTGAAAAGAGATTTGCGTCCATCAAGTTCAGCCTTCCTTACATATGTTTTTGCTGTTGATCCAAAAGAAGGCAAAACACCCAGTCTGAAGCACTTCCAATTTTGCAACAAACTAGGAAAAATTCCTTCTTGATCCCAAAATAGCAGTCAGATTTATCCTTGGATCAAGCAGCTATTACCCCACTAATTAGAAATTATATCCCTGTATGTTATGTTTTTGCAAGTATTTATCCAATTGCAGTTTAAACATCTGTATAGACTCTGACAAAACCACGTCTTCAGGCAATGAATTCCAAATCCTTATTGCTCTTACTGTAAAAAAAACCTTTTATTTGCCTTAGATGAAATCTCCTTTCTTCAAGCCTAAATGTGTGACCTCGTGTCCTATTTATAGCCCTGTTGATGAATAGATTTCCAGATAATGGTTTGTACTGGCCCCGAATATATTTGTATAATGTTATCATATCCCCTCTCAGGCGCCGTTTTTCCAAACTGAAGAGATTTACATTTTTTAACCTTTCTTCATAACTAAAATGCTCCATTCCTTTTATCAATTTTGTAGCTCGTCTCTGCACTTTTTCTAGTGCCATGATATCTTTCTTTAGAACAGGTGCCCAAAATTGCACAGCATATTCAAGGTGTGGTCTTACCATCGATTTATAAAGAGGCAAAATTATATTTTCATCTCGAGAATTTATGCCCCTATTTATACATGACAAAACCTTACTAGCCTTAGCAACGGCAGATTGACATTGTATATTGCTACCTAATTTGTTGTCTATAAAAATTCCCAAATTCTTCTCGTGTGTGGTTATCCCTAGTTCACTACCATTTAGGGTGTAATTTGCTTGTGCATTCTTAACCCCGAAGTGCATAACTTTGCATTTTTCTACGTTAAATTTAATCTGCCATTTTAGTGCTTAGTCCCCCAATCTATCCAAATCCCTCTGCAGCAAGGCAATATCCTGCTCACATTTTATTACTTTACAAAGTTTTGTGTCATCTGCAAACACTGATACATGGCTTTCAATGCCCATTTCAAGATCATTTATAAATATGTTAAATAGAAGCGGTCCCAAAACAGAACCCTGAGGGACACCACTTACCACTTTTGTACAGCTTGAAAATGTACCATTTATGACAACTCGCTGTACTCTATCCTTAAGCCAATGTTCTACCCAAGAACAAGAATATTCATCTAGACCAATTTCTTTTAGTTTGAAGACTAACCTATTGTGAGGAACCGTATCAAATGCCTTGGCAAAATCCAAGTAGATCACATCCAGTGCAACACCCTGATCTATATTTCTACTTACTTCTTCATAGAATGCAATTAGGTTAGTTTGACATGACCTATGTTTCATAAAACCATGCTGATTATTGCTAATAACACAGTTCTTCCCAAAGAATTCCTGAATATTATCCCTTAATAGCCGTTCAAATTATTTCCCAGTCACAGAAGTTAAGCTCACAGGTCTATAATTTCCAGGCAAGGATTTTGAACCCTTTTAAAATATAGGAACAACATCTGCCTTCCTCCAATCCTCCGGTACAATATCTGAAACAAAAGAATCTTGAAAAATTAAATACAGAGGTTCACTTATTTCCCCACTTAGCTCCTTAAGTACTCGTGGGTGGATACCGTCAGGCCCCGGAGCTTTATTTACATTCATTTTCTTTAATAGCTGTAGCACCTTGTCTCGAGTTATCCAATCACAAGTTATCTGCAAGTTTGTTGCAGCAATCATATGCATATCTCTTGCCATAGGATCCTCATTAATATATACTGAAGAAAATAGTTATTTAAAATTTCTGCCTTTTCCTGGTCTTCATTGACTATCAGACCCATCTCTGTTTTCAGTGTACCTACACTTTCATTTTTTGTTTTTTTTAGAATTAATGTACTTGAAAACAAATTTGGGGTTTGTTTTGATTTCTTTGTCTATCAATTTCTCATGTTCAAGTTTAGCCACTTTAATTGCTTTTTGCAAGTATTATTGGCTTCCTTATATCTTATATAGGATGCCTCTGATTTGTCCGATTTAAATGCTTTAAAAGCCCTTTTCTTATTTTTAATCTCTTGTTTTACTTCTCTACTAAGCCACATTGGTTTTAATTTGTTTCTTTTATATTTATTACCCAATGGTACATACTGTGAAATGTACCTTTCTAATATTTGTTTGAATAGTTTCCATTTTTCCTCAGTGTTTTCATCACTAAGGAGTTTATGCCAGTCGATATGTTGTAGAGCTGCCCTAATCTTATTAAAATTGGCTTTTTAAAAATTATACGTTTTAATATGCCCCACATGCTTTTGCTTTTTTGAGTTTATTTCAAAAGTTACCATATTGTGATCACTATTACCCAAATGCTCCCCTACTTGAATGTTGGTTAAAAGATTAACATTGTTTGTTACAACGAGATCCAGACAAGCATCATTTCTAGTTGGTGCTTGTACCAGTTGTGACTAGTGATGTCCCGAATGGTTCGCTGGCGCATAGTTCCTGGTGAACATATCTTGTTTGCGTTCGCCACGGATGGCGAACATATGCGATGTTCGGTCCGCCCCCTATTCGTCATCATTGAGTAAACCTTGACCCTGCACCTTACAGTCAGCAGACTCATTCTAGCTAATCAGCAGCAGACCCTCCGTTCCAGACCCTCCCACCTCCTAGACAGCATACAATTTAGATTAATTCTGAAGCTGCATTCTTTTTTTTGTGTTTATTATACATTATCCTCCATAGCCAGTAACCTGTGTTTATTATACATTATCCCCCCATAGCCAGTAACCTGTGTTTATTATACATTATCCCCCCATAGCCAGTAACCTGTGTTTATTATATAGTATCCCCCATAGCCAGTAACCTGTGTTTATTATACATTATCCTCCCATAGCCAGTAACCTGTGTTTATTATACATTATCCTCCCATAGCCAGTAACCTGTGTTTATTATACATTATCCTCCCATAGCCAGTAACCTGTGTTTATTATACATTATCCCCCCCCATAGCCAGTAACCTGTGTTTATTATACATTATCCCTCCATAGCCAGTAACCTGTTTATTATACATTATCCCTCCCATAGCCAGTGACCTGTGTTTATTATACATTATCCCCCCCCATAGCCAGTAACCTGTGTTTATTATACATTATCCCTCCCATAGCCAGTAACTAGTGATGTCGCGAACATAAAATTTTCCGTTCGCGAATGGCGAACGCGAACTTTCGCAAATGTTCGCGAAGGGGCAAACCTGGCGAACCGCCATAGACTTCAATAGGCAGGCGAATTTTAAAACTCTTTCTGGCCACAATAGTGATGGAAATGTTGTTTCAAGGGAACTAACACCTGGACTGTGGCATGCCAGAGGGGGATCCATGGCAAAACTCCCATGGAAAATTACATAGTTGATGCAGAGTCTGGTTTTAATCCATAAAGGGCATAAATCACCTAACATTCCTAAATTGTTTGGAATAACGTGCCTTAAAACATCAGGTATGATGTTGTATCGATCAGGTAGTGTAAGGGTTACGCCCGCTTCACAGTGACAGACCAAACTCCCCGTTTAACGCACCGCAAACAACCACAAACAGTCCATTTGCACAACCGCAAACTCCCCATTTGCACAAGGTTGGATACCAAGCTAGCCATGTCCCGTTCCTTGCCCTCACTGATGTCATTGAAGGTCTCTTCCTCCACCCAGCCACGTACAACACCAAGGGTCCCCGAAAGGTGACAACAAGCCCCCTGTATTTTTTTTTTTTTTTAAATGTACACTACTGTTACACCAGATATGAGTTGAACTGCTGTGACACTGTGCCCTGGCAGGCCCTGAAACGCACACGTGTGAAGGAAACTGACTGCTATTATTTCACAGTCAAATTTCTATTTTTTTTTTAATGTACACTACTGTTACGCCAGATATGAGTTGCACTGGTGTGACACTGTGCCCTGGCAGGCCCTGAAACGCACACGTGTGAAGGAAACTGACTGCTATTATATTACAGTCAAAAATGTTTAGTTTTTTTTTTTAAATGCAAGCTATTGTGCCCCCAAAACGTTTGTGTGTGGGGGTGCTGGAATGACGTGGGCCAATGGGAGCCTGAATCAACTTTTGGCTCCCACTGCCCCTTTAAGAGCGAGCTCGTGACTCGAGCCGTGCTCCTAGTGCCAGGCGGGCCACGTGACCGATCACTGCGGTCAGTGCACGCGGCTAAGTCAGAAGAGGTGATCAAGCCGCATGCGGCTTGTGTGGAGGCAGGAGTGATCCAGCCACGCGCGGCTCAAACTTATGAACCAGGTCGGTCCCAGGATAAGGTAAATACAGCCACAACCACTTATCCCAATCACACACCTTTCCTAACGTCCTATCCCAGTAAAAGCATATTACCGCGTATTTAATAAAACAGATAGACCCCCTACTTCATCCAGATTACCGATCGATGGTTCGATATTCTGAGCCCTCTCTGATTTACTGTACACGACTATTCGATATTCCCACAAATTTTATATAGCATTTTATGTTTGTTTGAGACCACCTTAAAAATATTGGATATCGCTAAAAATCATGATCACTATATACTTTCTCTACAAACCTCTAAAACGAACCAAACTTCTCATCCATCCGCTGTACCACTTTATCCCACCTAGAACTAGTGCCCAGTTAAAATACTTGACTCTTACTTACCCACACTCAGTCATGCCACACACATTTCACCACTACTCTCACTGAATCCCTCTGACTACGGCTAAATTCATCTTCTACATCAGAACACTACTCCTAAGATTGGGTTGTATCCATGTCTCGGGTCTTTCATTTAGAATAGGGGCAGCTTCGGTCTCCTTCAACACTGACACTCCAGTGCATATTATTAAAAGATTGGGCAGATGGAAATCCTCAGTCTACAACCGATATATTCCTCATCCTGAGAAAGAAATGAGGAAAGCTTTTAAAAGTTTGGCTTTGTAAATTTGATGCAATAAGTGTGTTTTTCTTTAATACCTTTTCACCCTCTTTGCATGAACCCGATTTACATATATTACTAATATGTTTCTGAACATATATATTATATTATTCACTCACTCATTCACTCACTCTCTGGGCCGGCCTAAGACATCATGCTGCCTAGGTCCAACGATAAAAGACTATGGGGGATAATGTATAATAAATAGTGATGTTGTGAACACGAAATTTTCAGTGCGCGAACGGCGAACGTGAACTTCTGCAAACGTTCGCGAACCGGCGAACCGCCATTGACTTCAATGGGCAGGCGAATTTTAAAACCCACAGGGACTCTTTCTGGCCACAAAAGTGATGGAAAAGTTGTTTCAAGGGGACTAACACCTTGACTGTGGCATGTCGGAGGGGGATCCATGGCAAAACTCCCATGGAAAATTACACAGTTGATGCAGAGTCTAGTTTTAATCCATAAAGGGCATAAATCACCTAACGTTCCTAAATCGCAATGGATATGGAATGACACCTGACATATAGATTGACACCTGTCCTCAGGGACCCTGATACACACTGACACAGAGCAGAATAGGGACTGTTCCCCCTACATAGGGTCACTTGGCAGATATGGATTGACCCTGATACACACTGACACAGAGCAGAATAGGGACTGTTCCCCCTACATAGGGTCACTTGGCAGATATGGATTGACACCTATCCTAATGATCCCTGATACACACTGACGCAGAGCAGAATAGGGACTGTCCCCCCTACATAGGGTCACTTGGCAGATATGGATTGACACCTGTCCTCAAAGCCCCTGATACACACTGACAAAGAGCAGATAGAGACTGTTCCCCATCCTCAGAGACCATAATACACACTGAAACAGAGCAGAATAGAGACTGTTACCCCTACATACTTGGCAGATATGGCGTGGTCGTGGGAGGAGGAGGATGGCTTTCACCTCTTCCCCTGTTAGATTCCCGTTGTGCTGTGACATCACTCTTATACGCTGTGTAAAGCATACTTTTTAATTTAGTTTGCAAATGCTGCATCCTTTCCGACTTGAATTCAGTAACATTTCCACCACTGTCTGTTTATACCGGGGGTCTAGTAGCGTGGACACGCAGCACAGGTCGTTCTCCTTCAGCCTTTTTATACGAGGGTCCCTCAACAGGCACGACAGCATGAAAGACCCCATTTGCACAAGGTTGGATGCCGAGCTACTCATTTCCCATTCCTCCTCCTCACACAGAGCAGAATTTCCCGTTCCTCCTCCTCACACAGAGCAGAATAGGGACTGTTCCCCCTACATAGGGTCACTTGGCAGATATGGATTGACACCTGTCCTCAAAGCCCCTGATACACACTGACAAAGAGCAGAATAGAGACTGTTCCCCGTCCTCAGAGACCATGATACACACTGACACAGAGCAGAATAGGGACTGTTCCTCCTACATAGGGTCACTTGGCAGGTATGGATTGACACCTGTCCTAAAAGCCCCTGATACACATTGACACAGAGAAGAATAGGGACTGTTTCCCCTACATAGGGTCACTTGGCAGATATGGATTGACACCTGTCCTCAATGCCCATGATACACACTGACACAGAGCAGAATAGAGACTGTTCCCCGTCCTCAGAGCCCCTGATACACTGTCCGGATTCGAACCTGGGAACATGGCAGTTCTGGTGCTTTGTGTTATCTCTGAGCCATCTCTCCGCTTTACTGTTACCTGTATCTAGCTCTGTCTAGTATCTAGCATTGGAAGCTGGACATACGTTGGAACTACTCCTGCCACTCATGTTACACCTGAGCCTGATGTCTCATTAGCCAGGTATATAACACTGCCTCTCCCAGAAGGCAGTGTCAGTTCCTTGACTCTGGTGATCATTCTGCTGTTTCGTGTTCTCCAGTTTATTATTGACCTCTGGCTTGTTACTCCGTATATCCTGACTTCTGGCTTCCTCTGACCCTTGGCTTCCCATGACTATTCTCCTGGTTTATTTGTTCCTGTACCGCGATTTGGATTTACCTTGCACAGCCCCCGTGCACCGACTCACAGGTCAGGTGAATTCTTGCCTGACCACCTTGGCCTGTGTTTTCTTGCAAGGGTGAGCATACTTCTCTGCCTGCCGGACTCCCAACCCAGGTAAGCCGTGACATAAGGAACTGACAAATATGGAGTCCGCAGAGATGTGCTCACCCCTGCCCCAGCAAGTATCCAGCCTGGCCCAGGTTGTTTTGGAGCTGCAGCGAGAAATTTTATTTCTTAAAGGGACAGTACGCCCAGCCCCGGAACCTGCTTATCCAGAACCCTATGTTATACTGCCTGACCGGTTCGACGGTTCTTGTTCCACCTTCTCAATGTTCAAGATGGACTGTGAACTCCTGTTTGCCTTGAAACCCAGAACCTACGTCACCGACTTTATCAAGGTCCGTTCTGCTATCAATGTACTTTCTGGACGGATTAAGGTCCGGGCATACCAGAAGCTGCAAGAGAATAGTACTGTCCTGGACACTTGGGAGTCGTTTATGTCTGCAATGGACTCACAGTGCTTGGCTTCTAAGAAAGAAAACCCCAAACCTGCTCAAAGTACCCGCAGAGCTCAGTTACCTAAAGACTATGTATAAACTTCTCAAGTTCCCATCTCGTTCCAGCGTGAACCCACTTCCAGGAACCTGTCCTGTTACCCTGAGTGTACTCCAGCTAGCAATAGCACCTCTCTGGACAGGGAGGAACCTATGGAGATCGGATATATCAGGACTAGGTTGCCCCTAAAGGAAAGAGACCGTAGGAGAGCCCATGGCTTGTGCCTATATTGTGGAGAAAGAGGGCATTTCATCTCTCTCTGCCCAATTCGTCCACCCAAGCAAAGACCCCTTCTATTGGGTGCCCTACGGACCTATCCAGTCATCTCAGAAACACCGTCTAGATGCTGCCAAGGTTACTGCCAGTCATGTCCCCGTTATGTGACACAGAAGGGTACTCAAACTATGGTGAATAACTTACCCAGTGCTCCTGAGAAGTCTGAACCTCCGCCGGTAGAAACTCATGTTAAAGCTGGTACCATCATCCCTTCCTGTCAACCTAAAGAGGAGTTGCCTACCGTCTGTACCTATGCCTCCAATGGTAACGTACATAAGGAAAAAGTTTCAGAGAATAAGACTCCTGGGATCAAGGTACCTGCCACTTGCAATAAATCCATTGCCAACCCTAACCTCTCTCCAGTAGTACCTGAAATTGCAAATTGTTCTGTGAAGAATGAGCCTCCTCCTGGCTTCACTTGTGCATCTGATGGGACTCTAGTGGTTTCGAAACATTTGCATGACTTTGAAAGGGCACTGCAAGCCATCAAGAATGCCCAAGCTATGTCCTCCGATCCTGCTGGCAAAACCAGAAACAAGAAGTCTAAAAAGTGACACCCTGGGCCGTACTTGTTTTTTCCTTCTTGTTTTTTCTCGCCTGGAGGGGGTAATGTCAGGATTCGAACCTGGGAACATGGCAGTTCTGGTGCTTTGTGTTACCTCTGAGCCATCTCTCCGCTTTACTGTTACCTGTATCTAGCTCTGTCTAGTATCTAGCACTGGAAGCTGGACATACGTTGGAACTACTCCTGCCACTCATGTTACACCGGAGCCTGATGTCTCATTAGCCAGGTATATAACACTGCCTCTCCCAGAAGGCAGTGTCAGTTCCTTGACTCTGGTGATCATTCTGCTGTTTCGTGTTCTCCAGTTTTATTATTAGGACTCCCAACCCAGGTAAGCCGTGACATATTATGAACACAGGCCAAAGTGGTCAGGCAAGAATTCACCTGACCTGTGAGTCGGTGCACGGGGGAGGCAGTGTTATATACCTGGCTAATGAGACATCAGGCTCAGGTGTAACATGAGTGGCAGGAATAGTTCCAACGTATGTCCAGCTTCCAGTGAAAGATACTAGACAGAGCTAGATACAGGTAACAGTAAAGCGGAGAGATGGCTCAGAGGTAACACAAAGCACCAGAACTGCCATGTTCCCAGGTTCGAATCCTGACATACACACTGACACAGAGCAGAATAGAGACTGTTCCCCCTGCGTAGGGTCACTTGGCAGATATGGATTGACACCTGTCCTCAAAGCCCCTGATACACACTGACAAAGAGCAGAATAGAGACTGTTCCCCCTACATAGGGTCACTTGGCAGATATGGATTGACACCTCTCCTCAAAGCCCCTGATACACACTGACAAAGAGCAGAATAGAGACTGTTCCCTGTCCTCAGAGCCCATGATACACACTGACACAGAGCAGAATAGAGACTGTTGCCCCTACATAGGGTCACTTGGTCATGGGAGGAGGAGGATGACTTTCACCTCTTCCCCTGTAAGATTCCCGTTGTGCTGTGACATCACCCTTATACGCTGTGTAAAGCATACTATTTAATTTGTTCAGCATGGCCACTTGAGTTTTTATAGTTTTCACGCTGCTTGTAGTTTATATCTGGTTCACAAAAATCAAACAAACGATAAATTAAACATGTAAGGATTCCGAATTTTCTTTCAAACCCTTACACATTGTGTGTACGTATTTTTTGTCTTAAGTTTGTGGCTTTAAAGAGGTTCACGTTGTTTCTATGATGTGCATAACATGTTATTGTAAATGTTTGTTAAATTTTTCCTGGAATTTTAATTTTTGAATCTGAATAAAGATAGTCAAATCCCTGATACACACTGACACAGAATAGAATAGTGACTGTCCCCCCTACATAGGGTCACTATTTCCTTTTTTTTGTTTGTTTGGTTTTTGAAGCCACAGTGCAGCACCAGAGGGCCTAAAAATTAGGCATGTACACATACCTGAAAAATTAGGTATTGTTGCAGCCGCTAAAACATGGCGGCTTGAACCCTAGTTGGTGGCGGATAAGTCACGCAAGTCAACCAGCATTCAGAGCTAAAATACAGCAGCGTGTGGACCATTTTTAGCCCAAGGAAGCTCATCTCATCAGGCCTTTTTTAATCGAATGTATCGCCCAGTGTCAGTCCCTTCGGGATCCATCCCTCATTCATCTTAACCCCTTAAGGACCACACTTCTGGAATAAAAGGGAATCATGACATGCCACACATGTCATGTGTCCTTAAGGGGTTAATAAAGGTGAGGTAATCTAGACTTTTTTGACCTAGGCGACTTCTCTTCTCAGTGACAATAGCTAATGCTGCACTGAAGGTCCTTTCTGACAGGACATTTGAAGCGGGGCAGGCCAGAAGTTCTATCGCAAATTGGGATAGCTCAGGCCACAGGTCAAGCCTGCACACCCAGTAGTCAAGGGGTTCATCGCTCCTCAGAGTGTCAATATCTGCAGTTAAGGCGAGGTAGTCTGCTATCTCTCGGTCGAGTCATTCTCTGAGGGTGGATCCCGAAGGGCTGTGGCAATGCGTAGGACCTAAAAAGGTCCGCATGTCCTCCATCAACAACACGTCTTTAAAGCGTCCTGTCCTTGCCGGCGTGGTCGTGGGAGGAGGAGGATGACTTCCACCTCTCCCCCTGTTAGATTCCCGTTGTGCTGTGACATCACCCTTATACGCTGTGTAAAGCATACTTTTTAATTTATTTTGCAAATGCTGCATCCTTTCCGACTTGTTGTAATTCGATAACATTTCCGACACTTTCTGCTTATACCGGGGGTTTAGTAGCGTGGACACCCAGTACAGGTCGTTCTCCTTCAGACTTTTTATATGAGGGTCCCTCAACAGGCACGACAGCATGAAAGAACCCATTTGCACAAGGTTGGATGCCGAGCTACTCATTTCCTGTTCCTCCTCCTCAGTGATCTCAATGAAGGTATGTTCTTACCCCCAGCCACGTACAACACCACGGGTACCAGATAGGTGACAACGAGCACTCTGAGATGCCTGTTGTGGTTGGTCTTCCTCCTTCTCCTCAAAGCCAAATTCCTCCTCTGACTCCTCTTCCTCACAATCCTCTTCCAGCATTGCCGCAGTTCCAGCAAGCGATGCTGATAAGGCTGTTTCTGGTGGTGATGGTGACCACAACTCTTCCTCTTCCTCTTCACGCTCATCTACGGCCTGATCCAGCACTCTTCACAGGGCATGCTCCAGGAAGAAAACAAATGGTATGATGTTGCTGATGGTGCCTTCGGTGCGACTGACTAGGTTTGTCACCTCCTCAAAAGGACGCATGAGCCTACAGGCATTGCGCATGAGCGTCCAGTAACGTGGCAAAAAAATTCCCAGCTCCCCAGAGGCTGTCCTAGCACCCCGGTCATAGAAATATTCATTATCGGCTTTTTCTTGTTGGAGCAGGCAGTCGAACATTAGGAGTGTTGAATTCCAACGTGTCGGGCTGTCACAAATCAAGCGCCTCACTGGCATGTTGTTTCGCCGCTGGATATCTGCAAAGTGCGCCATGGCCGTGTAGGAACGCCTGAAATGGCCACACACCTTTCTGGCCTGCTTCAGGACGTCCTGTAAGCCTGTGTACTTATGCACAAAGCGTTGTACGATCAGATTCCACACATGTGCAATGCACGGCACATGTGTCAACTTGCCCAACTTCAATGCCGCCAACAATTTCGTTCCGTTGTCACAAACCACTTTGTCGATATCCAGTTGCTGCAGAGTCAGCCACTTTTCCACCTGTGCGTTCAGGGCGGACAGGAGTGCTTGTCTGGTGTGACTCTCTGCTTTCAAGCAAGTCAAACCCAAGACAGCGTGACACTGCCATATCCGGGATGTGGAATAGTACCTGGGGAGCTGGGGGGGTGCCGTTGATGTGGAGCAAGACGCAGCAGCAGAAGAGGACTCAGCCGAGGAGGTTATGGAAGAGGATGGAGTAGGAGGAGTAGAGGAGGTGGCAGCAGGCCTGCCTGCAAGTCGTGGCGGTGTCACCAACTCCTCTGCAGAGCCACGCATTTCATGCTTGTCAGCCGTCAGCAGGTTTACCCAATGCGCAGTGTAGGTGATATACCTGCCCTGACCATGCTTTGCAGACCAGTTATCAGTGGTCAGATGGACCCTTGCCCCAACACTGTGTGCCAGACATGCCATTACTTTCTTTTGCACAATCGAGTACAGGTTGGGGATTGCCTTTTGTGCAAAGAAATTTCGTCCGGGTACCTTCCACTGCGGTATCCCAATAGCCACAAATTTTTTGAATGCTTCAGACTCCACCAGCTTGTATGGTAAAAGCTGGTGGGCTAATAGTTCAGACAAGTCAGTTGTCAGACGCTTGTCAAGGGGGTGACTTTCTGACATTGGCTTCTTACGCTCAAATATGTCCTTGACAGACACCTGACTGTGGGCAGATGAGTGGGAACTGCTCAAGGCGAGAGACGGAGTGGTGGATGGTTGAGAGGGGGCAAGGAGGACAGCAGTGGTTGACGTGGCTGAAGATGCTGGACCAGGAGGAGGATGGCGGCTTTGAGATTGTGTGCTGCTTGTACTCATGTGTTGATCCCATAGGCGTTTGTGATGTGCGATCATGTGCCTACGCAAAGCAGTTGTACCTAGGTGGGTGTTGGACTTACCACGACTCAGTTTCTTTTGGCACAGGTTGCAAATGGCATCGCAAAAAATATGCCACACTGCTGAGCTCTGCAATGATAGCATTCTGGTGGTGGACATAGCATGCGTTGATTGGCGTGCTGTCGAGCTGACCCCGGGTGCCGATGCATGCTGTCTGACTGTGCCACTAGCTCCTTGCGACGACCTCCCCCTGCTTCCAACTCGTCTCCTCCTCCTCCTCTCTGTCTCCCCATCTGAACTTTCGCCCTGTTCTTCTTCTTGCCGAGTGGGCACCCACGTGACATCCATGGATGCATCGTCATCATCAACCGCTTCACTTGTATCTGACAACTCAGCAAAGGAAGCAGCAGCGGGTACAACATCATCATCATCACACCGTACGTCCATGTGTGTAATGCTGCCTGCCTGAGACATATCCCTGTTATCTACAGTCTCTGGCAATAATGGTTGCTCATCACTCATTTCTTCAAACGGATGTGTAAATAACTCCTCTGACATACCAAGTGAAGCGGCTGTGGTGCTAGTGTTGGTGGTGGCGGCAGGCGGGTGAGTGGCATCTTGAGAGGTGCCCGAAGCTAAGCTGGAGGAGGATGGTGCGTCAAGGTTCCGAGCGGAAGCTGTAGAAGATTGGGTGTCCTGTGTTAGCCAGTCAACTATGTCCTCAGAACTTTTCAAGTTCAGGGTACGTGGCCTCTGAAAACTGGGCATTATTCTAGGGCAAAAGGGAATCACAGCACAACGACCACGATGGCCCCTGCGGGGTGGCCTGCCTCTGCCTGTCATTTTTTTTTGGATTAGTGGTACTATGCATGCAAGCTACTGTGAGACCAGATATGAGTTGCACTGTGCACTGGCAGAGGTTGGCAGAGTACAGGCTGTAGGCCTGACACACCCGCTTGAAGACAACTAACTGCTATTCAATCTATAACAGTGAAAAAAGTTTTTTGGTTTTAAATGCACGCTATTGTGACACGAGATATTAGTGGCAATGTGCACTGGCAGAGGTTGGCAGAGTACACGCTGTTGGCCTGACACACAGACGCTTGCAGACAAGTAACTGCTATTCAATCTATAACAGTAAAAAAAGTTTTTTGTTTTTAAATGCACGCTATTGTGACACCAGATATGAGTGGCAATGTGCACTGGCAGAGGTTGGCAGAGTACACGCTGTTGGCCTGACACACAGACGCTTGCAGACAACTAACTGCTATTCAATCTATAACAGTAAAAAAAGTTTTTTGTTTTTAAATGCCCGTCATTGTGCCACCAGATATGAGTGGCAATGTGCACTGGCAGAGGTTGGCAGAGTACACGCTGTTGGCCTGACACACAGACGCTTGCAGACAACTAACTGCTATTCAATCTATAACAGTGAAAAAAGTTTTTTGTTTTTAAATGCACGCTATTGTGACACCAGATATGAGTGGTGGCACTGGGCAAGTGGGCACAGTATCCACTGTGAGCCTGACAAACAGATGCTTGCAGGCAACTAACTGCTATTCAATCTATTACAGTGGAAAAAAAGTTTGTGGGTTTTTAAATGCACGCTATTGTGCCACCAGATATGAGTGGCACTGTGCACAATGGCAGAGTACATGCTGTTGGCCTGACACACAGATGCTTGCAGACAACTAACTGCTAATTAATCTATTACAGTGAAAAAAAAATTGTTTTTAAATGCAAGCTATTTTGACACCAGATATGAGTGGTGGCACTGGGCAAGTGGGCACAGTATCCACTGTGAGCCTGACACACAGACGCTTGCAGACAACTAACTGCTATTCAATTTATTGCAGTGAAAAAAAGTTTGTGGGTTTTTAAATGCACGCTATTGTGCCACCAGATATGAGTGGCACTGTGCACACTGGCAGAGTACACACTGTTGGCCTGACACACAGACGCTTGCAGACAACTAACTGCTAATTAATCTATTACAGTGAAAAAATATTTTTTGTTTTTAAATGCAAGCTATTGTGACACCAGATATGAGTGGTGGCACTGGGCAAGTGGGCACAGTATCCACTGTGAGCCTGACACAGAAGCTGGCAGGCAGGAAACTGCAATTAGATTACACACACAAAAAAAAAGCAGACTGATATTCTAGCCCTAAAAAGGGCTTTTTGGGGTGCTGTCCTTACAGCAGAGATCAGATGAGTCCTTCAGGACTGTAGTGGACACTGAATACACTAGCCTAGCTATACATGTCCCTATCAAATGAGCAGCAGCTTCACTTTCCCTCCTCTATCTAAGAATGCAGCTTTAGAATGAATCTAAAATGAATGCTGTACAGGAGGTGGGAGGGTCTGGAAGGGAGGGTCTGCTGCTGATTGGCTGGAATGTGTCTGCTGACTGTGAGGCACAGGGTCAAAGTTTAGTCAATGATGACGAATAGGGGGCGGATGGAACCGCACATGTGTTCGCCCGCCGCGGCGAATGCGAACACGCTATATTTGCCAGGAACTATTCGCCAGCGAACAGTTCGGTGCATCACTATTCGCCTGCGAACCGTTCGGGAAATCACTACCAGTAACCTGTGTTTATTAAACATTATCCCTACCATAGCCAGTAACCTGTGTTTATTATACATTATCCCTCCCATAGCCAGTAACCTGTGTTTATTATACATTATCCTCCCATAGCCAGTAACCTTTGTTTATTATACATTATCCCTCCCATAGCCAGTAACCTGTGTTTATTATACATTATCCCCCATAATCATTTATCGTTGGACCTAGGTAGCATGATGTCTTAGGCCGGCCCAGAGAGTGAGTTAGTGAATAATATAATATATATGTTCAGAAACATATTAGTAATATATGTAAATAGGGTTCATGCAAAGAGGGTGAAAAGGTATTAAAGAAAAACACACTTATTGCATCAAATTTACAAAGCCAAACTTTTAAAAGCTTTCCTCATTTCTTTCTCGGGATGAGTAATATATCGGTTGTAGACTGAGGATTTCCATCTGCCCAATCTTTTAATAATATGCACTGGAGTGTCAGTGATGAAGGAGACCGAAGCTGCCCCTATTCTAAATGAAAGACCCGAGACATGGATACAACCCAATCTTAGGAGTAGTGTTCTGATGTAGAAGATGAATTTAGCCGTAGTCAGAGGGATTCAGTGAGAGTAGTGGTGAAATGTGTGTGGCATGACTAAGTGTGGGTAAGTAAGAGTCAAGTATTTTAACTGGGCACTAGTTCTAGGTGGGATAAAGTGGTACAGCGGATGGATGAGTAGTTTGGTTCGTTTTAGAGGTTTGTAGAGAAAGTATATAGTGATCATGATTTTTAGCGATATCCAATATTTTTAAGGTAATCTCAAACAAACATAAAATGCTATATAAAATTTGAGGGAATATCGAATAGTCGTGTACAGTAAATCAGAGAGGGCTCAGAATATCGAACCATCGATCGGTAACCTGGATGAAGTAGGGGGTCTATCTGTTTTATTAAATATGCGGTAATATGCTTTTAATTGGATAGGACGTTAGGAAAGGTGTGTGATTGGGATAAGTGGTTGTGGCTGTATTTACCTTATCCTGGGACCGACCTTGCTCCTAAGCTTGAGCCGCGCGTGGCTGGATCACTCCTGCCTCCACACGAGCCGCATGCGGCTTAATCTCCTCTTCTGACTTAGCCGCGTGCACTGACCGCAGTGATCGGTCACGTGGCCCGCCTGGCACTAGGAGCACGGCTCGAGTCACGAGCTCGCTCTTAAAGGGGCAGTGGGAGCCAAAAGTTGATTCAGGCTTCCATTGGCCCACGTCATTCCAGCACCCCTACACACAAATGTTTTGGGGGCACAATAGCTTGCAATTTAAAAAAAAAAAAAAATTTGACTGTAATATAATAGCAGTTAGTTTCCTTCACACGTATGTGTTTCAGGGCCTGCCAGGGCACAGTGTCACACCAGTGCAACTCATATCTGGTGTAACAGTAGTGTACATTAAAAAAAAAAAAAAAAAAACTAGAAATTTGACTGTGAAATAATAGCAGTCAGTTTCCTTCACACGTGTGTGTTTCAGGGCCTGCCAGGTCACAGTGTCACACCAGTGCAACTCATATCTGGTGTAACAGTAGTGTACATTAAAAAAAAACTAGAAATTTGACTGTGAAATAATAGCAGTCAGTTTCCTTCACACGTGTGCGTTTCAGGGCCTGCCAGGTCACAGTGTCACACCAGTGCAACTCATATCTGGTGTAACAGTAGTGTACATTTAAAAAAAAATATATAGGGGGCTTGATGTCACCTTTCTGGGACCCTTGGTGTTGTACATGGCTGGGTGGAGGAAGAGACCTTCAATGACATCAGTGAGGACAAGGAACGGGACATGGCTAGCTTGGTATCCAACCTTGTGCAAATGGGGAGTTTGCGGTTGTGCAAATGGACTGTTTGCGGTTGTTTGCGGTGCGTTAAACGGGGAGTTTGGTCTGTCACTGTGAAGCGGGCGTAACCCTTTCACTACCAGATCGATACAACATCATACCTGATGTTTTAAAGCACGTTATTACAAACAATTTAGGAATGTTAGGTGATTTATGCCCTTTATGGATTAAAACCAGACTCTGCATCAACTATGTAATTTTCCATGGGAGTTTTGCCATGGATCCCCCTCCGGCATGCCACAGTCCAGGTGTTAATCCCCTTGAAATAACTTTTCCATTACTATTGTGGCCAGAAAGAGTCCCTGTGGGTTTTAAAATTCGCCTACCTATTGAAGTCTATGGCGGTTCGCCGGGTTCGCCCGTTTGCGAACATTTGCGGAAGTTCGCGTTCACCGTTGATGAACTGAAAATTTTATGTTCGCAACATCACTAGTTGTGACATAAAGGCGTAATTTAACACATTCAAAAAACGGATTCCCCAACTGAAGTACTAGTCCCTCTATCCCAATTTATGTCCGGGTAATTAAAATCTCCAATAATTAATGTGTTACCCCGATTTGCAGCTTTACCAATTTGCTCTAACAGCAGTTCTTCCTCATTAATATTTACATTTGGTGGTTTATAACATATCCCAACCAATAACGTATTTCACTTTGTTTGCCCCAAGCAGATATCTACCCATAAAGCTTCCACATTTTCCTCGTCACACTCCACATGCCTAAGATTTGACTTGAACTCATGGCTGACATACAAACATACCCCACCACCCTTCTTGTTTATCCTATCCCTCCTAAATAACATGTACCCATTTAAGTTAACTGCCCAGTCATGTGTCTCATCCCACCATGTTTCTGTTATGCCTATTATATCGTATTGTTTAGTGTATGCTATTGCCTCTAGTTCCCCCATTTTGTTATATAGGCTCCTTGCATTAGTAAGCATACATTTAATATTACCATGAGTCATTTGTACTTTATGTGAATTATCAATATTACATACCTCCGCTGTTCTGAGCTTCCCCCTGCCCCCATCTCCACCCCTTTTGTTCTGAGCTAAAGCCCATCTCATTTCTATCCTATCTCCATTTTCTAGATTGCTTTGACCCTCCCCCCTACTACTAGTTTAAAATCTCCTCCAACCTTCTAGCCATCCTATCCCCCAGCACAGCAGACCATCTTCCGTTTAGGTGCAATCCATCACGACTATACAGGTTGTACCCAAGCGCAAAATCGGCTAAGTGCTCTAAAAACCCAAAACCGGCTTTCCTGCACCAAGACTTCAGTCACACATTGACCTCTCTAATCTCCCGCTGCCTTTATGCTGTAGCGCGCGGCACAGGTAATATTTATTTTCTTTAGCTTACTTCCTAGATCGCTGAACTCACTTTTTAGGACCTTCCATTTTCCTCTTACTTTGTCATTGGTACCAATATGGACCAAGACAGCTGGGTCATCCCTAGTCCCTCCCAATAATCCCTCCACTTTGTCGGCAACATGCCGGACCCGAGCACCCGGGAGACAGCAAACTGTCCGGTTGAGTCGATCAGAGTGACAGATTACCCTATCTACTCTCTTAATAATAGAGTCCACTACCACCACAACCTGTCTAGACTTCCTTATCCTCTCAACCCCACCCGTACTAGAGGGACTGTTCCCACAGCTGTTAGAAGGAACAGCTTCCTGCAGTACAGCTACTCCTGAGCTGATGCACCCAACATCTTCACTCAAACTGGCAAATCTGTTAGGCTGCACTAGATCAGGACTAGCTAAACCTTTCCTCTTCCCTCCCCCTCTGCTTCCTCACCCCACTGTTACCCAGCTATGTGCCTGAGTTCATATGCATAACTAACCAAAACATTCACACCTGCAATATTTCACGTTTGCAATGTTAAAGGGACACTCCAGGCACCCAGACCACTTCTGCTCATTGGAATTGTCTGGGTGCCAACTCCCACTACCCTTAACCTTGTAAGTGTAATTATTGCAGTTTTTCATAAACTGCAATAATTACATTGCAGGGTTAACTCCACCTCTAGTGGCTGTCTACTAGACAGCCACTAGAGGGAACTTCCTGGTCCCTAGCACAGATTATCTGTGCTAGACCGTCGCTGGACGTCCTCACGCTGTGTGAGGGCCTCCAGCGTCGCTCTATTCCCCATAGGGAAGCATTGAAATTCATTTTCAATGCTTTCCTATGGGGTGCGCTAATGCGCATGCGCGGCATTGCCGCGCATGTGCATTAGGTCTCCTCGGCCGGTGGGCGGGATCAGTCTCGCCCACCGGCCGACGGAGTTAGTAGGAGGAGCGGCGCGGAGGAGGAGGCAGCGACGAGGGACATCGTCGCTGCCTCAGGTAAGTGATTGAAGGGGTTTTTACCCCTTCAGCAACTGGGGATTGGGGGGTGGGTGGGAGAGGAATCCTGCAGTGCCAGATCCTGTGATCTCCCCTGCCGGCCTCGGCCCCACGGCCATTGCGGCCCACCGGGCATTTGCCCGGTATGCCCGATGGCCAGTCCGGGCCTGGCCTAAACGTCAGGGTCATGTTCTCCCAAGGCTCATTGATGCATGTAGGGAGTGAAAGCTAGCCTGCCTTGTCCAATCACACATGATAGAAAGGTGTCAGAACACACAGTGCATCACACAGTGGAACAACAAATACGATCCATGTAGGCTCTAGCTTGCAGGACTTAGAGGATCTGCTGCTAATATCCAGATACCACAGGATACTTTCAGAGGTCTTGTGGAGTCCAGGCCTGGATTCATCAGAGCTGTTTTGGCAGCACAAAAGGGACCTTAAGCAGGTGGTTTTAATATTTGGCTGATCAGTGTAAATGCATTTAAATTAGATATAGTATGGATTGATACATGCTGCTTATCATAATGCATAATGGGTTACTCCAAGCACCATGACTTTCATGCTATAGTGCTGCACTCTCACTTGGCTGTTTTAGGTGGTGAGTGTATCACCTAAACACTGAGTTTGTTTTCTGCATTTTTCTATTTATTTGTTGGGTTTGTGGAGTGCCCACTTGAGTGGTTTTCAGCAGCTTTAAACTTTACCACCAAATAAGTGCCTTAATATCACTTTTGTGTTTGGTTAAATTTTTCACCATGACCACCATGCCTGGAGTGAACTGAAATGATGCACCTACTAAGTTTAACCCTTTTGCTGCTCTAGGCATAATTCCAATTCCACCTCTAACAATGTCACTGGGGCATAATATTAATTCTATGTATACTTATATTCACATAATGTCATTCATCGACTGAAAGTGAGCATTTGGTGAATTTAGCCAATGAATTGCAGCTAATGAATTCCAATGGGTTAGCACCCAGCTGCTGCAACTCTTTAGTAGCCAGATGTTTTAAGCCAGCAGGAGAGGAGGACAACCTTCCGGCGGGGACCCAGGTAATAGGGTAAACTGTTCAAAGATGGTTTGTCCCATTACCGGGGAACTCCACCAGGGTACTTCTTGCAGTAAACCTTTAATATTTATACATGTGTTCAAAAATTATAGTTCTTAATTGTGCTAGAAAAAAGCATTTTTAAAAGTGAAATGTTTATTGAAAACAAGTTAATTTTGTCTTACTTTGTCTTACATGTGGTTTTATGTTCATCATGGAACATAAATAAAAAAATGTACTGTAATTTGTCATAAACAAGCTACAAAATTTAAATCTCAAAACATGTTTTAAATACAGGTACAACCTTCAAAAACTATCACCACATATCTGATTGCATTGCACAATTTGACAATAGTATATAATTTTTACACATTCTGGCCAATCCAAGTGATAATGAAAAATGAATTTAAAGTGAATTATAAATTTAAGGCCAAAATCTGAGACTCAAAATAAATTCTTCAAGTCAGTTAGGGTTCCAGTTGAGCTACTTTGACCTTAAGTTTTGAATTCACTGTAAAGTCCCTTTGAATTTACAACAATTCTCATTTTAGTAACTAACCCTTTAAGATTTTTTTTTTTTCATGTTACCTTTGATAATGTATAATACATTTTAAGCCAGCACCAGTTTCAGGAAAGTGGCACCTAATGGACAAACATATTTGTGACACATTAAAACTAACAGAGGCAGATGGTTTACAGGCCCCTTCTTGCTAAAGTTTACAATCTATGGTGTGTACACAATAATCCTAATGCACATGGAAACATTAAATATATATATATATATACAATTTAAATAAACAATAATACATTTGTTAAATTGCTTAAATAAAATAACTTCATAAATAATTAGTAACAATTTACTGCAGTTTATTAAGACTAAAAGCCTAGTTTATCTTTACAAAACCTGCTGACAGATGGATGGTATCTTTGATTTTTTTTAATTTGAAGAAGAAAAATGCTGGCACACTGTATGAAACAGTTTTTTTTTCAACTGACACACATCTGCTTTCTTAGGCATAACCTTTGTTTGTGTTCGGGGCCATTTCAATATAGTATGAAATAGCTAGTGAGTATACTTATCACAATAATGAAAAAGTCGGTAGAGGTGTGCGGAAACCGACGTGTGTGGTAGGCCTGTAAATAAGTAGGCCTACCTTAAATAGTATTGAATAGAGTATTGAATAGAGGGAGAGGAGGGTGGGCCAGAAGTATGTCTGGACCAGTAGGTAAGTTAGGTAGGATCGGGAGGCCCTTTTAAAGGGACATAGCCCCTCCCACAACTTCAGGCCCTGCCTTCCAATATATCTGAAGGCAGTAGCATTTTGAAATTCACATTCATTAATCACCTTATTTTCCATATTTTTTTTTTTTGGTGTCACATACAGTATTCCAAATCACAATACAAATGAATAGGCTTGTTCATTTCTCATTTTATTTGTTTAGTGATTCGATCATATGGCAATTCGTATTTACAAAATTCTTGCTGATCATCTATAATTGTAACTACAATTCATTTGAAACTGAATGCACAGATCTATTGATTACTATAAATGTTATAGGAAAAACTTTGTTAATAGGATTTCTTAAGCTGACGTTGGACAATTTTCAGTAGAATAAGCTGTATTGGTCTTTCTCTGAGTTATAGCAAACGACACATTTAAAAAAAACACATGCCGGTTCGGAAGGTTAAGTAGTTAAGTTGATGATTTCACGTTTATATTTTTCAGATCAGCTGGAGATTGCTCAAAGCACAGGTCATCTGATGACGCCACCTACGTCACCAGCGATTTTAAACAGAGGAAGTGTCATAAACCAAGGACCAATGGCTATAAGACCTTCCAGTGTAGCATCAGTTTTACCTACCCATCCACAGGTTTCCTCTTTCTCAGAACCTTTATTCCAGAATCTTCCTCCACCAAATCAAAATTATTTTGGCACCAGTTCAAACTACCAGGCCATGTTCCGTGCTCATGTTCAACCTCCATCTGGAACTTTCCATCACAGAGTAGATCAGAATAGATACACTCAACTGAATGACCAGCAAATTCAAAGAGACTACTATCCAAGTAGTTGTACAATGTCTCCATACAGCGTTCATCCTTCTTCAAACTATGGCTCAGCATCCAATGCACAGGAAACACAAAGCATGCAATTCCTTAATGGAGGATTCAATTTTATAAATGGTTCTGTTACTGGAAGTTGTCAAGGAGGAACATATCCATCAAATACAGCCAATGGTATTTTTTAAAAGTGTTTAAAAGTATTGGTTGATTTCAAGTTTTAAAGAATATTATCACAACAGGTCTGCCTTGCTATATACTGCAGAATATATGCATTGAATAAATAGTTAATACACAAGTCATAGTCACAGATGCCTATGTAAGATGGAACTCAATTTTATTAAGGGAATACTGTCTTACCTTATGTGGTTTAAGCATTTTGCTATGGTTTGACAACTTATTTGTGTCCCTGGCGTCTTGGGCACCGGTGAAGGGCTGAAAGCACCAGCTGTAGCACTCAGCCTATTATTGGCCACCTGATCAATGCTGTTCAAGGCAGTTCAAGGCGATTTTGACTGGAAGATCATGATAAAATTGTAAGTTCAGCTAAGGAGGAGCTCAGTGATTCCAGCACCGATAAACATCCAAGTGTCTAACCTGAGGTTATCTACGAGTGTTACTTTAAACAGAAAGACAAAACAATGGCTACATGGGACACACAGAACTAGGATGGCATCTCTCTACTCTGCTGGAGATCGCCTGAGTTGTCTCAATTTGCATGCTCATTTTAGATGGGGTAATTTTAAATGGGCTATGAGGGGCATTTAAATTTTAGAAAGTGTGACGGATGCAGGGCTATAGGTCACATAAGTGGCTTTCTGAACTACACAGCCAATAAACCTATACTGGGGAGAAGTATAAGGGATAAACAAAATATAAAAGACCAGAACGGGAGTCTCCTGATTAGTGGATTAGTTAGGATGGAATCTATCATTTAAAGGTGAGTTTTTGTGAGATTTTTTTTTCTTAATTTATTACTTTCATTTATTTTTTTTATTAACTTTAACCTGTGCTCAGACCACTCTCAGAGGACAAAGAGCAGCAACAAAAAATCCTCAAAATTTCCTTTTTTGGAGTATAATGTGTGGCTGCTTTGCTGTGCTACCAGACAGTCATGGATTAAACAGACAGGTAGTGATATATTTATTTGTCTGCATGGTTGTCTTCAGTGCCTATCAAACGCACCAATTGTGTTTTGTTGCCTGGAGTGTTTTAATAAGCCATTTGATTTGAGTATATATTTTGACACAGACTATTTAAAGGTATGTTCATTAAATAGTAAAGTGTGCTGACTTGACAACCAACTGTTCTTACCTTTTCCACAAAAACCTTAATTCTGGTGATTTTTAAAATGTCTGCCATTTTTGCTTATGTATTAGTATAGGTTACTTGGTAGTGAATAGATTCCTAAGTCTTTTACAAGGGAGTATCCATATATGTTAAAAAAGACAATATAGTCACCAAAACAACTTTAGCTTAACTAGGCACTCTAGACCCCTAAAGCACTTTAGCTTGCTGAAAAGCTTTGTGTGTGCAAAGCGTGTCCTCTTTTTTTTTTTTATACACTTGTATAAATTCACCCGGTTACATCCCCTGGTTTTCGAGCAGAAAACCGGTCCAGTTACTGCCTGGTTTGGTTTGCTCTGTGGAGCTAAACGCAAGAGGCAGCAATTGCCCAGAGCACCTGCCTTGCAATGACTTCTCATGGAGCTGCATTGGAATGTCTGTGTTTGAAAAGCCACAGAAAGTCTGGGCAGGGTTGTAGGGGGCTTGAAAAGACTTTGGACAAGATAGACAAGAGAATTAGGAGTTAAATTGCTTTTGTTTCTGTTTATGCTGTCCAAGCCACACCTCCCTTGGCTGTGACTCACTCAGCTACGTGAAAAAATGAATGACTTCACTTTCAATCAGAAATTAACTTTCTTTTGAAGTTTTTTTGAAATTCTAAATTAAATAGAATTTGCAATAAATGAAGTGTAAACATTAAATTTCAATTACACAAAGTTTTTAGGAAGGCTGTGTACAGGTAGGCATGACTAGGGCTGCTTAACTCCTTAAGGACCAAACTTCTCGAATAAAAGGGAATCCTGACATGTCACACATGTCATGTGTCCTTAAGGGGTTAAAGGGACACTCGAGGCACCCAGACCACTTCTGCCAATTGGAGTGGTCTGGGTGCCAACTCCCACTACCCTTAACCCTGCAGCTGTAATTAATGCAGTTTTCATAAACTGCAATAATTACATTGCAGGGTTAACTCCTCCTCTAGTGGCTGTCTACTGTCTACTAGACAGCCACTAGAGGGCACTTCCGGGTTTCTAGCACAGAGTGTCACTGGACATCCTCATGCTATGTGAGGACCTCCAACGTCGCTCAATTCCCCATAGGAAAGCATTGAAAGCATTTTCAATGCTTTCCTATAGAGAGGTCACATGCGCGCGTGGGGAGGAGCTAGGGTGGACCCAAAACCACTGCCGAGGGCCATAGGCGGGGGTCTCAGGTAAGTCACTGAAGGGGTTTTCCTGGCACTGGAGTGTCCCTTTAAACAAAGTGATTTAACTTGTAAATGGCAGAGAATTGAGCAGTGATATTGCAGGGGCACAATCTATACACCAAAATGGCTTCATTAAGCTAAAGTTGTTTTGATGACTATAGTTTCCTTTTAAATATTAGGCTTATAAATGTTTAAAATATAGCCGTTCCAGTACTCATCTATGTTTACTTTTTTTTGCAGGATATTATGGGAATAATTTATGTTACCAAGATTCCCACAGGATTGGATCAATGGTTGATCAACACGTATCTGTCATTAGCAGCGTTAGCAGCATTCGCCCTCTACATTCGTTTAATGACATTCATGATCCTCTCAATATATTAGATGATAGTGGGAGAAAGCTTGACTCATATTATACAGACTCTTCACCACCAATGATTTGTCGTAATTCAATGTGTAGGTGTTCTATGCCAGAAAATGTTTTATAATAGAATGAATCATTTATAATTACAACATGGCTTATAATAGTCATTACGTGACTGAGTGCCAGCACTACCCATATTTGTTTATAAAATAATTGGTATGTGAATAAAGTGCAGATGCTAATACTATTTGAAATATTCTTTGTACGTTTTTCAGAGTACAGTAAAAAAAAATTCACTTTGCAGTGTTGAAAAAAAAATATTCTAAACCATTTTTTTATGGATATGTTGTTGAAAATATTTTTGTATTACTAATAATATCTGTTTCTTCTATCTGTCAAGCTAAGTTATGTTATTACTTCATTTAATCAGCATTTCCATATCTAAAGTAGATTATTTATGTACAGAACATATTAAACCTTTTCCTGTAGAAGTAGTGTACACAATTAAGACAGTGGGATGTATTCATTAAACACTGAATTATGCTAAATTGAAAGCCAAATTTCCAAATAAAGGCTTAAATAGCCAAGCTGTGATTAAAGTTGCATTTTACAAGTTTTCCAAATTCGCACTTATTGTCTTAATTTTACAATTCAAATTTCAATGAACTACAATTGATTGTTTAGTAAGAAAAACACAGAAATGTGATCTAACACAAATAAAATCATTTAATGATACACTTAATTGCCCAAATGTAAATTAAAAATATATATATATCTATACTGCAATAAAAACATGACTGCATTTAAAGGAACCCTATAGCTTTAGGAATACAAATATTTATTCCTAATGCTATAATGTTGGAGTACAAGTTTAGGTTATGCCACCTTTTCCAGAATGGTGTAAAAAAGTACTTTATTTACCTTTACTCTAACATCCAGAAACTTTCCATGCAGCTGGCCCTGCCTCCCTTCAGTGTTTACATGCAGAGCGTGAAGACACTGAACATAGATCCTACAAACATTGCTGGACCTAACTCAGGATGTCCTTCTAGTGACTGTCCAAGAGAGGTGCCCCCTGTTCTCTAAGAAGGCAGTGTTTATATTGCCAAGCCTGCAAAGACAAACTATAGACACCAGAACCACTACATTAAGCTGTAGTAGTTCTAGTGACTATAGTGTCCTCTTAAATATGCATTGTTTTCTTTGCAGTATAGTTAAATAGACCTTGCAAAAGCTGCAGATAACTTGTCTCACCTTCATCCCCAGACATTGTGTGGCTGTCCAATCACAGACTTCCCAATGCAGCTCAATAAGAAATCTTTGCGTGGCAGGTGTTCTGAGCATTTGCTGCCTCTTGAGTTTAGCTCCTCTTAGCTAAACAAACATAAAGTAATAGGACTGGTTGTCTGCTTGATAGTCGGGGGGATGGAGTAACAAGGTTTATTCATGAAAGTGACAGTTTCCAATGAAATCTGCACATTTTTAACAATTAAAAAAAAAAATAGGAAACACTCTTCACACATAAACAACTCCAGCAAGTGCTTTAGGTGTTTGGAGCACTCCTTTAAGAAAATGTTGATTGGTCAAAAAAGTCAGTGTGAAATGTTGTAGTTGTTTTACATAAATCTATAAAAGTCAAATGTATTTCCTTTTGTTTGTGCAGCTTCAAACATGGAAAATGTAATATCTCCATCTTCATCTCAATGCATGTATGGTACGACTGACCACTACACTTCTCAAGAAACAATGGATTCTCATGGGCACACTGATGATGTTAGAGAAATGGAATCTTCTTTACCTCCTATTAACACAGTCTTTTTGGGAGCCACTTCATCGAGCAGCTGAACTGGTGGTCATGCAGATATTTTCAACATCTAATTCTAAAAAGATTATACTTTTTTTCTGAATCAGAATAAACATTGAATCGTTATGATTCACCATGGACTGGGATTTTGGCAGTTTCTACTATACATATTTTAACCGTAATTAATTCTGAATGTTAAATTATACTGCAAGAAAAGTTTGCATACAGCTCAATGTTTATCCATATACACGTAAAGTGTTGGGAAGGAAACAGTCTCAAGAAAATCAGGAGGTTAATATCTTCTTTATTTATCTATAAGCCGAATAATGCCTTTCTGTGGACATAGGACATATGGCAAGAAAGAAATCAACATCTAGTACAACCCTCCCTATATATTTTTGCAGCTCTTCTTAAAAAAAAATAAAAACTGCTACAAGATTTTTATAGTCTAAATTAATAGAAACTTTCACTGAATATAATATAGAATTTTCTAGTAGTGTGACTGAGTGTATATTTTGTGCATCACTGCAACAAGTACATGTGGGCTGTATTTAAGGGCACTTTTTCACTTTATTGCCTTGTCTGTCTTTAGTTTGCATTTGTAGTCCATTTTATTCTATTTGATCTGCCTCTATGTTTCTCTAATAGTTGAGAGAAGTGGTTTTATAAATTGTATGAGTAAATTGGATTTATGAAATTGAATTCCAGTTCATGTATTTTCAGAATCCTCTCTTAAATGTTTGTCTGTATTATAATGATTACTATTTATTATGTCCTTAAAGTACTTATTTTATATATGACAAATTGTCAGGTTTTGGTTTTCTACCTCCTATGGAATTGTTTACAAGGTCATATTTTGTGCTTTTAAGTTTCCAAAGGCAAAATAACCAATGACTCTTTGACAACTCATTAAATGCTTACAATTCTGTGTGATAATTATATGTCCATGATTGAGTTCAGTTCTGGCGTTAAAGTAATAGTAACCCTGTGTTAACTTTATAGAAGCTCTGATCTTTCCTTCGTCCAGAGTTCCAAATATCTAGAAACTGTTGTCTGAATTGCAACTTTTATATTATAATGAAGGCAGGATAATTGTCATGGATCTAAGAGGCATAGGTAAGTTTTGACTCATGTTCTATTATACAAAAATATTTTGTCTTGGGGGAAAATATTACAGTAACTTGCAATACCTCTTTATTGGACTGAATTTTTTAAGAACACTGTTTTTTTTTTCTTCTCTACTAAAAGTTGGGGCAATCACCATGGAAACTACTTGAACCAACAATCACATCTCATTGGTGACTTCATCCTTTTTACATTTTTGCACCACTTTTTTTTTAGAATATAACACTTTTATAAATCTTCCCTTGTGCATCTAGAGTTTCTGCCTTAAAGGGTTATTCCAACCAATGCGAACACTTCAGGGATTTGAAGTAGTCATGGTGGTAGGAGTCTGAATGTGCACTGTTTCTGCTTAAAACATTGCACATCCAGAGATATATTTCCTTTTGTGCTAGTTATACCCTTCGCTTATGTGACTTTGGCAGCCCGGAATTCTGTTCTGGGAAAAGCTTCTCCATACTAGTTTATACACCTCTCTTGTGTGTTCAAATCAAATGTTCTCATAGAGCATTTGATTGGACCGTTTCACCGGCACAGAGCAGAAGTGGCCATGGTGGTTGGAATAAACCTTTAACCATATATACAATTATAATTTTTCAAGATATCCAGTGTATGAAGACCTACAAGAGTAGTTATTTGAGCACAGAAAGTCAAGAACCAGGGAAAATAATAGCAAAATATGTCCAAAGGTCCTGGCAAATGAAGGAAACAGCAAAAACAGAGAGTAATGGTGTTTTTTTTATTTTATGAAATTGTGTGAGCTTTGAAGTTGTTATTTAATGGAATAGTGAGTGCGCTGGATCTTGTAAATTGTATGAATTGGTCCCAACAGCACTTATAATGTATTCAAGTTCAGGTGAGTGAAGCCCTTTTAGTTTCATATTCAAATTCTGTTCCTTCCAACTTAAATATTTTGCCCGCATTTGCCCTTTTGTAACTCAATATATAAATAAGGTACTAGTTTATGCACTCATTATTTTTTCTGACTTGACTGTTGCCACTCCCTACTTATCGTCCTTCCATATACATTGCCTCTCTCAAGTCTGTAAATAATGCTCCAGGCTCATCTTCCTGAATGGACGCTATACCCACACCTCACCCCTTTGCATTACATTGGCTTCCTGTACCCTCCAGGATCTAATTCAAACTGCTAATATTAACCTACAATGACTTCAATAACTTCACTCCTCACTACATTTCCTGTTTACTCAACACACCCCTTTTCCTTCTTTTGCTCTGTGATCAACCTTCTCCTGTCATTTGGTCGTTCCTGTACTGCCATCTCTCACTCCCGGAATATAGTTATCTCTTCCATACAATTTAATAGGTCATGACCAGAATTTAGGCAACTGTGAACACTCATTTACTCTAGTGCACAAGATTGTACAGTTTGCCCATAATAAAAAAATAATAATAACCATTTCAGCTCTGAGGTTTCGTACTTATCAACAAAAGGTAGAAGAGCAAACTTGATGGTGGCACCTGCTAAAAGCAGTTATGCAGTTCCCATAAATATGTTCTTGCAGAAGCCTTGCGCTGCTCAGTGACAGTCACACCATTAGTTACAGTTTTTATTACATAGTTTGATGACATACGCTGATGACACTTAGATATGTCTCTCTTCCCCGGACCTCTCCCCTGCCATCCTGCAATGTGTCACTGCTTGCCTTTCTTCCATCTCTGACTGGATGTCCTCCTGCTTTCTGAAACTAGATCTCTCTAAAACTGAGCTCCTTGTCTTTCCTCCTCCTAATATTGATCCTCCTATTTCACTCTCCCTTCAAGTTAGTGGTATCCACATCAGTCCATCCTTGCAAGCGCGCTGTCTTGGTTTCATACTTGATTCAGGCCTCACCTTTGAGCCTCACATCCAGCATATTACCAAGTCCTGAAGATTCCATCTTCAAAACATAGCCTGCATCCGCCCATTTCTTATGAAAGATGCTACTAAGGAGCTTGTCCATGCTCTAGTAATTTGCCACATGGATTATTGTAACCCTCTCCCAATTGGTCTTCCCAGCTACAGTCTGTAATAAATGCTGTTGCCACACTGATTTTCCTCTCTAGTCGGTCCTCTCACACCTCACCCCTCTGTCAGTCCTTACATTGGCTTCCTTTATCATATAGGAGTCAATTTAAAGTGCTAACACATACCTATAAAGTATTGACCAATTCTAGCCCCTCATATCTCTTCACAGATCCATAGATATGCCCCTTCTCGGTCTCTCTGCTCTGCCTGTGACCTTCTCCCTTCCTATGGAATAGCCTGCCTACTGCCTTCAAACTCTCCCCTAGTCTTCAATCGTTAAAGAAGTGCCTTAAAATCCATCTCTTTAGGAAAGCTTATGGCCTCCCAGAGTGACCTCTACCTCACATACCCATGTTTTGCTCTCTCCTAAAGGGCACTCTATTCTCTCCTCCAGTTCTGCTTCACTCCCACCTTATTTGATTGCTATTTCCTGTCCTATTATGTTTTATACCCCACCTCCTATAGACTGTAAGCTCTTTTGAGCAGGGTCCTCTTCAACCTATTGTTCCTGTAAGTTTTCTTGTAATTGTCCTTAACCCCTTAAGGACCAAACTTCTGGAATAAAAGGGAATCATGACATGTCACACATGTCATGTGTCCTTAAGGGGTTAAACCACCTCTTATAATATTGTAAAGTGCTACAGAATCTGTTGGCGCTATATAAATGGCAATAATAATAATACTATTTTGATATCACCCACAATTTTAAGATTTGAAAATGTTTTAAATGACATCATGTGGTTGTGCAATGAATGCCATCAAGGAGTTATAGAGTCATCATGACCCAAGAGACTAAAGGCCAACACCTTCAGAAACCCGAGATGACATATTTACATCATTTATTGTTTTACTTTAACATTACATGAGATAATATGTTATACAGCTGATAAGCGAAGTATCTCTCACAAAACTAACTCAAACTAAAAACACACACACATCCCAACATTACAAACAGATGAAGAGTAACATTTATTTTAGTGGTGTGAGTTGGGATCTAACCAGGGACAGGACTGTTCTGAGAAATAATGAATATTAACTTATTTAAAATGTAAAATAATTAATGCAACTGAAATGTAAGTTAGTGCAAGAACAATGTATTTACACTGACTGATTTTTTCTAACCTAATTTGGTTGAAAGGCATTAGTGTTATTAATATTGCTGTGGAAACACTCCACAATATGGTGCTCCTAGTAAAGTGGGACATTAGAAGAGATAAGATGAATAGAGGAATTTGTGCCCAAAATAGGGACTGTATCTTCTAAATAGGGACAATCTTTCTCTCACACATGCATCTAGTTGTTGTCTCCAATCATATTAATGGTAAATATGCTACATAGGAACACGACTTCCATACAACATTAAGTAGCTGTAATATATACATCATGTTATAGTGCTAGTGATGTACATGTCATGCATTAATTTATTTCCGCAATTTCCAGTGTCTAGCAGACACATTATGCATATAATAAATACATTATTACAATGATCTACTTGTTAAATATACAGATCAAATTTAAAAGAGCAGATTATGTTTTCAAATTCCATGCTGCATGTTGGCTGATGTTATCCATTATTATTATGATTTTTGCATTTATATAGAGCCAACTTATCCCACAGCGCTACACAATATTAAAAAGGGGGGATTTAAAAATAAATGAGACAGTTACCACTGTGGGGAACCTGAATCTAAGAGCAGCATTAGAACATAGATGTCCTGGACTGCCTGTGATTACTGGGAGATACACTGCTGGGTAGCATCTACTAGTTATAATTCCCACAATATTAATTTAGCTCTCTCCTGATATTTATATGGTGAGAAAAGAGTTAATGAGACTGAAGCAAATCTATTCTCTCGCCTCAGCTCTTAGGACATCATTATCAGGATAACAGTAAAGAGCAGCTGCTGCCTGAATGTATAACTCCTACCATTCTGAGGCAGACTGGGGCATATAAGGCCATAATCTAAAACCTGGTAGAAGCCCTATTTAAAAACAAACAAACAACAAAAACTTGTAATATAAAGGCACATAATGCTGTATTAGAATATAATGCAATATTAATTTCAGTCCCTTGTATTTTATTCTGATGTCTCAAAGACTGTTTGCCATAATATGCACATCTCTGTTTTAAGTTTTATACATATATTACATGCATAATATTTATATACCCCTTTCCTGTTTTGATCCTAATCTTCTACATATGTTGGTAAAGTTTAAAGAAACTGCCTAAAAACGCATGTGTATGTTTGGATTTGCCCCAGTAATTCATTTTATTTGTATTTCCTTGCATAGAACATGACTCTTTGAGGCGCAGTCTTTGCACTTCCATTGATGGCACAGATGGATATACAATTATAAAACACATAAAAGATTATAATAAGCATATGAACTAGGAAGACCTACTTCCCTTCCTGCTGGTTTGGTTGATTATTATCCATGTTCAAATAATGGACCACATGTTCATTTCGCCCTTCTGCCCTGGTTGCTACAGCAAAAACAGACAGTAGGAGAAATCCAACATTTTAAAAAGGATTAATAGCATCTGTTTTGAATACTGCAATCCTTATATCCTTAAGCTTTGCTTGTTGTGTTATGGGTGATTATCTTTCTATTTTAAAATGTGGAAAACATTATACAGGACTGTTCACTAAACACGGAATTGCCACACATGGAAATTGAAATGGTACATTTTAGGCATAAATAGCTCTTAGAATAACTAAGGCTTGGCTATTTTAACCCTAAAGGAACACTATAGGGACAGTAACTCACAAATGTTTTCCTGATCGTATAGTGTTTAAATCACCATTAAGCTCCCCTGCCCCCCTAAATATAGTAAAATATTACTTGCATTTAAGTCTACAGCTGCTGCCCTTGCCCCTGACCTGCTGTCTGCTGACATCACCAGTAGTGGTGGTCTGAGCCACTCACAATCCTCCATAGGATTGACTGAGACTGTCAAGGAGGCAGGTCAGGGGCCAAGCCATCACAAGTCAGACAAAGCCCTGGCCAATCGGCATCTACTCATAGAGATGCATAAAATCTATGCATCTCTATGAGGAAAGTTCAGTGCCTGCATGCAGAGTGTGAAGATAATGAATGGCAGTGCTGCTCACTGTGCAGCACTGCCACAGGAAGCATCCCTAGCAGCCATCTGAGGAGTGACCAGTGGAGTTATCACTAGGCTGTAATGTAAACACTGCATTTTCTCTGAAAATACAGTGTTTACTGCAAAAAGCGTGAAGGGAATGATTCTGCTCACCAGAACAAATACAATAAGCTATAGTTGTTCTGGTGATTATAGTGTCCCTTTAATTTTACCATCTGAATTACAGTTTACTCCAATTTTGCGTTTAGTGAATAAAGCCCTGTAGTTTACCTACAATTCTGTATTTTTTTTTTAATAGTGCATCTTACATAGTTAATGTGTTCTATCTAAATATGACATTTTTTAAAGTATACTAATAACAATTTGGAATTCCAGGATGATCCTATCATGAAAATTAGATTTTACCAAATGGAAAACAACAGTTTTTCATAATTTTTCACAAAGTGAGATGTTTTTATGGTAATTTACAAATGCGAATTCAGAATGTAATATTAATTTAATGTGAATTTCGCATTTTAGGCCAGAATAGATGACATAGAAGCATAGCTTACTTTAAGAATTAGTCCAATTCAGATACATGGGCCTTAAATTTGAAATTCACTGTGAATTCACTTTAAACTCACGGCTATTCTTAACGTAAGTATTAAGTTACTGTTAGTCATTCATTGAGAATGTTTGAGAATGTTTCTAATTTGGCTATCATGGACTGAAATTTGCCTTTCTAGTGTCCAACCTCTACATTTCATGGTTTAATGCCTTCATTATGGCGTATCATATATATATAAAAATCATATATACACAATTTGCTATCATATATACATATAAAATCATATATACACAATTTGCATAATCGCAAATGCAATGTGTTTATTCCCAAAGGTTTGTTGCAAATTATGCCATGATTTCAGTCATAATGTAACACATTCCACGTGTCACATTATTGTAGCTCCCCTCTTCTCTTCCTCTCTACTCTACCAAAGCAGGGGAGGAGCCATAAGGTAAAGAAAAAGAGGACGAGGATGCTGGAGTAGCATTATGCCAGTGAGCTGGGTAGCTGATGGGCACCATACTTCCTGTTCTGCTAATTGAACTGTAATGGGAATGTGGAATAATTTTCCTTTCACTGCCTCCAATATGTGGTATTTGTCCGTCTCTGAATATGCGTGTCTGTGGATTTGTACCCATGGATGTTTCTTTGAATGCGTGCCTGTCTGTGTTGGTGTGTCTGTATGAGTGGGGACAACAGGGCAATTGCCCTACATCCAGAGAAAATAGTGCAGCTCCCATAGGAGAACTACCTCATCAGGGGCCCAGTCCCCTCTAATGTTGCAAAGAGTGCTTGATGGATGTTACTGTTACTTCCTCCCAGGTTGCTCACCGCACAGGTTAGGAGGAGACGAATGAAGCATCTGAGAGAGGAGGAGGGAGGAGAGAGAGCTCTGCAGCTTCAGATTCCTATCATCAACAGCCAGCCCCAGGAATTCACCTCCCTGCAAATAAAAGGTGTGGAAGCAGGGGGTGGTTAACAAATGTAAATTGCAATTTGCGTGATTGCCCATGTGTATGTTTAGGTATATGTATGTGTGTATCTGTATTTGTCAGTGTGTATCTGTGTGTCATTGTATGTGTATCTGTGAGTGTCAGTGTGTAGGCATGTGTGTATCTTTGTGTATCTGTGTATCTCTGTGTGTGTGTAAGTATGTGTGTTTATCAGTGTGTATCAGTGTGTGTGTGTGTGTGTGTGTGTATGTGTGTTGTGTGTATTTGTGTGTGTCTGGGAGTAACAGTGTGTATATGTGTGTAGGTGTGTATGTATGTGTGTCTGTGAGTATGTGTATGTATGTGTATATGTGTAGGTATCTGTGTCTGTCAGTGTGTATCTGTGAATATGTGTGTGTATCTATGTGTGTATATCAGTGTGTGTATATGTGTAAGTCAGTGTGTATCTGTGAGTGTCCGTGTGTATGTGTTTGTATCTGTGTGTGTGTGTAAGCATGTGTATGTGTGTGTATCTGTATGTGTATGTGTCGGTAAGTGTGTATAGTTGTGTGCCAGTGTGTATGTATCTTTGTGTGTACCAGTGTGCATTTGTATGTTTGTATGTATGTATGTATGTGTGTATATATTTGCCAGTGTGTGCATTTGTGTGTTTGTGCAGATATGTGTGTGTGTATCTGCATGCCTTTGTGTGTATGTGTGTTTCTGTGTGCCAGTGTGTGTAGGTATGTGTATCTGTATGTGTCAGTGTGTAACTGTGTGTGCCAGTGTGTGAAAGTGTAGGTATGTGTGCTGTGTATCTGTGTGTGTGTGTGTGTGTGTGTGTGTGTGTGCCTGTGTAGGCATATGTTTGTATCTGTGTGTGTATCTGTCTGTGAAGGTATACATTTGAGTCTGTGTGTATGTGTCAGTGTGGGTACATGTGTGTATCTGTGTGTTATTGTGTTTCTGTGTCCCTGTGTGTTTTCAAATATGTGTACAGTCTCCTATCCCCTACACCAGAGTCCCCTATCCTTCCTCTACAGCCCTTTTCACCCTGCCACATCCCACCATCAGTGCCCCTTCTGAGATTTGGTTCTGGATCCACCCCTGTGCCTCTATGTGTTTGTCTATAGATTATTATTACTATTTTATTATTTAAATAGCGCCATCAGATTCCGTAGCGATGTATGTTTGTGTGTGCATATCTGTGCGGGGACTAAAGTGGGAATTTTATATGGTATTTATAGATTGCTGGTTGCAAATAGTTTAAAAATAAAAAAGAACAAACATGTAAAGCAGTTTAGGCCCTGGGGAGATAGCGCAGCTAAGCGGACAAGGGCACATGCAGGAGTGTGGGGATAGATGCATGGGATTGGTTTAGAAAGAGTGTGTGGGTGGGATTATGTTCTGTGTAAGTTAGTGTGGGGGAGGTCTTACCTCAGTGCCACTTGGGATTCGGGCCAGCAAACAGCTTCCTGTCCTCCTGCTCCTGTTTGCCTGGGCCTGCAGATTTACACAGCTTGAGGGATGGATATTGAGGCGATCCTGGCGGCCCTCAGAGCTGGCCGGCACCTCTGGAAGCAAGTTGGGCACGTTAATGGAGGTATGGCTACCGGTGTGGGCCCCCCCCACGGCCTGCCTCCCCATGGAGCACCCACTGCGGTCTCCCCTACTGCCTCCCATGCGGTCCCTGCCCCTGGGGGCCGCACCAGCACTGGCAGGCATTCCCACCCGCCTGCCAGGCTCTCTCCAGATCCCACTTCTCGGGCCCGGTGTAGGAGCAGGGGCCTGGGCCCGAGGCATCACCAGGACTGCGTGTCTGGGGCTCCAGACACGCGGCCTGCCTCCAGTGGCCATGATTTGCGCCCTTCTGCGTCCGCGCGCGTGGCACTGCCTTCTGCCACGAGGCCTGCCACTGCCGCGCGGCCAGCCGCCTTCATTGCCGCACGGCCTGGTACTCCCAGGCCGGGGATGAGGCCTACTCCCAGGCCGGGGATGCGGCCTACTTTTCGCGCTTCGTGTGCGTACGTTGTTCCTTCTTTTATTCGGTCTAGTCCTCTTAGCACGGACAATGACATACATTTAAAAAAAAAAGTGAATTGCAGAACAGAAATAAATTGTACATTACCAAATGGAATAAATAAAACACAAACAAACAAAAAAAAAGAAGTAAATACGATGTCAAGTACAAGGAGGAGAATAACCAAAGCAAAAAAAGAATGAAATAGAATCCGATAAATGTAAAAAAATTAAATAAAAAAAAAATGTGGGGTACATGGGTGCCGCTCCCCACCCCCCCCCTTCATTTTCAGTATGTACCATATGTTTAAGTATGCTTTCCTGCAGCGTCCAGCGCAGCTGATGGCGCCGGCGATGCCTCCCAGGTTCCCGTGACTCTGGGTGTTGCTGAGCTACTATGGCCCGCTTGGCTTGCACGCAATATTAGGGAGCAGATGAGGGAAGGGGATTTTATTGCAGGTATGTTCCCTCCTGCCACGGGGGTCCCCTGACTAAGAGGGACATTTGGGGCTCTGGGAGGGTCGTGGGGAGCATGCTGTGGTAGCTTACACCCATGGCGCGTATTCGGATGCGCCTTTGCCCCGTGTTCATGGTCGGGGAGAGGGCTCCCTGAGAATGCGCTGCGTGGTTCTGCGATCAGGACGCTCTCAGGATTCATATCGTCCCTGGGAGGAGCTAGGTTGGTGTAGGTACATTTTGCATTTTCGTACCGGATGGGTTTCGGCCTCTGGTTTTACTTGGGGCTCGCCTAGCGCCCCAGCACAGTGCGTTTTCGATCTCTCTGCAATCTGTCGGGATGGGGGACGTAGGTGCTCTCGGTGCAGGACCCTCGGCTTACTTCCCAATCGTCTAGTGTGCCCCTGAAGTCCGCTCTGTGGGTTCCCCCTTTAGGATATGGTGCCCATGGGGGAGCGGGGTCGATATCGCCAGGTTCCTTATTTACTCAGTTGTCGTTTCCTTCTAGGGGCTGGGTTTGAGATGGTGGCTCGGCGCAGCGGTCTGCGTGGGTGGGGCTGCGGGGCCCTGGGGCCTTGCTGACGAAGGCGGCTGTGGAATCGGTTTTCCGGCTGCTGCCGGTATGCACGTCGGGTTCATGTTTCCAGGCTGGTTTTCTGACGGTCAGGTTTAGGTGGCTGTGTGCCTCCACGTGAGTTGCTCCCGATGTCGCTTATGTGTGGGGGCCATTAGTGTTGCATGTCCGCACTCTGCTGCTGCAGTGCTTTCTTGGGGTAGTGTTTTGGAGTTTCGGAGTTCCGTGGCCCAGGCCTTATCCGTGGGTCGGGATACGTGCTGTAGTCTCCTGGATAGTGGGTTCGATTCCTGCAGGGGGGACGTCGGTTGCCCTTTACTGCGGTTTGGGACATCAGGCAGGAGGCGTCGGGGGTTTGGAGGGGCATTGTTGGTTTCGGCTGCGCTACCCGTGGGCTCTCCGGGGTACGCTGGGCTGTTGGGGTTTCCCTTGGGACTGTATGGGGTTCCTTCTGGGCCTCCTTTAACGGTGGCTTGTCAATCTGGCCCCCTACGTCCTTTCCGCTGGTTTCCGACTGTTTGCCGCTGCAGCAGGTTTTGGGCCATTTGGGCTCTCGGTGGAGTGCTGACTCTTGCCCATTACACTGGCTCTGGCAGACTCTGGTGTTCTTGGAGCTTCCCCTTTCTGGTGGCATGGTCGACATGGGGTACCCGGCTCACGAACAGGAAGGCTAAGATGATGAGCAAAGTGAGTGCAATTAATCTATATTGCACATCAGCATAGATGGATATTCTGGTTCTTTTTCGCTCACCATTCTCCTATCTGACTGCTATATATATATATTCACACTGCTAAATACAAATACATACACACACTGCTAATTACAAATATGCACACAGACTTCTGAATTTATACACACAAACTACTAAATACACACACAGAGACTGCTGAATACACCCAGAGACTGCTAAACACACATGGAGACTTCTAAATACATACATAGACTGCTGCACACACACAGAGACTGCCAAATACACACACACACACACACACACACACAGACTGCTGAATATAGACACAGACTGCTGAATACACACACAGACTGCTGAATACACATACATACAGAAAGCTGAATACACATACACACAGACTGCTGAATACATACACACATACAGACTGCTGAATATACACACACACTGCTAAATACACACACAGAGACTGCTAGATGCACACAGACTGATGAATACACACACTGCTGAATACATACACACAAACTATTGAATACACATACACACAGACTGCTGAATATATATACAGACATATTGCTGAATACATACACACAGACTGCTGAATACATACACACAAACTGCAAAATACACACAGACTGCTATATACATACACACAGACTACTAAATACACACACAGACACAAGCTGCTGAATTCACACACATGCTGCTGAATACATACACACAGACTGCTGAATACACACAGACTGCTGAATACACACACACAAACTGTTGAATACATATACACAGACTGCTGAATACATACACACACGCGTACCTCCTCTCAGGACCCAGGTTCTGCTGCCATGCTTCAACTTATTGACTTATTGGTTACAACTACATGCTTGTTCGTCCACCCACTGTAAACCGCTGCGGAATTTGTTGGTGCTCCTGCTCCTCTCATGCGGATTCAATGTAGAGGGCAGGGATATGCTATGACTTCTTTTCACTGTCCTCTCCACACAGCCAAGCACCAAGATTCTTCCATGCACGTCCTGATAACTACACTGGTGGCCGGTGCCGGTATTGCAAAACATTCTCCTCGTTAAATACCGACAATTACATTGTCGGTATATTTACAATACTGGCATTGGCCAACCAGCCTCAAATACTGACTGTACAAGTAAAATACCGGCCAGGTGGCTACCCTAGTTGTTGTGAACTGAAAATGACGGCTACATTTTGGCATTTAGATTGTAATTTTCTACAATTCAGAGTTTAGTGAATAAACCAACTATTTAAAAAATGTTTTTACAAGGTTTTAATTTTTATTTCTAAAAATTAAAAACTGTAATAATGCACAGTAATGTGACCAGAGCCCTGCATTCTTCCTCCTTCCCTTTGGCTACTGTCATGCGGCAAAGTACACAGTGGAGGAGAGAAGGAAAGTCTCTGTGCAACACCACATTCATAGCTCTAGTGGAGAATGTTGCTTCTCTCTTGGCTAAAAACTAGAACTGGAGCAGAATTTACGCCAACAGCATGAACGTTAAATAGTAAAGGGACATTGTAAACGCCTAAAGCGCATTTCTTGTTAAAGTGCTTTATGTGTGAAGAGTGTGTCCATGTTTTTCATTTTACAAAAAGTGATGATTTCAATAGAAATATTCACTTTTATAAATTAACCTTGCTACACCCTCTGGCTGTCAATCAGACAACTGGTTCTTTTACTTCTTGGTTGTTTAGAAGCTAGATAGGTAAGTGCTCAGAGCACCTGCATTACAAGGACTTCTGATTTAGCTGCATTGGGAAGTTTGTGGTAGGACAGCCACTGAAAGTCTACATTGGAGAAGGAGAAGGTTTTGCTGCAGACAAGAAATCTGAACATTTTGCAAGCTGTGTTTAGATATTTGCCCAGTGAAACAATTCATAATTAAATGCATGCATGTTTTCATTGAGGTGATTTTTTTTTATTTTTATTTTTTTTATTTGGTCAGTGCAGTTTTCCTTAAAAACAAACAAACTGAAATAAAAGCAATGAAAACAAAAGAGACACGTTACAAGTCAATGTGTATCATTTTACAACAGCTCCTTTAATTACATTAACGGACATTGATCTAATCGCATAACTAAAATCATGTATGCAATTACTAAAAAAGCATTCATTTTAGAATGCACCTGTTTTTCTAGTAGTTACTTTGTAAGCAATATGCAATACTGGCCGACATTATACATACATTATCTAATTATCAGAATTTATTTTATAGAATGTGTTCATTAACCCCTTAACACCGCAGCCAAATGTACAAGTTGTGAACGAAACAAAATGTAAACAAAATCTGGCATTTGCGCTATATGTCTGTCCAACCGTAATTCACCTCTTTCATATTAAATGCACCCCCCCTTATTATATATCATTTTATTCAGGGGAAACGGGGCTTTCATTTAATATCAAATATTTAGCTATGAAACATAATTTAATATGAAAAACATGGGAGAAAATAAGATTTTTTTTTATTTTTTTAGTTCTACATGACATTTTAACTGTCAATGTCATAATACTGTTTGCTTTTACTGCAATAAAATACACATATTTGTATTCAGCAAAGTCTCACGTGTAAAACAGTAACCCCTATCTACAGGTTTTATGGTGTTTTGGGAAGTTACAGGGTCAAATGTAGCGTGTTACATTTGAAATTGAAATTCGTCAGATTGGTTACGTTGCCTTTGAGACTGTATAGTAGCCCAGGAAATAAATTTACACCCATAATGGCATACCATTTGCAATAGTAGACGACCCAAGGTATTGCAAATGGGGTATGTCCAGTCTTTTTTAGTAGCCATTTGGTCACAAACACTGGCCAAAGTTAGCGTTAGTATTTGTTTGTGTGTGAAAAATGCAAAAAACGCCAATTTTGGCCAGTGTTTGTGACTAAGTGGCTACTAAAAAAGACTGGACATACCCCATTTGCAATACCTTGGGTTGTCTACTATTGCAAATAGTATGCCATCATGGGGGTAATTTTCATTCTTGGGCTACCATAGGGTCATAAAGGCAACGTAAGCAATCTGGAGAATTTTAATGTGAAAAAAATGAAACACAAGCCTTATATTTGACGCTGTAATTTTTGAAAACACCATAAAACCTGTACATGAGGGGTACTGTTGTACTCGGGAGACTTCGCTGAACACAAATATTTGTGTTTCAAAACAGTAAAAAGTATTGCAGCAGTAATATCGTCCGTGTAAGTGCTGTTTGTGCGTGAAAAATGCAAAAAACTTCACTTTTACTGGCGATATCATCGTTGTAATACATTTTACTGTTTTGAAACACTAATATTTGTGTTCAGCGAAGTCTCCCGAGTAAAACAGTACCCCCCATGTACAGGTTTTATGGTGTCTTGGAAAGTTATAGGGTTAAATATAGTGCTAGCAAATTAAATTCCTTATACTTTCGGCATGGGTTGTCAGGCAGGTCCCGCTAATTGTAATTAATTAGGATACCTAATTATGTAAAATTATTACATAAATATATGTGTAGAATTAATATATGTATATATATACATATGTGTATATATACGTATATATATATATATTTTTTTTTTTAAATATTTTTATTTATGTATAGGTATATATATAGTGATATATACGTATATATTTATGTATATAGATATATATATTATTTCGTTCTACGTGTATTTTGATATAAATATATATATATTAATATCACAATACAGTTAGAACGAAATAAAACACATCTATATATTTTTTAATATTTTATTTTTAATTATTTTTTTTATTTAATTTTTTTACGTATTTACATATTTTTTTTAATATTATTTATAAATATATATATAACAATAATTATATATATTTAATCAGTATCAGTCGACGTGTAATTTGATATTAATATATATATATATATATATATATATATATATAATTATATATATTAATATTAAAATACACCTAGACGGTGTATGTGCATGTGTGTATATGTGTATATATATACTTAGATCATGATCTAAGTATATATATATATATATGATCTAAGTATATATATATATTTTTTTTACACTTTTAACATTATTTAATTTGATTTTCAGCCAGCAGGGGGACCAACTGTCATTACAGTTGGTCCCCCTGCTGGCAATACAGAAGCCAGCTATCCCGGCCATGTGATTGTGAGGTCCTCGCAAGGACCTCACTCTCACATGACCGGGAGGGACCGGAGGAGGAAGATCTGCCGCGGGGGGGCTCCTTGGGAGTCCCCCCAACCGCGATCGCCAGCGTGGGACCACCGGCGACCGGGTAAGTAAAAAAAAAACGGCGGGCATATATTTACGTCCTGCGGCGTTTAGAGCCGCTTTTAAAAGGACGTAAATATACGTCCGCCGGACTTAAAGGGTTAACCAATGATTTCATATGTTTATTGTATGTATTTTGATTGTGCCTGTTCATTCTGGGTAATGGAACAACAAGTCTTTTTTAAAGCATTACTGTCTCTCAAATGGGGAACTATATATGCAACCATAATATTTTATATATGTTTTTAAAAGTTTAGAAACACTGGATATCTACGTTTTATAGCAACCTAAACCAGCAGTTTTATGTCTAAAAGCTTTGCTTGGAAAAAAGCTTGCTTTATTAATGACATTTGCCTCTGAAACCGTCATGGAATCACATGTATGTACGTAGTGGGAAATCGCGATGCAGCCTAGAACAAAATCTAACCCCATTCAACCCCCCAATAACAACAGACCACTTAGTATGGATGAAACAGGCCACAGCATTTATTATCACAAACTAAATTACTGCATAACACATCCATAACTTTATTTATTAAATCTCTTCTTTTTCTGTAACCAAAACGTTAGACATAAATAAGCATAAATTAACATATATACATATATAGCTCCACACATAGTGTTATACAGTGACCCAACCATCCTTGCCAATAAACATACAGTGGTTCCTAATCAACCCTTCCTCTCACCTCCCCCCTCGTCATAAAAATCATATCTTTCCAATGCCCGCCATCAGCCGACCTTATCCACGCTCGATGGGCACGATACCTCAGGCAACCAAATGTTAAAACTTTGAAGCAGGGGAGGATGAGATCTTAAAAACTTGTTCATCTCATTCCATATACTTAAACGTAACCCCTCAAACTCAATTGGCAAGGACATACCCCCGCCACAACCCCGCTGTTTTACAACCAAAATCAGCGGGGGACCCCACCACAACCAGCCATGGCCTGTTCCACCACTTCTTGCAGCGCTAGATTAACATAGAATAAATACCGCACCAGTAAATGAAATAACAATTCGGGATCAATCTAAAAACCACAAATAACATAACATAGTGCAAAACGTATATATATATATTTGTGTACGGCACATTCCGAGGACGTAAGGAAAACAGGGTTTAAAAATAAGTAGTTCCTTAATAGCAAGTCAGTTGAGGTGTGCCGAAACTGACGTAAGGTTAGGCCTGTAAAAGAGGGCCCACCTAGGAATATGAAAAAATTGAGGGTGCGGTGGGAGGGGCACTTCCGAGATCGTCGAAGACGGGTAAGCAGGGGCTCACTGAGTTTAAATAGGGAATTTAAGTGCCTCCCACAATTACAGGCCAAGCCTTCTATTTGTGTACGGCACATTCCGAGGACGTAAGGAAAACAGGGTTTAAAAAAAAGTAGTTCCTTAATAGCAAGTCAGTTGAGGTGTGCCGAAACTGACGTAAGGTTAGGCCTGTAAAAGAGGGCAAAAATAATAACCATTGAAACAAAATGCGTTTATTAAGCGGTACATCATTTAGTCATATCACAGAAAGCCAGCCTTATCTCTTTCTCTGGATTGGGAATGTATCTGTTGTATGCAGATGATTTCCACCTCCCCATGTTTTTAATTATGTGTGTCGGTACATGATTACCTGAGGCAGCTGTGGCTGCTCCAATGCGAAAAGAATGGCCCGAGAAAGAACGTGGGTTTTGTCCCAAGCGGAGTAAAAGGGTGCGTATGTAAAGCATGAAGATTTTTGTGGTCAGGGGTTTCCCTAGTAAAGCTAGAAGAGGGCTATCGGGAGCGGAACTAGCTTGGGCTGCTACTAGCCTATCCAATACACGGACGGGACACCATTTGGTTGACGTGGGATAAAAGTTAATTACCACTGGTGGGCCTGTTTGGCTTGTTTTGGTACGGGTAACGGACAAAGTGTAGTGATCTAGATTTTTAATTAAGTGTTTCTTTTGGAGGCACGAGCTGAAATCAGAAGCTCTCTCTACAGTGAACTCTTTGGGTCTCAAGAAACCATAAAAGGCTAGATAAGCCGCTGATTTGATAACGAGGTTTGTGATATGTTCGAAAGGGGACGTGTCGAGTACATCGGACAAATTCTTAAACAACTTACTATCTATGGGGAGGCGTTTAGTGGGTATGTGTACTGACAAGTTGTGAATGCCTTTGAGGACACTTTTAAGAGGGTAGGAAGATAGGAAAGGAGACTTGTTGGGAAAGGAGGTTAACATGTAGTGTTGGATTCCCGTCAAGTAGAGTTTGATTGTGTTGTAAGATAGATTAAGAGAAAAGTGGCAAAAAGTTGTGAAAGCAACCATGGTTTCAACAGAAAAAACATTTATTACAGAGTAATTACGAATGAAACACAAAAACAGTTCATATGCTCTGTAATAGGCTTTCCTCGTGTTGAGGGATAAACCCGCCTGAGCAAGCGTGCCGCTCAGATGTAGGAGAGAGCTTAATGCATTACCAGGTCTTCGAACTTTGGAGGTACCCTGGGTCGCTGGGAAGCAGTAGGATGTAGCCTGAAGAACTCCTGCAAATTGAAGCGTGACAGAGCATCAGCGGCAGTATTTTGTATACCTGGGACGTGAACACAGGATATGCAGAACTGGAGACTAGCTGCTAGCCAAGTGAGTCTCCTGACTAGGTTCATGATCGTGAGGGACTGAGAGCGGCCCTTGTTGATGATGTTACAGGTAGCTAAGTTGTCACAAAAACACCTGACTGACTGCCCCCTCCACTCTACCCCCCACGTGTAAGCTGCTGCTACGATAGGGTAGATCTCGAAAAGAGAGGAGGTGGTACTGAATCCCTCGAGTGACGTGGTTTCGACCGGCCAGGAGTCGTATAGCCACTCGTCTCCAAAAATGGCCGCATATCCCAAGGCCCCTGAAGCGTCAGTCCAGAGTACTGGGGAATCGTCGGAAACGGGGGGAACAAACAGCGACCTGCCGTTCCACGAGGAAAGGAACAGCTGCCACATTCTCAGGTCAGCTATAGCCGACTCGTCTAGGGTTGTAGTGGAGTCATCGTCAGGGAGACCGTGCAAAAGTGAAAGGATCCTGGAAATGAACGACCTACCCTGTGGAATTATTCTCATGGCAAAATTAAGTGAGCCTAAAAGTGACTGTAGCTGTTTCCTGGTGCAAGTGCCTAGTGACATGCAGGTGCTAATGTAAGATAGAATACGGTCTACTTTCTCCTGGGGTAGGCTGGCGTGCATGGTGACAGAATTGAGTGTGATCCCCAGAAAAGTAATTTCGGTTTTGGGACCTTCAGTTTTGTCCAGGGCTACGGGGACACCTAAATCTTTGAAGAGCGTGAGCAAGAGATGAAGGCTGCGTGGAGTGCAGTGGTGAGGTTCAATGGTGAGGAAGTCATCTAAATAATGTATCACAACTGGGCATCTGCAGAAGTTAAGGAGAAGCCATGTCAAGGTTTCGGCGAACAGATCGAATAACTTGGGGCTACTTTTGGAGCCGAAAGTAAGCCTGGTAGCGAAATAGTAGTTATCTAGCCACTTAACTCCGTGCAGATGCCAGAGTGATTTATGGATGGGAAGTAACTTAAAGGCGTTGGTAATATCCGACTTACTTAACCAGGCCGCCTTCCCGGAGTAAATAATCGCCTGAATGGCATCATCAATTCTAGCGTACTGAAGAGAAAAATCTTCTGACGGGATTAGTGCATTCAGGCTAGGTGTGGGAGAAGCGTGTGGTGCAGAAAAGTCAATAACAAGCCTCTTTTTGTTGTTAAATTTCCCAGTGGCGATACCTAGAGGGTTAGTCCTCCATGAGGAGAAAGGGGGAGTAGTGAAAGGGCCTATCATGAAGCCGTTATCCACTTCTTTCTGTAAGAGAACTTGTAGGGTATCGGGGTCTGTGAGAGCTGACTGAAGGTTGGGGCACTCCAGGATGCCTGAGGGGAGAGAGACAAAGCCTGTGTGAAACCCGTGAGTGAACCCTGACGTGAGAAATACCACCAGATGCAAAGAAGGATGATTAGCCAGGTAACGTTGCAAACTCGGAATGTTTATTGGAGTAGAAGCCTTTTTAGGGTACAATTTGTTAGGGCACATCGTCTTGGCATGTGCCCTGAAACAAAGCGAGCACACATGCAGCAGCCTACAAGCACTGTAACTACAACCCCCAGCATTAAAATTATTGCAGACCTGAGCTTTTCCCAAGAACACTATGGGCCTGCCTAATTTATCTCTAACCTCCTTCTGGCTGGAAGTTGACTGGAAATCGGAGTTGGCGCTGCTGGTAGAGGGGATAGCTACATTCTCGGGACAGAAATTAATAGAGTGAGCTGCAGATGAGCAAATGGCACAGGAAGGGGTTTTGAGACCTGCAAAATGCATGAGAAACAATTCTGTATCTAACTGACCCCAGTCCGTGACTGTATTATACTGGGACAATGAAGCGGCTGACCTAGCGGAGAACGACTTGTGATAGTCGTAGAAGGCAAAGCCCCCGTACTTATAAGCCAACTCTATCACCTTGTGAAGGTACAAATCCAGCTCCTCTCTGCGGAGGGGAAAAGCAGTACAGATAACATCTCTGTATAGGCCAAACGCCAAGACAAACTCAGGGATGTTAAGTTTCCTATTCAACCTAGGGTCCCTGGCCCTCATCACTACTGATAGGTCCTCGAACGTGTATGCCCTGTTTTCAACTACGTCTTGAGCCGCTATCAGTAGCGAGGCCAAGTTAACATCCTTTCCCTCAATGATGTCACGTCTGAGAGACTGCGGTATCAGATGAATAGGATTAATAAGGTTGGAAACTTTCCTAGCCGGTGGAGGGTCATTGTTACCTCCTAGAGCGGGCGTGGGTTGGACGACCGGCCCGGGCATCTCGGGGACTGAAGGGACGTTATTAGCTTCCAGGTTATCCAATCTGTTATTGATGGTGGCAACTGAGGACACTAGGGAGGCCATCATGGCGTGTAATTCAGCCAGGCTATTAAGTACGTTAACCTGTGAACTAGGGCCAGGCCTTTCGTTATCCTCAGTAGAGTTCAATAAACAAAACAGTTCATTCTTCCTAGCTGAAGCCGGATAAGGGATATTTCTCTTTTTAAGTTCAGCGGTAATCTTAGGGATAGTCCAGGAGCGATAGCTGGAAGCTGGACTTGGAGGGGTTGGTTGCGTTCTCTGCGTGCCCGACCTGAGCGGGGTGCTGGAAACCGACAGATTGTCTTCTAACACCGAAGCGTTGGACATTCTAAGGGGCAGAGAGGGCGAGTTTAGTGTTGAAAACTAAAAAGCTGGAGGGACCCCACTTACTAGGCTAGTGCCCATAGGCGAAATTGTATTAGCTTAGCTTTTGTTGGTGGCAGATGAGGCCCTAACTACTTGCCAAGCGGCTATGAGAGGCACTAACTATGATTTGGCGCGTGGGGCCTTGGTGCCACTGAGGTGGGTGGCGGGGAGTTGGCCTCTCGGTGACATGAAAAGAAGCAATATGATTGGCCGTGACTGGTGAGGCCCTAACTAATTTTGAAGCAAGGCTATAGCTATGCGTTGGGACGATTGGCCTGAACCTCCGAACGTAAGGGCTGACCTATGCCTTGCGGGACCTCTAACCTTATAGGCAAAGAGCCCACTGGAACATACCTAAGTTGGCGGGAGAAATTACAACTAGTCCTCGAACCCCCCCCCCCCCCCCCCCGCCAGGACACCCCAACAACATACCTGCTGACTTTACTTGACCTAATAAAGTATAATCCTGCAGGGAACCAATGGAACTAAAGGAAAAGAAACGTGACCTATTTATGATATGTACTATTTAACTACAACATACACACAAGAACTGGGTGACACCGAGGCCTACCTCTTAACAAAGCTGCGAATACGTACACCCGCGAAGGGCCACTTGCGAGAAGTGTCAGTACTAGTAAGAACTACAACAAAAACAGGACAGGAACAGCCATTTAACACAATGGAACAACATACTCCCTATTTACACTATTTAGCTATTTATGACATTAAGGGGACCACATAACTACTTTAAACACCGAAGTTGAGAATACTGGGCACTACTAAACCGCTTAACCCCTTTCATATCAAACGTAACCACTAAGACTTAGCTTAAAACGTAAACACAGCCCCTGAACACGGAACAGAATGAATATAAACGTACCCCCTGAACGAAAACGTATGGCAACCCGTTGTGGCTGAAGGAGACTACGAGGTGTAAGTGTAACTGAACGTGTTACACTGACCGAGAAAGCAGGAGCGGATTGAATGCGAGCCCGTGAGCGACAGGGCTAAACTTACGATTCTGATGCCGTCCGAGAGAGGCAGGAAGCGGAATACTCACGAATACAGCCACCGGGCGTATGAACCGGGCTGCCGGCGGGCGGGAATACTGACGTTACGAATCTGCAAACCGGAAGTACACTGAAGCACTTCCGAGATCGTCGAAGACGGGTAAGCAGGGGCTCACTGAGTTTAAATAGGGAATTTAAGTGCCTCCCACAATTACAGGCCAAGCCTTCTATATATATATATATATATATATATATATATATATATATATTATGCTAGACCCCTTATGTAAAATAAAACTCACAGGATTTAAAGCTGTCCCAGGCTCTATATAAAATGCAGGAGGGAGCCTAAAAAGTCTAAAACAATACCCTTGAGGGGAGCAGCACAGGATACAAAGTGCAGAATTCAAAATTTATTGAACAAATAAACAATTAAAACAGGGACAATAAGCAGTGTATAAATAGTAAAATATACTAGGCACGAAGCCTAAATAAAACACCGCAGAGTAAATAAGAAAAAGTCCCAGATACAATACTTTGGTCTAGCAGCAACCGCATTTCAACTCCAGTCGGAGTCTTCCTCAGTGCACCGTTAACATAGGCCTTGTTCGACCTCCAGCAAGCGCAACCATCCCCTTGAGATAACTAGGCCACATCCGGCCAAACCCCAAGGCGAACTGGAATCCCCCAAGCCAAACCTAGAAACCCATCTTGTCCCATTTCCAACGGCAGCGCACCAGGGCACTCACATTGCTGAGCGCACTGCCAACAGGAACGGGCGATAGCCTCAGCCCAGCCCCTGAGAACCTCTGGTAAGAAACAGAATGCGTGACATGTTCAGATTTAAGAACACCCAAATCCCAAACAGCCACCGAATCCAGATCATTCCACCCAGACAGATGACAAAAACCTCCGGTACCCCTAAGAGGCAGGACAGCTGACCCAGGAAGAGGAGGAGCCACACCTCCCTCATGTATCTGGCGCCAGACCACCGAACCTCCACTCCCGAAGGCGTAAGATCCAATCACTCGCTCCCCACCTCATGTCCCCAATGACATATGAGCATCCCACCCTCTTTATTCCGGGGTGGGGGGGAGGAGACAGTAACCGTGGGGAGAAATCCATTCGGAGACCGGCAGGGTGAACCCAAGGAACCTACCACCCTGACCCCCACCATCCAAGCCCTGTGAACCAGTGGCACAAGCACGCCCAGCGGCGTCTGTAGCCGCCCCAAACCGGACTGAATACCCCCTGAACTCACCACCATCCTTACCCAGGAATTCTAGCCCCAATTGGAGCACCCCAACGACATGGATGCGGCGAGAAAACCCGGCTTCGAGAACCAAAGAAGGGGAGAGGAGGCCGAATAACCCAGGGGCGGAAGAGCCCCCACCGAAGAAAAAACAGGACACGTGTGGGAAACCGGCGCTCCCCCCAATTGGGACGGTATATTTCCAACTATTCTGGGAACCCAGCACACCCTGTTAGGAGCCTAACCAGTACCCTGTGCATTCAATTCACCTCAAGAGAAAGCAGAAAGGGCCCGGTTATGTCAACTCCGCAACATCCAAGAACGGAACAGATTCTATTGATGAATCAGCCAACCGCTACCAACTTACCTTTCCCAAATACAACAGCCGTCGAGTGGCGAAAGCCTGAAGGAAGTCCCATCCGATGCTTACTCGATCCACCAAAACCCCTTCCCACCTGCAGATGACCGTAACATGAATGGGAAGCCGCCAAGGAAATGCTCTCATCCGGCCTGATCGGTCACACTTAACTGTAGAGGGCCCCACGCCGCCTCAGAGAATGACCCATGGACTCATCAGTCCGCTAGACCACGACCACATCTCCACTGCCTTATAATTTGGCCCCGCGGAGCCCCAAGTACGATCTACCGTGAACAAGATAGAACCCCTCAGGAAAAACCCCGCCTGACCAGACACTTCCAGACTCAAGCAGTGCCGAGCTAGGTGCCACAACCAGGGTACCACCGGGGTAGAGGTTACCGCCACACGATTGTCCCAAAGGAAGAACTACCCACCTGTCTGGGAGTTGGGTACCCCATGCCTACCATGCCAACAGAATGGGGAAGCTTCAAGGCAGCCAGAGTCAGCAAGAGCCCCAATTATGCCAGCTTACTGAGCAAGAGTCAGCACACCGTGGAAAAAACGAATTAGGCCCCAAAAACCCCCAAACCCGCTGCAGCGGCAACAGGTGGAAGTCAGTGGAAGGGACTTAGGGGGCCTGATTGCACAAGCCACCATTAACGGAGGCTTAAAAGGAAAAACCCCATACCGTCCCAAAGGCAACACTGACAGGCAAGGCCAGCTTACCCAGGAGGGAGACATTAAGAGCCACCCGTGTGGGAGGCACATAGCCACAGAACACTGACTCTCAGAAATACGGCCTGGAAAACAACAACCTGCCGGGCGCATCGGCAGCAGCCAGAAATCCGATTACACCGCTGCCCTTGTCAGGAAGGTCCCAGAGCCGTGCAGTCCTAACCACGCGGACCGATGTGTCATGCCCTCCCATACCTAACCCCGTGGATGGAACGACAACCGAGTAAATAAGAAATCATGCGATATTGACCCTGCCCTTCTACAGGCACCATGTCCCAAAGGGGGGGGACCCGCGGAGCAGACTTCGGGGGCACCCTAAAATTGGTCGGGAGGTAAGCCTACCAAGCTTTCTAGGTAAGCTGCACCCGCACCACCCGAAGGAAGTCTCATATGGGCCGAAAGGTCCTGCTCGGAGAGCACCCATGTCCCCTATCCTGACAGATCGCCCGCATGAAAAATCGCAGGGGACTGGAACCCTCGTGCTGGAACGGCACGAGGACCCAATTCTCCGTCTGCAAATTCCCACCAACCCAGCTCACCCTAGGAACGACACGCGTCCCAGAGTGTCCGGACGGCAGAACAATGTGGAGCATTGTCGGGGAGCCCTCTCCCCGACAATGCTATCCATAACATACGATGCCCTGACACACTCCTCGCGCAACCAATTATGACATTTCCCCCCCACACACCACCTGGAGTCCCCCCCAAGCACAGGGCCCCCCCGCGGCATGAGGGAACATATCACTAAGAAAATCTTCCTCACCACTTCTCCCTAGTAGTACGCGACACGTGCAAGACAAGCAGGCCATACTAGTGCAGAAAGAAAAGTCCTGTGCTCAACTCCCATCACTACTGGGCGGCTGCAATGACTACAGTACACATCAGCCCCAAATTATAGTAAAAACCAAAGAAAAACTAGTTGCCTGCGCTCTCTCCTTTATCCCTATGTATTTTTAAAACAAATGGAGGTCTTTTAGTTACCTCCAATGGCCATGAGAGGATGAGCCCACCTGCCAACATCAAGGCAGACCCCCCTAGGTGGGTCCTAACTCTAACCATTCACCTTGCTTCCTTGAGCCTCTGGCAAAAATCTCTAATGAGACAGAAAGGGGTATTTTTTATATACACCCCTATACATTATTAACCCTTAATAGGGAACACATGGGATGGGTGGCTGCATTGCAACAAGGCTGAGTAATACAAAAAATGGATACAAATGCAGAAAGAAAAGTCCTGCGCTCAACTCCCATCACTACTGGGCGGCTTGCAATGACTACAGTACACATCAGCCCCAAATTATAGTAAAAACCAAAGAAAAACTAGTTGCCTGTGCTCTCTCCTTTATCCCTATATATTTTTAAAACAAATGGAGGTCTTTTAGTTACATCCAATGGCCATGAGAGGATGAGCCCCATTTTTTTTTTTTTTTTTTAATGAAATGTCCAATTTTATTTTTTTTTTGCGCACTAATACCCCCCCTTCCCCCCCCCCCCCCCCAGTTTTAAAGGGTCCCGATCGGATGCAAGAAGGGACAACGTACTCACCAGCCAAGAAGGGACAACGTACTCACCACTCCTACATGCACCATCCGCGGCATAACAAGCGTAGAAGTCCAGGCAGAATACATTGAAATCAGCTTCCACTGTTTTCTTCCAAGATGTTCCAGGCACCACCTGCTGGGCATTCCTATGAACTACAGCCAGGACCTGTGAGAAGGGCATGGAGAGGACGTGCCACCAGGAGGCAGCCGAGGTAAGTAACCAGAGAGAAGAGTAGAAGGCAGAGAGAGAAGAGCAGAAGGCAGAGAAGACCCAGGAACAGGTAAGAGCAGGGAAAGAGAGGAAAAAGGGGGGAGAGAAACAGAGAGAGGGGAAAGGGAAGGAAAACAGAGAGAGGTGAAGGGGGAAGAAAACAGAGAGAGGGGAAAAAAGGGGGGGGGGGAAAGAAGGACCGACAGGAAAAGAAAGAAAACAGGGGGACACCAGGGGAGGAGATGAGGCCCACCCCCCCTAAACGCCAATGGGGGGGGGGGACCGGAGACAGAGAAGGGAGGGGAGACTGAAAAAAGGAGGGGGGGCAGGAGAGAGAGACGCCCCCAGGAGAGGTCCCCCCCACCCCCAACGGCAGGTAAGCAGAACCCTCTCGGCCCCATAGGACCCACTCACCGCCGGGGCCCCATCCCATGCGGCGGTTCAGGAAGGCCTCTTGCCGGCCGCCTCCTACAGCCGCCCGCCTCCTACAGCCTCCGACACGAATCCCAACGCCGGAGGCCGCCGCCCATGATCGGGCTGCAGGAGGGGGAGGCCGCGCATCCTCCGTGGCAGTAGTCTCAGACACGCGGCCGGGTGAAGCCTCGACCCCGGGCTCCACCTCCTCAACCGGGCCTGAGGAGCAGCATCAGGGGGGTAGCGAAGCCGGCGGGCGGGAATGCCAGCCGGCACCATCGCAGCCCCCAGGAGAAGGGGCCACAGGGAAGGCCCCATTAGGAGACAGGCCGCGGGGGGGGGGGAGCACCCACACCAGCAACCACCATGGGAGAGGGGCCAGGGGCCACAGGGAAGGCCCCAGATGGAGACAGGCCGCGGGGGGGAGCACCCACACCGGCAGCCACCATGGGGAGAGGGGAACAGGGGCCACAGGGAAGGCCCCAGATGGGGAGAGGATCCAGGAGAGGAGAGCACCTGAATCAGAAACCGCCGGCCAACATCCATGCTGCAGCAGCCCCGAGGGAAGCCAGAAAGCCTCAACCTCCATCCCTCAAGCTGTGTAAATCTGCAGGCCCAGGCAAACAGGAGCAGGAGAACAGGAATCTGTTTGCTGGCCCGAATCCCAAGTTGCACTGAGGTAAGACCTCCCCCACACTAACTTACACAGAACATAATCCCACCCACACACTCTTTCCCAGCCAATCCCATGCCTCTATCCCACACTCCTACATGTGCCCTTGTCCGCTTAGCTGCGCTATCTCCCCAGGGCCTGAACAGCTGAATTGAGTGCCTAATTTATGACAATTTAAACTCAGATAGGTCTATAAATTTCTAGCATGCTACATTTTCACTGCAGCCAATAGGAAATACATTGCAGAAATGTTTCTCAATTGCTCAATTGTAAAAAAAAAAATGAATCAGAATTGAACTCATAGTTCTTTTCAATTATTAAAAATAGCCTAACGCTATAAAAAAAATAAAAAAATCAGGATGCATTGTTGGCACAAACATAGACAAGCAAAATAAGTAATGTTTCATATAGAGTATTGCCTTTGGATATACAAATAAATATAATTATGTAATATACTTTAATTGTAATTCATTGATCACTGTTTACAGAACTATTGGAGTGATAAAACATATTAGAGATCATAAGGGTCAAAATAGTACCATAGAAGAGGAAATATCTGTGTCAAATACTGTAAGTGTAGCACAAACTGATGAATAAAACATGGTCACATACTATGGGCTTTATTTATCAAAGTGTACTAAAAGTGGGACAGTCTTAATGAAAAACACCCAAATGTGCCTGGGACCAACAGGCACATTTCATTGGTAACTCCTCCCATTTTACATATTGGCAACACTTGAACAGAACCAAAATATTCCCCACTGGCTAAATACCCCCTCCCCTCACATACTGGCTATGGATATTTGTATTTTTGACAAGGAAGCATTTTTGGTAATAGCTCTACCTATACATACCTCTGTAATGTAAATAAATATGTCTAAATCTATGTTATACTTTAGACTTGTGCCGGGCACAAAATGTAATTCCTCCGAACCACTTTGAGAAAAAAAAAAATTGGCAAATATAGAATTCATGTTGCTGTTTAGCTTGGCCACATTCTTGTACCAAATTAAATTCAGGAAAGGCAATCAGGCAGCTAGAACAGTGGGAAAATAGTGAGTATGACTGTGCTGCATGCAAAAATGGCTTTGATTGCCTGGCTTAATGGTCACGCACTGTCAAACATTTTTGCAATTCCAATTATAAATTGCCAAAATTACATTATTATATATCTGGATTAAAAAAGGATGTTATAGAAGTTTTATGTATTTTTTGTTGCAAATGAGATCACACGGGGCAACTAGGGCATCAGTTTGGGGCAATTAACCAATCCTTCGGAAATATGAACTTTGAGTAGATTGTTCAGTTTCCTGATTTTTGCAGCTATATCAGTGTGGAGTCTGCCACCAGGAACTAATTCCCCATTTTCCTAGAAGGCATCCAATTTATTTTTGAGGTGGTTGGACAATGGGATGACCTACCCAAAACTGGCATTATTGTAGTTCAAATTTACATCATATCCATAAATGGAATAAGAACTGATACCGATAGCTGCCCTATTATTGTCCAATTCTCACACTCCAGTAGGGAGCTAACACCAATTAAGTTGTGGGAAGATGGATTACCCTATGATTTTCCAAAATGATTTCCGGCATTTCTAAAATATAGTCTCGACACATTCTGTTATCCTGTCATAAACAGGGTTTTGGAAAACCCTCTTTTACCTTTCTCCTGCCTCAAGAGTTGGCTAGACCTCACACTAAGGTGGAAGTGCCCAGAAATTCTCCTGCAAAGTTTTAAGTATGGTTTGCAACTTTATCTTGGCTTTGTGAATTGCACTCTTCTCTACAAGATGAAGCATGAGTGCAGAACAGTACACACCTACCTTCTGTAGACTTTAGACCAAGTTATCAGCTCTGTCAGTGATTACAAACCCAATGTGCAGATTGATGCATAACACCATTATTCTGATTGCCTGCAATATGTTTACTAAAGTGTGCATTGCATCCATCACTTCAGCATGGAGCAGGGGAGAAGGATATACTTGATGCCCTACAGACATACTTAAAGCCTGACATGTTACCAAGTTTGGTCCTGCATTACTGCTAGCACCATGCCCAGTCACTGTGGGGTGACACCAGTGTGCTATTAACGAAAGGAAGGCATGCTGGCCACTAGTAGTACTTCATAAATCTGTTAACTGCAATCTTAGCCAGCTCTCCAATAATGGAATGTGGAAACTTCACTCTAGGGGGCGGCAGCTACAAAAAAAAAGGGTTAACACAGGCAATGGCAAAAATGCAACTGGTTTCACTGATCTCTTGCTAGAAGCACCATCAAACACAGAAGCTGTAATTCTTGAGCCAGCTGTGGTACAATGAGCTACAGTATCAGTGGAAGTGGCAGCAGAAGTTATAACAGCATTAAAAAGAAAGAGACAAATCCAACTGCCTCCTGGGTGGTGAATCAGACATAGCGGACCGCACTCTGAATCAACCGCACTCTGAATCAAGAATGAAAACAAACATGTTCAAGTTTGTGCAAGTAGGTTCTCCTGAGATTATGACGGGTGGTGGCGGAAATCGAAATTTCAACCAATCACCTGATCAGCCTGAATTTGTTAAAATAGCAGTTCACGCCAAAAAGGAATTTTGTTACATAAAGTTATACCAACAGTGTTATTCATAAAGTGAGAATTTACGATGAATTTCAAATTTAAGTACAAAATAGCCAAACTTGAGAAATTCTCTGTCAGTTATGCTTCCCATTTAGCTACTCTGGCCTTAAAGTATCCACACTTTACAGAGGTAGATTAACAATGGTAGGTTAGAGAAAATGAATCAGAAGAAGTTTTTTGTTTATTAAAAAGATGCAATGTGTGCATATTTTTATGGGAAGCATAGAATTAATTCTATTGATAAAACAGACTTTGTTGTTCGTAAATGAAATGTGAAAAAGGAATATGGTAATGAGCTTGTTGCAAGATTAGAATATGAGAGAGAGCAAATACTGCATTCTTAGAATAAAGAACTTTTTGTTGCTTTAGGTATGGACAGTGGTGAAACTACCAGTGTTACTATGGTCGCTATATAATGGTTTTGCATGCGTGGACCCTTACCATTTCATCGATATACTAAATAATCGCAGTGAGAACTTTAAGCGTTCCTTCACAGTTCAGGGATTCAGTTACTGAGTAAGAGCACCACCACCAGACTGCCATAGAAGTGCTCTGACTAATTTGATTAGTGCCGAGCCAGAAACTGTGGACTGCACCAACCGGAGCTGCAGACCACAAGCTCTCCCACTAGATCACCAAGGATGATGCGGTTAGCGCCACTAGGACCACCAGGGAATATACACCTACCCTGCAATAAAGTAAGCAGAAGGGAGGTAAAAACAAGCAAACTTGTTTTTAAATTAATATGAGTTTTAGTGAGTTGGCAGAAAAATAAATGGGTAGGTAGGTAGGATACTGTAAGAACCTTTGAATGGAAAGGTTGGCAATATACTGTAAATGTGTGTGTAATTACCTCAACAAAAGAGCCTTAAGGGTACAGTGCAGCATAATATTTATGGAAAAAATAAATTATACAGTTTGGGGTGACCTGGTGCCAATATACATTTTTGCCCTGAGTTCCAGGTAAGCTGGTATGTCTCTGTTCTAGAACTATCCCAGAGTAATTTGCCACAGTGTTTTAGCATGAATTTGCCACAGTGTTCAACTGGGTTCAACAGGACACTGTGCTGTTTATAATCTTCTGAAGCTGGAGAAACTGGAGGTTTTGTTCAAGATAGCAACTCATGAATGCCTACATTGGTATCTGGCTTCTCCTGTTTGAGGAGAAAGAAAGTAGTGCTATGCCAGGCAAGAACGAGGTTAATGTCAAACCATGCTAAAATACGCTGACAGATTATTATGGTTATGGCGTATGCCATGCTCCTTTAAATCAAAACTATGAATCGATTAAGAATAATACTATATAAGATTATCCTTGTCATCTAATCTGATTTATTTGCTATAATAAAAAAATGAATATAATATAATAACAACACTATATATATATATAATAACAACGCTATATATAATATAATAACAACACTATTAATACTTCAAGAATGATAATAAATTATATGGAAAAAGGGGTGTTAAAACCAACAATTTGATCCCACACTCAGTTATATTACTATAGCAGGCATAGGCAAAGCATCATGGGAGTTGTAGTCCACAATATCTGGGGTGTCGAAGGTTGCCTATTCCTGGACTAGGGGATTGTCCAACTTTGGTCACAAAGAGGTGGCGAAGGGGAGCAATAAGGTAAATAAAGCATTTATAAAGTCACATAAGAAACATAAAGTTTGATACCTGTAATTATGTTAATATTATTATGTTTTATGTTGTTATGATAATTATGTTGATATTCTAAACAGCCCAATGAAACCCCTAAAAACATTTGTCAGCTCAGATGGAGAAAACAGAAACATAATAAGTTACAACACATGTAGTCTAAAATAAAAATAATAGAGCACCAATGATGAGCCTGCAATTTTAGAGCTCCCTCTAGTGGCCAATACTTGACATCAAAGTAGTGATATATGTGAGCTAAAAGGCTATCAATGATTCCTATAATAGTATATTTCAAAATCAGACATGGCAAACTAAAAAGAAACAGATGGTCTATCTGAGTGGATTTGTCATTCTCACAAAGTAAAATATAAAGTGGTACATTGAAAAGACAGTTTGTATGTGGTATGTGTGTTTGGGAGGACATGATTTTGGAGCAGTGGTACTGATTTGATAGTGGTGATATATAATTTTATTGCAGACTAGATGTAAAAATAGACTTGCTTATCTTCACAAGATTCTCAATCCTCAGCTCTTACAATTCATTCAATTCAGAAGGTTGAATTATTTAATAGGATGTGCATTGGCAAAAAATTCAGTTTGGTTGGGCACGTCTGAAATTCAGGACTTTGGCAATTCGGGACTTTGGGAATTTGGGACTTTGGCATGTCCCTAACCCTAACCCTTCCCCTAACCCTACCCCTAACCCTAACCCTATCCCTACCCCTATCCCTACCCCTAACCCTAACCCTAACCCTACCCCTAACCCCTAACCTTTGGCCTTACGCAATGATCCAATTTTGGAACCCATACAGCGGGAAACACTCTTGATCTTGCCTTCACCAATATCTGTAACGCCTCTAATCTCTCCAATATTCATTTTCCTCTATCTGACCACCATCTGCTGACTTTTGACATTGGCATACCTAAGACCCAATTGACACCACCATCTGAATATCAATCTCACAGAAACTTCCACTGTCTTTGTGACGAACTGGACTTTGTCACAGGTTCTTGGAAGGGTATACTTGCCAGCCTCTTACCCTGTGACTGTGGCTCCGGTGATAAAACTTGGTTTAAATCACTATTTGTGCCTGTTGGGAATTATAACAGGAACCATTCAAACTTTCAAAGTGGCATTTTGAACACCCGAACTTCTGAAGCCATTCGAAGTGCCCTTCGACCATGTGGTGATGGCCAATCTTGTTTGCATGGACCAAAACCGCGAATAGACTCCAGGGGGACTTAGCCGCGATTCTATGGAACTATTTTCGGCTATGGGACTATGCATGCAGTCGGTAAAAATATGACATAAAATTTTTGAACCCCTGAACTGATCTGGGTGATTTTTGGATATGTTGGTCACCCAGATCAGGGCTATTAGTGGATGTAACTATTGTGGGGATATTATGTGTTTGGGGCTACTTTTGGGACTTTTTAGAAATGTGTGTGTTTTGTGTTTGGAGATATTTGAGTTTACTTGATTCAGTTATCTCCCAAGTATTGTATTGTATGTGGGAGTGTCATGCATTTAATCACTGTTCTTATTGGTTTGTCAGTTTGTGTCCCTGTCCCCAACAAGGCCCATGTTGGTGTCACCTTTGCATGGGGACTTGCATAAAAGGCCAGTGTGGCTACCATTAAACCAGTCTTACTTCACCCTCAATCTAGAGTTCTGTCTCTTTTTGTAGGGAACTGCTATACAGCTATCACTACTAGCTCTTGTAAGAGCTTCACAGAAATAGCACTGTCGTAACATCAGGTGCAGAGGTGTTTGAGGTAATTCTTGGTATCAGTGAGGACAACATCTAGGAGGATTAATATACTCTAAATTGTTGTGATGCTCTTTGAATGTCACTTCCATGTGTAGTGGTGGCTGGTGTTGAAGCTGAAGGCTTGGTTCTGGTAAGCGCACATGCAGTTATTTATGCCCAAGTCTCAGGAATGTGGAACCTTAATAACGCAATAATTCCAGTAAGAGGAGATTTTAAACACTGGTATACTATGAAGGCATCACTGCCTAATGTCTGCATTAGACGTGTGCAGTGCGGAAAATTATGTTTTTTCTAACCACTTTGACAGGCTTTTAGTGCTGACAAAATTTCGGGAAGGCAATTTGGACAGCCAAAACAGCAGAAAAAATGGCACCCATGATTTTGCTGAAATGCAAAGCCAGCTACAAAATTGCTTGGCTTAATGGCTACGCAATATCAGTCATCCTTGCAATGCCAATTCTGATCTGGCAAAATAAGATTATTAAATCTAATAATAAGAATGAAAAAAGAACATAGCAAGTGATAACTTAACTTTATAATTTTTAATTGAAATCTTTTTTCTTTTGCTATCTGTGTATTAATGAAAAAGTGGACGTATAAATCATTTTAAATTGAAAATAAGGCGATTTAGCAAAGATGAAAGGAAAAGCCCAATGGGCAAGTGGCCTCTCACTTGCCCCTTTAACCCTGACAAGAAGAAAGCTTTCCCACACATCCAGTCTGCAATATTAGCAGCCATCATTCAGTATGGGAAATCCACATTGCTTCTGGCAACTGTGTCTGTGAAGGTAGCAGAAGACAATAAAAAACAACAAGGGGGGTCTACTGTCTACCTCAGTAGCCATCAAAGTTTCTAAATAAAATCAACATTTACTTACTGTCCACTAGTGATGTACCGAACTGTCCGCCGGCGAACAGTTCCCGGCGAAATTAGCGTGTTCGCGTTCGCCGCGGCGGGCGGACACATGCACAGTTCGATCCGCCCCCTATTCGTCATCATTGGGCAAACTTTGACCCTGTGCCTCTCGGTCAGCAGACACATTCCAGCCAATCAGCAGCACTCCCTCCCTTCCACACCCTCCAACCTCCCTCCCAGCATCCATTTTCGATTCATTCGGAAGATGCATGCTTAGTGAGAGGAGGGAAAGTTTAGCTGCTGCTGATTAGATAGGGAAATTGATAGCTAGGCTAGGGTATTCAGTGTCCACTACAATCCTGAAGGACTCATCTGATCTCTGCTGTAAGGACAGCACCCCAAAAAGCCCTTTTTAGGGCTATAACATCAGGCTGCTTTTTTTTTTTTTTTCCTGTGTAATGTAATTGCAGGTGCCTGCCTGCCAGCTTCTGTGTGAGGTTCACATTGGATACTGTGCCTACTTGCCCAGTGCCACCACTCATATCTGTTTTAACAATAGGTTAAGCTTTACAATTAAAATAAATATTTTTTTTTCACTGTAATAGAAGAGCAGTTGCCTGCCTGCCAGCTTCTGTGTCAGGTTGGATGCCTTGCCCATTTGCACAGTCAGTGCCACCACTCATATCTGTTTTAACAATTGGTTAAGCTTTAGATTTTAAATAAATAATTTTTTTCACTGTAATAGAAGAGCAGTTGCCTGCCTGCCAGCTTCTGTGTGAGGTTCACATTGGATACTGTGCCCACTTGCCCAGTGCCACCACTCATATCTGTTTTAACAATTGGTTAAGCTTTAGATTTAAAATAAATAATTTGTTTTCACTGTAATAGAAGAGCAGTTGCCTGCCTGCCAGCTTCTGTGTCAGGTTGGATGCCTTGCCCATTTGCACAGTCAGTGCCACCACTCATATCTGTTTTAACAATAGCTTAAGCTTTAGATTTTAAATAAATAATTTTTTTTCACTGTAATAGAAGATCAGTTAGTTGTCTGCAAGCGTCTGGGTGTCAGGCCTACTTCAGCGTGTGCTCTGCAGACCTATGCCAGCGTGCTTTGACAGTTGCCAATCATATCTGGTGTCTCTTTAGCGTGCTTTTACAAAGAAAAAAGGTTTCCAGTGTAAGCTAATAGCAGACAGTCAGTGTCCTTCAAGCGGCTCTGTCAGGCCTTCCTTCAGCGTGTGCCCTGCACAACCCTGCCAGCGTACTTTGACAGTTGCCACTCATATCTGGTGTCTCTATAGCGTGCTTTTACAACCAAAATTTTGTTTCCACTGTAATAGAAGAGCAGTTGCCTGCCTGCCAGCTTCTGTGTGAGGTTCACATTGGATACTGTGCCTACTTGCCCAGTGCCACCACTCATATATGTTTTAACAATTGGTTAAGCTTTACATTTAAAATAAATATTTTTTTTTCACTGTAATAGAAGAGCAGTTGCCTGCCTGCCAGCTTCTGTGTGAGGTTCACATTGGATACTGTGCCTACTTGCCCAGTGCCACCACTCATATCTGTTTTAACAATTGGTTAAGCTTTACATTTAAAATAAATATTTTTTTTCACTGTAATAGAAGAGCAGTTGCCTGCCTGCCAGCTTCTGTGTGAGGTTCACATTGGATACTGTGCCCACTTGCCCAGTGCCACCACTCATATCTGTTTTAACAATTGGTTAAGCTTTAGATTTAAAATAAATAATTTGTTTTCACTGTAATAGAAGAGCAGTTGCCTGCCTGCCAGCTTCTGTGTCAGGTTGGATGCCTTGCCCATTTGCACAGTCAGTGCCACCACTCATATCTGTTTTAACAATAGCTTAAGCTTTAGATTTTAAAGCAATCATTTTTTTTCACTGTAATAGAAGATCAGTTAGTTGTCTGCAAGCGTCTGGGTGTCAGGCCTACTTCAGCGTGTGCTCTGTAGACCTGTTCCAGCGTGCTTTGACAGTTGCCAATCATATTTGGTGTCTCTATAGCGTGCTTTTAAAACCAAAATTTGTTTTTCACTGTTATAGATTGAATAGCAGTTACTTGTCTTCAAGCGGCTCGGTCAGTCCTTCCTTCAGCGTGTGCTCTGCAGAACTGTTCCAGTGCACATTGCCAATCATATCTGGTGTCTCTATAGCGTGCTTTTAAAACCAAAATTTGTTTTTCACTGTTATAGATTGAATAGCAGTTACTTGTCTTCAAGCGGGTGTCTCAGGCCTACAGTGTGTGCTCTGCAGAACTGTTCCAGTGCACATTGCCAATCATATCTGGTGTCTCTATAGCGTGCTTTTAAAACCAAAATTTATTTTTCACTGTTATAGATTGAATAGCAGTTACTTGTCTTCAAGCGGGTGTCTTAGGCCTACAGTGTGTGCTCTGCAGAACTGTTACAGTTCACATTGCCAATCATATCTGGTCTCACAGTAGCTTGCATGCATAGTACCACTAATCCCCAAAAAAATGACAGGCAGAGGCAGGCCACCCCGCAGGGGCCGTCGTGGTCGTGGTGCTGTGATTCCCTTTTGCCCTAGAATAATGCCCAGTTTTCAGAAGCCACGTACCCTGAACTTGAAAAGTTCTGAGGACATAGTTGACTGGCTAACACAGGACACCCAATCTTGTACAGCCTCCGCTCGGAACCTTGACGCACCATCCTCCTCCAGCTTAGCTTCAGGCACCTCTCAAGATAGCACTCACCTGCCTGCCGCCACCACCAAAACTAGCACCACAGCCGCTTTACTTGGTATGTCAGAGGAGTTATTCACACACCCGTTTGAAGAAATGAGTGATGCGCAACCATTATTGCTAGAGGATGTAGATAACAGGGATATGTCTCAGGCAGGCAGCATTAAACACATGGAGGTACGGTGTGATGATGATCATGTTGTACCCGCTGCTGCTTCCTTTTCTGAGTTGTCAGATACAAGCGAAGCGGTTGATGATGACAATGCGTCCATGGATGTCATGTGGGTGCCCGCTCGGCAAGAAGAAGAACAGGGCGAAAGTTCAGATGGGGAGACAGAGGAGGAGGAGACGAGTTGGAAGCAGGGGGGGGTCGTCGCAAGGAGCTAGTGGCACAGTCAGACAGCATGCATCGGCACCCGGGGTCAGCCCGACAGCACGCCAATCAACGCATGCTGTGTCCACCACCAGAATGCCGTCATTGCAGAGCTCAGCAGTGTGGCATTTTTTTTGTGTGTCTGCCTCTGACAACAGCGATGCCATTTGCAACCTGTGCCAAAGGAAACTGAGTCGTGGGAGGTCCAACACCCACCTAGGTACAACTGCTTTGCGTAGGCACATGATCTCACATCACAAACGCCTATGGGATCAACACATGAGGACAAGCAGCACGCCTACTCTAAGCCGCCATCCTCCTCCTGGTCCAGCATCTTCAGCCACGTCAACCACTGCTGTCCTTCTTGCCCCCTCTCAACCATCCGCCACTCCGTCTCCCGCCTTGAGCAGTTCCCGCTCATCTGCCCACAGTCATGTGTCTGTCAAGGACATGTTTGAGCGTAAGAAGCCAATGTCACCAAGTCACCCCCTTGCCCAGCGTCTGACAGCTGGCTTGTCCGAACTATTAGCCCGCCAGCATTTACCATACAATCTGGTTGAGTCTGAGGCGTTCAAAACATTTGTAGCTATTGGGACACCGCAGTGGAAGGTACCCGGCCGGAATTTCTTTTCACAAAAGGCAATCCCCAACTTGTACTCGATTGTGCAAAAGGAAGTCATGGCATGTCTGGCACACAGTGTTGGGGCAAGGGTCCATCTGACCACTGATACCTGGTCTGCAAAGCATGGTCAGGGCAGGTATATCACCTACACTGCGCATTGGGTAAACCTGCTGACAGCTGACAAGCAAGGAATGCGTGGCATTGCAGAGGAGTTGGTGACACCGCCACGAATTGCAGGCAGTCCTGCTGCCACCTCCTCTACTCCTCCTACTCCATCCTCTTCCATAACCTCCTCGGCTGAGTCCTCTTGTGCCGCTGCTTCTTGCTCCACATCAACGGCACCTCCCCAGCTCCCCAGGTACTATTCCACATCCCGGATACGGCAGTGTCACGCCGTCTTGGGTTTGACTTGCTTGAAAGCAGAGAGTCACACCGGACAAGCACTCATGTCCGCCCTGAACGCACAGGTGGAAAAGTGGCTGACTCCGCAGCAACTGGATATCGGCAAAGTGGTGTGTGACAACGGAAAAAATTTGATAGCGGCATTGAAGTTGGGCAAGTTGACACATGTGCCGTGCATGGCACATGTGTGTAATCTGATTGTACAACGCTTTGTGCATAAGTACACAGGCTTACAGGACGTCCTGAAGCAGGCCAGGAAGGTGTGTGGCCATTTCAGGCGTTTCTACACGGCCATGGCTCACTTTGCCGATATCCAGCGGCGAAACAACATGCCAGTGAGGCGCTTGATTTGCGACAGCCCGACACGTTGGAATTCAACACTCCTAATGTTCGACCGCCTGCTCCAACAAGAAAAAGCTGTTAATGAATATTTGTATGACCGGGGTGCTAGGACAGCCTCTGGGGAGCTGGGAATTTTTTTGCCACGTTACTGGACGCTCATGCGCAATGCCTGTAGGCTCATGCGTCCTTTTGAGGAGGTGACAAACCTAGTCAGTCGCAACGAAGGCACCATCAGCGACATCATACCATTTGTTTTCTTCATGGAGCGTGCCCTGCGAAGAGTGCTGGATCAGGCTGTAGATGAGCGTGAAGAGGAAGAGGAAGAGTTGTGGTCACCATCACCACCAGAAACAGCCTTATCAGCATCGCTTGCTGGACCTGCGGCAACGCTGGAAGAGGATTGTGAGGAAGAGGAGTCAGAGGAGGATTGTAGCTTTGAGGAGGAGGAGCAAGACCAAACACAACAGGCATCCCAGGGTGCTCGTTGTCACCTATCTGGTACCCGTGGTGTTGTACGTGGCTGGGGGTAAGAACATACCTTCAATGACATCAGTGAGGAGGAGGAACGGGAAATGAGTAGCATCCAACCTTTTGCAAATGGGGTCTTTCATGCTGTCCTGCCTGTTGAGGGACCCTCGTATAAAAAGGCTGAAGGAGAACGACCTGTACTGGGTGTCCACGCTACTAGACCCCCGGTATAAGCAGAAAGTGGCGGAAATGTTACCGAATTACAACAAGTCGGAAAGGATGCAGCATTTGCAAAATAAATTAAAAAGTATGCTTTACACAGCGTATAAGGGTGATGTCACAGCACAACGGGAATCTAACAGGGGGAGAGGTGGAAGTCATCCTCCTCCTCCTCCTCCCACGACCACGCCGGCAAGGACAGGACGCTTTAAAGACGTGTTGTTGATGGAGGACATGCGGACCTTTTTAAGTCCTATGCATCGCCACAGCCCTTCGGGATCCACCCTCAGAGAGCGACTCGACCGACAGGTAGCAGACTACCTCGCCTTAACTGCAGATATCGACACTCTGAGGAGCGATGAACCCCTTGACTACTGGGTGTGCAGGCTTGACCTGTGGCCTGAGCTATCCCAATTTGCGATAGAACTTCTGGCCTGCCCCGCTTCAAGTGTCCTGTCAGAAAGGACCTTCAGTGCAGCAGGAGGTATTGTCACTGAGAAGAGAAGTCGCCTAGGTCAAAAAAGTCTAGATTACCTCACCTTTATTAAGATGAATGAGGGATGGATCCCGAAGGGACTGACACTGGGCGATACATTCGCTTAAAATAGGCCTGATGAGATGAGCTGCCTTGGGCTAAAAATGGTCCACACGCTGCTGTATTTTAGCTCTGAATGACGTTTGACTTGCGTGACTTATCCGCCACCAACTAGGGTTCAAGCCGCCATGTTTTAGGGCACTTTCTGCCTGTGAAACAAACATCAATTTTTCTGGCCGCTGCTACAGCAGCGGCTGCAACAGCAGCGGCTGCAACAATACCAAATTTTTCAGGCATGTGTACATGCCTAATTTTTAGGCCCACTGATGCAGCACTGTGGCTTCAAAAACCAAACCAAAAATTAAAATCCTCCAAGATGGCACCAATATACCAGTGGTCTAAGCATCTTCCCACCTTGGCCTAAAAAGGGGAGGTGATTCAACAATTAAAAATCTCTGCCATTTACACGTCCACTGATCGGAGACGCGGAAGGTATTAAACTGATATGAACAATACTCCACTCCTATCAGTAGGTCCGTCCCATTGTGATTTATGCCCCCCACCCACCGCGCAGGGATGGGGGCCGGGGGGGAGGAAAGTAGGCCCCCCCATTGTGATTTATGCCCCCCACCCACCGCGCAGGCGTGGGGGCCGAGGGGGGGAGGACAGTAGGTCACCCCATTGTGATTTATGGCCCCCACCCACCGCGCAGGGGTTGGGGAGGACAGTAGCTCCCCCCAGTGTGTATCAGGGGCTTTGAGGACAGGTGTCAATCCATACCTGCCAAGTGACCCTATGTAGGGGGAACAGTCTCTATTCTGCTCTGTGTCAGTGTGTATCATGGTCTCTGTGGACGGGGAAAAGTCTCTATTCTGCTCTGTGTCAGTGTGTATCATGGTCTCTGTGGACAGGGAACAGTCCCTATTCTGCTCTGTGTCAGTGTGTATCATGGTCTCTGTGGACGGGGAACAGTCTCTATTCTGCTCTGTGTCAGTGTGTATCATGGACTCTGTGGACAGGGAACAGTCCCTATTCTGCTCTGTGTCAGTGTGTATCAGGGGTTTTGAGGACAGGTGTCAATCCATATCTGCCAAGTGACCCTATGTAGGGGTAACAGTCCCTATTCTGCTCTGTGTCAGTGTGTATCATGGTCTCTGTGGACAGGGAACAGTCTCTATTCTGCTCTGTGTCAGTGTGTATCAGGGGTTTTGAGGACAGGTGTCAATCCATATCTGCCAAGTGACCCTATGTAGGGGGAACAGTCCCTATTCTGCTCTGTGTCAGTGTGTATCAGGGGTTTTGAGGACAGGTGTCAATCCATATCTGCCAAGTGACCCTATGTAGGGGGAACAGTCTCTATTCTGCTCTGTGTCAGTGTGTATCAGGGCTGGGCTTTGAGGACAGGTGTCAATGTTAGGTGATTTCTGCCCTTTATGGATTAAAAGCAGACTCTGCATCAACTATGCAATTTTCCATGGGAGTTTTGCCATGGATCCCCCTCTGGCATGCCACAGTCCAGGTGTTAGTCCCCTTGAAACAACTTTTCCATCACTAATGTGGCCAGAAAGAGTCCCTGTTGTTTTTAAAATTCGTCTGCCCATTGAAGTCAATGGCGGTTCGCGCGGTTCGCCGGTTCGCGAACATTTGCGATAGTTCGCGTTCGCCGTTCGCGAACCGAAAATTTCGGGTTCGCGACAACACTACTGTCCACAACTAAACATCCTTTTTTGCGACCTTTTGGTTAGACAAGAGATCTGGCCTACATAATTAGGCAGACTTCTTGTCAATCATGAAAAACTAAGCAGCTTATTTCCTCCAATCAAAAAAAAAAAAAAAACAGTCTCCTCCCCATTCCATCACCATTTTTTTCTGGTGCCAGGATCGCTGCTGCAAATCAAAAACCGAACTGAGCATATTTGGGCAGCTTGGAAATCTGAATTTTGGCTGATCTAGTTTATTCTGCATGGATACATGCAATGGATGAGTCTTGGTGCTGAAAGCAAGATAAATAAAATAGATTGATCTTACATTTTAGAGAGCAAAGAGAGAGGTTTACAGTGATCACGTTGTGCCTTTAAATATTGCTCACCGTCTTACTAGTAAAATTTTACTTTTTTAAATATCCTGATATAAACTGGATATATTCTATATACAACTTATTCTGTATGTAATACTTAGGAGCAGTTATTCATATATTTTTAACTTACATAGTTGTGTATCAGTATATCTGTTTTAACTATTTTAAATCTTGTAAAAACAAGATTTACTGTATGTATTTTTTTTAATAGTTAGGCATGATCATTCATTTTGAACATTAATTAATTTAAAATTTTAAAATAATTAATTTTGACAGCAGCAATGCAAAACATTTTGATTTGAAATGAAATCATTTTTAAATAGGATATAGCGGAAGGTGTAAAATCGATATAAGCTATAAAAGTATAGTAAGCGTTTGGTTTTTTTTTTCAGTTCCATCTGGCAAAAATTACCTTTTACACTGTAGCAGATGGCTTTAAATGCAGTGATTACAAAAATCCTGAAGTTAAAATAGTTTAATTACTAAGTCAATACCACCTCCAACCTTTGCGGAGGCTTTAGTGTAAAAACAACAGACGGTATAAGGCACATGGTAGGACAATATTTAACTAGAACTTTGCATTAGCGGTTTTCCTGAAGCCTTTAGAATACTAAAGCAGTTTTTGTTAACATGTTCTATGCCAGCACGGTTTACAAAATATCACAAATGTGTTACTAAGCCTCATTTTGCTAAAAGGGTTAAAAATGTAGACAAAGACGATGATATGTGTCATCCTAAAATGTATTCTACCTAAAAGTTATGCTGAAATCTTGATATTTTATGACTATTTCATGTTTTTTTTCTTTTTCTTTTTTTTTGCATTTACAAACATTATTTTTTACAGATATTATTATTACTGGTGAGACGTGTATATTAAACTGTATGCTTTCTTCCATTTTTTGTTATCTACAAACATAATTAACTACTTCTGTTACTTTTTATAAATTTTATAAATATGGGACAAGTTTAAAGACAAAAACTACTATAAAAACGAATATCATGTCTCTCAACATTTAACTGCTTGCGTCACAATAGCACCCATTTTGCTTTGAGAAATCTTTCCACTAGTTTGCGACGGTTATTTGTAAATGTGTGCAATGTCAATAAATCAAAGTGAAGATCAAATTTTAGACCAGAATAGCAAAACTGAACATCACTGAGATTTTTTCCTATCACGTGTTTTGGCCTACAATTTTAAACTCAAATAGAATTCCAGACAGTTTTCACTTGTAGCCACAGTTTCTCGTTATAATAGTACTGAATTTACTTTAGAATGCAGTAGCTTCTTGGAATCTCTATAAAAACAAAAAATTCATCACATTTTATTAATGTGACCCATAAATGTGCAGTCTTGTGTTTTAATAAGATATTAGCAACATGCACAGTTCATAGGCAGAACTCTATGACATCATATTGTATTAAAGATTTCAACATTTTCATACAGACTGAACCTAATTGTTTCTCTAAAAAAGAGTCTCTAAAATTGTACGTGTTTTAAATTGCCAACTGTGAATTATTAATAACGTGTTGCTTTGAAATAATTTTCTAATCTGGATGTGGCCTTCTTTTTTTAAAAAAATCTTCGCATTCATATTAATTTTGCAGTGCTAATATTTAGTAATACTCACATGTAACATAATGCAATATAATGGATGGTCAGTTGCATATGAGTTATGTGTCTCGGTAAAAATATTCAGAAGATAAAGCATGATGACATTTGTATTCTCTACGGTTACAGACAAGGGGATAGTAGGACATGTAGGGCTGCTTGGCAACCAAAATGATAGCACGCACCCAGGACTACTATATTTAAACTGTAAGACGGAAGCCTGTGTTTGTAACCTTATTAAGTATATTCTTAAAGAGGATGCATCAATAAAATGGGAAAAAATTCTAAAGTCTTCATACAGTAAGCCAGTGAATAGTCAATTACTCATAACTGATGTAATTTCTAAAGCACTCAAGTAAATTAAACTGACAATATTACTCTTGTGCGAGCACATACACGCACACACACACACATCCTGGTCCATGTTGGCATGAGGTTATGATATATATTAGTGTATTGCATTTTATGGTGCAAATTTCCCACCTCACCATATTATTATTATTACTGGTATTTACAAAGCCGGCCTCAGGCTTTACAGCTCGCCTCCCTGCCCACACCTAATCATCCAACACTTCCAACTATTTAAAATCTCACATTCTTATTAACCTCAAAACAAAGAGTATTAAAGGAATACTATAGCATTAGAAATACAAATGTGTATTCCTACCACGGATGGCGAACATATGCAATGTTCGGTCCGCCCCCTATTCGTCATAATTGAGTAAACTTTGACCCTGTACCTCACAGTCAGCAGACACCTTCCAGCCAATCAGCAGCAGACCCTCCCTCCCAGACCCTCACACCTCCTGGACAGCATCCAATTTAGATTCATTCGGAAGCTGCATTCTTTTTTGTTTTAGACGTGTGTTATATTTGAGCATGCTAGGCTGAACGTGCGTATATCATGGCTAGTTGCACTGAGGGTATGAGTATATAGCAGTACATTGTTGTGAAAGATGGCTGTCATGTTTAGGGTGTAGCTTGCACATTATCAACTGTGTATTTATATCAGCAGCTCCACCACTAGTTATAAATCAAGTGTGAGTCGCCCCATGAGATGAGACTAGTGAATAACATAATACATGAACGGTTAAGGTAAAGGCATGTAAGGAACTACGACAATAAACTCTTTAGGAGGGGAAATAATGACATGTTTAAACGCTTGCTACTTTACGATTAGTTAATGTGCAGAGAGCAGTTCATGTGATTAACCCCTTAAGGACCAAACTTCTGGAATAAAAGGGAATCATGACGTGTCACACACGTCATGTGTCCTTAAGGGGTTAAAGGCATGGTGTGGAGGATCGGCTATAGTGGGACATGCTTGGCAGGCTGCTGTTTACTGCTTGTGCTCATTCGATCCCTTCTGGGCGCCAGGTGCAGACCCAGGGAGTCCCTGATACCTGGAACAACAAAGGCAAGTCTCTGGCTGAGTACAGGGTTCGCGGCTTGAGGTGGTGGAAGCTTGTTTTGTCAGGTGGTCGGATCTGTCCCGGTGGTGCTTCACGTCCGGTGCGGGATTGTGGGGGCTTAAGGTGGAGGCGAGTGCTTGACGTGGGGCAGGCTCTCCATTTCTGTTTGTGCCTCTGGTCCCATCTTCGACGCCTTTTGCGTTGGTGGATTTTAATGGAGACTGCTTCGCTTAGCTATGGTGGAGCTTGTTGGGGCTTCCTGCTTGTTATTTGCTTCCAAAATTGATTAAAGAATCTGTCCAGCTTAGACTCAATATCCTGCCATGCTTTGCTGGTACCAGGAGGACACGCGGCTGCCGCCATATTGGGAGAGTCGCAGATGAGTATGTCAGCCTGGGCGGCTGTGCTCTGTGCGTCCATTAGCTCCAGACAGCCTCTCAGGGGTGGACCGGGATAACCCCCACCGGTCCGAGGGGGGGGGGGTAACGGAGCTCCTGCCGGGAAGAAGCTGCTCCTGGGCATCCCAGGATCGGGAGATCGGCCGCCTCTCCCTCCCGTTGAGCGCCAGGCCACACTTGCCACCCGGAGGTAAGTAAGACTCTGTCGAGTTGCTGACTGCTATTAAGCATGTCGGATCGGTCAGGTAGGAGCAACATTGCTGGGTCATCCCCTTCTGGGGTGAAATTCGCTTGCTGATAGCTGCTTAAAGTGAGATATTGAGGGAGCTCACATGAAGTGCGTCATTCCTCCATCATAGCTAGGCCCTGCCCCCTGGAAGCTGCATTCTTAGTGAGAGGAGGGACAGTGTAGCTGCTGCTGATTTAATAGGGAAATCGATAGCTAGGCTAGTGTATTCTGTGTCCACTACAGTCCTGAAGGACTCATCTGATCTCTGCTGTAAGGACAGAACCCCAAAAAGCCCTTTTTAGGGCTAGAACATCAGTCTGTTTTTTTTTTTCCTGTGTAATCTAATTGCAGTTGCCTGCCTGCCAGCGTGTGTGTCAGGCTCACAGCGTATACTGTGCCCAATTGCCCAGTGCCACCACTCATATCTGGTGTCACAATAGCTTGCATTTAATAAAAACAACAACTTTTTTGACTGTAATAGAATAGCAGTCAGTTTCCTTCACACATGTGCGTTTCAGGGCCTGCCAGGGCACAGTGTCACACCAGTGCAACTCATATCTGGTGTAACAGTAGTGTACATTTAAAAAAAAAAAACTAGAAATTTGACTGTGAAATAATAGCAGTCAGTTTCCTTCACACGTGTGCGTTTCAGGGCCTGCCAGGGCACAGTGTCACACCAGTGCAACTCATATCTGGGGTAACAGTAGTGTACATTTAAAACAAAAAAAATACAATTTTGACTGTAATAGATTGAATAGCAGTTAGTTGTCTGCAAGCGTGTGTGTCAGGCCTACAGCGTCTACTCTGCCAACTTCTGCTAGTGCACAGTGCCACTCAAATCTGTTGTCACAGTAGCTTGCACGCATAGTACCACTAATCGAAAAAAAATGACAGGCAGAGGCAGGCCACCCCGCAGGGGCCGTCGTGGTCGTGGTGCTTTGATTCCCTTTGGCCTTAGAATAATGCCCAGTGTTCAGAGATCACGTACCCTGAACTCAAAAAGTTCTGAGGACATAGTTGACTGGCTAACACAGGACACCCAATCTTCTACATCTTCCGCTCGGAACCTTGACGCACCATCCTCCTCCAGCTTAGCTTCGGGCACCTCTCAAGTTACCACTCACCCGCCTGCCGCCACCACCAACACTAGCACCACAGCTGCTTCACTTGATCTGTCAGAGGAGTTATTAACACATCAGTTGGAAGAAATGAGTGATGCGCAACCATTATTGCCAGAGGATGTAGATAACAGGGATATGTCTCAGTCAGGCAGCATTACACACATGGACGTACGGTGTGATGATGATTATGTTGTACCCGCTGCTGCTTCCTTTGCTGAGTTGCCTAGGTCAAAAAAGTCTAGATTACCTCACCTTTATTAAGATGAATGAGGGATGGATCCCGAAGGGACTGACAGTGGGCGATACATTCGACTAAAAAAGGCCTGATAGGGGACGTAACAGGGATTAAACTGATAGGAATAGTACTACTTAAAACACCTTATAATAATGCAGAGAGAGGCAACGCAGAGAGAGGTGTCAGGATCGGGACAGGGATCCAACACGCAGAGTACAAAGAGAGGAAAGGTACGTATACCGGGCCTTAGAATGGCCGGACTAACGTACCGAGAGTAATAGAGAATAGTCAGAGACAAGCCGAGGTCGAGGGAACGAGAAGACAGATAAGCGAGAGACAAGCCGGGTCAAGGGATAACAGAGAAGCAGGGTAGTACAACGAGCCGAGTCAAAACCAATAGAGCAAACAAGAATACCAGGGCGCTGAGTGACTAGACAAGCTAGAACCACGACAGGGCAATGAGCTGAAGTGAGAAGTAAGCTTAAATACCCTGGCTCTGGATGGTAATCACGCCTCTGACAAGTACCGATTGGATATCGGACACTTGAGTGACAGGTCGCTCGTGATAGCGTCATGACGTCACGTATTGAGCGTCCTGCTAGAAAAGGACGTGGATTCCTCGCGGCCGGTGTTTAAGTGACTGGATGAACCGCGAGGAACGGAGGAAACAGCTCGCCTGGACGGATAAACCACCAAGTCTCTACCTCCCTTAGAGGTAGAGGCCTCAGGTACCCTGACAGTACCCCCCCTCTCAGATACGCCCACCGGGCGGAATGAACCGGGGCGAGATGGGAAGCGGAGGTGAAATGCTCTGCGAAGGCGAGAAGCATGAACGTCCTCCTGAGGTACCCAACTCCTCTCCTCAGGACCATATCCCCTCCAGTTGACCAGATATTGCAATTTTCCCCTTGAAATTCTGGAGTCAATGATGGAGCTGACCTCGTACTCCTCCCGACCCTCCACCTGAACAGGACGAGGTGAGGAGACCTTAGAGGAGAATTTGTTGCAAATAAGAGGTTTCAACAAGGAGACATGAAAGGAGTTAGGAATGCGTAAGGCAGGTGGCAGAGCAAGGCGATACGCAACCGGATTGATACGAGTGAGAACCCTGTAAGGGCCTATGTAGCGAGGAGCAAATTTCATAGATGGAACTTTTAGGCGAATATTCTTGGTACTCAACCATACCCTATCCCCAGGAACAAAAACAGGAGCCGCTCTTCTATGCTTGTCAGCGTGTTTCTTGAACAGCGAGGAACTATGTAATAGAATTTGCCGAGTCTGATCCCATAATTTCTTCAGGTTGGCGACATGATCATCAACCGACGGTATCCCCTGAGAAGAGGAAACCGAAGGAAAAATCGAAGGATGAAAGCCATAGTTCATGAAGAAAGGGCTAGAGCGAGTTGAATCGCAAACAAGGTTATTGTGTGCGAACTCTGCCCAAGGAATCAGACCGACCCAATCGTCCTGGTGTTCGGAAACAAAGCAACGTAGATACTGTTCGATCTTTTGATTAGTACGTTCAGCAGCTCCGTTAGACTGAGGGTGATAGGCAGAGGAGAAGTTCAATTTGATGCCCATTTGAGAACAAAAGGATCTCCAGAAACGTGAGACAAATTGAGAACCTCTATCAGAAACAATCTCTGAAGGAATCCCATGTAGGCGAAAAACCTCTCTCGCAAAAATCTCCGCCAATTCAGGAGAAGTCGGAAGTTTAGGTAATGGCACGAAATGGGCCATCTTAGTAAATCTATCCACCACCGTGAGAATAACAGTCTGTCTCTTGGAAGCAGGCAAATCAACGATAAAGTCTATGGACAAACAGGACCAAGGTTTCACAGGAATGTCCAAGGGGTGTAACAGGCCACATGGAGATGCATGAGGTAGTTTAGTCGTGGCACAAGTCTCACAAGCTGCGACGAACTCCTCAATATCTTTTCGAAGTGAAGGCCACCAGAAATCCTTGGATATCAGAGAGTATGTCTTGCGAATACCAGGATGACCAGCTAATTTACTTTCGTGAAAGCATTGTAAGAGCTCCAGTTGAAATTCAGGAGGAACAAAGTTTCTTCCCTCAGGAGTGTTTCCAGGAGCTAGATGTTGTGACTTCAAGATCTGGTCAAGTAGCGGAGAATGAATTTTGAGACTGGTATTAGCAATAATATTGCATTTGGGTACAATGGAGGACAACAGTGGTTCAACTGAGGCAGAGGGCTCATATTGGCGAGATAGCGCATCGGCTTTAGAATTCTTTGACCCAGGTCTGTAAGTCAGAACGTAATTGAAATGGGTAAGAAACAATGACCAACGAGCCTGCCTGGAGGACAGACGCTTGGCCTCTCCGATATAAGACAAGTTTTTGTGGTCTGTCAGAATGGTAACAGGATGTAAAGTACCTTCCAATAAATGTCTCCACTCTTTCAAAGCCTTGATAACCGCTAGTAATTCTCTGTCACCAATGTCATACCTGCTCTCAGTACCGGTCAATTTTTTAGAGAAAAATCCACATGGATGTAATGGTTTATCAACACCCAACCTTTGAGATAGGACAGCACCTAAACCAGTCTCTGATGCGTCTACCTCAAGTAGAAAAGGCAGAGAAGTGTCGGGGTGAACTAAAATTGGAGCGGAAGCGAAAAGCTCCTTGAGAGTTTTGAACGCCAGAAGAGCTTCAGTAGTCCAATTCTTAGTATCAGCCCCCTGTTTGGTCATGTTAGTGATAGGTGCGATAATGGAAGAATAGCCCTTAATAAAGCGCCTATAATAATTAGAAAAACCAATAAATCTCTGTACGGCTTTAAGACCTTTGGGTAAAGGCCACTCTAGAATGGATTGGAGCTTATCCGGGTCCATCTTAAATCCCTCCCCCGAGATCACATAGCCGAGAAAGGTTACCTGGGTTTGATCAAAGCTACATTTCTCCAACTTGCAGTACAAGCCATGCTGGAGAAGCTTGTGCAAAACCCTCCTGACTTGCTTGTGATGAATCTCAATGTCACTAGAATGAATGAGTATATCATCTAGGTATACAATGACGCAATCTTGCTGAAATTCCCTAAGAACCTCATTTATCAGATCCTGGAATACAGCTGGTGCATTGCATAACCCAAAAGGCATAACAGTATATTCATAGTGACCATATCGAGTATTGAATGCCGTCATCCACTCATGTCCCTGCTGGATTCTCACCAAGTTATATGCCCCTCTGAGGTCTAACTTGGTGAAAATTGTAGAGCCCTTCAAACGATCGAAGAGTTCGGTAATCAAGGGGATTGGGTAGGCATTTTTAATGGTTATCTTATTTAGGCCTCGATAATCAATACAAGGTCTCAAAGAACCATCCTTCTTTTTAACAAAAAAAAATCCAGCCCCGGCAGGGGAGGAGGACCTTCTAATGAATCCCTTGTCTAAATTTTCGTGAATATACTCCTCTAGAACTGAGTTCTCTTTCGTAGATAATGGGTATACATGACCTCTGGGCGGCATGGTACCAGGGAGTAGGTTAATTTTGCAATCAAAGGACCTGTGTGGGGGTAAGGTATCGGCTTTCTTTTTGTCAAATACAGCCTTTAAATCTAGATACTGAGACGGAATTTGTGTCTCTGTAGGATTATCAGAGTTAGCCGCTGTATTGGTTAAGCCGAGAGGTGAGACTTTCCGCAAGCATTTCTCTTGATAATTCTGTCCCCACGAAACTATCTCCCCTGACTCCCAATTAATAATAGGGTTATGTCTCCTCAACCAGGAGTACCCCAGCACTATGGGAATAGACGGAGAAGAAATGAGCAGTAAGGATATGTCTTCTCTATGTAGGATGCCAACAGTTAAGTTAATCGGTATGGTCTCATGGAAAATAACAGGCTCAAGTAACGGTCTACCATCGATGGCCTCAACGGCCAGTGGTGTCTCCTTTAACTGGGATGGAATAGCATGCTTGGCAGCAAAACCCTGATCTATAAAGCTCTCAGCAGCTCCAGAATCGATTAGTGCCATAGTCTTAACTACTCCCTTCTCCCACTTTAAAGAAACGGGTAACAGAAGCCTGAGCTCTTTGTAGTTGTGAATAGAGGACAAAGTAGAAACACCCAAGGCCTGTCCTCTAGAGGAACTTAGGTGCGAGCGTTTCCCGAACGATTGGGACAGTTTAGGCGTAAATGACCCCTGACTCCACAATACATACATAAGCCCTCCCTTCTCCTGTACTGTCTCTCACTCTCTGTGAGATGAGTACTGCCTATCTGCATAGGTTCAGGAATACGTAAGTCCTCGAACTCAGAAATTTGAAAAGTAGGCGCTAGTTTAAAGGAGGGTCTACGGGTCCTATCTCGAGTGTTCAGCCTCTCTCTTAAGCGTTCATCAATACGAGATATAAAAGAAATTAAATCCTCCAAATTTTCAGGGAGTTCTCTAGTAGCGACCTCGTCAAGGATTACATCTGATAACCCATTCAGAAACACATCTATATAAGCCTGTTCGTTCCACTTAACTTCTGCCGCCAAGGACCTGAACTCTAGTGCATAATCCACCAGTGTTCGATTGTCTTGTCTAAGGCGCAACAGTAATCTAGCTGCATTGACCTTCCTACCAGGGGGGTCAAAAGTTCTTCTAAACGCAGCTACAAAGGCATTATAATTATAGACTAGTGGGTTATCATTCTCCCATAAAGGATTGGCCCATCTCAAAGCTTTTTCAATGAGTAGAGTGATAATAAATCCAACCTTCGCTCTATCAGTAGGGTAAGAGCGGGGTTGTAATTCGAAATGGATGCTAATCTGGTTTAGAAAGCCACGACACTTTTCCGGTGACCCGCCATAACGTACTGGTGGGGTAATACGGGAAGAAGCACCTACAGTGGCTACCTCTAGACCTGAGACTGCAGGAGAAATAGAAGGAGTACGTGTCTCCTCAGGTGGATTACTAGCACGAGACAAAAGTGCCTGTAGTGCTAAAGCCATCTGATCCATCCTATGCTCCATGGCGTCAAACCTGGGATCCGAAGAACCAAGCTGACTGTTTGTACCTGCAGGATCCATTGGCCCTGTCGTAATGTCAGGATCGGGACAGGGATCCAACACGCAGAGTACAAAGAGAGGAAAGGTACGTATACCGGGCCTTAGAATGGCCGGACTAACGTACCGAGAGTAATAGAGAATAGTCAGAGACAAGCCGAGGTCGAGGGAACGAGAAGACAGATAAGCGAGAGACAAGCCGGGTCAAGGGATAACAGAGAAGCAGGGTAGTACAACGAGCCGAGTCAAAACCAATAGAGCAAACAAGAATACCAGGGCGCTGAGTGACTAGACAAGCTAGAACCACGACAGGGCAATGAGCTGAAGTGAGAAGTAAGCTTAAATACCCTGGCTCTGGATGGTAATCACGCCTCTGACAAGTACCGATTGGATATCGGACACTTGAGTGACAGGTCGCTCGTGATAGCGTCATGACGTCACGTATTGAGCGTCCTGCTAGAAAAGGACGTGGATTCCTCGCGGCCGGTGTTTAAGTGACTGGATGAACCGCGAGGAACGGAGGAAACAGCTCGCCTGGACGGATAAACCACCAAGTCTCTACCTCCCTTAGAGGTAGAGGCCTCAGGTACCCTGACAAGAGGATATTCAGAGAGATGTATTCTGTATTTAGGTATATTGTCATAGATCTCTTATGCACACACACTCAGATACACACACTCGCACACACACACACACATATACACACACAAAATTTAAAGGGAGCCACAAAGAATTACTATAGAGTAGTGACCATTGGATTTAGCCATGAGTAGGACATTAGTTACTTGAGTCAGAGCAGTCTCAGTAGAATGGATGGGGGCAGATGTTAGAGTTGAGAAATCGTGGATACAAACAGGTTATTCTAGAAACCTTTAGGGAAAGCGGAGTAAAGATAATTGATAGTAGATGGGAAAGATAGGTCAAGAGATTTTTTTTAGAGTTGTTTTGACAAGAGCATGGTTAAGGATGGCACAAGCCAATGGGAGAGAGATCTTATAATATGAAAGTTAATGGGATTAAGGGATGAGTGGTGGTGTTAGAAGACAAGAAAAGAGCAGACATTTTCTGTTCAGTAGCTGGTGGAAAGCCTGAAGGGTAGGAGAGGCATAGTCAAATTTAGGTTGAAAGAGGGAATACTGTAGAATACTTTCCTTAGCTTATCTTGTCAGTAAAATAGCATGCTGAGTTATCAACTGTAAGATTAATATACCAAGAAGTTTATTTTGGAGCAGCCACATGGGACAATACCAGTCTGAAAAAAGGAATGCACAGAGGGGACAATGCAAGGCACTCCAGTGGATAGATGGGCCACATTTAAACCCTATATCTTGGACTGACCCCCTGTATTCTAGTTTTTGAAAAAGTTGCCTCTGTCATCCAAAAGAGATGGAATAACGGCTAAAAGTGTTACATTTTCAATGAATTTTTAGTGCATTTAATTTGAAAGCACTTGTTGATGTACAAAGATAAATTGACACACAGGGCACCAAAGATCGGTCACTGGCAAACACTTCCAGAAACACCAGACATACCCATTGTAGTCCAGCAGCCTGGTCAGCCTCAGATTAAACAGTTCACTATTTTAATTTTTAGAAGAAATATTTGAGGCTGTAGCCCATAGCTACCTTGCCAGCTCTCGTATACAAGGAGTCCAGAGGACAACTACCCTCTGACACTCTTGCCAGCTCTACTATTCTTGTTCTGAGAAGGAAGCTCTGATGTCATTAAGTACATAACTGGGGTCTATACACACAGCCATAGCAGCTTGCAAGCCCTATATAATAGAAGATAATTAAGGATAAATGCTAGTGTTCACAGATTATATTTTACAATAATAGGAATGAGAAAAGGAGGAAGGAAGGACGTAAAATTTAAGGGAAGGAGATCTTGTGTCTCACTCTGAACAAATTCATACATGGAGTATTCTGCACCTTAGGTGGTATTACATTCTAGATGTAGAGTTCAAGACTTCAAAAAGCAGTGTAATCCACGATAGAAATATATGCATATACAGAAATCTATAAGTCAAAGTCTGATGCATATGATAGAGAGGTCCCCAACTACCTGGATGGCAAATGCGTACAATAGGGTACAATCATTTATTACACATCATTTATACATGAATGCAAACTACTATGATTGTCATTGAAATGTAAATTACAGGAAATGTAAAAGGTTATGTTTGGCCTTTGGTAGTTTCCAGTATCAGAAGATTTCCTGTAATAGGGTATACGATTCAGAAAATAATTGTATTTTTTTCTGCATATTGTATTTTATTCCATTGATAATGAACTATAGGGGAAACATAGAAAGTGAGCAAATAGAACTATAATGACTGAGAGCAAACTTTTTTTATCTCAATATATTGATGTTGGCAACACAATTATGAATATCTACAACAACCCTTTAATGTGGTGAAATAGCCAATTTGTTTTCAATACGAAACAATGAAATAGTTTCAAATATCAACATGTTCCATTTGTTAATGCTTTTTTGCTCTTAAAATATTTGTGTTGGGAAGAATAATCGGAATAAATGTATTGACAGTGTAATTCAAAGCATGGTGAGTGCTACAGGAACAGATGTTGGTGGGGTTTATTTAAATATTTGTTAATATTGCCACCTGTATGTCATTTCAGATATTACAAGCTTCCGAACTGAAACCAGAAATAAATGTATGATCGTAGGGAATATGATGCATTTTATTGCATATATATTTAAAGAGGGATGAGCATTAAAGGACCACTATAGGCACCCAGACCACTTCAGCTTAATGAAGTGGTCTGGGTGCAGTGGTGTATTCTGGTTTTGTGCTGCCCTAGGCTAACACTCACTTTTTATTTTAATTTAACCCCCCCAGCCTGGGGCTGCCGGTCGGGCTGATGGGCTGGCTGCTGGGTGGGCAGCGCTGGCGAGGGAGCACTTTCCTCTAAACTGTCTGCTCAGCTCCCTTGCTGATGGATGTCATATTCCAGCTCCCAGCCTCACTGAGCAGACAGCTCAGGGGAAAGTGCTCCCTCGCCAGCGCCGCCCGCCCAGCAGCCCGACCGGCATGTCAGTTAGCCGCAAGGCTAACAAGACATTTGCCCTGGGCATTTGGGGCCGTTTTTTTTTTTTTTTTGCTGCCCCCTGGAAAATGCCGCCCAAGGCAAATGCCTTGTTTGCCTCGCGGCTAAAACGTCCCTGTGTGGGTGCCTGGTCCATCTAGGATTAACCCTTTCTGCTGTAAACATAACAGTTTCAGAGAAACTGCTATGTTTACCTATGGGTTAATCAAGCCTCTAGTGGCTGTCTCATTGACAGCAGCTAGAGGCGCTTCCGCGCTTCTCACTGTGATTTTCACAGTGAGAAGACGCCAGTGTCCAAAGGAAAGCATTGAGACTGCTTTTCTATCAGACTGGCTGTATGCGCGCGCGGCTCTTGCCACGCATGCGTATTCAGCGGCTGACATCAGAAGAGGGAGGAGATTCGCAGCACAGAGGGAGCCCGGCGCTGGAAAAAAAGGTAAGAGATTAATCCCTTCCTCCCCCTTCAGCGCCACAGGAGTGGGACCCTGAGGGTGGAGGCGCCCTCAGGGCACGATAGTGCCAGGAAAATTAGTATTTTTTCCTGGCACTATAGTGGTCCTTTAACAACATAAACTGTGATATTAAGCACATATAATACCATTATAATGTTGTTGTTGGGTTTTTTTTTTTTTTTTTTTTAACTAAGCACACAATTGAAAATGCTAAATGTTCTTAGAAAATGCAAATGTTAAATATTACAAAACCAGGCTCACATAAGAAACATTTTTTTTTACCTGCTTCAAAATGCATACATTTAGTAGTACAGTGCCTTCCAAAAGTATCCATTCTTCTTTTACATTTACATATGACTCTGTAAGGAAGGTAATAGTTAGGGTAGCAGCCAAGAGGCCAGTGGTAATTCAGAAGAAATCTGTG